>NC_139237.1:72783262-73490630 GCF_977018435.1 Lepisma saccharinum
CATTAAAGTCAATGGCGGAGTCATTGCACATGATGCAAATGGTAGCCATTTCATGGAGAGTTTCATAGTCCTGACCCTTGATCTTCTGTCCATTCAGGAAGACATCACCAATTGGTTCATAGGTGGAGCCAGTGATTTCGAATTCGTGGAAGGCACTGTCATTACCCTCGATTCTCTCAAAGATGAACATCCTACATTAAAAAGATATCATTACAGTTCAATTCAGGAAGTAAAATTTTTAGTGTATTTTGAGTAATATGGTGGAGGCAATGCATGTTTACACAGTTAAAAATGTGATATTTCCCAGAGCAATAAGGAAGGTTTCAAACCAATGCGACAAGCGATATAGTCAGTCTAAAGCAAAACATTCACCATGCATGCACAAACATTAGACCAAGGTGACATGATGCACGGTATTGAGAAAACGGCTCATGACACTTGCAGCTTGTCATATCACTTTGGTTTAAATGGTTGAATTTATTTCTGAAGGTTGTTTCCAAGCGACACATGTTCCTTGTCATGAAAGTTAATTTTGGTGTTCCATTTCAGTGGCTGCTGCTACTATCTTCTCAGGTGGCTTCTGCCATGTGTTGCTTTGTGGAATACCACTAGAAGCACTAGTATGCTTGATTGATTAAGATTATTTTACTTAACATTTCTGCTACTTTTGGCTAATCGTGAAGATCAGGATAAGTGGTACGATGGAGGGACACTCACACAAAGAACACCTATGGTCACGCTTGAATTTGAACTCTGAGCCCATGGCATCGTAGTAGCATGCTATGCTAACCACTCTGCCACAGAGGTCGGTACACTGGTATGCAGACAAGCTGGTGACAACTCATCTAACAATGTGCTACAAAACAGCACATGACAAGAACACGGAAAAGATGGTGCCAGTGGCCATCAGGTTACTGATAAGTTGTTTTTTTTTTTAATCTAAGATTATTTTCTACAATTAGTAGAGCCACATATTTTTGCTAAATAAAAAAGCAAAATTTCGGTATAAAAATAGTCGATTTCGGGTTCAAAAGCGGTAAATAAAATGAAATGTCACTGTTATAGCGGTGAAAAAGCAATATATAAAATGACATTTTGGTTTTAAAAATGTGAATATATTCCCAAATTTGGTTTAAAAACTGCACTACTACACAAAATAAACATATACCTTCTAATAGCACATTAAATCATTACCAGAATATTAAGTTTATTCCTGTATAAAGGGGCCCATTTTTTCTTCTAATATTATAGCAGAATTAATCAATTTTCCGTGAATTGCAAAACTCACAGGATACTTCAGATTTCAGAAAGTGTCGCATTGGTATATAAAATGTAAATTTCGCATTTTGCAGTTCATTTCGCAACATTTCGTGAGAAAACACTGTAGGAAAATACATCTCACACCTTTCAGAAACATGAAAAATTAACATTACACTGGGTTATTTCAAATTTCGTGTTTTCGTCAAAAACGAAATATGCATGCCTCTAACAATTAGTAATAATAGAACTAGTACCAACCTGCTCACGGACATCTGGTTGGTTGTCAGGGTGCCGGTCTTATCAGAGCAGATAACAGATGTGCAACCCAGGGTCTCTACGGAGGGCAGGGAGCGCACGATGGCGTTCTTCTTGGCCATACGTCGGGTGCCCAAAGCCAAGCAGGTGGTGATCACAGCTGGCAAACCCTCAGGGATGGCAGCCACAGCCAAGGCTACAGCAATCTTGAAATAGTAAACGGCACCCTTAATCCAGGAACCACCATGAGCTGGGTCATTGAAGTGGCCAATGTTGATGGCCCATACTGCCACGCAGATGACGGAAATAACCTTGGACAATTGTTCACCAAATTCGTCCAATTTCTGCTGCAGGGGTGTCTTGATTTCCTCAGTCTCTGTCATTTCAGTTCGGATCTTACCTGTAAAGGACAAATTGTTAAAAAGTTGCCTTGGTGAAAAAAGGACTACAAATTTTCAAAGAAATAAGAGGTAACTTGTTTTGTGTAAATGTGGTTCAAAACATATTAACAAAGTGAAAAAAGTGCTGAATAATATACAAAATTGGTCTAAGTAAGGAACCTCAATTGTAAGTTTTCATAGCATTATGGCAAAAACATACATTGTGGAATATGTACAAATAAGACCTTTATATATATTTTATTTATACCACTGGAATCTGATTCTTCATGTCTGCGTTTATGCATATTTTATTCACACACATTCCTAAAAAACACATAGTAAAAATATAGGCTAAATTTACTCCAGCCAGCCAGATAATAGTCGTGATGGGTAGGGCAACATATTTATTGTGAATGAATACCAAGATATTGGTACAGAAACATGGCCCATTTTCAGATCAAAAAACTATATATAAAATGGCATTTTTGTATTAAAATGGTAACTATAATCCTACTTTTGCTTCAAACAGCATGTCTTACACAAAATAACATTGCCTTTCTAATAGCACATTATACCAGGTGAATCACCTAAAAGTACCACTGCAAATATTTCGTGAACAACAACAAATATTAAAAAACTGCTTTCCCAGATATATAGGTATGAGAGGGGCTGATGAAATTAGTGGACACAATACGTTCAACTACATAAGGAAATATGGATTTCAACTAAAACTTAATTTTTTTTAAATGGAAACCCTATATTATTTTTAGCTTGTTTGAAAGTACGGAAAACTTAATTAAGAATGGCATTTGTTACATTGTAATATGTCAAATAGTTCTCAAGTAATTGTAATGTGAAGTTCAGCGTGAATGCACATCTCCACTATGCCTGTCGGCAGAACCGGGCGTAAATACCATCGTGCATACAGCCCTCACGCTTGTGCTGCATTTTTCCTACACTTGCCATCGATAAGTATCATCTCTGCCTTTTCAGAGTTTGAAAATACTATTTCCTCAGCAACAGTTCTGACGTAAATACACTATCACAAACGTCTGGTTAATCAGTGTACTTTGTTACGTCCTTGCTTTATTTGATAAATTTGATAAATGAATTTGAAAGAAAGGATGTATAAGCTGCAAAGTTTAATAGTTGAAAACTTAAAGATTTGTCATGACCAAACGAGAAAAGTTGATTGTTCTGATGTACTAAAAATTTTGACGTAAATGAATGAACGTCAATTAAAAATTAGATGGCGGAACGTTTAAAATTTATACTTTTTAATTGAACAAATATTTAACTCTGAAAGATTTATCAGAACCTTTTAGATAATTTGTCAAAGATTACTCATGTATAAACTACACATTTTATTGTAACCCACAGTTGTTGGAACGTAACAACTTTCTTAAACACAATGCATAGTTTGCAGAAGAGTAACATGTTTGTTACGATACCCGAATGGCATCAAAAGGGGGATATGTATGTTACGACCTGCAAATCAACTTGTGAGAATGTTTGTTTCAAGTGTCAACTTCACGTTACAATTACTTGAGAACTACTTGACGTAATACAATGTAACAAATGCTATTCTTAATGATTTCTTCAAATGAGCTAAAAATAAAATGGAGTTTTCATTTAAAAAAAAAAACTAAGTGTTGAAACCCATATTTCCTTACGTAGTTGAACGTATTGTGTCCACTAATTTCATCAGCCCCTCTCATACGTATATATCTGGAAAAGCAGTTTTTCAATATTTATTGTTGTTCACAAAATATTTCAATAGGGGAGTTAATGACAAATTCAAAATGTCATTCTTTTTATTGTACTTAATGCTTCTCATCATGCAAATTCGTCCCATGCTGCAGAATAAGAGTTAAAAGTGATTGCATCCAAAAACTTACCAATGGCAGTGCTCAGTCCAGTGCCAATAACAACACCACGTGCCTTGCCAGCGGCAACATTGGTACCAGAGAAAAGAATGTTCTTCTTATCCTGTGGAAACAAGAGTGTCACATCAGTTATTTCACTGTAGTTAATATCATTACACTTATATAATGATTTTTGTACTTTTTTAACATCGATTTTCTTATGTTAATGACTATTCGCATGGAACTCTAAACTCTATCCCTGGTAACTATGGAACGAGAAAACAAAAACAAGTCTCGGCACAAGTAGTGACTCGAGAGATCTTGGCCAATGAACTCATGAGAGGGAAAGTGAGTGTGGCACCAGCCATTTGTAGAAGCACACAGTTTCGGTCCACCAACTAGCAGTCCCCCTTCCCTACTGATATGTAAGGCCTTGCTCTGCAGATTCCTGGGACAGAGCATACCCAAAGTCTTTAAGTAAAAATGAGCTTAGCCATTCAAGAATAGTGACAGCAAAGCCATATGCAATGACGTTGTTAAGAACATGGATGTCAAGTATTTTCTGTGGAGTTCTATTGTTTGTTACAACAACAACAAACTGGGAAAATCTCCAATAGGATTTAAAAGACACACATATTACAAATCTTTCTTACAGGAGAGTTGGTGAGGTACATGTGTGTAACCATGAAGAATTGTCCCATAAAAATAGAAAATTCAATGAAGATATCTGACACACTAGAAACCAGCGCAAAGAACACTTTTCCTCATATGTGTACGTAAAATTACACAAACAGGTATAGTGGTGCAGCAATTTCTGTCTTCCCTGAAAGATATAGGTCAACAGAAACCAAATGTGACTGGTGACTGTTGTTGATCACAGTGATTGGTGACATGCAATGTGAATTAATTTAAATCAGGTGATTTTTTTTATTTAAATCACTTTAAATAAATAATTTATGGAATAATATGCATAAGTACTTTGTAGATATTACAATCACTTTTGGTGAAAGTACATTAATCTCGTAATAATTTAATGGTATTTATTAGGCTCTAAGAAAGGAAATAAAATACATGTACTGATTTTGTGAAGTTCATACGAACACACATTTCTCTTGATATAAAATTCAATGATTTTTATAGGCAAAAATAGCAAACATTTTGTGTAAAAAAAAAGTATACAAAATACTAATCATGTTAAACCATAAATAGTGCCATTATTATTAAACTGTAAATAAACATGGCAGCTGATATTTTTGAAACTACCATTATAAAATTCTTCAAATTTGGCTACAAAGACTATAAAAATATTTAAGTTACACTTATAGAGCAGATACGAAGAAAAGTTACTGAAAATTATTATAGTTTCATTAACACTCTCAACAAACATTTCCATTAGGTACAGTATCAGGAACAGAAAAATTTTTATTTACATATAATTTTTTAATTGCTTTAATCAAACTGTTCAAATATTTTACAGGGCCATTTACTAGAAAAAGCCTTTCTATAAAAAACATATGTATGGTTCCAAAAAAACATACAAGCAATTTGAAGCATGTTTTTTTTAAATAAAAAAATAGATTTAAATTTTAAAAATCAAGAAAATTATTTTTTAAATAAAAATCATGGTTTTTATCCTCCCTGGTGACACTTGTTTGAACAGTTCAGTCATTGTAAATCCTAAGTATAAACAAGTTACTGAAAAGTTAAGGATTGAACCTGGGGTCTTGGCATTCAATAGCTTTGATTATCGATCTCAATCAAATTTACTTTTTTAGGGGACCAACGATAAGAAATTCCCGACTACCACTTGAAAAACTTACAGAAATTTAAGTTGTGGAAATTGTGATGATGCGAGAGACTGGCTTGGTAGCCCAATGTAGAGCATTAGCGCAGAATGCAAAAGACCCATGTTTGATCCTGATTGAGTGGAAATTTTCATAACTTTTCAATACTTCACAGTATGGATTTTCTTTTATATAGTTGTTATTTGTAGTTGCTTTAGCAAGAAAGTATTATTTGGCCTAACTCCAACATTATTTTCTTCTATTATGAGTATTTTTTATGGTTGGCAGTGTGATATCGCATTTACCTGGTTCACAGCCCTTGGGTCTGGAATAGGATCAGTGTGCTTGATAACTGAAACAGATTCACCAGTCAAGATGGACTGGTCAATCCTCAAAGTGGTTGAGAAGATCTTAACTATCCTAATATCTGCTGGAATTTTATCACCAACTATGAAAAAAAAGAAAAAGAAATTAAATTAATTCAGAATCAAGAAGTATAATATGCATACACGCACACTTAAAATTACAGAATTTGACTTCTGATATCCAATGCAATAAATAATGTGACTCGACAGATTTAGATCACATAGTAAATCTGACACATTTCAACTTCCCCCAACACATCGTGTGCAATTTATAATGAATTCCATGCAAGAGTTAAACAAATGTATTAATGCAAAATGAAATAGTGTTGCAAAATTTTAAAAATTTGCCATTGATGTCATATACCACTTTGTACAAATCATTTCAATTGATGCTATGGTTTTGACCTGGCAGGTGGCACAAAACTAGTGAAACCACAGCATTGACCTTGAAGGTCATGTAGTCACGAGACGGTGCCACAGCATTGTATAGCTGACCATGGGTAGCATCAGTTAGTACCAGTAACCTGTCTGAGAAGTGATGGAGACACACTTCAACGGCCAGTCAGTGAGTCTATTGTCTCCTAATAACCGAGTGCATTTTATATTACTACTATTGGCAGGTAAAGGGTCCACATTAAAAGTCAAGTAAAATTCCCATTTGTAAAGTAAAATTCTTTAGTTAACCCTCACCTCCTTGCAAACATGAGAATGACCCATGATTACCTTTAACCCTCAAATACCAGGATGCAACATGTATGACACATTTGATTTTTTCAACTTTTTGGAGCATACTTTGAGTCAGGTAATGTTTAGAGATTCATGTTTTGAGTGCTACATGAGCATTGAGGCAACCTATTAGTAAAATTTAATTTGATTCTGGATATACTTGAGGAAGGAGAGGAGGCATATACCCTGAAAAAATCATGGCTTTTACATTAGAATTCTTGCCACGAGAATGGAACACATGTCAGGAACAGTTTTGAACTCTTACATCCCAGTGTTGCTTACTTGGGGATGTGATGAGGTTCAAGGATTTTTTAATTTTTTTTCTACTTTTGAGTACTTGATAAATGAAAATTAGGTTTTTTGACCACAGGTTTATAACCTAGTCTGCACTGAAGAACACTAGGTATAATTTGTAACTCTAGCATACATATTTTCAGTTATATTTTTGTTAAAAAAAACTTGAGGGGAATTTTAAATTTCCTGTAAAAAACAAGCATGGCTTTGAATTAGAATTTAAATCTACATTAGAATTTCCTTTCTTTGATACTATCAGCAGCAAGTGTGCAATTATTTCCATGAGAATGGAACACATATCTGGCAATACGCAGGTACTGTTTTGAACCCTCACCCCATGACAATGCCTACGTGGGAGCCCAATGTAGTTCAAATTTCACAATACAATTTTTTTTAAAAAAAACTTTCTTTTATTCTTCTATTTGGTAAACTAAATTGTATTTTTTTCGACCATAGGCTTGCAGCTTAGACTATACTGGAAAAAAAACAAGCTGAAATTTGTAACTAAATTTGTAACTCTTAGCATTCGTACTTACAGAGGTCCGAATTTTTATTTCAAACCTTGCATAATTCTAATCTTCCCACTGAAAACGCTCTCAGCATTTAAGGGTTAAAGAAAAATATAGCACAACCTCAATGTGTAGAATGTAGATGTAAAAAGAAAGAAAAACTCTCACCAGATATTTCAACCAAGTCACCTGGGACGATCTCCCTGGCACGGATCTTCTGGACACCAGCCTTGTCTGCCCTAACAACTTTACCCATTTCGGGTTCATATTCTTTCAAGGCTTCAATGGCAGACTCAGCATTACGCTCCTGTAACATGACAAATTCACATTTTCAGATAAAATAATCTCATGTAGATATCCGAGTTAAAGAGTGAATGAAATAGAGTACTCAACATACAAGTACAAAGTTACTCCATATTTGTTCAAAGTTTCTTTCACAATTTACATTTTTCAGGAATTTCTTAGGGGTATGATATTGGATACAGTAGTGAATTTAAGATGAGTGATATTGTGAATTATCATATATTTGGAGGCTTAACCTAGGTTTAAAGAAAGAGGGAGATGTAGAAAAAGAGAAAAGATGGAGAGAGAAAAAGGGGAGAGAAAAGGGGGAAGGGTCATTCCATGTCAATTCAACCAAAAAAAGGGGGTTTGGGAACACATGCTCTCAGATTTTGATTAAACTTGGTACATTTAATCCTTCCATAGTGGTAAGAACAACATAATTTGTTTGTCTCTACCTTGTCTGATTTCATTTTTACAGCCCCTCAAACTTTCAGTGATTCATCCTTTCTTCCAATCCCAGAGCCTTCAAGTGTGAACTGCAATGTCTTAGAAAAATAATTCTATCTCTCTTATAAATTATTAAATCTTAACACCAATGTTAACCAACCAATAAGGATTCCAGAAAAAATATACCAACATATATTTATAGTTTAGTACAATAATAAATTTAAAAATATTATTATGCGATTTTTTTTTTTTTACCAAAAACATGGTTTACTAAAATTTGAATTATAATTGAAAGGGAAAGGTGCAATGCCAACACAAATATTTTTAAAATGAACTTCGATGTATGATTTAACTTATCCAGAAATAAAATCGATGGCTTTTTCATTCCTTCTGAAAATTTTAAAAAATGGCTACCATTTCAAATTATCTCAAAATCTAATAATCATTGAAGCAAATTTTTAGAGCATAAAATTTTAAATAAGGTTTGCATAGACGTGCAGATAGTGGGGCAAGAGGGACTATCTTTAATTCAGTCACAGTTATTTGTGTTTATTATTAACATAATATTGCAGAAACATGATAACTTCATATCGACGGAGTGTTTCTTTAAGGGGGAGACTATTATGGGGGAATATGCCTAGTGTATCTTCACCAAAAAATGATGTATGTTATATTCTTAATGATTATTTAATTTGCAAGCATACATCTTATAATTTCTTAATTAGTTTATTTACATTTATTAGGAAAAATACCTTTTTTTAGAAGTAGTTGATAGATACTCTAACTTCTTAACACATGGAATCAAATTAATGAGGAATGTTTTTTTTTTATTATAAGTTGTAGATTTGATCACCTTGGTGACTGATTCCAACAATATTTACTGTTGGATTAAAAATCATGAATACTCGAGTTTGGATTCCAATTAAGCATTAGCCAGTAGACCCACATAAAAACTAATAACATCAAAATTTAGTTTATTCAATTCTTTGTTAATTTATGTTAACTATTTTTTTTTCCAGTATGCCTTCAATTTTTTTATCGGAATGAGAAGAAAGTGCTTATTTTTTTAAGTTTTGCAAATTATCCCTCTGAAATTCTATAAATAAATCCAATCATGAAGAAATTTTAATACAATGTAGGCAAAAAGGTTTTAAACACAATTCTTAATTTTCAAATTTGGTCAAAAAACTATTCTTATCAATTTTGTGAAAACTTTTCCTTACTATTGGGTAATCCTACAAATACAATATTGGCCTTGTTTTGAAGCTCTTTGCATCTGTTTTTAAAATACAGTATCATTGTAAATTTACATTACGAAACAGATTTTATACAGATTCTTATTTCACCGAGTAAAGATGTATGTGGAACATGGCAACACCATGCACAGCGATGTCCGTTGAACCATAGAAACTGCAGGCTGTCACTGTGAGTCAGTGCAAGCAGTGTTGCCACGTTCCATGTACATCTTTACTCTGTTGAATAAAAATCTGTATCAATTAGTTTTTGCAATGTGAATGACAATGATACTGTATTTTAAAAACAGATGCAAAGGGTTTAAAAAGAACATCATGGTTGTAAGACCAATTCTAAGAAAAAGTTGTTTCACAAATTGAGAAGAACAGTTTTTTGACCAATTTTTGAATTCTGAAAATTAAGAGTTGTGTTTAAAACCCTTCAGCCTGCCCCGTATTAAAATTTCATCACGATTGGACCACCCACATTTTATTTATTGAATTTCATACAGAGGGATAATTTGCAAAACTCAAAAAAAGGGCATTTTCTTTTTTCATACCGATAAAAAATAGAAGGCACACTGGAAAATAATATTAACGCAGAATTGAATAAGCTAAATATTGATGTAAATCATTTTTATGTAGGTCTACTAGTTAATTTTTAATTGGAGTCTAAACTCTAGTATCTCTGATTTTTAATCCAACAGTAGTTTCCTTTGCCATCCACATTCATTTCTTTGCATATTAATATTCCAAAAATCTATCATATTCATTTCTTTGCATATTAATATTCCAAAAATCTATCATATTCATTTCATTGTATATTAATATTCCAAAAATCTATCATATTCATTTCTTTGCATATTAATATTCCAAAAATCTATCATGTGACAGTTTGTGAATATTATTGGATGAATATTGTTTCTTGCTGTATGCTCAGATGGGATAATAGGAATAACGTTACTACTACGCCATCGACAAGGCTCGTGTAATGCTTTTTATTCTCTTGTGTTTGTAGTAAAATATTTGGTTAAATTGCAGCGTATTGTTATGTTGCTTATTATATGAATTATGCATATTGTGAATATAATTTGTTCATTGCACCAATTTTTAGCCCATGCTAGTTGATAGCTGAGGGTAAGAACTTTCTCTCCCACCCCTCCCCCACACAGATATAAAGAGAGAGAGGGGGATGAAACAACATTTTGAGGGCCCCCCTTACATACAATTTCAGTTATAACTTTTAAACCAAGCTGTTTCTGATAGTCAATATGTCTTGAGCAAATTTAAAATATTTTTTCATCTTGTGGCCTCTTTCAACCCATTTTCTCCTCAATTGAAGCCCCTTGCAGATGAAATTCTGGTCATGGACATTGAAAGTACTATGTCATAGGTTTTCTTTTAACTTACATGGGATCAAATATCCCAGTTATTTGTGATTTCCGCACTTGGAAACACATTATATATTACATCGAAGTCTAAATGTATCGATAAAAAAATCAACACAATTCTCGAGGGTTACAGTCGGTCAAGGGTCCTGGATACCACTCCTAAACTACCCACTACATACTAATATAATCAATTATAAGGGTATGCTTTCAATCATATAATCACTAACATCCATGGGCATCCCCTGGATTTTTTTGGTGGGGGTAAACCAGGCATACTCCCCTATAATAGTGTCTCCCCCTTAAAGAAACACTCCATCGATATGAAGGTATCATGTTCCTGCAATATTATTTTAATAATAAACACAAATAACTGTGACTGGATTAAAATTATGTGTGTGAAATATATACTTTTAGGTTGACAATCATTTTCCAGGGAAGGGGACATAGCCCATCTTGCCCCACTATCTGCACATCTATGCAGACATTTAAAATTTTATGCTTTAAAAATTTGTTTCAATGATATTTTGAAGCCAGATTATTAGATTTTGAGATAATTTGAAAAATATAAAATCTGATAGCCATTTTTAAACATTTTCGGAAATAAGTTATCATATTTTCAGAAGGAATGAAAAAGCCATCGATTTTATTTCTGGGTAAGTTAAATCATACATCGAAGTTCATTTTAAAAGTATTTGTGTTGGCATTGCACCTTTCCCTTTCAATGATAATTCAAATTTTAGTAAACAATGTTTTCGGTCCAAAAAAATCACATAATAATATTTTATTAATTTATTATTGTACTAAACTATAAATATGATATGTTGGTATATTTTTTTCTGGAATCTTTATTGTTTGGTTAACATTGTTGTTAAGTTTCAATGAGATTGAATAATTTATAAGGAAGATAGAATTATTTTTCTAAGAAAGTGTAGCTCACACTTGGAGGCTCTGGGAATGGAAGAAAGGATTAATCACTGAAAGTTTGAGGGGCTATAAAAATGAAATCAGGCAAGGTAGAGACAAAAAAAAATGTTATTTGTCACCACCATGGAAGGATTAAACGTGACAAGTTTCAACAAAATCTGAGAGCATGGGTACCATGGTCGGATGGAATGACCTGGGAGGGAAAAAGGAGGGGAAGAGAAAAGAGGGAGGGAGAGAGAAAAGATGGAGGGAGAGAGAGAAAAGAAGGAGGGAGAGAGAGAAAAGATGGAGGGAGAGAGAGAAAAGATGGAGGCATATAGGAACAGTGAGAGAAAGATAGGAGAAGACTAGAAAGATTGAAGTCAGTTTAAACCAATTGAGGAAGAAGAAAAGTAAAGTTTATGTAATAAAATACTTTACACAACAACACTACCCAAGATGTTTTTAAGTAGAATTAAACCTATAAGCAAAAGTAATGAATATGCTCTGAAAGGACATTTCCAACTAGTTCTTAATGACATCAGATACGAATGACCATGTATTAACATTAACATTGACATATTACATGTTGTAAGAATGAAGTAAGTTTATTCAAAGAATGATTATATGACCAAAAATGAAAACATTTTAATATGAAGTATCTCCGACAAAGGTAATTTAAGAAGAAATCGAAACAAGTTTTCGACTGTATTTACTAATTTCCTTTTTCTGAAAAAGCAGAATTTCCTAACTATTCCATGTTTTCTAGCCAATGGGAACTCTTGTTTAAAAAGAAATAATCTGATTTGATCAAAGGCAGCCTAACAATTGAACATAGCGCTAAGTTGACATTGTGTCATGGCCGCTATTGTATTGAAAAGCATTTGCATTGAGGAAATGTATTGAATGCAAACGTCGTACGTCCTACTTTACACACTCACCTGCCACACACCGACGATGGCGTTAGCGATTAAGATTAATAAAATAACGAAAGGCTCAACGAAGGCCGTAAGTTGGTCATCATGCTCTTCAAACATGGCTAAAACCTGAAAGAAAAGACGAAAGTTGAATTAGTGCATTGAAGACATCTCAAAGAAATACGTAAACACTTATAGAGAAGTAAATAAGTGAAGCATTTGATTTGACCTGAAGTCTTATGGTTGAACTCACAGAAATAATTAACTTCTTTGTTCTTTCCTACAGAGCAATAGCGGACACTGAAAATTGCCAACGTGACCAGATGGAAAAAAAAAAGCACTTGAAAAAAGTGTGTTTGCACTGATGACAGATGAACCATAAGACAACAGAGTTGTACAGTCACGGACACTTGAGGGTTGTATGATACCATTGTCTTTCAACGGAATCGTTACAATCCAAAAGTGTCCGTGGCTCTATACCTAGGGTGAAAAAATATACATACATAAAACAAGGTCGGATTGTGAACATATGAGGCCACAAACAAGGGGTTTATTGGGGTGTAAATTCATATTTGGGAGTGCGTAACGTTAAATTTAGTGGGTGATGAAAATTTTGGGGTTGTGTGAATAAATCACTGCCATAAACTCCAAGGACGTCTGAAAATAACAACGAATCTCCAATCACCGTAAAATATTGATAGTTTCTGAATGCCAAATTAAATCTCATTTCGGTTCCAATAAAAGTGACGTACTGGTGGGTCATCTCGGGGTCCATCTTGAACTCGTTCCGAGATATAAAAGACTACCTTGTTCTCGGCCTCGATTTATAAATATCCGCCTCGTTTTCGTCGAGAAATATAGGGTGGCCCCCAAAAAGGTGACGGAAATACTAAATACTATCTTTAACATTTTAGACCAGCCTGTATACAGTAAAATAAATACGCAATAAAGAGCGCAGAGGTCATTAAGGGAGTTTATAAAGTTTCTTTTTCTGTTTGACGCATCTTTTCGACGCCACGAACACACTAAAACTGAGAATATCATTAATGTATGCAACCACTCGGCACAGGCTCACAATTGCACTAAAAGTGACTTTGCCACTGCTATAAATAAAATATATGACTCAGCTAGATTTCAGTTCGGCATGTCTGAAGAAGTACGTTCTCCCCTTTTATCCTTGCATTGTGACGGCACTCCAATGTACTACGTTACCAAAAATATCGTACGCTTTCAAAGGTTTGATCTATAAGCTGGCATCCCCTCCCCTCAACCCCTCCGCCAAAGAAAAGAAAGAAAAAAACTGCCGTACAGATTCTATGAACGCTTACTGCAGTACATGAATACATCATCGTCAACATGATTCCATTAGCAAGGTACAGAAGGCAGCCACAGCGTACCTGAATGACTCTTCGAAAAACAAAACCTCCTTTTGAAACAATGCAGAGACAAGTGACGTCAGCAAATGCTCGGTGGCTGCTGGTGGATTATTTACTGCCGCGGCTTGACATTATAAACAGCTGGTTGGGTTGGCAAGTTCGGAAGAAAAAAACCCTGCGAATGCACGCCAAAGCCCAAGAAAACTGACAGAACGGCTCAGGTTCACGACCGGAACGCCTTCTAGCTCAGCTCGCGCCCTTCGACTTCGTTGCCAGATCCTACAAAATTTCGTTGTCTTTATTTTTAGTTTAATGACCGCCATCGTCAATTGAAAGGCACAAATCGGTTTCCACAAATTCCTACATTCTTCGTCGCTGACTCCTTACGACCTCCTACTACCAACGAATCGTCTCGCTTCGCTTGATCTATCAGTCTGCAACATCACGCTTGCTGCACCAATCACAATTCGACGAACACACACACTCCACCACTAAGCAAGGAGCTATTTACTACCGATTAAGCTATAAAAAAGCAGCACTGTCAATATCGTGGTTCTTTACAAGTATCTTATGCGAAATTCAGAGCACAGAAATATACTCTGAAGGGGGGAACTTATACCCTGAATTTTGCGGAACTATTTTGTGAATAAGGTGTTGCCAACCTCATTACTTTTACGCCGTCAACAGACAAGATTGATTGATTGATTGATTGAATTAAAAGTTTTGGGTGTGTCGGCACTTAAGTTCATGTTGCATCCTTCTATGCATGCGGGAAAGTATCCCCTTATCTAAAATTCTGACTGAAAAAGTTAAAGTAAGGGGTGTAAAAAGCCCCTTGGGAATCGCATTGTCCTCATTTGTCATTTAAGTTTCGAACACAGTTTCCTTTGTAAGTAATGTTGCTTTCTTATGATTGTAGTTGCCTTGAGTGTACGCAGATCACGATATAGCAACGCTTTCACTTTGAGCGTGGTTTTGTTTGCAGAACGTAGGATGTGGCATTTAGTTCAAGCTTCTCTTGAGAGAAAGAAAATAAATTTGAAACGTCAGACTTAGCGGGAAACCCTGCAACGAACGAAACAAGAATTTATACCAGCGGCCACGAATCAGGTAGTTGAGGTCCTGATTGGAACGCCAGTTCGGTATCTTGGACAGCTCGAGAGGAAGCCGGCCGGACGCGTATCTGGTTTCTCGCCAGGACTTGTTTTTATGAGAAGCGTTGTTGTAATTTTTACCTGCAGTGTTTAGACATCCAACGCGAACTGCCCAAGTTCCCCACATTGTTTAAAAAAATAGCACAACCTAGCAAAGATAACCTCAAGTTGTGAAATCGCTAAGAAACTGAATTGCAACATATCATTTACTCTTGACATATGGCTGTAAGAGGAAAACTGATCTTTCGGAACTTCTATTGAAGTAAAGTGGCGTTCGAATCAGGACTTCACCTATAGCTAGGCATGAGTGCGCTGTTGTCACGTGTTGTGAATACAGAGCTATATCGCTGGTTCCCGCGCACGATGTGACAACGTTCACCATGCAGCGTTGTCATGTCTCAAAGGGAAATAGACTGTTGCCATCATGCATGTCCCCAATTCCAATTGATTTGATTCTTTAAAATTAGGGTAGCTTTTCTGCCACTTTTGGCTAATCACGACGAATGACAATGAGATTTGATATGATGAAATTGATAAGGAACACTCACAAAGAATACGGATGCCCAGGTCTGGATTCGAACCCGTGACCCATGGCACCGTAGTGTGCTGTGCTAACCACTCCTCCAGAGAGATCAGCATGTATGTCTACAAGGAGGGGTCAAATGGGGTTAATTGATGCCCCACTCTACAAAATTTGGAAAATACTAATTCTTTACTATATTTTCCTTTCTTTCTAAATTTCCGCCTTCCTTCGTGCGTCATAGAATTTATTCTTGGTTACTCCCTCTTCTGTTTATTACTTTTTTTCTGCTAACTAAGAGGAGAGGTACAGTGGGATCCATGAGTATTACCGTGCAAATTGTCCATCACCATGTTCGTGCACTTTATTTGACCCAATAAGAGCTTCAAAATTTAAAAGAAAACTCAAAACAAGCTGTTGACAACTTCTGCACCAGCATACATAAAAATCCATCGCTTAAAACACATAGGATGGAAGAGAAAAATTAATAAAAATAGTCGTGGACAATTTGCAAGGCAATACTCATGGATCCCACTGTACTAAGGTCCGAACATGGCGATACTGGACCATTTATAGTAAAAGAGATAAAAAAAACAATGCAGCGGAATTGCTAAACCCATGGACTCAAGAAGATTCTGGCAAGGAAAATTTCCAAAATTTGAAAAAAATAAATTGTTCCGAGAGAAAATTGAAATTATAGAAACCATAGCGGACATTATCCCTACCTCTATTCACAACCTTGGAAAACCATAGAAACAAACAGATCACAAAGTTATGGCGGTTACCACTGAAGACGACTGGAGTAAAGAATTTTCGTCAGCTTATCAAAACTGGTTTCGAGATGTAGGGGGTCTGTCCAACTCAGAGGATAATCCGGAGGACAAAATAAGTCGATCTACAGAAGAACTAAAGCAAGAAATAATAACTAAGAGAGAGGTAAGCGATGCTCATTATCACGCTCCAAGTTCAATTTTGAAACACGCTCTAAGTTCAATTTTGAAACACGCTCTAAGTTCAATTTTGAAACAATGTCGCGATATCCTGGCATGTTCCTCTAAGGAAGAAAAAACTCCTGAGATAGATCAGATCCAAAAATCTTTTAAAGTACCTGAGCTAATTTCCCCTTTATCTGAGGATGCTGAACATGGTGATACCAGGCCATCTGCCGAAGTAACAGGTGTCTTCAAGGACAGTGAAACGAAGGATATATTCTAAACAGCAGAGATGATATAATTTGTGTTAACAGCATAAACAATGGGTTGAAAAACAGAAAAAATGTGGTCGAAATAACCCAAGAGTTATCCAGAATTTTCAAGAAGGACATCAGTCTGGCCAGAAAAGTATTTAGAGCCTTTACTTACCAGAGGGAAGGAAAGTTACAACTGAAGAGAATTTTTTTGATGTATATCACTTCAGAGAAGCGTTAGAAGATTATCTCCTAATAATGCTAAACGATTTGTCCAAATCAAGCCACTATGTGTAAAGTATCACTCAATCTAAATGTGGACATTAACTGCTTTTGGTAAAACAAACAGTGAGAATTTGTTGAACTCTTTCTTAACTAACACTGATCCAAGGAAATCATAACCAAGAAGGTCCACTAAAAGATCCAAGTATTCTGAGTTAAAGACTAATTTGACAGTTGTTTGCGTTGAGATGTTTAAAAAACAAAAATTAAATAATGATAACTTGTATTTCTTTTTGTTTTTCTTTTTGGGGAACGCTCGCCCCTGTCAACACATGCCTTTTAAGCACTGAACTATTCAGTCTATGTTATAAAAATCTATGTTGTTGAGAACTAGTGTTCAATCTTTTCTCTAAAGATTGTTAGATTTCTTTCCATAAAAATGTTATTGTTAATGTTACAATACAATAGGTAATGGATTGTTTAACTTAAATCAGGAAAAAATGCTGAAACTATGGAAATATAAAACAACTATGTAGTAACCATGGTAAATTGTAAACAAAATTATGATATAAAAGAGCTAGACTTTTGTAAGCCTACGGGACATTCTCCTGGTCGCCGAAAGGCTGGTGGTTCAGGGGACGTTGGGTAATATCTTGCTTCAATCTTCGGATTGGCTGGTGTACTTGTGCTCCATTTGGCAGATATTCCACAAACCCAACTCTGAATAAGGCGTTATCCTACATCATCAAAAAGACCAGGGTTATAAACCTAGGTACAACTAATAGGTTTAGGCCTACAAGTTGTATCGGGTGAATTGTCTGTTTGAAAAGTGTCATATCATCGGAAGTTTAAATAAATCTTCTAGTAAGAGATCTGGATGATATTTTATTCCTAACCAATATAGGATAATTGAAAAAATTAAATCCTGCACCACAGACCTCGGAGGGGTTTGGTCCTACTAACCCTAAAAAGCCTTTGAGAAGTCCGATAAAAGGGTTGTAACCAGATAACATAAAGCCCTAAAAGACAAAAGGTGCGTGTCAAACATATATTGAACGATATAATCATATTTAATAATTCTCATCGTATGGGATACAATGATGCATTTTGTAGTCGTAAGATCTGTGGTATGGGCTTTTACATTGAATTGGCAATGGCCTTGGTGTTTATCGCTGTCGTCACAGAAGCTCCATTTCATACAATAAACGGATAGGCAATTGTTTGAAGTTTCCACATGTATATCTTCTCTATCAGGCAGGCCTGGGGCTTCAATATAAATTATAACTTTTACGCCAAGTTAAGTCAGTTGACTGCTTTGATTTTACTTTGCATTTCTGTCACGTTTGGCTATCCCGAAGATAAGGATGGGTGATGATAGAATGAAATTCATGAAGGGACAGAACACCCACTCCCAGGGCGGGATTCGATCTTGGGACCCTACGAAGGCAGGCTTACGTCAGTTATAGCTTTACCATACTTCAAATCACTCTCATTTTATGGACATTTTCGAGGCAATTATTCCCCAGTGGAGGCTCACTTGCAGGTTGATGCCCAGGACTCCTCGCCCACAAAATATCCAGGGCTGTTCTCTGTAGTGCAAGTTGGCTCCACCTTACCAACACGCACTTTGCTGGAACATTCTATAATAGAAATGAAACGTGGTTACCAGAGCCCTCTGTGGTGCAAAAGAAGCTACAAGCAAAGAGGAACTCCTTGAAGATGTAACACCTCCCTGCGGGTGGAGAAAGTTGCCTCTGGTGTAGGAAATCAGGTCTGCACTTTCTTTCAACGCCCCGTCCTCCAGGCTCAAGGTTGGCATCTCGCGGGGAACGTGTGGCGAGTGGCAAGCGAGCAGGCCGCGATACAACGGGCAATACGCAGCGCCGAGAGAATACAAATCGCAGACATTTCACGCACGCTGGCCGCTGTCGTCCGTACGTAAACTGAAAACATGATACACTTACAAATTTCCCTTTCAACCTTCATATTATGTGCCCCAACTTTGCGCTTATGCAATGAAAACTGTACGAGGAAATTCCCAAATACCTAACATTATTTTGCTTAGGCAGGATTTCACGGAAGTCCTTAGCTTACATGATCTAGCAGTTAATTGCCATTCTTGATTAGATTCTGATTTGTTTTACTTAGCGTCGCTTTTTTATCACGTTTGGCTATTCTCGACACTGAGGATGAGTGATATCGTGAAGTTAATGAAGGGACACTCACAAAGAACACTCATACCAAGGCCGGGATTTTTTTGTTTGTTTTGTTCTTTTAAGCCCACTCTATGCACAAAAAGGCTAATTGGTACTGGATATACACATTAAAATGGGATCCGAACCACTGTGTCTCCGCCGGGTATCGGACCCGTGATCCCTTGATTACAAGGCAACGACTAGCCATCGAGGAGCCCCTGGCATCGTAGCGCGCTGTGCTAACCACTCCGCCAAGAAGGTAGGCGAATAGGAAGGTTATTTATTATTATTATTTATTATCTCAATAGGGTTACAATTAAGCCATGCATTTCATTTAGAACAATACAAACAATGACTTGATGCCCTATGTGGAAAAAAAAAATATACAAAAGCTACATCTAAAGAATATTAGATTAATTTACATGATTATACAGTATAAAGTGTTCTATAGTAGCAATGAAATAAAGAACGTTTTGAGAGTTATACACATTTAGAAGAAAGGAAAAATGCAAGGGTGTGGGGGTTTGGGTATGAGTGTATATGAAATTAATGGTCGAAGTACATGGATGAAAATTTTAAAAAAATATGTGTGTGGTGGGAATGGTGGTGGTGGTGGTTGGGGGGGGGGGGGGTAAGCACTGAAAATAATATTACTGGAGTTAGAATTTATAGGTTAGTGAACGTAGAAGACGACCGAACTGCGCTTTGCTGGTACTGAGTTTGACCTTCATCGGGAGTGAATTCCAGGTTACCGCTGCTAGGTACCAGAAGGACTTCTGGCCAAATCTGGTTTTGTTAGGTTTGGGGATTACTAGATCTGTATGTAAGGACGATCTGGTGTTTCGGGTACTGAACTCGGAGCGGAGCTTAATCCTATTATGCAATGGAGATGATTTGTTATGTATACTAAGGAATACCTTATTCAGGTAGATGTAATATACGAGTATTCTCGAAGTGACTGTGGGTATGTTGTAAATCTTGCTCAATTGTTGGGAATTATTTTCTTGGGGGTGCATGTGAATAGTTCTTAAGCAATTGTTTTGGACTGTTTCAAGTTTCTTCAGATGAGTTAAGTTACCGCCATAAATAAGACTAGCACCATACTCGAATACGGGACGAATAAGGGAAAGGTAGAAATGTCTACTAAGATTTCTATTGAGATATTTACGAATTTTTCGAAACATGTAAACATGGTGATAGATTTTACCAATATAGTTCCATGCAGCAGCGACGTGTCGGGGGGGGGGCAGGGGGGTGTCGAGCAGTCCGCCCTTCCTCAGCAAACAGACAAGTTCTCACAAACGTATTGATCTCTGAATAAGAAGACTCACGTTCTTCACCTCTCATTTTGGAGTCAAGTGAATTGGTGCAGGATAAACGCTGTCGAAGTTTCTCTCATTTCTTAATTTTCTTCTGCACAATCTTTCAGTTTAGCATCACTGCATTTTACAGTTTTTTCTCCATCCATTGCTGAGTCAGAAGAGGAATCGCTCTTTACAAATTCTTCCTTTCTTGTCCTCAACTCTTGATTTTTTTTACTTTCTGAAATTTCACTTCCTGGTTGGCCTTTCGGTTTGGAGTAATCATCCTCTCTCAATGATATTGCTTTTCTCTCGCTCAAATAAATACCCAACTAAAGATCATAAGGCGCCTTTCATAGAATTACGGCATCGACAGGATCTGTGTGTTACAAGTAACAAGGGCAATTTTGAACGCTTTTAATAAACTCCCTTGACTTTTGGGTACACAGTATAATTCCCCAAAATAAAATTATTTTCTCAGTATTTACGTGGGCCACATTAAAAAAAACCTTGCCAAGAGCATCCCTGTTTTGAGCGAATGAGTGATCCCTTGGATTTAGACGAAGGGCCATTTGAAGCATGCTATGATTGTTTAGAAGTTTCTTCAGGACTACTTCTAAATCGTCCCTGGTGGGTCTCCTGTTGTAACGTAAAAGAGCCACCTGCCAGATTCCACCAGTTCAAGATCGTAAAATGAGTCTTTTCGAGACATTGACACTCCGCCAAAACAACCATTCCGTCAGGTAGTGTCATGTCCTCGATATTTGCCAAAAGTTTGTTTTAAGACCAGTTTATTAACAGAGAGGCTAATCGCGACTGCGTCTAGTTTAAATCGAAATTCGAGTCTTGTGTGCCTCCAACAGAAACTGAACCCAAGATCCCTTGACTACAAGGCGAACGCGTGACCACTGCGTCATCAGGTAGGCCCCTCAGCGCTGTTTGCAAACAAAAGAAAAGGAGCCAGACCACAAACTGAAAATCGACTGGTTCTCTGTGTATTTACGTGTACCATAACAAACCGGATTTCTCTAGAGAGACTGCGTCGATTAATATTTCAAGGTCCCAACCTCGTGTGCAGAGTCCGCCAGTGACGTCACACGCACGATACACCAGCATCAGGTGTGGTCAGGAGGGTCGTGTGCACGCGCACAGCGGAAGGGACACACGCCATTTCCTTACTAGACATAAACGGGACCTCAGCATAAACATCTGAAGTATATGTACTTTTCTTACCTTGCGCAGCTTCTCTGCTTCTTTTAAGCTAATCGTGGCGATGAGGATTTGTGATAAATAGATGAAATTGGTAAATTGGCACTTGTAAAGGACCACCCATGCACAGGCAGGACATCGACAAAGTTTCGTTAGTCCACTTATGCTTAGGACGGTTAATATGGACTGGGCCTGTAGTTTCAAGTGGATGCAATGTGTACGTTCTTACCTTTGAATTATAGTGCAAGGGCATGGCTGACTTTTGGCCGCATCTAGTTCGCTTCCTGCGCCCGCAGGGATAAGTTTTATAATCTTAAATATTTACAGCAAGAAAATTCACAGGCACTAAGAAACATTTAAAATAAGTAAGCTTGCACGCAGCTCTCCACATCGTCCCGATATGAGAGCATGCACAATATTTTTCTACGAAAAAATATGAGGCCTAAGTTGAGGTACGCCACGGATCCAGCGGACTTATTCTTCTGAGTTTGACACTTGTTCAGTTATTACATCGAAAGAAACTGACACGCTTTTCAATGCTACGCCATACAAATAAATTAATAAAATTAAAATTATTATTAAGTATCAAGGTTTGTTTCATTTACGCAATCTTATTGTTACAAGTTTAAAGCTGTATCTCAAACTGTTTTACAATGCAGGTTTTTTTTATAAATGATTCAGTAATTGGCTGAATATCATTTCCCCAAAGAAATATAAAACAGGCAAGAAATCGTCGTCAAAATAATTGTATGTTCTTGTTCAAACTTCTCGAGCGACTCATCAAGAATAGCAAAATCTGCCATAGCTTAGATAAAATCAATTGGAAGGGATCGGGAGTAACATGAGTTCATGAAGCAGAAAGGTTGTAGATAAACTGTTTGTGTTGTATTTACCAATTTCAGAAGGGATGAACGAATCCAATGCAAATTGCATGACTTGGCATTTACACACGAATTGAAGAATGGCTCTATTTACTTTGTAACTCAGTAATGACCAAAATGTCACCATGTTTTACTCCCGAGCCCCTCAATTGAAGGGCTCGGTTGTAAAACATGGTAAATAACATTTTGGTCATTAAGAAAAAAGTTATTTCAAGCTATAATGTAGATAAAATGTTTTTGTGTTGTGTTTATCAATTTCAGAAGGCTTCACTTCAGAAGATGGTACAACGAAATATGATTTGATGTGGTTCCTGATATATCTTTCTCGAGGCCACAAGAGAGCGTTTCCATTTGGCCATTATTGTGTATTCGAACACACGCAGATCGCACTCAAGGTGTCGAGTTGATTTTGAAAGATACGCACCGCATAATCCAACATTATTTAACATCAAATTGCCATTAAACAATATATAACGAACTCCATTTATACAAACAAAACACAAACTGTTTAAATCTCATCATGTACAGAATTCAGAATATACAAAACCTAGCATGGAAGTTTCACACAAGTTTTGAATTTCAATATTCAAGTTACTAAGTCTGATGGTCCCTTTGATAAATTTTTCTTCGATTTCTATATCCCGTGTTGATAAATTGATTTGTCGAGCACGAAAAAATAATAATTATAAAAAAACACGAGAAACCGCATCCTTTTGCTCATCAGATTTTCAAACAAAGTGTTCCATAATCACCATGGAAATTCAGCACATATTATTCATCGCAGCGAAAAATTATTTTCGCTTTCCACAGACACAGCATGCAAATAAGAACATTGTGGGTACTTACGAATGAGATGATGGCGGCTAACAATAAGATCTTTACTAGTAAGTCGTCGAACTGCTCCAGCACCAGCTGCCATAGTGATTTGCCTGTAAAGAAAAATAACTTATTTAGATGCTAAAAAGGTTATTGAAATTCTGCACTGTATACATGCACTAAAATCTACATGTGTTTTGGCACATACTGAAATGTCAAAGAAAAATAACGATTTTTCGGGGAAATAAATTTCAGCCGATTATACTTTTATTTACATCTTATACTTGGAGCGCTCTAAGGTACCGCCGGAAACATGGAACTATATCGATAATGAGTTTTGTTGAGGTATTTTAGTTCACACTCATTTGGTTCACACAAATTCTCAGACTTTTCCAGAATGTTTAAACAAATTTCCACACAATTCGTTAATGTTTTAATTTTATAACTACACTTACAGCATTTTTAAAACTGAAAATTCTGCTGTCTCCAGCATATTTATGAAGTTATTTCTTCAAATATAGTTTGTTATATATAATATAGAAAGATCCATAGTATCGAATTATGGTATTCACTGCAAATACAGCAACCATATTAATATTCCTAGATTATTCTAAAGTTCCCAAACTTTTTTCTCTTTTAGTCATTGGTCGATTTCTCTAAATTTTAAAGGGTTTTTGGGGCCAGTGGAAAACCCTATATTTTGTGATAGTTTCGTGGCGCCGTAACGCAATTTTCTATATAAATATATCTACACAGACAGCGCCCGAATGCTTTACGAGATATCGGCTTGGCAAGTTCAAGTTGCCATTATTTTTGACACCGCTGAGTGGCCGCAGGAAAAAGTATCTTGCTTAGTTCCTGTTATGATTTTCTTTCATTTTTTTTAACAAATAATGCCAATGCATAAACTTGCTTGACAAAATGCTTACGGTGACGTGTAGAGGTCATGGCTGCTTGCAAAGTTCAGGTAGACGGAACAACGTGCTGATTATAACGGGCTTTCGTTTGTCATATTGCGGTTCACATACTTCTGGGAACTAAACTGTTCTGCAAACAGCATTTTACGAAAACTAGCCACTAGACGACCGTGATGCAGTTCTGAAACCGCAAAGTCTATGCAGCACCATTCTATTCGGCCCACTCACGATTACGAAGTCTAAATTATAATAAATGCAATAATATAAGTAAAGTTCCCCGTGCATTTTGCACCATTTCAGGAAGGGACATGAGAATGAGTGACGATATGACGAAGGAAAGTCACAAAGAACACCCATGTCCACGCCGGGATTCGAACTAGGAATCCCTGGTGTCGTAGTGCTAACCATTCCGCCGCGGAGGTCGGCTCAATATTTTTGAAAATAAATGAATACAAAAATACACGAAATAGCTACAATAAAAAAGCTTGTTGGAGAAAAATGTGTTTCTTAAATCATAACTCATAAAAACTCATCCAATTTCCCTGACTATTCCAGGTCTTGAAAGATTTCCAGCTCAGTGGCGGGACCCGAATCTGGAACCTTCGGTAGCGAGCTCGCATCGGGTCACGCATGGAAATGTGGTGCTCACTTCGATTTTTAAAAGGTAGTTTCGAGACTCGCATTAATGGCGGTGTTGCATTAAAACATCGATAGTAACCTTGTTTGACATCCCCGACAGTAATTACCTACATTGATTAAACGCAAATGTAACGCAGCGCCTCGCCAACCGATAACGATCGACACCTCCCAGTGGAGTAATTAGAATAAAAAAGAATCAACATGATGTTTCATGCACGCATAGAAATACCGGAAACCCCCCCCCCCCTGTTTCGAAATACCATTCGTTATTTACTTTCCCCCGGATGCGTGACTAAGGCAGACAAATACATAGAAAGAGATCGATCCTCCGGTAGACAAGGACTAAAAATAGATTCCGTGCAGGTCGCCACGTGCTTACATCTAATGGCGCGGGAAGCGGGGGTCTCGCATGACTACAATCAGTCCCAATCCATTCGCTGTTGTTCGCCACGACGTTTGTGCGCTCTGATCAGCTGACGATAGCAGCTTCTTTGCCATTGTGGAACACACGCCTCGCTTGATATTTACGTGTCTCGGGTATTGTGTATACGGCTAGTGCGTGGTGGGCGTAAAAGGTTCTTGTGGTCCATAAAAAACAGAAAAGGAACACCTTCACGGGCTCCAACAGGGTGGGCTAAAAGGGGAAGTGTGCAAGGAAATATTGACTTTCCCCCACCTCCGTTTTAGTTGTATCCATTCTGTTTTTCTTTACCTAGCTTCATTCTTCTTTCCCGTGGCTTAGAATCTCTTAACACTCTTTATGTTTTAACTTGCATCCACTTTCTATTAACCTTCTGTTTTATTTCCCTTTCTTCTCTCTATAAAATCCTACCTTAACGTTAAGAGCCCCTTAAGAAAGGTTAAATGCGCAAGGCTGTAAAGGGACCTGCACAGGGCATAGGCTACACCAGGGTTGTTGCAGGTCCAGGAATTTTAAAGAAATCCAATTCCAGTCCAGGAGAGAAAATCAGCAAGAGTAAATGGGTTCTGGACCGTAAAGAACCTTTTTATCTGCCCACGAACCTGTTTACCAGGAACCTTCTTTCCGGATCAATTTAAATGTAATTGTGAGAAAAAAACGGTTCAGATTCTGTTGCGGAAACAGTAGCGTAACTAACACGTTCTGCGTCCCCTCAACTTTCAGTTGCACGCCCCTACTTTTTTTTTTTTTTAAAAAAAGAAAAGCTTTCCTTTCTAAAATATTAATTCACGCCTACATTTATATTAGGTACATAAAAATATGAAAATACATACATGTAATTTGAATTAATATAAAAACTGGTACGAAAGGTTAAGACAACAAACAAACTAGAAAAGTATACATTATAATTACATATGAAAATTCACTGTTACTAGAAAAATTACTATATTGTTAATAGCCCATTACCAGACCTCGGAGTTTTTTTTTTGATGGAAGCAAATTCTCTTGCTAGTTTGGTCAAGTACAGTTTTCGAGCCCGATCGCTTTCCATACTAAACAACGCCAATCCACTCAATCTCACTTTTGTCATTGTGCTGTTCAAGTAATTTTTGTTCAATTTTAGCTTCGAAAACGACCTTTCAGTTGATGATGACGTCACAGGTATGGTCAAATACAGCATACAGTATAAGCAGTGCATACGTCAGGAATGCTACTAGCCAGAATTTTGTTTTCTATCAACAGGAATTCTGGAACTTCGCTGATGTTAGTTTTTTATTATTATTATTATAAAACAAACGATGTCTGTAGCTACAGTGCAAGATACATTTCTTCATATTTCTCCCAGAAAATTGCAGATTCTACTAACTGTCTGGGTGTTCCGTTAAGCTGGTGAGGCTTACAAAGGTGAAGCTTTCTCAGATTTGTTTGATACACTGAAATCTACTGATTACTTGATTTACTACAATCTCTAAAGCACGGTAGAAAAAGTATTTTCTTGCCTGTCGTCTGCCCTTCGGTGACGTAATCAATGACTTCTGTTTGCAGTTGTAAGGGCATAGAAATAAAATGTGTTTGGTTGAAAATATATTTTAACGCCGAAAGGAAAACTTTTGTGAACTACCGGTCTTTCTTAATTTATAATTCTTACTGTCCCCCGCTCCCGGGGAGGGGGGAGGGGTGTTATTTACGGCACTGTGCGGAACCCAATAAAACCCATTAGAATCTATGGGTTCCTGAACGTTTAACAACCCTGGGCTACACAACAAATTACAAAGCATCGTATACTTTGAAGGGTGCAAAATCGCCATATGTGCCGACGCATCCAAAAATTTACTCATTCATTCATTCTATCTCTGTGTAGCTCAGGCACGTAGCCAGGGGAAGGGCTCGGGGGATTAGGGGCCCCATCCGAAATCCTCCAAATATCTAATTTAAATAGTGAACAGAGGTGATTCATTTTACTTCATTAGCAGGATTAAAACAGATTGTATAATAAGTTGTAGAAATACTAAGAAATTCATTTTTAGTGCTTCTCCCCCCCTCCTAAATAAAATTCTGGCTACGAGCCTGCTGTAGCTTCTTTACTTGATTGGATTTATTTTACTTCGCTACTTGTGTCTAATTTGCGAAGATGGGGATGAGTGATGATATGATGAAATTGATGAATAGACATCACAAACGTCCATGCCCAAGCCAGGATTCGAACCCGGGATAGCCTCTTTTTTCTTTGTGCGCCTGGCTCTTTAATTAAGTTACGTTCTCTCATTAACTGCTTCTACCCACCCTTAAAATGTTTTCTTCTTATATATTTGTATTTTCGTTGTCTAGCGTCCATTTTCTGCCACTACTGGTTCATCACGACGATGAGGATGTGCGAAGATTACGTTTTCATGAGTGAGAAAGAACACTCATGCCGAAACCGTGAATTTCGGCGCAAAGATAACGACGGGACTCTTACCTCAGGTGGCGAGATGTTGAATCTGACCAACTGATTGCATTGATGCGTAACTGTATAGAATGAAACTAACACTTGTCAGAACTTGTTGTTAGAAAAAATATCCGATAGCATCATGCGCAATGCACCGAGCGCCCCTTCCCCTCCACATTATGCACAGAACGGCCAATCGGGACTGGGCATACAGTTTCAAGTGGGATCCGAACCACTGTGTGCCTCTCCCTTCTTATGAGTTCCTTCCGAGACTTGCCCGAGCAAAAACTGTGCAGATGTAAGCACAGGATCATTTTCTCCAGAACGATGACCACCATTCAGTTGCCAACCGAACCTGACTTGTGCAAGGGTACAATGCCGTAGAAAGTTTGGAAAGGAAACTGGCAGAAGCGATAAGATAAGGAGTAATGGGAACAAATAGTGACCTCCACCGCAAAAGATAAAGAAAAAAATATATGCGAGCAACTGATACACGCGCGTAACGCACAAATGGAACCGATAACTTACGTAAGTGAAAAAAAAAAAACAGAAAAAAACGCTTGAAATAGTGATATTTCCTTTATTTTAATGTTACTGCAACTCTCGACATAAACTTCTGTTGAAAACTTGATCAACGATATACACAAGACAGTAAAACGAGTTTCACTGACTACCGAAAGGGGGTTAATGTAAATAACTGTGTGTGTGTCCGGATCAATTTAACTACGGTCCAGGAACATTTTTCAATGAAACAATACACAGCTTGTACCGAATTTAAATTGTGCGACAACAAAGGTCACGGTCCTACAGCGTAACCCAATAGAACCCATTAGAATTTATTGGTTCCTGTACCTTTAACAACCCTCCTTTGAAGTACCTGTCCCACCTACCAAATACTACGCGACAAGTAAGGGCGACCCGAAGATAGTTTTATTAAAGGATAATCGGGACTGCACCTACAGTCCTGTACAAGGTGCCTCCACCGGGGATCGATCCCGGAACCTCTTGACTACGAGGTGACGGCGTCACCCTATGCCATCGGGGAGACCAAAGACCTGAATACAGACCACATACTTATACGAGAACCACACATTTTAGCCTTACGTAGAAATCCAGGGATGGAAACTAGTCCAAAGAACAAAATTATCGACGTAACTGACGAATATATCCCAAAAATTGACCAATTTAATTACAGGCTATCGATAAAATTGCATTTTAAAAGTTAAACTGGGATTTCATTAAAATACTTTCACATCTCCATAGCCAGCCTTCACACAATGTTATTGCATAAAAAGCTCATGTTTTTATGAAGATTAAAATATTTTATTTATTATTGTACTAAAATATAATTACTGTAAATTAAAATTTTGGTTTTATTGGGGGGGAAGAAGTTATGCCATACATTTTTTCATTCCTCAATGAATTTCCGCACTGTTTCTGCATGCATATCGTTAATTATTTTCTTCTATTGCTTTCGAGAAATATAACACGCAACTTTTCAACAGATGGCGCCACGTTTCTACACGAGAGGGAATTAGATTCTCGTAAAATCCGAGCACCCCTCGTATAATTAGGTCTCTGCGCAAAAGTTCTTTAACCTCATACCTTTACGCTACTTTACAGGAAGTCGGCCGTATCAAAGGAAGGAATGTAACAATACTTCCGTGCATTTACTTGACTTTACATTAACCTTGTAATGTCGGCTGCAACGTAATGAACACAAAGGTCATTAACACCCTGCTGGAATATTGAAAGGCGCTATGACGAGATCACAACGTGCGGCATTAGCTGAATCTCGGCCACAAAAAGCCGGCTCCCGTGGCGGAGTGGGTAGCACACCACGCTACGATGCCAAGGGTCCCGGGTTCAAATCCCGGACTGGGCATGGTGTTTGTTGAATGTCCATTCATCAATTTAATTATATCATCACTCATTCCCATCTTCGGAAATTAGCCAAAATTGGCACAAAATGCGAAGCAAAATAAAGCAATTCGGCCCAAAAAAAGATAATTTAATTCTATCACCCAGACACCCAAAAGTTGATTTTATTTCTTAACTAATGCCACCCAACTGGCAGATATGGCGAAAGAACCGGGTTGATTGGGTGCTGAACGAGATGTGCAGTGTTGCTAATGTAGCTATTTTGGAGCCAGATATGGTTCCTTTGCACATATTTGCATCTATTTGGCTCCAAAAATTTTCAAATGCCCCGAGGAGCTTCAACTCAAAATTCTAGCTCTTTTAGTATTATACTGTCGATAAATTCGTAGTGTTATTCATGACATGATACTCGTTCAGAGCTGCGAGCTTACGAAGAAAGGATCATGTATGTCAGACGGGTGACTTACAGTGTGATTTTTTTACTAGCGCCGTGGATGATGTGACGTTCAACAACTAAGAATAAATTAGCGTTATAAAAGGTTTTTAACAGTTACAGTACATATTACGGAATTCGCTGTGTACGCTGCTAAATATGGATTGTAGCGGCAGGTACTGGTAATAGCAGCCCCCCCCCCCCCCGGATACCTAACATTATCTTAGTAGACAGTCTATAGAGCCTTCAAAAAGCTAGCCGCCCTTCACTCATTTTTAGTTCCATTTAAGGTGCAAATGCAATTTGACAAAACTGGCTGTGAGCATTGTTTATTCCGATATTTGATTTACTGACACACTGTAATTTCATCTACTTTTTGGAGACCAGACACCACGTAACATGCGAGAGTAGTTGAATCACTACGGAGAAAATAGCCAAATACACTTTCCCGGCGCCAAAAAATATATTCGGCAATTTTCTCCTTAGTGAGTCCATGTAGAGGCAGTAGTTTGGTGGCGTTTGATGAGAAATGGCATTGTCTAAGCATTCCTATCCTCAAATTTGCGAAAACATTAATTACAGCCGATCAAATCGGAAACAATTAACATTTCAAGGTCGAATGATGCAACGTCAACGTACTAACGATTCGTCTTTGAAGGCTTCGTCGCTATATAGTAGCGATATTCAACTACAATGGCACACTACATCAATATGGCCTAGGATTAATCACCGAGGAAACAAAAGCGTGACCATCCCGCATTTGCCTCGACTCTTTCACCATTGCTGCAGCCCACCTTTTATGGAATAGCTCCTTGATATCCCCTCAAGTCTCCGCCATATAGGTTGAACAAACGTGTTGGCTTTATTGCTGTACTACACTCAGTGGCGACGTTGCCACACAGTGCGAGGGAACCAGCTACTTTCGTCGCGCTCTCGCTTTGCTTTTCCAATATGTGGCACCAGGGCATTTCATGGCCGCGCGTTTCGTCCTCTTACTTTCAATCTCCCTTCAATAAAAAACATGACCATGTTTTTATTTACGACTCTAACGACGAAAAATAATAGCCTCATTTTTAAAATACTCTAAGTATTACTGTTAAAGAACAGGTTTACTGTAGGCATGTGTTTATTTAATACCTACATTGTAAATAATATCAAAATAACAGAAATCTCTCGGCTCAAATTGCTACATGATTTTGCAGCTGTACCTTCAATTATTTGTCAACAAGAAATATATTTTTAAAACAAATAGCCACAACACCAGGTAAAGGCACATAGTGGTTCGGATCCCACTTTAAAACTGTAGGCCCAGTTCCGATTAGCCTTCTTGTGCATAAAGTGGACTTAGACTCAAATAGTCACGCTTATGTAATCACAAATAAGGTTCTGACGTTAATCGGGGGGGGGGGGGCAGTTCGCGGACCATACTTTGCATATCTTCTTAGCGAAATGTTCCATTACGTACCTAACACACAATGCATAATTTAAAAATACCTACGACAGTGGTCGTTTCAATTTTTCATTTTACTTGAGACAAGTTGGAAAATCATTATTTCCCATCGATTTTAAAAATATATCGTCCAGGTACATAATACAGTAGGCCCCTTGAGTATTATACCACTCATATTCTGTCCAAATATTCATAAATTTGTGTTGGCATCTTGTTGACCTGGAAAGGTGGGTTCTATAATTATATTCCTAAGAAGTTTAGCATTGAAAGATCTCTTGATAAAAATGATAAAATAATGTGTTTTTTTAGGTGTCCGTAGAACATATTTAACATATAAATCGCTTTATTTGATAAGTACTATACTTCATCGAACTTTTGTGACGAGCATGGCAGCTCGAAATGTTTCAAGCCATCGCAGATCCCCTGGAGGTACGCGAACCACAGGTTAAGAACCGATGGCATACAGGAGTGTTCCCTTTCCTCGGTACCGACCAGAAGGAAACTGGTAATAAATAAAGTCCGGCCAGAACTATTCCCGGCCTCCAATAACATAAGAACGCGGCCAGATATCAAGAATATGCTCGTCCGATTGGCTGATTCGAGCGCCTGCTGTGACGCGAAGAGAAGGCAACCCCGTAAGTGACCAAGCACACGGTTCCTTACCCCAGTGACGCAACAGCCTACGCGAAAGGGAAGGGTTCACGTCGGAAACTACCACGGCTTTGGTATAAACGGAACACATTATACCAGTTCCGGATAATATTCGTGACCAGAACGTCTCGCGAGACTCTCAGCTGATCGGGGAACAGATCTTCCACTTCCGTGTTCTCAATTCTTCTCACGAACCCAAAGCATTCGCAAGGGTCGTTGATTGAATTGCTAATTGCACGAGAACTCTTAAATGCCAAGGAGACTGTTCATTAACATGCAACAACGGGCAACGTCAACGTGTTCTCTAATATTGCAACTACTCTCGTGCTCAATCCCCCCCCCCCCGCTACAGTGAAAGCGCCGAATATGATTTTACGATGGTGAGCATACCTTGTCCAATCCCGAGGTTCGTTCACCTCTACGTTCACTACACAATCAAATTTTTGGTAATTTATTTCACTTTTGGTGAGTTTCGTTAGAAAAAAATTTACTGTTAAATAAGTTCCGTGTTATTCCTATAAAACAATTTTCGTCGATATGTGAAACTAAACCAAACATTTTTACAATAAATCACTGAAATAAGTTCAGAAATTTGTGATCGCCCTGTATAATGTAAACTACTGAAAATATGATTGTCGTGTTTTGTTCGCTGTGTGGTGCAGAACAAATCGCAAGAAATTAATAGGTTTGACCGAGACACATGAACAAACTTGTGAATATTATGATTTCAAGAGAACGGGTTTACAAGAGTGTTCAATATGTATAATTTGTTATTTCAATCAAAATTTAATGCAATATTCAAATACAAAATGTGCCTTATCTTCTGTTACCAAACAATGGAGCCAGCCCCAGTAGCGGAGTAGTTAGCACATTGCGCTACAACGCCAGGGGTCCCGGGTTCGAATCCTGGCCTGGGTATTGATGTTTCTGAGTGTCCATTCATCAATTTCATCATAGCATCACTCACCATCTTCGCAAATTAGCCAAAAGTGACACAAGAAGCGAAGTAAAATAAAGCAAGTCAATCAATCTATCAACCAAACAATGGATAACCCAACTTTCTTTTCAGTGCTGAAACGTGAAAATCCTCCTATTGTCCCTCTACAGGTATATATTCACAAACTGTCCAATAGCGCACGAAGCAATGGGAGTATATTTAAAATATGAAACACGTTTCATCGCGAAAGCCTGACAATGAATGAATGAATTAAAAGTTTTGGGTGTGTCGGTACTTAAACCCATTTTGCACCCTTCTATGTATACGGGGAAATATCCCCTTATCTAAAATTCTGACTGAGAAATGAAAATGAGGGGTGTAAAAATTAAAAGTACAAGGTTGTAAAAAGACCTGCACAAAACAAGCACAACACACTGAAAAGTCAGAATTCATAAAAAGCTTCCTCACAGACGGTGGAAGAGACCAGAACTTCGCAAAAATCTAAAAACGTTCTATAAAACACTGTTGTCATCACTCAACAGGGATGATCAACAGCTGGGAAGATCAAAAGTCTGCCTGAGGATAGCAAAGCCGGCACATTCAATAAGAATATGCCGAACACTTAAAAGAACGTTACAAACACGACATATCGGAGGGTCCAGCCCTTGCAGCAAGTGACCATGCGTTAGGCGACTGTGTCCAATACGTAGTCTAGTAAGAATAACTTCTTCTCGACGAGAGGGACGGGACGAGGAATGCCATGCACCTGTGGTGGACCTAATAGCGTGAAGCTTGTTCCCCGTCTCCGCATCCCACTCGGCCTGCCAAGTGTCAAGAAGGCAACAACGAAACACATTCTGCAGGTCGCTAGCTGGCAGCAGGTGGACGAGAACGCCACCGACTGCATCAGCAGACTTGGCGGCAGCATCGGCTGCTTCGTTCCCATTTATGCTCACAAGCCTGACAAGATAAGCAAAATACAAAATGAACAGAATACATATGAACGGATATGTAAAAATATGGAAAATAAAATGTGCAAGCATAATACAAAATAACAGTGATTTTGGCATCACGTGAAGATATTAATTTATATATAAATTCGTTCCCTGATGATTAAATTATGTGTTACTATGTTACGGTAATCCTTTTTAATGGTCCTCAATGCCAATAAAAGTAATAGTAATGCACTAAGGACTCTGGAAAAGACTACTAATAATCCACCAGGGCTGATGACTGGGAGGGAGGTTAACAACCCTCGCCGGTGACACAATCAAGTGGCTTTGTAAATGATGTTAGCAGAGGCAAAGAGCTGGCAAAGCATTTTCTGTCTCGATGAGCATTCCCGTAATGAGCGCAGGTCAATGACCAACGGAGCAGAGGAATAATCTCAATCTTTGACCGTGGAGGCCTCGCATTCTTGGATCTATTTTTAATTACGATTGCGGAATGATAATGCTCATTTTGAACCTAAATGCAGGGTTCACGTTTCATCGTTCGATTTTCATGCACCAAACGCTATTTATATCGCGTGTTCTGATGGAATGCAGTAGATTTACAAAATTAGTTGACACGGATAAGCTATTTAGGTTATATATGGTTTGCGAGTTTTGAACGAACTGGGTAAGGCTCTTACCCTGTAATCAGGGAGTCGCTGGGTTTCATCACACGCCAGAGGTTCCGGTTCGAATCCCGGCCTGACTATGGGTGTTCCTTGTGAGTATCCCTTCAAGTTCATCGTATCACTCAACGTCGCAAATGGCTAAAAGTGGAACAAAGCGACACTACATAACGAAAATCAAATTCAAAAAGTAAAAAAAAAAAAAAAAACAAGGACTAAAGTTATTGAAAATCTATTTAGAATCGAAAATGGGGTCTGTGCGATGCTGAAATGTGTGTTTCTCACGATACCGTTCTCCGTGTCCATTCTTCCTTCATAAACTTCAGTTGAAGAGCTATTAAAAAAGGTCGTTTCTTAAACCGGAAATACGGCAACAGAATGTGCATTAGCTCAATATGCATAAGGTGCCGTTCCCAGTAAAAGTAATAAAAAATTGAGAATTAAAAATTCCACGTCACGGGTGACGTGGACCTGAACTACAGAGCTCAGAATAGGACGTAAATGTCCTTTTACGACTTTGGCCGGTCATATTCTACGTGAATACTTCCGCTAAACCTATTCTGCCATGCATTGTCCATTGGTTACCTACACCCCCTCCCCCCTTTCCAGAAACGATTACTGCATAAAAACGTTGGTAAATGTGGCATCAATCGTAAAGAAATGGAGATGACGGGCAGTTAAATATGAATTTCATATATTGAAAGATAATTAAATTCTTCTAAGCGGGTAATAAAGCAGAATATTAAATTCTGAGAAATTCTCGAGTTCCTAGCGACAAGATCGAAGAAAATTGCTGCATCAGGACTATTTTGTCATTATTTACTCAGTTTTTTTTATCTACGTGTATACAACAACGGTTCTATTTTTATTTCGAAAAATTTAAGAATATTAACGACTGTTTTCTTGCGCAGCATACTAGCTATTTTGTAAAATTGATTTTATAGGATATCAGATATGTTGATTAGGCCCATACAATTTGTTGCTTTTGAGTTGTTTTAAGTCCACTTTATGCACAAATAAGGCTAATCGGGGCTGAACCTACAGTTTAGAGTGGAATCCGAACCTCTGTGTGTCTCCAACCCGGGATTCCCTTCGAACCCGGGATTCCCTTCATTACAAGGCGGCGACGTTACAACTACGTCATCGGGGGAAGTCCTGCTATTGAAATGCATGAGAAAGACGAGTGCATCCACTCACGTATTTCACATCACGGTTCCGAAAGAAAAAAACAAACTAATTCAGAAGCCAGGTAGTCTAAGAAAGTCATGCATCCAACTAAGATAAAGCTACACATTTTGAAATATGATCTTAAAACATTTCATTTATTAATCAATACAAAGAATGGATTAAAACTAATTTATTCTTGCGCCAGAGTGGCGTTTCTAAAATAAAAAAAACGTCTCAGCTGGTAACAGCATGCAATATATTCTAATATATGGCCAACTCTTATGATATCGCAGCAATTTTATAATTCGGCTAGCAACAGCGAAAAAAAATTATAATGGCATGTTTATTATTCTGATATAATGATATATGTGATACAGAAAACACATACCGTTCTCGTTATTTTTAAAACAATTTAATGGACATTTCTATAAGCGAACTGGAAACGTTAAAAAAATACAGCACAGAATTTGAAAGTTCAGGCGCCATGGGGATGGATGCTCTGTTTTTTCTACCCCTGCTCAGGGTACTACCTGAGAAATTAACGTGAAACCCTACGGTTGCGTGGCAATTCTAGCCGAGACAAGATGGGGAAACAAGTGTCAGAATCTCCGTTCCACCGCCTTCGACTAAAATTGCTTCATCAACGGTAGCACAGCTTTATGAGGTCATCAGAGTGCATATATATTTAGCATCCTTTCCCAAAATTAGCTTCCTAAAGGACATTCATCCCTTCCAAATCGCCTCCTCGATTCGCCCCCCCCCCCGATTTCACCGCTTACGTAACATACCGAACGCGTTTGCAGAAGAACTACCACGTCACAAGCGGTGAGGTTTTAGCATGTGATTTATATAGCCAACAGACCTCTCATTGTCTTGGCACTGGATGGCAAGCGTCGTTAGTACCACGCACGTCTATTAGGATCTATGGTAATTTAGTGTGATGACGTTGCGACTCCCCCCTCCTTTTCTTAAGTTTCATTTGGCCATGTCTGGCAACTATCGGTTATTTTAAACGTGCATTTACTGACGCAAATCCACTTGTGGAGATAAAAACTGTGGACAAGCCTTCTTAAGACACAATGAACGAGGTACGGGTGGCACAGATAAAAAAAACCTAGACTCGCTCCAAGATTCTACTCGAGATAGTGAAATTACTAAGGTTAGGATTTTAATACATTTACATTATTTTTATTTTATTTTGGAAAGCCCAATACATTGCTCAGATGTTCTCGCGTTTCATAACACAACGTGCCAAACAGAAAAGCATCTTTCAAGAGGCCTTTTTTTCTTTTCATTTTTGTCGATTTTGCAAGAAATTGCATTTTTATGGGTTTCATGTAGGGATGGCAACAAAATCCGATTTCAAATTATCCGATATCCGTTTCGGATGCAACGGATAATTCGGATATACGAATAGGACAGATTTGATGTACAAGATTTGTAGCATGTTGAAGTCTATGGAGGATTTGCAGAAATTCCATCTAGTGAAATACGAACATGATGAATAAAAAAAAAAGTGGATAGCTCGTAAATCGAATAAACGATAAAACTGTCCGGATAATATGTCGGGACAGTGGCGGCGATTAGGGAGGGCGAGGGGGAACAGTTGCCCCCCACTTTTCGCCACTTTTGTCCCTGCACTATGCTAAACTTTATCTACAAAGGGAAATATACTGTCTTTGCCCCCCCCCCCCACCCGAGTTTTGGCACCTTGCCCCCCACGGTTTTGGAACCCAATCACCGCCACTGTGTCGAGATGTTTCGGATAATCCGGATAGTAAATTATCAGATATCCGGGAAAAATTATCCGGATATTGCCATCCCTAGTTTCATAGAACTTTAGTGCACTTTAAACATTTTTAAAACATTATCTTGCTTATTTTTTTAGGTTTTCACGAGAAGGGACACTTCTAAGTGTTTTAATTTTTTTAAAAAGCAACCCACTTGTTTTTTACCAGTATGAAAGTTTGAAAGTTCCAAAACAAGAACTTTGGCTTCAGGAAAACTGGTAAATCCTTCCTACAGTAACGAAAAGACCCTTGTGAAAAAAGTGGCAGACGACTTAGAAAAAGTTAATCAGAAAGTGGGAAAGGATAGAACCTAGAAAATGAGTCTGGTTTTGAACAAAAATGAACGGTTTAGTACGCTATGTTGAATTGCTGATATTTTATCTGGAGAACTATCATAGGATTTGCAAGCTGGTGACCTAGTTGACTTCAATTATGCTCCTCTAGTATCGGTAGATGTAGAAATGAGATTTTCAATGTTCAATTCTTTGTTAAGAGACAATCGGCAGTCACTTTGCTTTGACAACCTACGCATGTTAGTAGTAGTGCATTGCAATGGTAAGATGAACACTAAGTTTGATGTAGAGTATTTTTAAAAAGTTATGGAGCACTTTTTTGTGGTTATTTAGGGCATTATTGCATTTTTACAGAACATTTTCTGGTATTTTATTGTGCATTAAAATCATAGCACTAGAAATTACGTTTTTCGCTACCTCTCCCAGATGATGGATATCAGTGCAAAATTTTCAGTTTACTGTCTTTACCACTTTGTTTCGATTTATATTTCCGATGAGAGACCAAGTGTTCACGGCGAAAATGCAAACTCTATTTTCGTGCAAGCACCAAATAAGTACAGAGAATAATGAAAATTGAAGATTTGGGTGAAAAAAAAACAACATACCTATCCACTTTATGGAAAGCTGTTTTGCATGACAACTTTGGATTTCAATTACAATGAAAAAATGTTCTGGAACACTAAGGAACAATTTTTATCAGTCCCACAACCGGAAGTGAAGAGTTCATGTTTACACTGACATCAATTTGAAATTACGTACTTACATTGACTTTCATAACAATGAACAGATATGGTGCTAGTAAAATACAGGATAATACCAGTATATTAAAAACTATGAACATCTGTACGAGTTAGTGCTCAAATGCAAACCTTGGTCACATGCAATACCTATTCTCTATCTGTTGAAGATTCGTCACTTACCTTCTTCAGCGGGCAACTCTGTAAAGATAAAGAGAACAACAAATTAGTTGAATGACGAAAGAAACTCATTTACACAATTAACAATATACTATATGGTACTCAAGCATCATTACATTAACACTGCGAAAAAAGCAATAAATTCAAAAACTCCTTAACAATTACATATGCACATGTACAGAAACAGCTAAAAATAATTGCCTTTTACAAAACCCTTAAGTATAACCACTCTGCTTTTCACGTTGTGGCAGATCCATCAATAACAAGCAGCTGAAGAGTAATTAATATTTGTTATACTCTAGTTATGGTTTTATTCTTGTTACATAATATATGTGTGCTTGTGTATGTGCTTCTCATTTGTTAATTTCTATTTTTCTCTATATTGATATCCTGATATAAAATGGATTCTCTCAAATAAATAAATAAATTTTAAAAAAACGTAACTTGCATGCAGCTCAAGAACATATATTCATTTTGAATTAGATATCTACTATTTACAAAAAATGAAAAAAAATTAGGATGTACATCTTTTATGTCTAATACGACGTATTAGGAAATTACCAAAAATGTATAAAAAGGGACGGGGGGGGGGAGAAGTCAAATGTCAATAGTTGACACCTGTATGATAAAACGTGTTGGTTAAATATCGGCAAATAAATACATTATTTTATAACTTTCGTGCGCACAAAATTTCCCACACTTTGTACAAATTATTAGATATTGATTAATTTCAAATAAAGATTTTTAAAAGTTCAAGTATTGGCCATCGTGGCCTCTCGAAACATTTCTTTAGCATTTTCTTAAACTTGCAAAAATGTCCTGATTTAGAGGGAACAATGGTGGTTGTTCCGAAAAAAAATATATACCAACTTCAAAAGGCAATTTTTAATTGCGAACAGCTGTTGTATCGAATCAGGGTTTGTGTGAAAAATGGACATTCACAAATCATATGTCCCTTTTTTAAATAAATGTCCCGGAAAATGTTCTCGGGATGCCCATTTGTCCCGTATTTAGCTAAAGAAAAAAACTAATTTAAATTTCAAAATCATTTTATACAACAAGAAATTAATAACAATTTATAACTAACCTAATTGGATACCAATTACCATTTACCACTCAATCCTCATACTAACATTGGCGTAGAACTGCTCATTGTCGATATGTCGAATAAGAAGCGACTCACGACTGGCAAAGGCAGTTCTGGTTCTAATACACTATCACTTGTTCCTTTTCTTGCTCAATGGAATCAGAGTGGAGTGAATAATATGCAGGGCTTAGGTGATGTAAAAAGTTTTTTTTTTATTTCGTCATGCCAAAAAGAAAGCGTTCTTATAGCAGTGATTATTCTAAACAAAGGTCCTGTTAAAGGACGCCAAGTGTTCACTCAAATATTACTATATTTTGTCAAAATGTTAAAAATTCGGCATTAACAATGCTTTAAACTGCAATTGATTTTGTAATGTTTGGCAACCCTGATAGGACTGTTAAGGGTGGCAATAACGACGAATGCCGAAATACACGAGCCCCATTCGTTCCTTATCCACGATTTGAATCTACGACCACTAGCTTTGCAGTGTGATACAATACCACTCTGCCACAGGCGCCGGCTCACGGAAATACCTGTTGCTCGCTCTTTATCGCTTTCGTTTCTATGACGTCCAAAGTTCTCACGCCTGCGTCACGTGAGTAGATTCTGAACGTGATTTTTCGGTCCTCTTGCGTGCTAGAAATGTATTTTCCCTCTGAATAAAGAATGAACCACCTTCGCGACACAACAAAAAGTCCCCCGACGACATCCAAATATCGACCCCGTTCCAGAAAACATTTTCCAGTGTCAAACGACTGCGAACCCCTGCTTTAAACTCTATAGGACCCAGTAGCACTGAGGCCAAGGTTCCCAAATATCCGTTCACTTTTCATTTACCTACCCTACACTGTTTTGATTTTTCGTCTTGTGGCTAATCGGGACTGGATACACAGCTTGGAATGGGATCCGGACCACCATGTACCACCGGATACCGAACCAGTTTATTGCAGTGTTGAAATTAAAATTAAATGTGCAAAAATACATATGTAATAATATTTTGTATAAACTATCTCTAAGCATGAAGGAAGTTGGATTGGTGGAAAAGTTGAATGCCTATTAAGCCCACAATTCGCAACCTGATTTCAGTGCTCGTCAAATGAAAAGCTTCGATTCTGGTCCAACCAACACCAAGAAGTTGGAAACGCTGAGAAGAGCGCAGAATTGATCCCAACACGAGATTGTAATGTAAACACAGCAATCATGCACGTTCCCAGTGACTTCAATGGAACTAGTTCCAAAGTTCCATTCGCGGAAGATATGATTGTGCACAACGTTTTCTCAACAGAAGAGGTAAAAATTACACATCGTTCTTAACCGGACATGCAATCAACGGAATGTATACAACATACCCTGTCGCTTGTACGGCGTCTGGAATTCTTTCGCCACTTTTGAGTCATTGTGCGCATACAGATGAAACTGCTTAGATTACATACTATCTTTCTCTGGTTCGCTTACTACTGTTGGGAGTAAACCTATTAATTTGGCTCAGTCTTTGAATAATTGATTGATTGATTTGTTGTTTTAAGTCCACCTTATGCACAGTAAGGCTAATTGGGACTGGACCTACAGTTTAAAAGTGGAATCCGAACCACTATGTGACTCCACTGGGTATCGAACCCGGGACCCCTTGATTACAAGACGACGACGAGTGTTTGAATGATTTTTAGTGTTTACAGACACCCTGTCTCGATTTTTTCGAAAGGCTGTCTGTCGACCTCCATAGCATACAGGTTAGCACAGCGCGCTACGGCGACACGGGTGGCGGAGTTAGAATCCCGACCTCAGCCTGAGTGTGCATTGTGAGCGCCCCTTCATCAGTTTCATCATATCACTCATCCTCATCTTCGCGATTAACCAAAATGCGGCAGAAAAGCGAACTAAAATAACCAAAATCAATCAAAAGGTATTCTAGGTAATGTCCCTAGTAAACTGTTTTCTGGAACTCTAATCCTTTTTATTTTTAACATTTTAAAAAATGGGCGCCTGGAACTCTAACTTTGTCTCAATGTGAGCACCGTAAAAAACTTAAACAAGACATTGATTACGCGAGGAAGCAAAATAGTAACTACTTCATCTACAGATGAGAATTTAAAGTAGAAAGAGATAGATGCGTGCTACTATTTTTTGTTTAAATTATCGGACTAATTATGATAAATGGGAGATAAGAGAAACAAATAGATCATAAATTACTGTTCTAATCATTCAGGAACGAATATCTAATGACAGGTGAAGTAAAATGTATTATCAATGTCGATGGCATCATTTAGTTGTGAGTTACAAACAATTGTGATTTTTATAGTTTTATAAAGCATAAATCAACCGTCACGAACGGTTTGGTAAGAAGTTGGAAGCATACGCAGGTCTTATTCTTATTCGCGTTCAGTGGCGTGCACAAGGAGAGTTTTTTCTCTTTTCAAGGGAAGTTTGTGGGAGTCAACCACTGCTATCCAATGCATTCAGGGTAGCAAAATTGAAAGTGTTATTTTATATTCTGGCACAACTATACCTGCCATGACAGCACGTTAGATGTCAAAAGCTGGTGTCGAAATATCAGTTAATGGCAAGTTCAGCCAACGGTACATGATAGCAGGCAAATTGTACATCACTCCTTCCGTTTGTCTCATGGTGGGGTTCGAGAATTGAAACAAAAACCACTGAACACAAACTGCGTTCCGTAAAAACACAAAAATGAGGAACAGACATGAACGAATTGGCGAAGGCCAATTTGAATGCTGTTATCTTTGCGGTTGATTGTACAAAATAAGCACAGGCATATACATAATTTTCAACATCTGCAGCCCACCTTCTTTGAATGATTTTGTCATCAAGTCGCCTCTTAGCTCACAAAGGCTAATCGGGATTGGACCCACAGTTTAAAGTGCTTCCAGCGGGTATCGAACCAGGATTTCTTGATTATAAGGCGACGACGCCAACACGCCATCGGGGAGGGCAGCCGACGGCAGATTGGTTAGCACATCGAGCTACGACGCCAGAGATCCTGGGTATTATTGTGAGTGACCCTTCGTGAATTTCATCATATCCATCACCTATACTCATCTTAGCTATCGGCCAAAAGTGGCAGGAAAGCGAAAATAAACCAAATCAACCATTAAGTTTCATCTACTTAACTTGTTCCTCTTGTAGTGGTTAACCTAGAGAAATAAAAAGCGACGTCCTGACCACAGTTGCACAAGTTTGCTATTATAAACTTTCATATTTACAAATAAAGCGCAACTACTTTTACGACACAACCGTAAGAACATGGCATAAACTTCCGTAAAGGGAGGGGAGGTGTAGCTATCGGCAGGTATTCAATGAATCGTAAAAACAGCCGACGTGGAAAGCGCTGGGGCTGCCAAGGTCAAGCTGCCACATTATCTCAGGAACGTAACGCTTCCCAGTTACAACTGACGTCAAAGCTTTTTTTCTGCTTTTTTTAGAAATAAAATTTACAGCCCTGCATCTCTCATCGCAAGCAGTGGCGAACAATGGTGTTGCGAATTAGTTTGTCCTAACCACAACAGAAGCACGCCCAGGAACTTGTGTATAGTGTCGTAAAACTTGTTTTGTGGTTATCCTGAACGCACTGCAACAAACACGAGGGCGATTCAGTCAATCTCACATTTCAAGGATTTGAGACCAGAAATATGACGCTGACTCAACTTTCCTTTTTGCTTATTACGTTGCTTTTCTACCTGTTCAGGTTAATCGTGACGTTGAAGATCACTAGATGATACCGAGGAAGGGAAAATACGATGAACACTCATGCACTGGCCAGGACTCGAACTTAGAAACTTCAAACGCGACCATTCTACAGGGATTGATCTCAGCCTCTCACACTCGGCGCTTGAAGTGGAAAACGTTAGCCGGGAACGGGATGTTTGGTCGAGCCTTGGAAATGAATTGTTGTTTTAAGTCCACTTTATGCACAGATAGTCAAATCGGGACTGGAACTGCAGTTTAAAGTGGGATCGGAACCACTGTGTAATGTACCTCCACCGGGTATGGAACCCGGGACCCCTTGATTAGTAGGAGACGACGTCGAGTCTTGGGGTTAGTTGGGGGCAATGAGAAAATTGGTGGATGCGTTACGAAAATTTGCTAGATATGGGACACCACTCCAAACACTGGGCATACTCTTTTTCAAGTCTATAGAAAACAATGAATTAAATGACAACGTATGCGGGTTCGGAACTTCCGAGGTTGTTTTTATTGGCACGACTACTTCTTGAATTTGTACTTTAGTTCTTTAACGTTACTTTTCTACATATTTAAGTTAATCGAGATGGTAAGGTTGAATAAGATAAAAGAATTGGCCGGGACGCGAACCCGAAATTTGCGTTGGGTCACCGAGACTGTCAGGATGGCATGTAGTAAATGCTTTAAGGGATGCTCACTGGAATCAACCCGTATACATTCTACTGGGTCTAATCCCCTTGATTAGCCGGTCATCTGGAAATAAATGAGCTTAAAACATATCCTAGGTGAAGTCCCTTACTGAAATATAGAGTTAGAGTTCATAATGCATGCTATAAATGCCCACCGACAAAACCTGTTCACAGACTGAAAGGGGATAACAGAAGACTTCCGACTTTGTAACACCCAATATCTACTTTTTGGTCAACTTGGTGCTTCATATAAAATGAGAAAAGAACACATTCGTATGTTATAAAGTGGACAACCTTTTGAATTTCATGTCCATCATATTAATTGATTAATAGGCAGGGTATTATGGACTGACTACCTGCCTTTAAAATTAAGTTTCGAGAAGTTCAACTGATAAAAAAAAACAATTTCTAAGCTCAAAACAGGCTGTGAAAGAAAGGTGTGGCGACTCGAAATAAAATTGACGCGTTTTTTTTGTTTTCTTCATGTTATTGGCTTAATTATCCAGACTTTTCAATATATTATCTTGGAACAAATGAAAAATATGTAATATTAGAAATTGCTTTTTGGAATGGATGTTAATAAAATACTTCTCCACAGTATAATTTCATACTTTGCAAGATATGTACATTCTCGCAATTTTCATGTAACGTCCAGTTTTTAACCTTTTTCGCATTGTGGATTTGGGGAAGTTGCAGCCCCTTCTTGGGTACGCCCTTGGTGCAGTCTGAAGAAGACCTTGCTAGAAGTTTGAAACGTTACGTTTAGTTTATGTTTTATAATAAAATTAATTTCTGCCTTTGTCAGCATATTGAGTTTTTCATACCATGGAAACAAGGCTTAATGGTGTTACCTTGAATTCAGCACCCCCTCCCCAACAGTCAAATATCTTGTATGTTCAACTTACGAAATCACAGGTGAGCCAAATAAAGCGACCCTGTTATCCTCCAGAGTGCATTAACATACCTGGCGGAAGAGACAACATTGCCCTACTTACATCGGAAACCCCAACTATCTTTAGAAATGGTACAAATGCCGACCAAGTGGCATGAGCTTTGTTGACACAGCTGCAAGCGCCTCCACACCCTCCTCCGTAGCGCAAGCTGCCAAAGTAGATATGTACCCTGCACATGTTAAACGATTCTTCCCGAACTGAATTCCTGTCGGTCACACCCACGCAATCCTGCCAACCCTCGCACCGTGTGCACACTTCGCCATCTGAAGATCGAAATTCGATGTAATCACCTCGTGGGCCTTCATGTGAAAACCTTACAATTCCGTAGACAAGCACCAACTGTTGGGGCAATATTTACGGCAACAGCTATACATAACTCCCGTTTCGAATAACTCGGCACTATCTCAAGACTTCTACCTACAGATTTCCACGGCCCCTGCAAATCTTGCTACTAGTTTATTTTGTTCTTTGTAGCTGATCAGTGGTGATTTATTCATTCTTAAGGTTAAGTTTGCAGCAGGTTTTATGTATTAATCCGCGCAATAGCGGGACTCAGCATCTTCTGTGCCAGTCTTGCTTCAACCGCCGAGCTGTTCATATCATAGACAGTGAGAATATCAGCAGTATTCGCGAGGAACTATATTCTGCGCGCACGTTTGGGTCTATATATGAGAAAAGTTTCCGCAAACTTAACATGTCGCGGGGCTTAGTTTTGGACTTATCCACTGTTATTTTTAAAATTACCAACGTTTATTGTCTATGTAGACACCATCCCCAAACACATAATGTATCCAGGGATTGCAATGTGATTCAGTAGATCACACACTACCCTCAAGACGGAGGCAGAATCAGCCTCCGAAACGTTGGTAATTTTACAAATAACACAGTTTATTTTGATATTTAACACTGGCAACTTCCCGACCTCGCAAGGTAATCGTTATACATCAGGTTTGTTTCAAATTCGAACACGCGGACATCCCCGATGTCGTAGTGGTACCGTCGTCTCCTTGTAATCAAGAGGTTCCAGGTTCGATACCCGGCGGAGGCTCGTAGTGGTTCGAATCAAACTTTAAACTGCAGGTCCAGTCCCAATTAGCCTATCTGTGCATAAAAGTGGACTTCATTCGAAAAAAAATGTTCCTGGACCGTATATAATTTACCCGGTTAAAAGGTTCCTGGACCGAATTGAAATACTTTACAGATAAAAAAGGTTCTTTACGGTCCAGAACCCATTTACGCTTGTTGATTTTCTCTCCTGGGCAGGAATTGAATTTACTTTAAAATCCTAGACCTTTAACAACCCTGGAAATAGTCAGGCACACCACACCCACTTCATAATCAAAGCGTTTCGAAGTAATGAGGTAATTTAATTCATTATTACTTACAATTATCACACAAAAGCACAGCTAAGGTTTATACAGTTGAGAAAATGAGAATCCAGTTCAAGCGTAGACAACACGTCACGGGTTGGTCCCGCAACCCGAAAATCACCCGAGATCGATCCCCAGCAACTCCACCTTGCCCTACAGCTGGAACAATGACGTCATGTCTACAGAGTGGCGACAGCAGCGTGGAGGCTGTGACGTAAGCAGCAGGTTTCAAGGTGACGAGGAGAGGAACGGATTGCACACGCGATCCCAGCGCGCGGAAACGTCATCGATAGTGGTCTCAAGAGAGGAAACAGGGGGTCAGGAGAGACATAACGCGAAAGGTCAACCCGGAGAAAAGATATGCGTTGCCGTCACTTCGTCGGAGAAAGAAAAGTGCACGGGAACACGCGAGCGATAGTGTGTTAACCGAAAACCAATTCCGATAAGATGCAGTAACGTCAAAGCTACGTTCCGTAAGAAAGTATCTACATTGTTTCTTAAGTCGTCCCCCTCTCTCCCCACAAAGTGCCTGGCTGCCAAAGCACTCAGAACGGAAACTTTGCATAATACCTCACAAAAATGCCACAAAGTTAAAATTACCGGTGGAGGGGGAAGAAGAATTCCAGCAACTACTTCAGAAACATCGTGTCGAAAAATGTACAAGCAGTAAAGGTATTCATCTTCATCTACGTCACTTGTCTGCAACTTTCAGCTCACTTCGAATATTAAAGACGATTAAAAACTGGTGAAGGGGTGGATTCTTACAGAATTCCTGCTCAGGGCAGGACTAGCTTCGTTTGCAATAAAACTTTACAACTGCCATCACGTTTATGAATAATTACTACTTCAAAAGTTATTGCATATGATGTATGACGATGCGAGATAAAATTTACCACGTAATGACTCAAAGAATATGAAGGGGACAGTGGCGGCGATTAAAGGGGCGAGGGGAGGCAGTTGCCCCCGCACTATGCTAAACCTCATCTACAAAGGGAAATAAACTTTCTTTGCCCCTTCCCCCCCGGGTTTGGAACCCACTGGAAGGGGTTTTGAAAACCGGAAATACACGTTGTGTTTTTGGGTAAAATGTTTAGTAAGTAATACATCATCATGGGGGCTATTATAATTAAAGCATATGCAGACAAGCAAGGCTCTGGCGTTTGAACTCAAAGCCAGTATACATACTCGCCTGTGGGAACTAGCCTACGGGGGATTTTGTTTCGGAGGGGGCTGGTAAAAGTGGGTATCACATAGCTGTGTTTTAAGTAGGTGCGAGGTAAACTATAAAAGAATTCGTAATTACCATTTTAAACCTTCGCTTTGAAAGTTGTTCAATGACAAAAATGGATTTGTTTAGTTTAATATAATTTAGATTACAGGATTTTAATTTTTAATAATGTTGCCCGGTCAAATTCGTACATTTATCCATTTCATCTTATCACCGTCGTCGCGATTAGCCAAAAGTGGAAATAATGCGATGTTAAGTACACTAAACGAATCAATCATTTAATTAGTAATTGCACCAAATATATTATATGGTAATGCACTGTAAATTACCCAATAGAGAAAGTAGCCGCCATGGGCGCATTTCACACTTTTCTGTCAGAGACTATTACGAATTTCTATTACCATCGACATTTTCTTTTAATTGCAATGTTAAAAGGGGCGCCTTACTGATTGCAATTGGCCCGCAATCTTGGCAGTCTCAGTCGGGTCTTGATTTGAGGGAAGATATAATTTGTTTTAGGGTTGATATCTCCCGCCTGCCATGGACCTTCCTACACTACCTGCTACTTCGCATTTAACTCGACTGACCATAACTTTGCGCACAAGGACACGAGATAACTACACACTGCTCGCATGCCATGAGACAGGAATGAGTCAAATGAGCAATGACGTTGGCATGCTGATTTGAATTGAGAAGCATTTTAACGAATTATCCGCAGAGCAGGCGTCAGGATTTTTAGATACTTCAATTTTTTCTCTTCCCACACATCCTACTCATTTCATGAAAAACAAACAAAAACTTTTCTGAAATCTTTTCAGGGAGAAATAGTGAATAAAAAAATTAAAAAAAGACCGTGGACTTCTCACACAAGGAACACTTACTCATGTCTGGGAGTACAATGTGAAACAGGGGTTACTCTCTTTTTCAAGGAACTTTTGAGGGTGTCCCACAATTTTCGTGTTTGGAAAATGTCACTTAGTTTCTTTTGAATATTCTTCAATTATACTTGTACATTATTTAATGTAATAATAATATTAATGGATATGTATAGTATGTATAGTTTTTGTTGGAACGATCTTGTGAAGGAAAATGACCACAACCTAGTAGGCAATTGCATGTGGTCAATAAAAAATGTTATTGCATAAACTGAAAATAAATTTGATGCATTAGTTGCAAACAGCCTATTATTTGTGGTCACTATAAACTGCTGCATGAAGCACCATTAATACAATTTCAGAAAAAGATTTCTTTTAGGGTAATACAAATGACTTTACATAGTGCTTTACTAGCAGCACTTCAGCAAATGCAAATAGATGGTTGGTGCAAAAAATGTAGCATATATCTGTGTTCTCCAAATTATACCATGAAATTCATTTGATGCATTCGAATTTCAAAATACACTTTTGCATTTGACAAATGAATTGATTTCCTCTGCATTTGACAATAAATGAATTGATTTCCTTCGCATTTCTGCCACTTTTGGTTAATTGTGAAGATGAGGATGAATGGTAATAAGGTGAAATAGATGAAGGAACAATCACCGATACACATGAACAGCACACACAACAAAAGCCCCACTGATGATTATACTGGCCGAGAGTCCAGACGGCAGAGCTTCAATCTGCAAAATAAAGCCCAGGGTGTACTATGTGGCAGTGAGGTTGATATTTTGGTGTCTTGTGGAAGGATAATCCTTCACATTTGACTATATAACTTGGGTACTGCAATACTGAGAATATATCCAAGCTGAAAACTTATGTATGGCTGTCAAGCACCTCCCAATATTAATCACCATACTGAGAACAGTATTATAATTCATCCATAGATAATGTTGCTAAATGCAACAGAAAGAAGAAGAGCTGGAAAATATACTACTTGTTTTTATCAAAAATGTATCAGTAGTTAAAAAGAATATATATATATATAATCTTCCATTGTAATTTTAAATGTGTTATGGAGATAAAATATCTCAATTACATTTAACAGGGGACTGTGGAGAAAAGGTTGTAACGTGAGACACTGAAATCCAGGAATGATGAGAATTTCACTTTATATGTCTTTGTGAAATTTCCATCATGCTTCTTTAGTTGTTTAAACCAAGTTGGTCCTGCCGTGGCCGTGCTATCTAAGGCATCAGGCTTTGGGACGCTCACAGGCTCGAATCTCCTGGGGGAAAGGTTAACAATTTTTCTCCTGAGATTTCGGCCAGTGTGTGGCCACCCACCATCGTGAAGGAATTGAGAAGCCATGAGTGTCGCGCAACCCAGTCCTACAACAATGACTGGGGGTTCGTTGTGCTGACCACATGTCACCCCACGTTGGATGATCACCCACCTCTGCTGAGGGATGTGGGAGTGTGAGGCTGACACTCTGTAGGTAGGCCCTGGGTTCATGGGCTGTTGCACCATGGGCAATTTTGTTTTATACAGCTGAGGTGTGATTGGTGCTATATGTTGTACATAGTATGTGAAATTACATGTATAATATGCAGGACAGATCATTGTGTAAAGTGCCCTAAACAGTGTCTAGTGCCTATTTTGGCCATTTTAGGTGAAAGTCACTACATCCACATTAACATTTTTAGGGTCTCTTATTCTCCATGTAGCTATAATTGTTAGAACAATCAGTAGAATAATAAGCATGATGTGTCCCATCCTCTCCTATACACAATGCAGCAGTTGCTACTGAAGCTTCCTTTGATGTATTTATGATCTCTTTAAAAGGTTGGTATACAGTGTGTCTGAGCCTCTATTTCACACAGCACGTGGGTGCCATACAATGGGTAGAACTGCATTGAAAGTAACTGGTTGTTAGATATGCTTTAACATTAATATCTGTGATTCAAATTTTCAAATTATTCGATCACAATTGACAACTGTGGGACTGATACTAAAAGTATACACATGCTGGTTGCACAGTGTAGTTTTTGCAGCAAACCCAATTTGATAACAATGTGCAATGCCCGAAAGTTCCAGTTTGCACTGGTTAATGGGACTTTCTAAATATTATCTACGAAGGGAAAATTATTTTGACACATGTGAAGGAAACAAACATTTGTTTTGTTGAATTACGCACCATGGCTATTGTTATAAAACAGGTATGGGCAACTCTGGTACACTTGCGCAGACTCGCAAGCACTGCAGGGGTGGTGTGTGCACCGCAAGTTGCCTGCCCACATAATACACCTCTAGGCCTCACTCTAATGGAATGATGTGCAAGTTTCGTGTTGAATGTTTACAAATACTATGATCCATAATATTCTATGGGCAATATTATTTTTATGTTTTACCAATCTGAATGTTTTTCAAATAAATTGAAATCTTCGGTAAACCCAGTAGAACCTTTGTTTCTTACTTCTTCTGTCGCTTCTACATACATTATTGCCTCTCTGTGCACAAAGAAACAGAAGTTGAAAGAAGTAACACAGGCAACTTGAATAGGATACAGGCTATTTCAGCATATTTTAGAATCCCAGGCTTAAAAACAAACCATACACCTTACAAAAAAAAAACATTAAAAAAAATTTAACCCACTCAACAAGATATGTTTCTTATTCCTATCCCTATTTCCATTACTTTATTTAGCTTTTCTGCATCTTGGATTATTTTCAACACTGATAAATGGTGAAATAAATGGAATATACACAAAGATACATCCACAGAGCTACCTCAATGACCAAGGGCATTGAGTGGTCCTTTCCACTGAAGATTCCAGGTTCAAGTTTGGGCCTGGGCATGAGTGTCCATAAACCATCTACCATCAATGCTATTACCCATAATAGTCAATAGTGACATAAAAAGTATGCTAATGCAAATACAACTTGCATGGCTTCAAAATGAAAGCTATTACACAACAAAATTTGAATTCATAAATCATGATGTGAAACATAAAGCACTTCACATATTTCTTTAAAATTAATTACGATACAGTTGTGCAAAAATCAGTGATTAAAAATACAAGCATCTTTTCATATTTATGAGAGCAGTTGCTCCTATTTTTAAGGTTTGACATTTTTATTAATGGAAATTTTCCCTGATGAGACTATGCATTCACACAGCCCATTAAACACAGAGTAGTACTTTGCCTTTAAAATGATCCTGACAGATAAGAGGGACAGTTTGACTGTGGATAACTTGGAAAAAATTCTCATAATTCACAGTACTGCCAATTACGAGAACTAAGATGAATAACTACGATGAACTGATAGATTATTTTTTTTACAGAAAAGCCATAAAATGATTTTATTAAAAATATCTGTTGGAAAACATAAGCATTGGTGTAAGAATAGAACCTTATTTATTCCCTTCCCTGGACAATGAGCAACAACCTTTTTGTGCATGGGTTATATACTCTAATGTGTTATGTGGTCACTCTGGGATGTGGTGATTATAAACTAGAAGCATTGATGGCTGTACATATAATACAATCTTATTTCTTACCCTTTTAATTGTATTTTTTTAATGAACTTTCATTGCGAACAGTGATGAATTCAAGTGCAATTGTTTTCAACAAAATAAATATAAAAAAAGTTTGCACTATGGTGTGCCACATTGTAGCATTATTTCTTTCTCATTTCCTTTACCCAAGCAGTTCATAGATTTGTAAAAAAAATGTATAATCATTAATCCCACTCAAGAGGGATTTCTGTTGCACACAGGGAGCTTTTTGAAAGGATTACGGCCTCCCCAATGGAGGTTAACAATGTGACCTTATAATCAAGAGGTCTGGGTGTGATCCCTGGTGGAGACACACTGTACAGCAGTTCAGTTCTCATACTATAATGTATCCAGAAAATGGAATCCTGAGTAGAATAATCGCAGGATTTCAGGACTGGGGAATCCATCAAGGATCCCAATATTTAATGCTGACAGTTACCCACTCTTCCCTCCTTCCCTTTTGTTTGATGTTTTTTTAAGTCCACTATATGCACAGATAAGCTAATTGGAACCGGACCTACAGTTTAAAGTGGGATCCAAACCAGTGTGGATCATTCTACGTGGTTGCAAAAGAAAGTTGATATGTGCCAAAAGCAGCAATGCCTAACATATAGGCAACCATAAAACATAACAAAGACATAAAAGTCAGTCAGTCCTGCAGAGGAATAATACTCTTGACAGACATGACTCAATATGCAAAAATATTCTTATTACAAATACATCATTGTGCCTTCTTCACTTTTTAATTGGAATTACAAAACAAATCCTAGTAATCACTAATTGGCAAATGAAAATAATATGTTTTCTGTGGTGACACTGGGGGGAAAATGACCTAACAATTTTATTAAGAGCACAAACAGGGCAAAATAACAGTGCTAAAGGATTTGTGGCAACCACAAATAAATCATTACAGAGCCTCAAGAACAAGCATGTGTTTTGGAAATACAGGTACATGTTTGTTAAAATGCATGTGGCAAGAAGTGAACCTAGGGTGCTGTTTAAGCAAGAATTTTGTAATCCTGGGATTTTGAAATACTAGAAAAGAATCAGTATGGCATTCCCTAACTGCAATTGCACTCCCAATTAGCCCATCTGAATGTACAGTGGAATACAAATCCAATTGAAAAACCTGCTGAGTGAAGCGGGGAAGGAGGGGATAGTGTGTTCTATCCACTTGCAATGATTTGATTCGATGCTGGAATAGCAGCAACATGTAAAAAGGTTGCACACATATATTCTCCACTTCTATGGGAATGAACAGCCCACCTCCAACCCTCCCACATTTCATTGCTTGACAGATTGAAATAAGAATTTTGAGTGCACCAGCACTTGGGCTATTCACACCCCATCACATTTTACGAGGCCCAAACCCTTACCATAACTAGAATCACCACCTTTCAATGCAACGGTGCATGTAGGAACCCTGGCAAGAAATATCATCATGCTCTCCATTCATTTGTAAGCTATGAGAGTTCATTTTGTCCAAACCCAAGATGTAAAACAGAAAAATATAACTCACCATTTGGACCATATTTCTCCTGGTTCCTCTTCACTTGGTCTAGGGCAAGCCCTCTCTCGGGGTCCACATTGAAATAATTGAGAACTTCGTCTACTGATTTTGTATGGGCGTCATCCATGGTTAATGAGTTCTTGTCTCCAGGTTATTAAATTCCACCACACTCCCCCCTTCTAACAGGTTATCAGCAACAACTGCAAAAAGAGAAACACCTGTAATTAATATAATGCCATTAGAAAATAAATTAGTGAATGTCCTAGACTAACAATGCTTTACTTGTTAGATTAGGTTATGGTTCATTTAAAATTAGATTGAATTATAGCAAGCCTTGTAAGCAACGCACACAGGTACCCAGGACCCTCTGTACCCCTTAGAGAAAGTGAAAAATTTTGCATGGTATTTTAAGATTTTGCTGTTTATGAACATTTTCAGTTGATTTTAGCTCACGGAAATGTGTTATTGTGAAATAAAGTAAGTCTGTTAGCTTAGCGTGTTACTTTACTGTGAAGAACAGCCCGAAGGCTTCGTGCAAGTGAATCTAGCACCCAAAAATGACATTCCACAACAGTAACTATAATTTTAGGTAGCTAGGTAACGATTGCTAGGTTTGGTACCAATAGTTATTATTGACGTGTTCTTTCACTATTCGAGTGTACATACAAAGGGTTCTAATAACAAAAAGTGGCAAAAGCACTCCAAAATGGCAGGTTTTTGCTTACGCGGGTCATACTTTGTAATCGACTATCTCCGTTATTTGTGTTTTCTGCATGCTGGAACTAATTTTATATTACGTAAAACATCAAAATCTGTTGATTAATACAAATTTCAACGTTAATTCTCGAGGGGGTAAAGTGGGTAAACAGCCCCAGAAAACCATCAGGAAATATGTTCATATAAGGAATGCATATTCTAGACTAGCTAGACTGTTTGTGAAGTCTGACATCGAGACACTAAAAAACAGATGAAAATTGTGAATAAAATTATTCATTTCAATAAGAAGATTGGGATGATTCTGCGGTTAGCAACCAGATTTCTCAGGAGTTTGCAACCTAGCTGCTGTTGGAATGACAAGACTTCCTTGAAGATACATGGCATTTACGCAGGCAGTCTTCTCACTTCCTCCACAGCCTAGGACCACATGTCATAGTGAGATAGTCTAGATCGTCCACTCAGCATATCACACCGACTGGTCCATATTTATATGGTTTGGAACTTACTAAAATCGGGAGGAAAATGTTATATCGAAATGAAGAAAAATTTAAAGGCACCCATTTTCAATAGTAACAGTGACTGCACAACAAGCCAGTTCAGTGTAATATATTAATCCACAATAATTTGTTTTCTGCAAGTTTGTAGGATCTTTGCAAGAAAACTAGGAATGTGTTTGAAACTTGCATACAAATGTTTTTTTACTAATTAAAAGCAAGAGTACCCCACGATGGCAGGTTTTTAGGTATAATTTAACAATACAGGGAATTTCTCCAATTTGTTTGAATTTTCGGTTACTTACTAATTTGGGTCTCCTAATCACGAATCTGCACTTAAAATTTGGCGCTCACGTATAAATTTGGGGGCAGGTGAATCCGGCCACTTTCTAACATGCCCTTAACAGGGAGTCTATAGATATAGGCGGGAAGCCGGAGCGGAGCGGAGGCGGGGCCGCGATAGCGGTTGGGGGCGGTAGGTCGATTACCCCAGGGGCGGAGCCCGGAACCGGCGGGAAATTCGGAAATCGAGGGTGTGGAAATAAGAACTTAATTTCGATTATTTTGCTATTTCCACGTGTGAGCGCCAAATTTTGACTGCAGATTCGTGATTAGGGGGCCAAAATTAGTGAGTATGCCGAATTTCAAACAAAATGGAGAAATTCCCTGTATTGTAAAATCGCTCCGGTTTTTATTTACATAGGCCATACTTTGGGTTTTCCACACACTGAAACAAATTTTATATTACATGAAACATCAAAATCTGTCAGTTAAAAAGATTCACCATAATTCTGAAGGGGGGTACAGTGGGTGAAGAGCCCCAAGTAGTTTGCGGAACCGATTGTACTTTCACATCTTACACACCCCTAAAGAACAACTGAGAATATACTAAGGTAACCTAAGTTGCTTGACCTACTATGTAAACACTTTGAAAGGGGAATTTTATCACACACAAACATAAATCAGTGGAATTCGCAAACCATATATGGACATGCCATGAAATAAACAAATATCTACCCTGAAACCCAACAGAACACTCTTCGAAGACACCAACCTAGCTCACTTTGTGTAAAACATGCATATGGAAATATAGTACATACATTCCGGTAAAAATTTACTATCCTTCGGACACCTCAAATTTTTTCATTTCGTCAATTTTTGACATTCGTACTTACGTATCTGCTTCGCGGAACATTCCTGAAGGTGTAACAACTTTGTTTTGATGAAATTTGAACTATGTTTCCTAACCTAACAGAACTAGCCTAACCATGTGCCAATGGTTCGCAATTATTTCCAATTTCTAGATCCTGATACTAACACGACATCAAATTTTAACTATGTTTCCTAACCTAACAGAACTAACCTATCCACGTGCCAATGGTTCGTGGGGCTAGCTATTCTCCGTCGGAGAATTAATTTTCAACGAACAACATGAATTTCAGCTATGAAACATTCCCACATCACACAAAACACTTTCCCGATGTTCGACAATGCTACAGGAACTTATTACGGTAAGTAGTTTCTTCTGTAAAAATAAATAAATGTGTCCGAAATTTAGTAAACAAGTACCGAAAAATATATGAAGTTAAGTTCAGACCAAAGTTATAACTCACATCCACATTGATGAATAATTTGCAACCACGTATCTTTGAAATGTACAAAAACATATTTGTACTCCACAAAAAATGTACAAAAATTATAATTTAACCCCGTGTTAATAACTATAAGATGAGAGTGATTAGTGATTCATTACAGTTTCATTCTTCAACGCTTGGTACAAGTCTTTTTTGCCATTCCACTCGCTCGTATACAATAAAAGGACAAGAGCCGTGTGCAGATTTCAAAACTAACGGAATCAAATAATTTTCAAACTTCTATCTAGTTCACTCTCAACAAATTTCCAAATAATGCACTTTCATATAAAATAGAAATCCACGTAAATACACTTATATTTAAGTACATATCGATCAATTTCCATCCAATCACGCTTTAATTAGAGTATTCGTGCAATATTGTGTTGAGAACTATCTTACAATAGAAAGCCTTGAGTTACAATGACCAAATGTGATTTACTTATTGAATGCCTCATCCCATGAATTTGCCTTAATATTAAATACATTGCAAAATGCCCATACATGTACGAGTTTACTTTTTGTTCGTGTCAACGTCCTTGCAATTCACTTACCTTACGAACGCAAAATACTCTTCAAGCTATAGGCTTATGATAAATTTTCTGAAATCCAAATTCACAAAAAACTTCGTATCTTCCATACCATCAAATTTTATCGCTTCAAATATTTGTACTTCCATCCATATGCTTTTTCTAAAAACATCCCCTACATACACACTTTAGAACACACAAGGAAAAAGCACGGAAACGTTGCCAGAAACGATAAACCGGAAGTATGCTGTACAGCTCGACACGCTGCAAAAATATTCACAATCGTACCTCACTTTAAAAGGAGACTAAATTTGCTATTGATTTTCACGCATCTCACTATTTATAACAACATAAACGTCTCGCTAAATAAACTTATCGTTAATCGACGGTAGCAAACTTTGCCATACAAGCACCACACATACAGAACAACATCATTCACTACACATCACACTTCGACTCGTGTTCCCCTCGCATTTGTTGATTACGCACGCAACTAATGACTGTGGTGACCGTAGGCATGATGTTTCCTGTCTCATTTCCAACGAGTTATCAGCATATGAGGAATATAAAAGTAATATTAATTAGAATTTGGTTTTTCTTCAGTTTATGATCTATTAAGTTTCTAAAATTAATTTAATTGCACACGGATTTTATCTTACTGTTTCGTGCAAATAGACTTTCATTTGACTTCCTTTTCAGTGTTGCTAAGTCCTAAGACAATATTTACAGGCAAGACGAGAAAAAGGAAAATATGGTCTTAGGACTTTCGGAAAGTTTTCAGTTTTATTTCAGTTGTAAGCACCATATAACAATGGTTTAATACATCACATCAAATATATATATTCGAATCAAATCGGCACCTCTCTGAAATTTGCAACGAATAAAATGTGAGCAGACATAGATAGATTTGCGAGCATACTTTTAACACTTATAATATGGTTCTATTGGCTTTAATAAGAATTTTCTTTAGCAAATGGTAACGCCAAAAAGTTCTAAAGCAAATATTCATACGCGAAGTAGATATCTAGAAATGTGAAATAATTTTCGGAAAAATACATAAATTTTTAATGAGTTTGGCAACACTTAGCTCATGTGGATCCCGGCTATTGGTCGATATGATATCGTCTGTCACAGTTCGGCGAAAGTGATCCAGCTGTTTTGGTCTTTCAAGTTTGCGAAAAGTTTATTAGGATTTGAAAATAATATTGATTTGGCGTGTTGGATAATATATATTTATTAGATAATGCTTTAGGAACTAAATTTCCACCTGCGTTTGGCTTTTTTTTTTAATATATCAGTGACGTACTAAGAAATGGAATGAGTTGGCTGGATTTTCAACTTCTGATGCAATGTCCTTAGGTAAAACTGCCATTGCGGAGTATTAGGAAATCTCACCTAGAATGTGCATGCATGAAATGTCCACAGTGACAGGTGCGAAATTCAAATACGTATTTTCAAAATATTTTTATTATTATTTTGTGCAGTGCTACGGTACGTTTTAATTTTTTAAACTTAAAAATTTACAACCTTGGGTATGTTTTAAGTTTTAAAATATCCAGTAGGTCAACGACTCGAGAAATAAGACATAGTTAAGTGCACAGGTATTATTAACAAAGAGCCAGCTTACTTAAACAGGGCGCACTCCATCTTTTGCCAGCTCAAATCAAAATATTTCCTCAGATTGTGAGAAAATTTCATTTCGATATGAAGTTCATTGATTTGTAATCAACACGTCTTGAATTATTTTTTTTAGAAATACTTGCTCTACTTTGTAACGCAGAATTATACAACCATATAAAATACAATGACGCTAATAAAGAAATGACGAATTAGATTAATGAAAGGACAAATATATGCGTTGACCGGATTTAAAGGCAATACATTTTACGCAACAGTACCTGAATGTATTTGTTGTGTTTATGGTAGAACTTACACAGACGTGTTCCAAATTTTTCTAACCGAAGGATACTACCATTTTCAAAGGTATCCGTCCATATATAGAACAGAAATTGTGACGCTACAGTGTTTAGGTTATGTTGAGATGCTATACAGGGTGGCCCAAAAGTAGGTATACAGTACCAGTGACTTTATTCATCAACAATTAATCAACAATGTATGGTATGGTAGTACTACGACTGTGTACTTTCAAATTACCAACCATCATTCACAGTATCAAGATGTCTGAAAAGGATAATGAACTTACAAAAAACAATGCCAGGCCGACAGTGGTAGGCTATATAATGTACCTACTTTTGGGCCACAAACAAAAGCATATGGACGTACAGTGGGATCCATGAGTATTATCGTGCAAATTGTACATGACTATTTTCATTAAGTTTTCTCTTATATTCTGTGTGTTTTTAAGCAATGGATTTTTATGTATGCTGATGCAGAAGTTGTGAACAGCTTGTTTTGAGATTTCTTTTAATTCTTGAAGTTCTTATTGGGTCATATAAAGTGCACGAACATGGTGGTGGACAATTTGCACGGTAATACTCATGGATCCCACTGTACTACTCAACATATACAATCGGCAGCTAAGATTAATAATAGGCAAATTGTCCATCACTATTTTTGTTCTCTTTATTCTAGACCCAATTTAGTTCAAGGAATTGTGGCGAATCCGTTGGCGCTTGCTGCATATTGGCTTTTCTATTGCATTTAATGACCCTCACATTGCGGAAAACCGAGTGAATGAACATGATGATGGGCAATACTTGCTCATTTATGCAGGCCTCCCCAATAGCGTAGTGGGTAGTGATGGACGATATCGGAAATTTGATATCGCGCTATATCGTCAAGAAAATATCGTCACAGACGATACGATGCGATATTTTTTCCGTATCGTGATATCTGCGATATATCGTCTCCACGATATATATCACTAAAATATCGTGACGATATACCGCCAACACGATATATATCGCCAAATATCGTGAAGATATATCGCCAAAATATCGTGACGATATATCGTCTAGTTGATATCGCCTGGACGATATTTTTTCAATATCGTGATATATCGTCTGGACGATATATCGCCCAACACTAGTAGTGGGTCGACAGTCGGGAGTTAGGCCGGCAGTCGTTAAATAGGCCTTGGCCCGAAAGGGTTGTTGCGCCAGGGGCTACTATTATTATTATAGATAGTTGTAACATCCCCCACAATTTTGCGCAAAAAATATTGTTATAAAAAAACAATATATTTGATTGATTTGGGGGACTAAAACCAATCAGCTCAGCCCCCATTGGGTGTGTCTTTGGTAGGAGCCTTTATCACAATACTTTCTATAAAATATTTTATTTTGTATTTTCTATATTATTATTCAAAGCGCCCCTTCACATTCCCTAGCGCTGTTATGTGTACATAACGCAGCCAACATAACATGGTTCGAGGGCGGAGGCTATTTATGACTTCTTTAAGGTAGGTTCTCAAGCTATCAATATTAAAAGATAATTTACGAGCGCACAAGGCTGGATAAAAACCCGTGCATATGCTACATCCAACGATAATTCTCTTATATTCGTGCATACTCAAGCACATTTCGGTAGTCAGCTGCCGACTGTTAAAATTAGATCTGAAACGCATCAAACACGACACTTCCGTAACTAGCGCCGCCTACGGCAGAAACTTAAAACAAACAGCTGGCTCTCGTGTATCCACCATCGTTGACTTTGACTTCTATCACTTGTTCTACGTCATGGATGTTCTGCCTGGATTTGCTGTGTTCTGTTAGTGATTGCTGTTACAGGGGTTAACAGCCAGCCAATTTATACATGTAACTATTACACTGTAATCGATATTTCTTCAATACGTTTCATTCTCCTCTGTCCTCTAGTTTTCTTAAGTGCAAGGTGAGGTTCATGACACTTACAATATGTTTTCCAAAAGGCAAAACATTATTTTTCTATAGCCTGTGGAAACCCGGCAAACACTGTCACCCATTTTTCGTTATAACCTTGAGATCTAGTGTTAGAAGCGCCGGATGTCATCGAAATAGGCACAACAGAAATATTCAAAGGGGAGGGAGGTGTTGGAAATTCAAGAAGCCCAGATTTTATAATAAACAATACACTCGCAGCAGGGGGCGGCTCAAGACAAAAAATATAACCTGGGCGAGGTGGATTTTTGGGCCCCCTATTTTCTACCCTGGTCTCCCTAATTTTCACCTTGATCCAATAAAAAGCATGACTATGTTATATATTTCCAGTTTTAATGACAAAAATAATACCCTTATTTTTAAAATACTTTAAGCATTACTTGATTTTGTTTATTTTCTTCGCTTTTCTGCCACTTTTGGCTAATCGTGAAGATGAGGATGAGTTATGATATGATGAAATTGATGAAGGGATTATCACAAAGAACACCCATGCTCAGACAGAAATTCGAACCAGGGACTCGTCGTGGCGCGCTGTACTAATCACTCCACCACGCCGGTTGGCTTTAAGTGTTACTGTTAAAGAACACGTTTATTGCAGGCATGTATTTATTTAATACCTACATAATGACATCAAAACAATTCTAATCTCTTAGCTTAAACTGCTATATGATTTTGCAATGTACGCATTATGTTATGCTGCAGTAATTTCAATTAATTCTTATCTACATAAAATTCAACTCTGTTTAAACAAATAGACATGTTTATGTAATAAGAAATAAGTTTTTGGCGCTACTCAAAGGGAGACATTCCGGTTTGGCGCCCCCCCCACCCCCCGATGGCGGCGCTCTGGACGGTCGCTCAGCCCTTAAGCCGCCCCTTCGCTCATACGGCAATAATGCGCACAAAAACCAGCTAGAAAATAAAAATTAAGAATTTGCAGCCAGTGTTTGCGTACATTTTGCACAACACGCACACTTAACGTAACAGGGCAAGCAAATCTGATATCCAACGTCGAATTGGCGCTATGAAACGAACAACAGTCTTTGTTTGATTTCGTACGAATTATAAATAATTCTGGCAAGATAGCTTGCATCAGGTAGCGAAAAGATGCTTCTAGAAAAGAAAAAGAGAAGAAAAAGTAAATGGTATTTTGTGAAATTAAGGACCAGCTGCCAAATTGTTCAGCCAGTTTTAGCACGGTAGCTCATCCTGGCTGGCAAGAAGTCAGCGACGCCGGAGATAGGCCTAAATTCAGAAAAGGACAAACTAGGCGAAGAAAGGTGGAAGGCGACACAGATTCTATTCTCAGCCACTGCGGATTTGACCCAGCCAACCTGTGTTCCATCGGTACGCGTTAAACTTAGATACCAGGTAGAGGGACCTTGTTCGCTAGCAGCTGTTAATGAAGAAACAATAATAGATGAAATGTCAGAAGAAGATTTCAAGGTAGTATCTGGCAACAATGAAGTGTTCAAAATCAAGACCTTTTGATGTAGTTCATCATAGCTTGACCTTGATCTTGGAGCGATATTTTTCTTTATCCACTTTCAGACAAGAAAATTGCATTCATTTGTTTGTTTCTATTTTAACACTAAACTGGCTCCAATTGAACTAAATGAATTAACTTCACAATGAAATTTGGCGATCCAAAATTCTATTTAGAATCCCATTTCCGTTTTTTTAGTGTTGTTTTAAGTCCACTTTTATGCACAGATAGGCTAATTGGCACTGAACCTACAGTTTAAAGTGGGATCCGAACCACTATGTGCCTCCACCGGTTATCGAACCTGGAACCCCTTGATTACGAGCCGACGTGGTGCATTTCATTTGCAATTACAATTCAAATAATCAGTTGGGCTTCCCCGATGGAGTGATGATAACGTTGACGCTTCACATTCAAGAGTAACTACCCAGGTTCGATCCCGGTGGAGGTACATTGCACAGTGGTTCGGATCTCACTTTAAACTGTACGTCCAGTACCGATTATCTTATCGGAGCATAAAGTCGACTTTAAATAACAATACCATTCATTAATCAGTTGATCCAATTTTCTTTTTATAAATAAACATCTGAGTCATTGCTCCAGAAGTAAACTCAAAATATATAGCTACTCTTTTTGCATCTACTGTAGTATTTAAATGGATAAATTAATAATTTTGAGAAAGTTTTCGAGTGTGCACTTAGTAACTCATATTCGACTCAACCAGTAACTTGATTAATAAATATGAGAGTAGAATATTACAAATAATTATTAAGCTACGCACAATTGTGCTGTATAAACTACACAGTACAGTCAACGAATTAAGTAGAACAGTGTAATATATACAGCGCAAATTTGATTGACCCATTCTGATGTTCTGCAAAATCATTAGAAAAGTTTACCCTTTCACTAATATGCATTAAACACTAATTACACGAAGCAGCAAAAATACTGCTTAAAACTATCGATCAGTGTCGGTTGAACTTCACTTTGGACAATGGATCCCACTTTAAACTGTAGGTCCAGTTCCGATTAGCCTTATAGTGCATAAAGTGTACTTAAAACACCAACTCAATCAATTCACTTTGGACAAAAATGCTGTGCAAAGAAGTGAATTGCGACACGATAATCTACCACTTTTACAGAGCAGGAAAGATGGAACTCTTCATTTCCAATAAATATGACAAAACTAATTTAGTAGGTTTCATGACCTTCGGCAGTATCGTGCTGAAATTACGTCATTATCATTGCCTTAATTGCTGTACCTGTTACGTCTACACTTCAAAATAATCATGCACGTATTACAGATAAGAGGTGAAACTATGTCTCATATCATCCAATCAGTAGTCATTAAAGTCAATCATGCTGATACAAGATACAGCTTACGTGAATGGATAAAAAATAAAAACAACAAAAACGATTATTCATTTTTCATTGTAACAGAGCAATCACTGCACTCATGGTTACTAATTTTATCAGCAGCTTGACGTAACGTACACTTTGAACACCTACAAGTATGAGAAATGTACTCGAGTGTGATCTGCTGGCCTTGACTACGGTTTGTTCGTGGATTTTGTGCGATTCCTTCAGGTAAATTATACACGCTGGAACTTTTAACTTCGGTCGGGATATTTCTTTCACTGGTCCAAATATTTAGGGTTGATGCTAAATTTCACTCAGCTATTGCGCGTGTGTTTGGAGGGGATTGCATACAGAGTGTCTGCGTACAATAGTCACAAATTTTTACAGAGGACATAAAGGTCAACAACTTCTCTTGATAAGGTTTCGCTATCCTGTACACATGTAACCACGCGTCAAATATTAACATATCATTTTTATGTCGGATAACATACCGAAATATATAGTACGTTATGAAAACAGTATTTCGTCAGCAGAGGCGCCAGCAGTCTGATGTCTTTCTATTGTTTTTCTATCCCTTGGGTTAATCGCGACGATGATCATGAACAGATGAAATGTATGATGGTAGAAACGAATTAATACATCCACGTTTTACACAGGGTTTGAACCCGGGACCTCTGACTTCGAAGTAAGTAAACAGGACCACTCATCAAGGTGATGTCATTGAGTTCATCATTTTCCCTCTTAAATTATGCATTCTGTCATCATGCACACATACTCATCCTTTTCGATCAATTTCCCTTGAGAAAGGACTTTCCAAGTTTTGTCATGTGCTCTTAACCCACCACAGGATGACTTGTGCTTTTAATTGTTACACACACTGTCCGTATCAACTGAATATTATCCGGCCGACTCGATGGCCGAGCGAATCTACCTCCGTGGTGGACTGGTTAGCACAGCGCTCTCCTACGCCCAGGGCCGGATTTACCTCTTTGCCGCCCCCCCCCCCCATATCGTTTATCAAGAATGAAAAACAATCATTATTTTCTGTATTACTATTAACGGAATGCAGTATTAATTAAATGATAGTTACATACAAAAAATGTAACAAAACGATATGACATTAATTAATATAAATTACATTTTAACATTTACCTTGTTTTTCAGAGAAAACTTTTATTTTTACTTCATTTAAGTCATAGGACAGAACACACACTGGCCTCATCAACAGCACTTTCCTGACTTTTTCCTGATTACATTTCTGTATAAAAAATAACTGATTTTCGGAACCTTCTTCAGAAATGCTTTCATCTTTCTCCGCATTTCTATTTTTGTATTGCGACCCACTGGGTCTTACTCTTTGATCACTCATAATGAGCGTAATGACGTTTTAAACTTACCCCAACAAACGCACGTCGGACACTGACACACGCGAGACGCGACACACCACCTACTTCTTGAATAATATTCTCGAGCAACTAACAGTAGAATAGTACAATGCGAAAACCCTTTAATAATGCTTGCGCCGACAGTTTAATTCTCAACAATTCAACGCCAAACACATGCTTTCGATATGCGGCCAATGCCGGCAGTAACAAGTAACGGCGTTCCTGGAACGCAGCCAAGCTGGTGTTGTCTTTCAAAAGCAAACGGTAGGCTCCACGTTCTTGCCGCAATCGCCGACCCGGCTTAGCACAATACTGTACATTCGAAACAACAACGTCGGTAATTAAAACAACAAATTAGTAAACTAGTTCCGAGCCCTGCTAGCCTTTCTCTCTTAAGAAATATTCTTCGTTAACTTATATTTACAATACAACTACATTAAGTCATTCCATTCGTGTGTCCGAAGAAAAAAAGAGGCAATCCGAGAATTAGGTATTCCTTATAAATTTAAAACAAATAATCGTGCCGCCCCTACCAAAGTTCCGCTCTAGGCCCGGGCCTATGAGGCCTATTGAGAAATCCTGGTCTGCCTACGCCAAGGGTCTAGCGTTCGAATCCTGGTTAAGGGATGTTCGTGTTTTCTGTCATGAATGAAATGGTAGATACTTAAGCCAAATTGATGTAAGAAAATGAAAAACGGAATGATAGGGGAAACTGCCGTTTGGGGATTTTCCTTTAAAAAAAAGTGCGCGTTAAGTGGTCGATCTTCGATCCCGACAACAAAGTTCATAGGTTCAAGTTAAGTGGACTTAAAATATCAAATCAACCAACCAACTTTCATTTAATAATCACACCCCATCCTCATTGTCGAGATTAGCCAACAGTAGCAGAAAAACAACGTACAGTCACGGATAGTCCTGGGTTGTAACAAACCCATTTACTTTTAATTTAATAATTACAATCCAGAAGTGTCCGTGACTGTACAATGACTAAAATTCAATATAAATACAGAAATACTAAAGATATTCCCGATTTCCGAGTGAAAAAGTATATGTCATGCATTTATGTTGCAACATGGAAAGATGGAAAAAAAATCTAAATGACAACTTTGGATCTGTACTGAGAACGTCCACACATTACATCTTTCAAGTGCTCGGGAAATTGCCTACTTGAATCATCAAAGGAATCGCTATTAGAATTAATTCATGTTGATGTCTTTTATACGCCATGGAAGAACGTTAAACTGTTTACTTCAAGTAATACTATTCGATCTCGCCACTGAAGTTCCTGGTTTGGCGTTCTGGCCCGAGCATCTAACCACCACACATTCTCACCGTCGCGATTAACCAAACGTGGCAAAAGAGCGGATAAACAACAAAAACACAAAATACTTATTCTAGTAATATGGAAGATCTTAACCTCGTAGACGGGTGCAAGCCATGGTGAAGATGTTTAAAAAAATCCAATATTTCAAACATATAGGGTAAAGGTTGGTATTATCGTGATATAGGTTAATATCGTGATAGTTTTGTATTGACGTATTAGGAAATACCACGCGTGAGAGAAACTGCCTGTCGTTCGTACGTGTTTCGTAAAGGTCCTGCCAGTAAGTGAGCAAAATGGCGCCAGGCAGAAACACACGTGTTGACCAGGAGAAGAAAATACAAAAACTATCACGATATTACCCATATCACGATAATATCAACCTTTACCCTAATAAAACAATTTCTTCCAGCTAATGCAAGCATTTTTTGCACACAAATTACGTGATATATTCTCCCAATGGCACCGATAAGGGATATCAAGGAGCAATAAATGTGAAGAAACCAAGACTCGAAATTTACGCGAGCCATAATCTCTACACAGTACTATAGATTTTAATTATCAGCCATTGATCACAGATTTGGAAAGAGTAGTTGCGTTCTCTGTTCTAACCAGATTATCAAATGCGTATCTGCAGGAATTTCATTCATTGCTAATTGGAACCTTATTACTGATCTATGTGTCTATTGTGTCGATGGAATTTTCAGAACATAAATTTGTACATTTCTTATTTTTACGTCAGTTTTATGCCCTTTAAGGCTAATCGAGACAATTAGGATGATTATTAGATGAAATTGATAAAGGATCGTACACAAAGGAGCATCAATGTCCATTTGAACTCTTTTTCGAATAGCGTGGCAGTCATCGAACGCTATGAATGTCTCATACTGCTACAAAACTTAGATTTAAATTCTACAAAATATTTGTTTGCTCTTTAAGAGTAAACAATATATACACACTAAAATAAATCACGAACATAAGCATCGTCCCTTATGTGTAAATATCATCATTCTTTCTTTTAAAAAAAGAAAACCTACAACACCGTTATTTACAATACTTTCGAATCATAATCATTACGATAACATCAAAAGATGGTTATATAAGCCAGCCTCCGTTGCGGAGTGGTTAACAAAGCGCGCTACGACGCCAATGGTCCAGGGTTCGAATCCCGGCCTGGACATGAGTGTTCTTTGTGAGTTTCCCGTCATCAATTTCACATCATCACTCCTCATTTTCGCGATTAGCCAAAAGTGGCAAAAATGTGAAGTAAAATAAACGAAATGAAAATTTAAGAAAATATGAGTATATAACATGTTAGGACATAACCAAAAAAATCACAGAATACGGTAATAGTAGTTGAGAAGATGAAGAACTGGCGATGCTAACATTTTTAGCAGTCTCCATACAAACCGTTGAGCCGACCTCCGTGGCGGAGTGGTTAGTGTCTTCTCATCAATTTCATCATATCGTCACACATCTTCATCGTTGCAATTAACCAAAGTGGAAGAAAAGCGACGCTAAATAACAAAAAGAATCAAATTGTTATAATTACTAAATTGGAATATCCATGCATTAATTTAAGGAATTGTGAAAATTAAATATGCAAACTCGTTAAACAGCAAACTTTGGAAAGATAATACAAAAATGCAGAACGTTCATTTCGGATGAACTTACTGTATTTTGGAGAGCCTGAAGGGAAAATTGTACAAAGAATTACTTGGTCCAAGAGTCAGAGGGATGGTTCGAACACGTGAACATGCCGTGCTAAGAAGGGACAAAGCATATCCAAGGGCTGTCCTATATTTTTGGCAACGCAATTTTCTTCCCCCAGCCCTATAGACAACCATTACGCTTTGGTGATTTTCATCACAGGCTTCTGAGAGTAAATATGGCATCAGCTGAACTGGCGCTCGTCCAGATTTAAAGTTAGCAAAATAATCTTCTTTTTTTCCTTCTTCTATGTCCTTCCTTTACGTAAGACATTGTAACTTGTTTTCTCTACCTTCATGGATGCAATCCAAAATTATTGCTTTACCAAAGACTTTTGAAAGAAGACTTACAATACATTTTTTTGGTCATGGTACATTCTTTCAAAGTGTATACCTCGTGAACGTGGTCGATTCCTTTTTCCTTTGTCAATAAAATAGTTGCTATGATGTTATGCTATATGTTAGTGCATCAATGTGCAAATTAATTTACTTCGTCTTTCTTAGTCAGTGGTTCAAGCATTAACAGGGTCAATTGTATATAACCTAACTACAGAAAGTCTTTCTTAGCAAGAAATGTCTTTACTCGTTATTAGATCCTGAAGACTCACAATCAATATATGATTTGATTATGTAATGCTGTACTTCCACATCTTTTAGGTTAACCATGATTATGGTTAGATGAAACACTCAACGCGCTTGGTTACTGAAGTGGTGTCCGATCGTGGTAATATTGCAGTTCTCTTATACGACTGAATGAAGATATAGCTACTGAAATTCGCCTATAAAGGCTGGAATTATAAATAATGTGAGTGAGATAAAATTTAAAACTGTGTAACTACATTTCAAAGTTTGTACCTCCTCACTATTGGATCTGAATCAACAAATTGGATTGTAAATTACGTGCGGATGCATGGGAGGAGCGATGGGAGCGACGCCCCTTTAATTGCTAAACCCTTGAATTTATAGTAATGCTCAAAGGGCCTTCCCGATGGCGCAGTGGTAGCGTCGTCGCCTTGTAATCAAGTGGTCCCGGGTTCGATACCCGGTGGAGGCACATAGTGGTTCGGATCCTACTTTAAACTGTAGTTCTAGTCCAGATTAGCCTTACTGTGCATAAAGTGGACTTAAAACACCAAATCGATCAATCGAATATTGCTCAAAAGCAAAGAACATTTTTTTAAGAGTAAGAGAGGTCAAAAGTATTATGTCAGAAGATCAAGAGAATGAAGCAAGGAAGAAAGGAATACAGAGGGAGAAAGTCAACAGAAACAACAGGAGATGGAAAGATAGAAGGAAAAAACTAGGAGAGAAAAGAGGGAGTGAGTGAAGGTGGGTGGAACACTATCATTGTTGGAATAAATTCTGAAATTTGATTGTTTCCGGCAAGTAGAGGTACCCCATAAAGTCCCAAGTATCTTCCTGGACCAGCCGCTGGCTAAAATGGTAAGGTTTCTTTGACTACACTCGGGAACAATAAATTAGGCGTTTTGCAAAATTTGCGCTGTTGCCACATAGTCGCCCGACACATTCGGAGAGTTTGTCAAACTAGGTTCTCGTCTTGCAACCCACATTTATAATATATATTATATAAAATAGTATTAATATTTATTGGAAAGATCAGGGAAAACAAGAGTCCGTTTCTCCTTGGATGAAGAGTTAAAGCTCTGGCTATGCAACACTGTATAGTGAACGTTGCCCTGCTGCCATATTTCGGTAACGCTAGTATAGTCATTCCCCCATGATATTTTCCTACAAGATGTAGATGCTCTCCGTAATACAAATCAACGGTGTTGCAAGCCTTGGAAAGGGAGTAGTAATACGTGGTTCATACTGCCGCTACAAATTGATTTGGGTGTAGCTCACTCAAAAAAGTTATACGTTTTAATCGTAGTCCAGCGGCTCAGTTGATATACAGAAACCGTTTTCAAGTACAATAGACTATCACTAATAATAGTAGAAAAATTAAATTCTGTGGCGGAACAGTGCTTCGAGTGCTGGGGTATGCAAACGGCTTTTCATTGGGTGATGTTTGGTCAGAGCATAGAACCCATCACCGCCGTTATCTCGCTTTTTAGACCGAAACCCGCCACTTCTTTTCAAGTAGTTCCCCAAATGGCCTAGCGATACTAAGGACGGCTCGCACCAAAAAGCGAGGGGGCTAACCCATCCAGCTACCGAGAGTCCTAATATGGTTTAAGAAACCAATAAAAAATGTTGCAAATTACCACCCGCACTTCATTTTCAATGTAATTTGAACCCAAGCTTAGAACATAGAAAACAAGACATTAATAACCCGAGCACGGTAATTTAAAAGCAAAATGCGAAAGGGTCTCTTTATTTTGGAATACACGAAAATTAAAATCAAATATAATTTGCGAAGGAGTAAAAAATTGAAATCTCTCATATCTCATGTTCACTCCGTCCCTTTATTCCTCCGTTTTCGACCCCATATTAAGATGGACCCCTGCCTCGGAACAATATAGAGTAGGCAGCTACCATATAATGCACACCTGATGACCAATAGTGGCATTTGTATCAAGATAGCATTGCACTTCAACATTACTCAACCAACAAGAACAGAGGCTAAATTTTGCACGCTAAAAGTACGCGGATAATATTCATTCCCAAGCCAGGATTTGACCCAGGGAACTTCGGCTGTAAGTCCGAAAATTGAACACTTAATGATCTCGATGACCAAGCCGAAGCCGACAAAAGAGTACCTAGTAGTATAGTAGGAACTACTAGAAATAAGTTTAAAAGGTACCCTTGTGATTAAACTAGTTTTAGATAGTTTTCACATGATGAACAGTGTTCAAATCCTGAACACAAAGCATTTCTATTCACTTTTTCACTGACATTTCAAGCGGGAAAAGCAGTTGAATAATTCAAGTACATCTGCCCAAAACGAATTCAACTACTCAACTTTGTTCAGCGACGGACCATTGTTAAAACCCGGTTAATAATTCGAGATTTTAACAATAGTATCCACATATTTTCAATATGATCACAGTTAACAAGATACCATTGTTGAAATCCGGTAATAATTCGAGATTTTAACAATAGCATCCACATATTTTCGATATGATTATAGTTAACAAGATACCATTGTTGAGATCCGGTAATAATTCGAGATTTTAACAATAGCATCCACATATTTTCGATATGGTTATAGTTAACAAGATAGCATTGTTGAAATCCGAGTATAATTCGAATTTGTGGCAATAGTAGCCACATGTCTTACACGTTAACTTGATTAACTAGACCCCACTGTTAAAATCCGATATTCAGGTTTTAACGGTATTGCCGTATGTTTTCCATGTGAACTATGGAAAAGAATATACAGAGGTTAATATCTTGGCAACGGAAGGTAATCACGGATTTTATGGCACTTGGTACGAACCACTAAAGTAGGTGGTTTGTACAAGAAACAAGCTTCGGATTACATTATAAAGAGAAGCATTTTCATCATGAAGATAACAAAACTCGCTGGGAATTTTGCAGCAAAACAAGCGCTTCGATCACTTCCGGCTTGTTGTTGTTAGCTGATTGTTTGTAATCAGCAGGAGCGAGTCACTAAATGACAGTGAGAGTTGTCCAGTGCAATAGCAGGACTTGTCTCACTGCAATGGGTTCACAGCAGGTGTTCAATTTGCCTTTACTTGCGTTTCCTTCGTAATGCAGCTCACTGTTACCGCTGCGCGTTTGTTTCACTACCGTGTCACTCACGAACTGTTGGATTCCGTTTCGCTCGAATCTTTGTAACATCCTACGCATGTCACCACTCGGGAATAAGCAATCACGGGTAAATTAACTTGGGATCTGTGAACGGGCACTGGGCTTGTTAGTAAATGCATAAAAATCCTGAGAAGAGACACTGAACCACTTTTTTTTTCCAAGGAAGTCTTCGTACCGCCGCAAAAGCTTGGTCCGGTATCTTCAAAACGTAGCGTAAAACTTTCACACACCACATATGGGCTATACACTATCACCACACTAAGACAAACTATTAAAAACTCTTACATATGCACTTACCAACTTGCACTCAAAAAGCACACTAGTTGTTACTGTTTTTTTTACGAAATGTAAGCGGAACTTTTTTTATTGTTCGTATGCCCCCTGTTTATTGACTTGTCCCCCTGCACATAACACGAAAGTTAACTAAAATGCAACGCCTGCGCTGCTGGACGAAATGGGGCACCATTACCTAACACAGTGTGCTTAAATAACCTGTGCCAGTGGCGACGCCTATTGCTAAAAATCAGGAACCAACTTCCCCATCGCTGGCCGAGTGACGGGCAGGGTGCCAAACTTGCCTTCAACGCCTATTCGGTGGTACCGTCTTTGCTTAGGTAGCTCGGTAGCAAAACTTCCCTTGGAATTTTTGATTGGCTAACATACTTGGCAGGAAAATAGACCTTTGTAATTACTTGGTCGTCTTTTTTTAATGCTTTTTACCTTGGATAGAAAGATGAACTATGTTACATTTGTCTTCTTCCTTCTTTATCGTCCAGAGTCTCTGTACGAGTCCGTGTGGCTGGCTATAAATACCTCTGTGGAACCAGCGGGCACTCAGCTGATTTGTTGGAAGCACTGGTAGATGCGATTTTCTCGAGATCATTTCCCGACACATGTTCAGTTGAAGCAGGAAAGCGAAATATTGGACAAGTTTCAAATAGCAAAGCTAAACGTATAGTAGTAGTAACGTATCCGCATTTACAAAGGCTAAAGACTGAAACTTTGCATTCATGGAAATTAAAGTCAACCACTATGAACACAATTTTGGACTATTGGACTCTTTCTCTTCTTTCTACAGATCCTAAACCCATGAAAATATTATTTTTAAAAAATGTTGAAGTTGAGAGTTTCATCATGATAGTGGCCTAACGTTTTTACTTGTTGCCTGCAATGTAAACAAAAGACTTTACGATTCAGTCATAAAAAATCTAGAAAATTAGTAAAATAACATGTCACGTTACTCCACAATACTTGTTAAAGTGCGAACGTTATATAAATTGCGTCTGTGACAACAACTTTGACCTGATTTTAGTATTCTTCACTATTTCTTTAAAAAGAGGGGGTGGTTGATTAGGCCATGGTCGTACCCGGACCGTTTTACAGGGGAACAAACAATACTATCCTAGAGAGGACAATGCTTTATTTGAAAAGGGAATAACATTTATTTTACCTTCCATGCAAAAGAAACACAATGAACAGACAATGAAATTTTTCACCACTTTCTTCTAGGGGGGCACGTGTTCCCCTGGCTCCCCGCTGGATAAGACCATGGGTTTGACATCGTTGCGCTAAACCTCTCAGTTAAAACAAAAAAGGTAACAATATATTTAACATGAAATGACTTTGCTACTAATTGTAATTTACAAATATGTATAAACCCTCCAAAAGCTATTTAAAAACGACATCCTATGCTCTATAGAAAAAAATACTTAAAAAAATACGTATGAAAGTGAAGCACATGATTGTTTCAAACACAAAATATAACGTATTCTCGCACCTTAAACTGCGTTTGGTCTGGTTTGTAAAGGATGGATAAGGCATTAACCTTTTATATTTTCAAAACTAATAATTAGAGCCCGGAAGTTTGGCAAAATGCCTCTTTTTATCTACTGCATATATTGATAAAATTTTTCCGGATATACGTTTTTTATGTTGTTTCAAATGTTTTAGAAGCCTTTTCATTTTGCCCATTTTGCCTATTTGGGACCCCACTGCCTATTTTTAATTATAATGCCTTTTTTGCCTTTTTCAATGAAATTGGACCATTTTTTTAAAAAAAGTGTAAGTATATATTATTTTTCTCCCAAAAAACTTTGTTGGCATTTATTTTTCTTCCGTTTATTATGTGAATAATTTTCGCCTTATTTAAGTAATATTGAACTCACGCATGTTTCAACATTGCTGAAGGAGAAAAGTGTGAGAAAAAAGTATTTCATGCTGAGTTAGGATATTGCCTTTCGGTTAAGATTTCCTTGTGCAGGATTGACTGCTGAAAACCTGTTGCAGAACATCTGCACAATTACGTCATCTTCCAGCGTCCGTGTCAGGACGTTATTGACAAGAAACAGCACTAATGCCCAAGGGCCTTTATATAAATTCCAAAATCAAGTTCTCTATCTTTAGTTTAGTTCTGCACTTTGAAGGGAAAGGATAGGGTAGTTATCATTATGCCGAAATTTAGTGTACCATTAAGTGGTACGTTACATGGTTACGTGCGTGAATTTGGTGAAAATTGAAATGCTCTTCCCAATGTACATTTTAACATTTTGCAAGAAATTATAGATGAAAGTAAGCGACTTCCAAATGTGCCTTTTTTTCGGTTTATATTGCCTTTTTTCATTTTTAGTGCCTATTTTCCACATTATAAATGCCTTTTTGCCTGCCTATTTTAACGAAAATAAATGCCTGAACTTCCGGGCTCTACTAATAATACATACTGAATTAGAGATAAGGGTTTGTCATTTATTAATGCTACATTCAAATTCATATCACTTCTAATAAAAACTTCTAATGTAACGTGTGAATTTATGTGAGTCATCAAATATTTAGTTTTCCATAAGTACGCGCTGTGTTTGTAAATGGGATTCAGAAGATTATTTGTTATTACTAGACGTCGGATTTTAGGTTTTTAACCTATTTTTTTCCTTTGCAGGTAAATAAGAAATACTCCGTAACAAGTTATGTCAGTTTTTCATTAAAAAAACGCAGCAACTGACGAACTTTTATAGTGCCTAAAATAACCTATTTTGCTTGTTAGAACCTATTTTAGGTTTATGTGCCTAAATCGAGCCTTTTTTAAATGTTTTTATATATTTTTAAAGGTTTTACAGGATTTTTATATCACAAAGGTATTTACTAGGTTAGGTGGCGAAATAATTCAATGACTGGCGTGTTTGAAACATGTTTTCTGTCGATTTCCCTCCCTCCAAGTATATGATGTTTATCAAAGCTTTAAACAAAACAAAAAAATGTCTGACGTCACTGATACCTGCAGACAGTGGCGGCGAAAGGGGACAGTTCCCCCCTACTTTTTACTCCTGCACTATAGACTTTTAATGCTAAGCCTTACCCCCCTCCCCATTCTCAGTTTTGGCACTCAATCGTCTCTACTGCCTGCACAGTCCCAAGTGCAAACTTCTGATCTGTGTTGCCTGCTCACTCTCGTGTCAGTTTGGTCCTTGCGAAGTAATGTTCCAGCATTCAAATTTGCTTTGATTGATTGATTGATTTGGTGATTTAAGTCCATTTTATGCACAGTAAGACTAATCGGGACTGGACCTACAGTTTAAAGTGAGATCCGAACCACCATGTGCCTCCACCGGGTATCGAACCCGGAACCCCTTGAATACAATTGCAGTACTGACTATGTTTCTGTTGAAAGATAATTTGTCAGCACATGAAATGATCCTCACAGACAAAAGGTGGAGTTTGAGTGTGGATAACGCAAAAGTATTCATGGTGGTCACTAGAACCATGATACAATTCAAGTGCAATTCCTTGTTTTCAAGGCGAACTTTCCAAAAATTCAAGAATACAAGCAGATGTTTTCTCTATTCCAACCTTACGTATTACCGACTCTCACCCTCCCTTCCACGCACAAAATATTAACAATGTAAGGTGTTTGTATGATTCCAATGTACCAAAAAAATTACCTAATCAACGTCAAGATATATTTTGTAATAATCTTCCGTCTGTTAGATAAATTGTTCTGCAAAAGACACTAACAAAGTTTACGGATTAAGAATTTTTTATTTTTATTTTCCATGCAGCTTTCTTTTTATTCCTAAAAAAATAAAAGTTAAACTGAGAGAAACTAGCCTCAGGGCATTTATAAACATGTTTAAATTTAATGAGATTTGGATTAATAAAAGTTGCAATTTTTCACGTCTACGGAGAAAAAATTAAGAAATAAAAAAAATATCCGGTTGTACCTTTTTTCATGTTTTGCCAAAATTCATGACTAATTTACAGAGCCAATAATTCACGCATAATTTCTGGAGTCAATAACTCACGTGTAATACCCGGAATTCAAGGAATTCCAAGTAAGTAGCCACCTTGATATTGTGCAGCAAATTATACATACGTAATTCATTTTTCATATCAACAAGTAACTTTTTCTAACAGCACAAGTGCAGTGTTATAATAATTTGTAGATAATTTTGAAAATAATATAAAGAAATGAAAATTTGTTTAGGAAATTAATATTTGGTTATTACGGTTCTTGTGAAATTTTGTTTTTAACGATTGTATCTAATCAATATTTTTCAGAAATTTTGTACCAGATTAAGTCTTTTTGCAACCTATTTCAGGATTTTTCGAGTCTAATTTAAGGTTTTTAAAACCTAGTTTTGGATTTTTAGAACCTATTTTAGGATTTTTAGAGCCTATTTTAGGAACCTAAATCACATTATTTAGAACCTAAAAATCTGAGGTCTCATAAGTAATAAACAAGTAAGATTGAAAAATCTGTTCAGAATTGAAGAGATAGCTAAGTTGATATTCATTCGTTTTCTGAACTAAGTCATGTTACTCATGCGGGAGATGCAACACACGTATGGTTACATGAACATATTTTTTGAGGTAACAAAATTATTTAAGACACAAGGAATTCATCGAAGTTGATCACCGTGCCAGGAATAATTCATCTATTTTTCATAGATAACTTGGGTTGTATGGCATGGCCATTTCGAACACACTAGAATGTCAACCTCTGTCCTGTACAGCATACCCTTCAAACTTTATTCTTGCAGGGCAACGAGTCCCTGGTGCCTGGAACCACAGTCGAAGTAATAATTTATGCCGGTTTGTATTTTGAGTGTCCGCGTGTGTTTGTTTTCGCCCCTTCGTCACTTTCATCTAATCACCATTGAACCTTATCGTCGTCATTATCAAAATTAGCAGAAAAATGACTTAAAATTAAACAAATCATCCACAACTTACTCTTCCAAAAATGGAGTTTCATTAGTACATACCACTTCGAAAGGTGGTAGTTTCTACCAATGAAACACATTGTACAGTGTTTATTAGTAGATCAAGGCAGCTAATTCCGTGAACAATGACGTTGTTTACCAAAAGTCTCAAATATTTGTCTCAGGCAATACACCCTCTTAAATTTGAAGCATCTTCTGTGGTGGTGAAATGACACGTTTGTTGCGAGTTCTTTCTGTATATATTTTTCTCCAATGGCATAATACTGTCGCATTATAATGAAGAGGTCCTGTGTTCGATTCCCCCTTCCTCTGGTGGAAGCACAATGCACACTGGTTCGGACTACACGTTAAACTGTAGGGTTAGTCCCGATTAGCCTATCTGAGCATAAAAGTGAGCTTAAAAACAAACTCACAAAAACGTCTTCTGGATACTTCGTGACATAACTTTTTTCTTCACTTCAGCTGCATCTACAAATTCTGTCAACATTTTCGGCTGATTCATGTGGCAAAAATTATGTGTCGAACGAGAATTTCTGAATATGATAAGTCACTCATTAGCAATTGAATAATTCTGTAGCGTTTTCCATTCATAACTGGTTTATCAAAATTTATTTAGTTCGGTATTGTAGTGAATATTGTGATTCCTTCTTATTACTAGAACGAATATAAAGTTGATATTTCACATACCATATTGGTATTTGAAGATGACAGGTATATAAAAATTGTAATGAAATAAAGAAAGGGACACTTCTGAAATTTCAATGCAGAGCTAGTTAAAACTATACTACACTATCTAGCATACTTAAACCAGAAGGTTTATGGCTGCAGCAACACAAGCCTTCCATCTGTCCCTACCCGGGGCAAGATCAATCAAATCTTTCCCATCCCTACCGATTTCCTTTAGGTTTATCTCAACGTTATTAATTCATTTTCGTCTTGGCCTTCCATCTGGTCTCTTACCATCAGGTTTCCAAACAAGAATCCTGTAAACTATTCTTTCCTCTGCCACTCGTGTCACATGGAATTTCCATCTAAGTCTTCTTGATTAAATTATTCTAATAATAATAATTAAAAAGTCGAAATAATGTATTGTGTTGCTGGAGGAAGTAACGCTAAGATGATGTTTTTATTTGTTTATTTGGATATTATTTTAACCATACTCAGGCCACGATTTATATACGTATGTGGAGGCCCGGAGCTTACAGCACCAAGACCTCACTCCAATATCTCTACACAGTTTCAGTTAAAACTTCTCGTCAAGTTACATGCTGTGGTTTGTTATTATATTTTTACCACATCCGAATCACTTAATTTTTTAATTATGAGGTACGTTTCAAAGCAGTCTTTCCCCGTGAAGGCCAGGAGCTGTAGTCCTCAAGTTCACCCTAAATTCTGATCTAATCTTGATCATACCCTGCATAATTTTGAGCATCCTAAACCTGCTAGCTGCTTTTAATCATAGAAGTATTTAATTTGATCACAGTTTTTGGTTTCAATAGCTCTAGTAATTACTTTCACTTTCCAATGACAAAATTGGCTTTTTATGGGTTGATAATAATGTGGTTGAGTGTAAGAAAAGGCATGATCCTTAATTTCAGCTACAAAAAATAAGAGACAAATAAATAATATGTGAACATTTCTAGCATAGATATTATTCACAAGTAAAATATACATGTTATGAACATCAGAATACACTTATCTATTGAGTCATTCACATATCCCCAAGTATATGTACTTATTGAATTTGATTGGGTGAGCAATCGGATGGGCACAGGAATTACCCACCCGTGCCCACCCCTGTCACCGTCCCTGCACCTGATGCAATGCAATAAGCCTAACCACATCGTAGTTTACAGTCTGCACTATGCATGTGTGTCTTTCAATTTATTAAGATTTTCCAATTCAGAATGAGGGATGTGTGACCTTCGTTACATTTTCATATTTATTAATTTGATGATGTTTTAATTAAGATTTGTCTTTTACGTATGTATTAAATGAGGCGACAACAAACAAAAAAAGAAAAAAAGTGGAGGGAACCTCCTCTTTATAGGGTCTCCTCAATGGCGTAATGGTAATGTCGTCGCCGTTTAATCAAGGGATCTCGGGTTCGATCCCCGGTGGAGGCTCACAGTGGTTCGGATCCCACTTTTAAGTGTAGGTCCAGTCCGAATTAGCCTACCTGTACATAAAGTGGATTTGAAACAAAACTCAACCTCCTCCTTATAGGACTGGTATTGAAAATAACCGATCTAACAAGCTGTATTTTGACCCAAATGTAGAAAAAGACATTTCTGAAGTACCCCATCGCATCTACGTTTTGTTCGATTCGAACGTTGCTCATATTCAACAAGCCTGCAAGTGGTTTGGCACCACTGATTTAAGCACATTGTCTTGAACATATTTTACTATTCTTGTGGCGCAATGACTATTGTATCCCTCAATAAGGCGACAACGGTAAGAGTGTGGGGGCAGCACAGTCTAACAATAGCAGATCTACCAGAGTTAAAGAAGAAAAGCATGTACACAAGAGAAAAATTCCCTGAACTTGGCACGAACACCAAAGTATTTTCAATTCAATATCAACTTTATAATTTATATAACAACAGCAACAATAATAAAGGTAAAATATAAGTTCATGGAAATATATGAAATCTTACTCTGCTCCCTCCGCCTTGGGAGAAGAATCCTGTAGGCACCCTTGCATGTATGTTTGATGTTTTCTATATTTTGAACATCGCACCCCCTACATTTCATTCCGCACCCCCTCAATACCCCTAGATGATTAATCCTGGCGCCGCCGCTGGCTCTAAAGCAAAGGAAAACGCACAAACTAGGTTTTATGTCTTTAACTATATCATCTTATCTCTCAATTTATATGATAAACAAAATTGCAGAGAGGGACATGGGAAGGTACAAAAGGTTCGAAAGTTAACACAGAACAGGCCCGTAGCTAGATATCTTGGCGTCCTAGGCAGGTTTGTGGTTTGGAGTAGAGTAAAGTACCAATCCTAGGCCCCCCCCCCTAAAAAAATGCAACTTTAATTCTTATTTGGAAATGCAGCACAATGTCGGTTGGAATAACTGTTATGCAATCGTTTAGTAAGCAAACGTTAAAGCAACATGAATGGTCACAGCACAAAAAAGTAGTTCCCCTGAAATGAAGATTATATACTCCCTTACTTCATAGCGCTAGAGATTCTATGCGAAGCTGCAAGGATAGATTGTCCGATAGATATCCATTGTCATATTGGAAATATCTATTATCACCAATGGCAAACCTGAAGCCAGAGAATACCAATGTACCATTATGATTGAATGCGCTGCAATAAAAAAAATAATAAGACAGCATATTCAGTGTGAAATTGTTTCACTATCATCTTTGTATCTCTTCTAGCTATGCGCAGGTATGATACACTCTATCAACGGGGATCTAACAGTTACCGATCTGACACTAAGTGTCTGTGATGTGAACTGGATTTGTCCGGGGTAGAACAGAGACACGTGGTTGTCAATGTGGACGTCACAACTTCAATGCCATAGAAAGTAGATAAGTTATTTGAGTGTTGTCTCTAGTCAGTGTCTTCAAGGTATTGCAGCAGTGATAATGTCGTTCTTTAAGTGGGTAATTAACAAAATATCTGTCTGTATATAAAAAAGCAGAAGAATGTATGTTGAGAACAATAACGCAGATAAGTTATAATGGAAAGGAATGAACATCAAGTACCTTGAAACATGATGCAAACAAGTATTATATTCTGGAAAATACAAGCAAGGCTATTGGGGTCATTTTCCGCTAAAATAGAGGGAAATAACCTCTTCAGGTTTGAATTTTTTGCTTGTCATCATTCCACTATTATCTCTGGTACTTCAGTGGGGTATCACACACTTCATTTCAATGTAGACTCGGCTCGCCTTGTCCAGAACAAAGATAATTTTTACCACAAGGAAGCTCAGTGTACTGTCCAACACCTACAAAAGGATCATTATCGAATTGTTTCAAGACTAGTACTTCTGTTGTTAAGATATAACCGACGATGAGAATGTGCTGATGACGTTGTGAAGTGGATGACAGGGCAATCTTAGTCATCCATGACCTCTCATAAAATAGATAATCTGGTTTCACAGCTTCTGTGGTAACCTTAATATCATAGAAGTTGGTCTTCCATCGAAAAAAGGGCTCCTCTTTTCTTAGGAGCCAGCACTTTTTTTACGGAAATAAGGGCTAAAGAATGCAACTAAGATAAAGCTACATATTTTCAAATGTGATCTTAAAACATCTAATTTATTAATTAATACAAGATTGGATTAAAATAAATTAATCATTGTGCCGGAATGACCTGCCAAAAGAAGGCTCTACCTGTAACATTATAAATAACTATGCAATGCATTCTAACATATGGCCGACTCTACAATATCGATACAGATTTTACAATTTGACTAGCAACAGTGCAAAAATTTATAATGGCATGTTTATTATTCTGATTTAATGATACTTATAATACAGAAAACACACAAATATTAAAATACTATACTCGTTATTTTATAAAAGTAATGGAAATGTCCGTTAGTGAACTCGAATTATTAAGAAAAATGAACTGGTAAACATTTTCAGACGCCATGGTGACTGAGCGTCCTGTATTTTTCTACCCCTGCCTCGGCTATCCTTAGAATAATGTCAAATGTGCAAAAAACGTGGGAAAACATCGCTTTTTGCACTTTGAGATGAAAAATCTGGGTATGTTCTTTGATCGTGCAGGCTTTAGTTATATTTCTTTTATATTTTCACCACAATTCATTTTTTTTCATTATGCGTTTTGTAGAGGAGAAGGTCTAAATATGGGCGAAGGTTTAAATATGGGTTTTGGAGTTATCAGCGCTCCCGAGTGCTGCAGCGTGGCAGAGGCTATGGGAACTGGTTATCTGTCAAGGACAAAGGTTGCGGCGCCAATTCGCAAGAGAAAGTGGTGGTTAGTTTCGGCCTTGGACTCTGTTATAGAATTGCGACCTCCGAAAACTTTTTGCAGGTATGTTTTAACTCAGCGTTTTCTGAATTCTCATCTGCTTTGTAAAGGTTATGATATTAGCGGAACATAAAACAAATGTGGGCTTTTATAATGTCATGATTTGTTTGTGAAATATGTACCACAGAGAGCGAAAATAAATTGAAGAAGAAAAATAGCGTGACGGTCTAAATAAGGGCTATGACATGAGGTCTAATGCTGAGATCACATTTCCAACAAATATTTGGATGTTTTTCTTAATTTCGATTTTTCCCATTCCGCGTGATTTTCAAAACAACAGATTATTCATAAATATGAATTTTATAATGTTTTATCGATAAATGTGAGAATGTCCTATTCTCAAAATGTCATGTTCAAAGTTATATTATTTATATTATTGATGATGTTTTTAACTTATGCATGTTTGTATATATCTATATATATATATATATATATATATATATTGTTATAATCCTCTTATCAAGCTGTATAAAATACAAGAAATCAAATTGCTGTAACCATAGCAACGAGAAATAATAAGTACTAAAAAATGGTGATGGAAGTAGTGAGATTTTCTGCGCCTGTATTGTATTTATTTTAAATATAACGGTTATCGTTAATTACGCAATTTTATTTGCATTGATAATCGTTCTGCAAGATTAAGAGCAGCGACGGTTATCAAATGACTGTTTCTTTAAAATTTTAATTGCTTTTTGTGATATTGCCACTAGTAGCCCATATTTAGACCACAATTTTGAAATACATCATTTTACCATTTTTTGGAAATTGCTTTTTTTTTTAAAAAAATGGAGACCTTCTATACTTTAGCATGCTATTACATTTAAGTATGTATTTCATAGATATGTATTTTAAAGGTAGGTGGTTCATATTTTATTTTTTTTCCTCCGAAAATAACAAAATATTTAGACTTTTTTCTCTATTTTTAAAGCAATTTTTGTACAGATGGAGATGGATATCCGGGGCTATTGTTCTCCAAGTCCTCTAAACTCGGGCTTGGGGATAGCACGTGGACTCCCATTTGCAGCCTCCCGATTAGGGCATATTCTGGCCCCGTCGGTTCGCTGCACTTTTTGACTCTCTTTGCACCGAAGCGTCTAGTTTGTTACAAGGTGAAACATCTAGTCATCTAGTTCGTTGATTTGGTGTCTTGGAACGTATCTGGTGTCTGCACCGTTTGGACTACGTTCTGGAGCGGTGTACAGAGTGGTGTTTGGTCACGTGGTATGTGTTAACCAAGCAAATGAACGTGTAAAGCAGGGAACTGGTATTTGTTGAATTCGAATACCGCTTTTCTTGCGTATACAGCGTCTACTTTTTAAATGTAAAATCTTACGAGAGATATACTTTTTAATATATATATTTTCATTACATTCCGATTGCGCTACGACGCCAGGGGTCCCAGGTTCGAATCTCGGTTTGGGCATGGGTGTTCTGTGTGAGTGTCTTTTCATCAATTTCATCATATCGCCACTAATTCCCATCTTCGCGATTAGCCAAAAGTGAAAGAAAAGCGAAGTAAAATAAACGAAATAAATCATTCAGTTAATTCGAATTTTGAATAATTTGAACTTTTTGTCTCCTTGGAGTTCGAATTAAAAAAATCGACTGCGTTTTTCTTAAACATTTTCATCACAATTCAAATGTATTTTTTTTCGTTGTGTGTTTGTGTGCGTTTTAAAGCAATTTTTCTACAGATGCAGATGGATGTTACCCAAGGTCCCTAAACTCGTGGTTTCCCCTTTGCACCCTTCCTCTAGGGTCAACTCTGATGCACACCAATAATGGTGCTCCGGTGAATGCCGTGAACATGCCGTGCACATCCCCTCCTTGCCATTTTAGAGTGTTTGCTTATCAAATATCTCTAGAAAAGCCGTCAAAGGGAACGGAATCAAATTACAAGGTTGTTTTCACGAGACATTAAAACTGCATGCACCGTTCACCCTTCCATTGACTCGTGGCTTATCTTGCCCGGTATCGATGTCAATTATGGAGGAAACTGTGTTGCAGACACGCGACAGAAATGCATGCTAGCCAAGTGATCATTAATTCAGTTCTTCCATAGCGGCACGAAACAGATCAAGTGGTTCGTGCCATGTTCACTGGTCATGAGATTGTGAATGATTACGACGGCCAGTGTTCCCGCCTCGAATCGTTATTGGACTGTTGAAAAAAATGATACGGACGATATGAAGTCCCAGGAGAGAAAAAATGGGTTTTCTGGACCCAGGAAATGTCAACATTGTTAATATTGTTAACGAAGGAGAAATACCTGAATTACAACCACCGTAACGTGACCAGACGTCACAGTCCCTTTTTTGTAGTCCCCTTTTGGGGGGAGGGGAACATGTGCCTCGTTTGCTCCACTGGGAAAAATACCCTGCTTCTCCCTCCCTGGATAAAATCCATAGCAACTGTAGTCGAAAAAATAACATGGAAAATCCCATTAAAACATTCGACTGTCACCTTTATTTTCGCATGCGAGATTAGTTTTCCTGCATTAAACACAGTAATTAAACGAAGTCTTACACTTTATGAGATGTCTCCTAGCATATTGTAAACGCTGTGAATCCAGCATACAATCGTCCATGTACTTTGTTTCATTTCTCGACAAACGTATGGGCAGACGCCATGGAAATTTGCCGCTTGGAAATGCGTATAAACATTGAATGCATAAGTGTCTGTTACTACGGTTGCCGCTTAAAGCCCGCATCACACGGAACTAGATATCCAGTAGGTATGCCCTAGTTGGCGCCGGACTAGCTACCAATTTGCTAGTTTTCGACTCACACGATACTTATCAGCGTTCTTGTCGATAGACTTTTCTTCCCATACGAGGGAAGTTGTAATGGCGGCCACGTGAGATGTAAACAATGTATCACTTCATCTTTTTAAAAGCCGATAACTATTCAACCGAGAGGAATAACGTTTCGTATAAAACGTTATTAGGTACAAAACAATGGCACTGCTTAAATACATACATTACAACGTTTACTGTACAGGTATGGAAGAATATTTTAGTTGTTTCAAATGTAAACACCGTGCACACGGTGTAACTCAACGCGCCTTTCATGCTGTATACGTTATACATTGCTGGAGTAACACTCGGAAACCACAGACAAAAGCGCTCATTTGCACATTCACAGATTATCTTCACATGGCGAAACTGTGCTCTGATTGGCTGTTCCACAGAATAAAGTCGAGGAAAGCAAGTAGCAATTAGAACATGTCCTATTCCTCCAAACCAGTCAAGCAGTCAGCCAGGCGGCCATGATTGCTACCTAGAAAGTTAGTTCAGCGCCAACTAGGGCATTCCTATTACAAATCCAGTTCCGTGTGATAGGGGCTTTAGTAGCACATATTTGTTACTATGTTTTCTGTGTATGCTCTAAAGCAAAGGAAAACGCATAACTATATCAGCTTATCTCTCAATTTATGTGCTAAACAAAACTGCAGAGGGGGACACGGGAAGGTACAAAAAGGTTCGAAAATTAACACAGAACAGGCTCGTAGCTAGATATTTTGGCGCTCTAGAGGCAGGCTTTTTTGTGGTTTGGCGTCCCCCGAAATACCAGACACCGACGTTTTATGTGCGTTCTTAGATATTTCCTTCCTACGCCATGTTTGCGATATTTACATCCAATTTTTTAATAAGAAAGCAAAGAAAACTCATAAAAAAATAAAATAAGTTACATATAAAGATTTATGTTTTGCATATCTGATTTTTAAAAAAGTTTAACATATTTGAGAATATTTCAGTTATCCCTTAGTGTTTGATTGATTGAGTTGGTGTTTTAAGTCCACTTTATGTACAGTATGGCTAATCGGGCATGGACCTACAGTTTAAAGTGCGATCTAAACTACCATGTGCCTCCACCGGGTATCGAACCCGGGACCCCTTGATTACAAGGCGACGACACTACCACTGCGCCATCGGGGAGGCCTCTTAGTGTTTTAAAAACGTCTTTTAAATCGTACTATTCTACTTTGTGAAACAGAAAATTCCAGCAGTGTGGTGCCAGAATATAAGCCTACAAGTAAGAGAAGAAGAAAAAAGTTTAATTGATTGATTGATTGTTTTATTTTACTTCGCATTTTGTGCCACTTTTGGCTAATTTGCGAAGATGGGGATGAGTGATGATGTGATGAATGGACACACACACACATCCATGCCCAGGCTGGGATTCGAACCCGGGACCCCTTTCGTCGTAGCGCAAAAAAAGATTAAGAACAATAATCAAAATATATAATACAGCGTGCAGTATGTTCTCAGTAGAAAAAAATGTAATTCTGCTTGTAATAATTAAATTTTATAAGCGATGTATTACACATTATTCTAAGTAAAATTTACAAAATATTTATAAAATCCAACTGACACCTGAGAAAGAAAAAAAATAGAATTTAACTTTTTCTTCCTTTAAATGAGCAAAATGTCAATTATCCTATCAAATTGACCAATTTTGCAAAGTGACAATATTGAGAGATTATTTATTCTCTCCTGACCCATTGACTTTCTCAGGATGGAACGTGGCAACACCGCAAGCCCGCAGATTCCACTGTTCAACGGACATCGCAGCGTGCAATGTTGCCACATTAAGTGTACAGCTTTATTCGGCTGAATAAAAATCTGTATAAAATCTGTTTCGCAATGTGAATTGACAATGATAATGGATTTTTAAAATAGATGAAAAGAGCTTCGAAACAAGACCAACATTTTATTTGTAGGACTACCCAATACTAAGAAAAAGTTGTTTCGGAAAATTTGAAAAGAACGGTTTTTTGACAAATTTTGAAAACCTGAAAATTAAGCATTGTGTTCAGAACCTTTCTGCCTGCACCCTACTAAAATTTTATAACGATCGAACAACACGTTTTTGATTTACAGAATTTCAAAGAGAGTGATCGTTTGCAAAACTAAAAAAAAGGCTCTTTTTTGTTCTCACGGCGATGAAAAATAGAAGGCATACTCGAAAAAAAATTGGTTAGCGTAGATTAACGCAGATTTGAATAAGCTAAATTTTGATGTAATTCGTTATTTCGTAGGTCTACTGGTTAATTTTGAATTGTAGTCCAAACTCGAGTATCTATAATTTTTAATCCGACATGTTACGGTAGGGTCACTTTATCACTTGAAAATCTTTAATGGGAACAAGGATCAAGTAACACCTTATGTGCCTTTATTCTCCCCTTGCCTCTGCCAAGTGTTAATTTTACCGTTGTATATTCTGACCTTGCTTTAAAAAAAATGGCAGTTTGTTGCATCTCTTGGGTTGAAAGGTTACACTTGTCGCTTTGGTCTGAAAGCTCCCTAAGATTTCCGAATGACAAGCGACACGTACAGCTTCGGTTCGAGAGGTTACATTTATTACTGATGCTTCGTTTCCAAGCGACTTGTCGCATGTTGCATTTCTACAGTCGCATTGGTCTGAAAGCTCCAGGAAAGCTTCCTATAGATGAGAATACTATGCTCATAAACAAAACCCCAGCGGAACACCATTCCGATGACCTCCATCAGTTGCAGTACGCGGCCTTCCACTCCATTCTCTCATCTGAGAGTTCTTCATCTGGTGTTTTCAGTTACGAGCATGAACATTCCAATATCGCACAGTACTGATGCCTATACACCCATCCCCATAAAATGCCTTCAGTCTTAGATGCATGTCAATTTGTGGCACATTTTCTGCTATTAGAAACTCGATAACTGCACGCTACTTCAGGCACCAACATTGCATGGCTACATGCTGCCATTTTCCTCGCTATAGTTCAGCACCCCCTGGCGAAAGGAAGTTTGAAACCTTCAATGGAGAAGCGGGAGAGTCTTATAAGTGCAATGTATGGTTGCTCACAATCCAAAATGCGTTTACAAGGTAACAAAAAAATAAAAACATTATAAGCTTTACTTTTCAGCACGTCCTCGTATATATACTTTATTGCAGATCCATTTCAGGATTGTAATGTTGTTGACTGACATTCCAAATTACAGTTTGCAGAATTTTAACACATAATGTTAATAAGAAATGAAATTGGGCATACTATATTTAATGCAAGATATTGAATTTTTCACGAGTTTTGTATCTCTTAAACCAATTGAATCTCAAACTCAAAATTTTTACTCAAGTTACTTATCATGGAGTACTGTATTGTGTACAAATTTCAGATTTTTAAACAACTGCTTATGCTTACCAGAGATATTTAACCCTGAACTTGAATTTTTTTAACAAAAAGTACATGTTTATAACCCTGTAGAACTAAAAGGATTAAAGTCTCAAGCTTCAAATAATTTTGACACACATTATTCGTACACAGGTACTTGCACAAAAAAACAAGTGTTAAACAAACTGTCTTCCCCCTAAAGAAAAGTCTCAAAATGACATTTTGAGCGATTACGATAAACAATTTTGACCTTAAAATGTATTATGAAGGAATAATATTTAGAAAATTACACACAAATATAATTGAAGCCTATAATGTGCTTAATATCACAGATTTTGTCTTATTGTCGTAGGACTTACCAAAGCTGAGATAAAAAAGTTGCCGCAGATGCTTACGAATGGAGGAAATGACGAGCGCCATGATAAAAGAAATGCCCACCATCTTCAAATCGGTGATAGTAAAAATAAAATAACAGTGGTTCTGAACTGTCAACATATGAGGCTCACACCACACAAAAAATATACTTTTTTAAAAATGGGCAAGCAACCATGTTGTACATACGTACCACTTCATATGGATTGACCTTAGTGTATCCGTAAAGTGGTATATCAACTTCAAATAACATATGATATGTACTCACATTCACTGCTACGGCCTGCATGTGCTGAATTTTTCAACAGTGCCAATGATATGCTCTTATTATTTTTTTGAGAAAACATTTTTTTCCCTTTTCTTCAACAGTTATTAACATATAAACTTGTGAAGTGGTATATCGTGTTTGTGCAGTCGCCATTTTTTAAAGATGTGTTTCTACAGACCGTGTGAGACCGCTCTTGTTGCCTTCGCGAACTGAAGACGTAAAAAAATCTAAAGCCATTTTTACACGGTAGTTAAGTAGGTCCTCACTTCCCGATCCACCTCCGACTCGAAACTACAATAAGATTCTTTACGTCTTCAGTTCGCGAAGGCAGCAAAAGGGGTCTCACACGATCCTTAAAACCGCATTTTTAAAAATGGCGACTGCACAAACACGGTATACCACTTCACAAGTTTAGATGCTAATAATTGCTGAAGATTTGGGAATATAATGTTTTCTATTCAAATAATAAGAGAATAACATTGTCACTGTTCAAAATGCAGCACATGTAACCCGGGGCAGTGAATGTGAGTATATAACATATGTTATTTCAAGTTGAAATACCACTTTACGGACACACTAGCATAAAGTTACAATACCTGTATATTACGATAGAAGTTGCATATTCTAATGAAACCCTTCTCGTACGGTTTTGAAATATAAATTACATAAACTTCACAACATTCAAAGTGCCAAAATTGTGATGTTTGCATTAAGTTACCATATTATATTTATATTTCATTGGATCTTCTTTGCTCCTGAAATACTTATTGTGAAATTTACTTTGAAGTCCACGAAGAACTAATTACAATTCATAATTTATACATCATTACAACACTATCAGATTTATTTACTATTGTGCTACACACAACAGTGTATTTGTTACAGCCAACAAACCAGAGAGTACATACATATGTACATACATACATATGTGGCTGTTCAGTGTTTATTTCAAAATAGTACACGCGTCGGTTGTGAAAGTAAAATAACAGTATCACAGTAGGAAATTTAGACGTACGCACTATTTATTTAAGACAATAATAATTAGTAGACTCTTCACTCAACAAGTAGAATGTCCCCCTCAATCATTTATATAGTAGCTGTATTGGTAGGCTTACCATATTTTTTTGGGTCCAACCCAGGACATATTCGCGATCGACTCGTTAGTGCTGAATTTCAGTTAAAGGCTTAACATTTTATTGGAACATTAAACTACAAATTGTACAAGAAAAAATATTATCATTATTTTCTAAAATCAATCAATTAATTTTCAAATGTTTAATTGAATAATACATTTTCTGATGTTCAGGAAGTCTCTCTGTTCTAGGTAGTATTATCTGTTAGTTGACTCAGTTATACTTTTCACTAGACATGACTTTTTTTCAGAAATGGCTTGTTTGTTTTAATAACATCATAAAATTCACAACATGAAAGTTCTGAATTAATTTGAACATTCAGCAGATGTTTAACAGTAGATACTAGAAGTCTACCTCTTTCTGCAGACCAAATATTCCCCATAATTGAAAATACTCTTTCAACTGGAGCAGATGTTCCAGTCAAAGACATAACAAACTCAACCATTTTAGAAACGTTGGAACATGAAATATCAGTCTTTTGAAACACCTTAAAAATTGCTTGCCACTTCTCTTCAATAGTATCTGGTACTTTTTCAGAACTTGAACCACAACCTACCTTTTGGTTTTGAATTACCTTGTTCATCAAATAGGTCATCAATATTTACAGCATCTTTTACAATTGCATTAATAACTTGTGTACTCTCAGAGGAGGTATAATCGATCCTTGCCGGTCATACATTTTGGTCGTGAATATTCTATACCGGTAGCTATTTTCATGTTTAGATTCTCAAAACCCCCGACATCACTCTGGACAGCACTAAAAAACCAGGACTGTCCGGGCTAATCCCGGACGTATGGTAAGCCTATGTATTGGTCGAATTTTTTCCTTCTTTAAGCTGCCTCGAATAAACAGTCGAACATCTATTGTCTTTCTTCTTCTTCTACTTCCTATTTCATCTGGCCAGTGTGCTCCTCAATTGCGATTGGTAGTTCTATAGTATTAACGATGGGTTTAGAGACGGTTTCTAATTCTGTCGGGAACTGAATAAGAGAAAGCTCACACACGATCGTTAAGTAAGGAAGCTAGAAGTCGATCACGAAGTGAGGACGTACCTAAGTATCGTCTGAGACTGGATTTAGTCTAGAAAATTTCGGTTCTTAATTTTTACAATATTGTAGACAGCTTGTTTCGAAGGAAAGGGTTGTTCCGCGAAGGTGTTTTTCTCTGAAACCTGAAGTTTTCTACACAACACACTTCCCCCTTATCCCTCCTCAGTTGCAGCAGACGCAGAACAATAGTTGGGCCACAACCCTCTCCTGAAGCCAGAGGACGTTTGATGAACGCAATTTCGCACGTAGCGAAGTCGCCTTCGCTCTCAGCACCCAGACATTCCCTGTTCACGTGACCTCCTGACGCCGGACAAAACAAATTTAGATATAAGGATTGCGCCAAACTTCTTTTGTGTCTCCCCTTGTAATTTCTACCTTCGCAACTGCTGCGTTCTGTCTCTCCGTTGTTTCTCTTCTGGCGACAGCTGTGGCACTTCCCGTGAAAGGGTGACCTAATTGATTGCAAGGGTTAGCCTGTTGCGAAGAGAAAGTTAGGTTGGCTCCGTCGAGAGCATTACTGACAACTTGATATCTGCAAACTATTCTCCCGATTTTGACTTTAGGGTGCACCTTTTACATGGTGGGCTTAAGCCCGGATGAAAATTGTCTAACGCCCGGGAAGCCGTTTTTTAAATTTCTCCTTTCGACAAACCACTATGATAGAGTCACTCGGGGGAATACGCCCAACTTTTTTTTTGGCGGTTTATAGCTTCGCGAAATGAAGGACTGTTGCAATGAAAAGAACGTCAATTGAAAGCTACATATTTTGTTATTGTTACCTATAAGTTTTATTACTGTAAGTCTTATAGCAAAAGAACCATAGAGAAATAAAGAGATGAACGTCCATTTGGGCAAATCAGCCCGTGTTCAGGGTAAAATGCCCACCCATTCGGGGTAAAATGCCCAATACAAGAAACAATTGTTGTAATACTTGACATGACATATTTAAAGGAAAATAATACACAGCATTATCTGAAAGATTATTAACGTTTGTTTCTTAAACAGAACATCATTTCTACAAACAAGCATAGCGTTTCTAACAACATTTATTTTGAATTTACCATAGCCTCTTTTACTCTTTACATTTGTGAGAAATTGCATTGCACCTTGGGACGTGACTTTGGTACATATTTCATGCATCCACATACTACAACGAATACACTGGATCCAGTCACATTGTGGTCCTTTCTTACCATAATAATGCCCATGGGCATATTGTACTTAATTTCTGTGGGCATATCACCCCACAGCTACAAGCCCTTTAAGACTTTTAATTTTAGTATCTACGTTAATATCGTTAAATATTTTCTCACTACTTTTATATATATATATATATATATATATTACTTTACCATCTATAATTTTAAAATGACTAATCAAAATAGGAAGTTCTACTCATATCAAAATCTGTGAATTTGTACAAAAAGCAAAAGGCAGATTTTCGAAAAAGATACACGAGGAATTTCCAATATTAAGACAAACGAGCACCAGATATGTTTCCCTGACTCTTGATCTTTACACCAAATATAATTCAGTTTCTTTCTCTCTTGCGAATATTATTCCACGCAGTTAATACAGCAACGTCCAAAGAATTAGTACCTCAAAAATTGTCTTCTTAAATCATGAAATTAACCCTGGATAGCTTCAGATTTTTCTCACAAGCTCCAAATCTGCTGCCTTGTCTCACCACGGAGGGCGCTTTCAAACAAGAGCCGCAGAGTTGCCATAACATTAACGTTACGAGGGGGTGGGCATATTCCCCCGAGTGACTCTATTCAAGATTCTGAAAAATTACATTTGCTTATTATTTTTTCTAAAGTATTCACGTAAATCTTTTGCTATGTGCGTTTTCCAATACATCTTTGTGTGTTACTCTGCCAGCCTGATCTTTACCTGCATAAAAAAAAGGACATCTGAAAAGTACCGGTGGTCCCTCCACCGCCTCCTCAGAAGGGTTTAGGGATGAAGCCCCACTGTGGATTTGGGGGAAAAGCTTTTGTTTATGGCTTAAATGTGCTTGCCTTCAGCTTAAATCTCTTTTAAAGATGTTATAAAAGCTCTTCACCCTTATTACAACCACGTTTCTTTCAGTTTTATTTCTACATGGGTTGGAAATTTAATAGTGGCAACTATTGATTTACAAATTATACAAAACAGATGCTTCTGTAAAACTTTTACAGCCCTTTGATGTAGTCACCAGCATTCTGTACGTACAGTGGGATCCAAAAGTATTGCTCAGCAAATTGTCCATGACTATTTTCGTTGGTTTTTATCTCCATCCTACGTGTTCTTAAGTACTGTATTTTTACGTCTACTGGTTCAGAGATTGTAATACGATAGTTTGGTGTTTTGTGTCAGTTCTTGAAGCTCTTGTTGCATGAAACAAAGGGAGTAAACGTGGTGATGGACAATTTGCTTGGTAATACTTATGGATCCCACTGTACAACCGTTGCCAGCGATGTGGAAGTCGTAGTATACCTGTAGCAGTGACTGTTTGTTGATGGTTCCAATGGAGCGGTCTATTGCCTGAAGAATCCCTGGAACAGTTCGGAAGCGAATGCCCTTCCACTTAGGGATCAAATCAAAGTCACAGGGGCCTAAATCCAGAGGGTATGGGCAGGCACGTATCTAGAAATACGTTTATTGGGGGGGGGGGGTCCGAACCAAGTGTCTCAGGAATAATAATAATAATAGACACACCAGTAGGCCCAGTCCCGAATGCTCTATCTGAGCAGAAAGAGAACTTAAAAAGAATAAAACTCAAATAAAGATGCCAACTTGGAAGTTTCCAGAAAACCATACAAAAAAAAATTGCCCCGGGTGAGGATCGAACTCACGACCTTGAGATTATGAGACTCACGCGCTGCCTACTGCGCTACCGAGGCGTCTACTTCATATATATACACATATAATATTGTGTTCCTAATATAATCTACAGAGGTCTCAATATTTTTTTATCATTGTCCTCATCTTGATATGCATACAATATTTAATATTATAATCAGAGAAAATACAGTGCCTTTTTCGCGGAATGGCGGTTAGCGCGGCGGAAAGTAAGATCGCGTCTGCCGGCAAAGAGGATCCGCGTAACTGGAGCCGCTACCTATGTAATGAAAGAAGCTCGTACACTTACATTGACAGTTACAATTAAAATGAGTATGTACCTTGTTACACGAGGTGTTGGAAATGATGTCTTCCTGCATCCACACGTTACTTACTGCATTTTTTAAAGGAAATTTTCACCAACACGTACCAGTTCCTCTTCCAAAATTGCTTCAATTTTCCCTCCCGATATTTTCTTTCAATTCTTCAAATGTATGGTTTCCGGTTTGAAAGATTGGTAGCTCGCCATGCAAACGTCATGAAAATGTCTGTTTCTTGTGCATGGCGCCGGAGAGATCTTTTATCGTACTTAAACGTTTCTCCTAATTAAGCACAAGCCGTTTTACCCTTTGCTTCTTATCAAGAACAGACCCTGATTACCTAAATTTGTTCACAAGTATCCGAACACTGTCTCTGTGTGAAACAGGAACATCTGGGAATTCTGCTGCAAAACGTATTTTGACTCCCAACAAGAATTCGTGATGACGTAAGAGTCGTTCATAAAAATGCTTTGTTTCAAATTATACGGATAGCGTGGCATTATTAGGACTGCAGAAAGGCGCCAGTAATACGTAAACTAAAACAAGACAATCTAAAACACTTGTTAACACCTTAACACTTCACAAACACGTGCAAACTGGACACCAGATATCTGGAAAATGAAGCACTGGCAAGTCAGCGTACAACTGTGGGTCTAAATGCCTGCAGATACGATCTTACTTCCCGCCACGCTAACCACCGTTCCACGGGCGACTCAACCGAAAAAGGCACTGTATAATTTTAAAAGCGGCATACTGACAATTGAAGCAGGGCATTGCGAACACCGAGCCTCGGTAGCGCAGTAGGCAGCGCGTGAGTCTCATAATCTCAAGGTCGTGAGTTCGATCCTCACCCGGGGCATCACTTTTTGCATTGCTCCAAACTCGCAAGTTAACATATAAAACTTGTTATTTACTTGCACACTGTCTGATGTGTGTTCCATTCACGTGTCAAGAACCGCGCACTTGCTGCTGTTAATTCCGGAGAAGAGAAATTCTGATGTAAAAGCAGTGATTTTTTTTCGGCAGGAAATTGCCCCCTCTCCTCCAAATATAGACAGATTTGATTTGATTTGAATTTAAAATTTTGGGAGCGTCAGCACTTAGGCTATTTTGCTCCCGTCACATTATACGGGGGCCAGCCCCTTACCATTACAAAAGCAACTCTAACGTTGCATAACTAAAAAAATTAAAATGTTCTGACTTCTGTTAAAAGCTGAGGCTGTAAAGTGACACTCAGCACATATAAGGACAAAATAACAGGACAATACAAACAAAATTATACTGGCCATGGGGCCAGTCGCCAGAGCCTCGTTAGTCTTCAGTCCAGGGTACACTAACGTGGAAGTGAGGTTGACATTTGGGTGTACTACATGGAAGGTCACCCCTTACACTCCCAAAATATAGACAGAATGAAATTAAACTTTACTAATTGCTAATGACATATGTCAAGTCTCGTACGACACTCAAAACACGTATCTCCGAACATTATCTGATGCACAGGGCCTTTCCAAAATCATACAAAACTCCTTGTGACACGGGTGTCAAAGATTTAAAGAGAAAGTTAAATGCAATCAATTTTTAATATGTTATGCAATGTATATTTCATAAAAGGAAACCTTATTTTAAACATCGTTGTGGAATAAATTAAATAAATAATAAATTAACTTAGTTTTGTTTGGAGACGCTGGTGGTCTAGTTGATAGAGTGTCTGACTGCCACTCAGGAGATCCTGGTTCTATTCTATTCGAAAATAAATGGGTACCTGTGGGTGTAGAGGCGGCTGGAGGGTGGTGCTGATCACATTACCTCCGAAAATGGCCGAGATCGAGAATGTATTGTGCCAATCTACCTAGTTTTACTTGGAACAAGTCGATTAGTACGTTATCCATAACATTTATAAAAATCAGATGCATTTGAGTGCATATTCAATATCTGATGCATTTGTTTGGGGCTACAACTTTCATGCACTATTCATAATTTTGTACTACTCCATGTTGCAAATACGCTGGTTGGAATAACCAAGTCAGTCGCGATATATCACGCTTGTGAGCTATTTTAAATTTTTCCGAGTTCAATAAATCTTTTCTTAATTTTATCTACCTCCTACGCATTCGCGCACACACAAACACATACGTACATCCATGGCAGATCATATCACGCTTCAGTTCAAGCAGAAAGTATGTGTCTGAAAAGCCGCTCAAGGTTTCCCCTCCCCCACAAATCACGGGACCAGTCTATAATTGGAAAAGGGTCATTCGGTACGAAATTTCTACCTTGTCATCAGTTACGAATAGCGGCCAATTTTAGAAAGCTAGCAGGCATGTTTTTTAAGTGATTGTTAGACGGCGAGGATAACATGTTTGCTTAAGTTATTCTAAAAGTGCTCTTGTTAATACTGTTCAGATGATCACAGCAAAGGATGTATTTAGAGGGGGTGGTCCTAAGGGGACCGGACTTCGTCTTGGCTTTCCCACGGGTCTGTTACCATTACGTTTCCCCCAAAAGATCCTGTAAACATCTCTATCCTACTCGTGCATGCTATATAGCCTGCCCACAGAAACCTCCTTGATTTCATGATTGTAATAATACCATGAGGTCACTTAAGGATCAGAGAATTGGACTTTGAAATTGTCAGATGAAAATGCCCTCAGAATTTGAGAGACGGATATTAAGAAAGGTATATGGACCTGTGAGGGAAGATGATGGCTGAAGAATAAGATATAATGCAGAGCTAGATGATTTAATAAAAGGCCAAGATATAGTGAGATTTTTCAAAGCTCAGGTGGTTGGGGCATGTGGAGAGAATGATGGAAGACCGGATGCCAAGAAGAATGTTGAAATTTAAGCTTCAGCACGCAAGAAGAAAGGGCAAACCACGGCTTCGATGGATATACGACGTTCCTGCAAACTTTCGGACGATGAAAATTAAAGGATGGAGGAGAAGAATTGACGACAGTGGAATGGAGGTTGATTGTGGAGGAGGCCAAGGCCCACCAAAGGCTGTAGAACCAGAAAGAGAGAGAAAATAATACCAGGACATAAATATAGATTATGTAGCCCAGTATTATGTCACCTTCTCCACTCCTATGTTGCTTCATATTTTTTTAAGGTTCAAACACCTTTCTGAAGATTTTATCTCCAAAAGCTCTTAACTTGTGTCCCTCTTTCAGTACAAGGGACCACTTTTCACATTCATACAAACCTAAAGACATGATTACTGCATTGTATATTGTAACCTTTAGATTATTTTGGTATTAGTCGAGAGGATGAAAGCTTGTGAATAGAAAACTACCCGAATTTACCTGAATTAAGTCTTTTCCTCTTTAATATCGTTTTCAATTCTTACTATTACCCTTTCATGTAAGCACAACGGCCATAATTAACATTACTTGATTTCTCACGGTTTTGAGTAACTTTATGAAATTTCTTGATAATTTTCATAATTGTTTTAGTCATAGGTCGATTTTCATAACTTCTTGAAATTTTCCAGGCTTTTCAGGTCGGTGGAAACGCTGCAACCAGTGTTTTGAACGTAATGCTGTCCACTTGTAATCAACGGGCATCAGGTTCGAATTCAGAAGATGGTGTATGGTGTTGTCTTTTTAATGTAGATCAATCGCTGTATTTCTATTTGAAACCTTTGAAGAGTTTTGTCTACTTTTGTTATTTTACGTCGCTTTCCTGGCATAATCACAACGATGAGAATGGCTGATGATTAACGCCCATGAAAGTTGATCATGTAACGCGCTTGGCCACTGAGCAATCTTTTTTTTATGTGTGGAGATTTTGCACCGGTAAATACAAGTTGGGAAACGGTACAATACTGGTAACTGAGGCCAGATCCCATGAGTGTTTATTTGTGGCAAGATTATGAAATCCTAGCGATACCTAGATGTATGTGTGATAGTGGAGATTTGGGAAAACCCCGAGCGCTATTAATAACACGGAGGAACCAGTGAAGCAGTCAAGGTGAGGAACATGGACAGCTGCAGGTTTTGTAAGAGGTATAAGGAGCGACCTGCAAATACAATTTCGGATAGCTGACACGAAAATTCGGTTTAATATAGTTATAATTCGGAAACATATTGGTTGAATACTTTTTCAAATGTACTCTCTTGTAATTAAAGCATATTTTATGTAGCCTATTGTTTTTATCTCAATACAACCCTAGAATGCTCTTATATGCTAATGATGGAAATGTTAACATCAAGTGGATTTAAGACAAACCTTCTCAAACTCTGACATGTAAAAGATAATATTTGTACCTGGACACGTTCATACTCATAAGTACAACACTTATACTTATTTTCCTTTGTTGAGAGACATTTCTGCTTACAAGTCAGGCATTGGATAAGCTAAAATTGCGAAAAAGTCAAAACTATCAAATAGCTATGTTCGGGTACTAGCGTACGCAGGAGTTTATTCAAATGGGTTTGGAATTGTAACGGTTTATATTACATAGCTGTGTCCTAGGTAGGAGGCGCGATACAGCATAACATATTTCGTAATGAGTACTTTTAACTATTGTTGAGTTTGTTCTTAAGTTCACTTTAATCACAACAAGGCTAATAAGGGCTGTGCCTACAGTTTAATAGGAGTCCAAACAACCGTTACACGGCGTTAACATTACCCTTATGCCATCAGAAAGACCCTAACTTTCGTTTCAAAAGTTGTTCAAAGACAAAATGTGAACGTTTCAAAAGTTGTTCAAAGACAAAGTGGTGAACGGGGATTGGATTGATTTAGGGGAGAGGGTTGCATTTATCACTTTGTTTTGCCCGAGATCTTTACTGCTTTCATTTGAAAATTAGTTTTTTTCAAAAAAAATCGGGAGGTGCTGTAGCGCATCAGCTCCCCCTGTTTACGCCAGTGCGTTTGGGGCATGTTTCTAGATGCTGCTAAGTAGGCAATTCATACACAAGACAAGAAACGTAAATTTATGTAATTATTGAATTTGGAAAGATAGATGTATGTATTAATTCTTTCAATATACAATCCATTTTTCAGAAATGCAGCTGCCCTCTTGAGACTGTTTTTCTACTCACAAGATACTATGAAGATAGGCTGTGAATTCAAACTCTCACGGTAATACGATGTTTACCTAACCCCTTGTTCGAAAGATATCCTTTCACAAAATGTCTGCCTTAGCTTCCCTGGTTATATCAAAATCCTTCTCTTCCTAAGGCTGTTACTACTTCTCTAAGCATGTACAGTCACAAGCAATAAAAATGGGACACTTATATACTGAAAGACGCCTGCCCCCGTGGCGGGGTGGTTAGCACATCGGGCTACGATTCCAGGGGTCCCGGGTTCGAATCCCGGCCTAAGCATGGAGGTCTGAGAGTGTCCATTCATCAATTTCATCATGTCATCACTCATTCCATCTTTGCAAATTAGCCAAAAAGTGGCACAAAAAGCGAAGTAAAATAAAGCAATCAATCAATGTACTGAAATACACTCTTTCCTGGATGAAATTATGCGTACTGCCTAACTCTAAGGGGATGAACGATTTCCTATTGAGTTTCGCTCCACGGTATAAAGTTAGGAAGTACACTCATCACCATACAGTCCAGTGAGCATTCAGGATCTAGCCTTCTCATATCTACCCCTCACATATACATTTTCAATTTGCCTAATTATATCTGGTTTCCTGACTATTTTTCCCTGCCATTTCTATGACTCTTCGTTTGTTTCTTGACGTGATCTTTATGTATCTATGTATTTTTCTTAAATCAGCTCTAAAAAATTACTTTCAATAATTGAAGGGGTCAGTGAGAGATAGTCATAAGTAGGGCTCGGAAGTTGAAGACCTATAAATTGCCAAAAAAAAGACCTAAAAATATCAAAAAAGGACCTAAAAGCGGAAAAAAGGACGTATAAATGTGATCCAAATTAATTAACAACTTCAGTTTTAATTACATATTTAATGAATAAAAAAAAGGAAAATTGTGGTGGTATGGAACACACAGTGCGAGAAAACTGAAAGCTTCAAAACAAGATAAAGTTGCCACTTACAGCGCGACCTTCCAGACAAGTTACGGTTAAAGGACCTTGTACCGTACCTGTTTCAGTCGTCCAAAAATGTTTTTCTCTCGTTTCAGGGATGGTTCAAATATACTATTTCTTTCCTTGTTTTTTTTATTTCTTTACTACAGAAAGGATGTTTAAGAGGTGGTGAACTGATGATGATTCGAATTGAGAATAGGCAGTAAAAACGTAGTCGAAAGAAGGTGAAATTGCAAAACAAAAAGCCGTTAAGACCTAAAAATAGGTTAAAAAAGGACCAATAAGCCAAGATACGCGGAAAAAGGCAAAAAAGGACAAATAAAACCCACCTTTTTCTGGCCTACAATGACCCAAAATGAACATATATTATGTTGGGCCTCGTCTTCGTACACTAGGAAAAAAAAAGGATTTTTCCTCAACTTCCGAGCGCTAGTCATAAGCCACACTTAGACAGTTCTGAGATACAGCCGATTGAATGCTTTGCGTTCACTCACAAATCGTAATTTATGGACTCGGGATTGATGTGAATATACACCGTAATATGTTGTTAATCATACGTAAAATCAGTAAACCTGAATGTCCATGTTTTCCCGTAGTTTTCAACCTAATAACTCGAAGAAAATCAGGAAGGTGGCTTGTGACATGTCCGACCGAAGAAGTTTGCAACGTGTTAAAAACGTGATAGGGAAGTACATTTAAAGCACCATTATTTCTTTTCGAAATGTCTATATGTCCATCTCGGTGTGGCTTATGACTATATCACTACACAGATTACTACATAGTGGGAGGGTTAAGATCTTCAGTCATTCATTATTCTGCCATCCGATGAGAAATAATGCAATGTCTCGCTCTGCCTGCACAGAGGGTTGCTTATTGTACATGATGGTATGCTCAACTCGAAAAATTCAAACTTGTGGCTTATGACTATCTCTCACTGACCCCTTCAAATGTTTGCACTTTCTGCCTCACATACACTCACTCGGTTTAATTATGCGTTGCTTTATTTGCATACTTATATTTGGCATTTAACATATTTTCCCACTCTCTTCTACCACTTTTGGCTAATCGCGACGATGGGTATGATCGATGGCAGATGGCACTGATCAAGGGACACTCACAATGTCTAGATCTGGGCTCGAACCCGGAACCTTCCGTGGTTTGATCGGGAGCCGACCATTCAACCACCTTGGCCTTCAAGGCAACTTTCCCCTATGGCGCAGTGGTAGCGTTGTCGTCTTGTAATCAAGGTGCCCCGGATTTGATACCCGGTGGAGGCACATAGTGTTTCGGATCCCACTTTAAGCTGTGGGTCCAGTCCTGATTAGCCGTACTGTGCATAAGGTGGACTTAAAACACCAAGTCAATCAGTCAATCAAATCCAAGGCGATTTGTTTCCTGATGCTGTATAACATAAACGCATTGTCAACAATGGAAACTTAGGCCCTAATACTGCTATGCAAAATAATACCTTACCTAATAACTAGGGTTAAGCCGATACCACTTTGGACCGATACCCATTGATACCGACATTGATGCGTGAAAATTGTATAACATTTAAAATGTTTCAAAATATTGTTTGACAGTACTGGCTCAGCATTCCACTCGAATTTAGCAGAACTTTGCTTTAAAATATTCGAAATTTTCATCAGAATATAAAAAAATACCTGTTATGTAATACCAAAATACAGCTTTTTCAGATATTTCTATAAAATTAATGGAGGCTTCTACTTTTGCATAACTTCCAGGATAATCAGAAACCGCGGAAGTATCGCGCGGCATTTTTGCGAACCCTGTAAACAATTAAAACACCGGAAAAGTATCGGAAAATAAAATCGAACCAATATTTTTTCCTGCCTTGTCCCTGCATAAATCGGCTCTGGGGATCATCCAGCCTCAAATTAATGGGTACCTGGTGGTAAAGGAGGACGGAACGTGGAGTTGATCACAGCACCTTCAAAAACGGTCGAGATCGAGAATGTGTAGGGCCCTACCCCCATCCCCTAATGGCACGGTGCTATATGCATGGGGAACTTTACCTTCTACTTTATCAATACTTTCTGATACCAATACCAATGTCATACTAATAGAGGAAAAGGTCTAAATATGGATCTCCCTTTTTATTTTGTCATCTTCGGATGAAAAAATTAATATATCAAGCACCTACCTTTAAAATGCACATCTATGAAATATACTTAATAGCATGCTAAAGTATAGAAGGTCTGCATTTTTTTTTTTTAAAAAAGAGCAATTTCCAAAAAAATGGTAAAATGATGTATTTTAAAATCGTGGTCTAAATATGGGCTACTAGTGGCAATATCACAAACAGCAATTAAAATTTAAAAAAACAGTCATTTATCGCTAAAACATTATAAAATTCATATTTATGTATAATCTGTTGTTTGGAAAATCACGCGGAATGGGAAAAATCGAAATTTAGAAAAACATCCAAATATTTGTTGAAAATGTGATCTCAACATTAGACCTCATGTTATAGCCTATATTTAGACCATCACGCTATTTTTCTTCTTCAATTTATTTTTACTCTCTGTGGTACATATTTCACAAACAAATCATGGCATTATAGAAGCCCACATTTGTTTTATGTGCCGCTAATATGATAACCTATTCAAAGCAGATGACAATTCAGAAAACGTTGAGTTAAAACATACCTGGAAAAAGTTTTCGGAGGTCGCAATTCTATAACAGCGTCCAAGGCCGAAACTAACCACCACTTACTCTTGCGAATTGGCGCCGCAACCTTTGTCCTTGACAGAAAACTAGTTCCCATAGCCTCGGCCAGGCTGCAGCACCCGGGAGCGCTGATAACTCCAAAACCCATATTTAAACCTTCGCCCATATTTAGACCTTCTCCTCAAACGATTTTAATAACATTTTTTTTTAAATTTAGTTTCATAAATTAATAACCCGGTGGAGACCCATTTCACTGGTTCGAATCCCAGCTTGATAGTCTCGACTTGCCTGCCTGTGCATAAACCGCACTCAACAAAACTCAGACACAACACTTGTTTTTCGTAAACATGATTCTCATTCGAGCTCTCTGAAAAGTGATCACTCCTTTCACTTAATTTCCTCCTTCTACACTTAACTTTGACGTCACTGCTGCTGACTTGACCGAAATTCAGATTTGCTAAATTGTTCCCTATTTGCTACGCCAAAAGCTCTGGCAATCGGGAGCTAACTGTCTCTTTGATGAACATAACTCCCACTTCATCGAGGGAGCGCCTTTCAAACATGTGCTTTTAATTCACCACTTGCCCGAGTGGGAGATCTATGGCACGTGTCTTTAATCATACGAACATACGTGTTCTTCCAGAAACCTAAAGACCTTACATCACTTGAAGAAAAGGGTCAGAGTGAGATTTGGGATTTTATCAGAAGGGAAGGAGTGAACTTAGTGGGTTCACTATCTTCATAATTTTATGGAATATTTTTGCCAATACTTACCAGAAAACTATTAGTAACAGATTTCCACTATTTCAAACCTCGCATGCAGTATTTTCTTTATCTATATACTACAGTATGTATGCTTGTAATTGTATTTTTTTTTACCAAATGCAACACAAATTAACACTATTTTACATTAAATTCTAAAATAAAACTATATCTATAAAAACTATAGATCTAAAACTATCTACATAATCTATTAAAGCTTTATCACTAATTATTATAATTAATTTACCGAATATCAAATATAAAGCGATACGGGTCTACTTTCAACAAATAACTTACGCAATCTAACTAGGAAATAATATATTTTAATCTTCTTCGTCAAAATCGATGAGTTGGACATAGTAGGAAGATCTCTACATGCAGTGGAAGAAGTATTTCTGGCCATAGAAAGGGAAGGAAAAGAGATGGGATTGGTGGTGAATGAAGGGAAGACCAAGTACATGGCAGCAGGTAAAGCACACGGATATAATGCATCACCGACAGTAACAATGACTAATTATACATTTGATAGAGTGGATTCCTTTACCTACCCGGGTTCGGTTGTGACATATGAGAATGATTCACAGGAGGAAGTAACGGCACGACTTATAGCAGCGAATAGGGCCTATTATGGACTACAGAGACATTTTAAGAGCACAATATTGTCCAGAGCAAGTAGGTTAACACTTTACAAGACACTGATAAGACCTGTATTGACCTATGCTGCGGAAACTTGGACCAGTTCAAGGAAAGATGAACAGCTAGTAGGGACCTTTCAAAGAAAGATATTACAAAGAATATTGGAACCAGTATGTGAGAATGGAAAATGGAGAAAACGATTTAATAAGGAGTTCTACGGCTTATATCAAGAACCAACAGTTATTGGTGTAATAAAGGCGGCAAGATTAAGATGAGCAGGTCATATGATTCGCATGAGTGACAGTGACCCTGCATGATGTTGGATAGCCCAGGTGGACAGAGGAAGCGAGGAAGGCCTAAATTAAGATGGGTGGATGGAGTGGATGAGGATGTTCGGAAGCTCCAGTATAGAAATTGGAAAGTTGTGGCAAAAGGTAGAGATAGATGGAAAGAAATCACAGAGGAGGCCAAGGTTCATCAGTGGACTGTGGCGCCATAAGAAGAAGTATTTCTCTTATAAAACCCAAACCTCTTAGCAGTCATTTCGAAACCAAAGTTCACACACGTACTTTCGTCACACCCTGTACTTGTTTTTCTATGTCGCTCCGAGCAGTAGCATGCTTAAGTATCTTCCAAAATATTATATCACCCTAAACTCGAGCATCACTAGATTTTCCACGACACGTAATATTCGTCTGGATATTTTCAGAGTGAACTTCCCGCCGCTATTCATTTCGCTAATGGCAGAAGATGGCCGGCGTGCGTGTTACTAATTTTGAATATTTCTGAGCAATGGCCAAGTCTTGAGTCACCGTGGACGCTCCCATCTGCACACGGGAGGCGTTTAACAAACATCTGTTCAGCTGCCTGTCTCCCATCTATCTAGCCGGTGACAGCCTGTCCTTCTGTCCAGAAATCTTGGCGGTAATTTTTTTTTCGGGTTTATCTTCACGTCCATCTATGCTGTAGCCTGTCTTTTGAGCGTAACAGGTGTGCAATTGCAATACGTTTCCTGGGTTGTAATCGAAGAAAGTAACACATGAAGATGTTCCATTCTACGATTTAGATATTCTAGGTTCGCAATAGTCAAAAGAGTCGAATAGGTAAGGTGACACAGTCATCCCTTTAATTTATTGTGGAGAGGTGTACCAAAATTAAGGTTGCCTTACTCAGTATCCTCTGAGGCCCGTTCGAAACAACATATTGTGCTGAAACTTGGTGTAGAGGCTATGGAGACCATGGGGAAACGAATGCTGACAAAACAAAAAAAGTTCAAATTTTCACCACCAGGTGCAAGTGTGGCGCTTGGAATTAAATTTCTGCTACTCAGAGCCTTGTGGAGCCCGTTCAAAGCAACAGATTGCGCTGAAACTTGGTATAGAGGCTATGGAGAACATGGGGAAGCGAATGATGAAAAAACAACATAAAAAAAATAGTTCAAATTTTCACCACCAGGTGCAAGTGTAGCGCTTTGAATTAAATATCTCCTACTCAGAGCCCTCTGGAGCCTATTCGAAGCAACGGATTGTGCTGAAACTTGGTGTATAGGCTATGCAGATCATAGGGAAGCGAATGCTGACGAAAAATTATCAAATTTTGAACCACCAGCTGAAAATGTGGCACTGAAATCTGATGCACAGTAAACAACATCCCAGGAAACGCTTCGTGCGAGCAGTCATCACACTGTCTTACGCATCCAAAGGGTTATTCCCGTTGACAGGGCGCACATAGAACATTGCTGTACCTACATAAACTTAAATTACTGGTTGCTGTTACTGCAGCGCCACATTTCAACCCGGTGGTGAAAATTTGAACTATTTCTTTCGTGACTCCACAACAACCTCACAAGGCCATCGGTTCGATTCCAGCATCGCCAACCACCAATCCTCGGCTAGTCTGCGTCCTTGAGTCTCGTTTCGCAAGCATCTTTATTTCATTTCTCACTGGCAGGGAGATTTTGGCGAAGGCACAGAGGAACACTTGTGCGTGTGCCACGGGGGTACGAAAGGCCGCAGATCAGGGCAGGTGCCTCCATCTTTGTTAGCCGCCGCGACAAAGATCCAAGATGGCTCTAAAAATATATCGAGTGGGGTTGAAGCTTCGGCCAAAGTAGTTGCAGAGCCTTGGCATAAAGTTGCTAATTTAATAGCTCCGACATTCCCGCTTGGTTAATCGCAGCGTCCGTGCCACCTGGTGGAGTTGTAGCGAAACTATGCCCATATTTAAGTCGACGAAATCATGAAAGGGGCGGTCCTTGTGTGGGCTTTGGTGAGCATACGTAGTAATGGCCGACAGGGTTTGTAATAACAATTGTCAAGAGGCACAATTGACCGTAGCAACGGTTGTAGTGGAGTCTCGGCCTCCATGGCAACGGTTGCCATTGAATATATTATTGTCAGTAACGATTTCCACTGAATAGATTTTTCTCAGCAACGGTTGACAGTGCACATATCTATCTCAGTAACAGTTTCCAGTTTCCATTGAAGATAAAACTCTCAGGAACGATTGACTGAATATATCTATCTCAGAGACGATTTTCATTGAAGATATCATTCTCGACAACGGTTTCCATTGAATATATTTTCCTCAGTAACGCTTTAACAGTGCACATATCTATCTCAGCAACGTTTTCCACTGAATATTTCTCTCAGCAAATGTTGAATTAAGATCCCAGCAACGGTTTTCATTGAAGATATCTATCTCAGCAACGGTTTCAATTGAATATATCTTTCTCAGCAACGGTTAACTGAAGATATCTACCTCAGCAACGGTTTTCAATGAAGATATTATTCTCAGCAACGGTTTCCACTGAAGATATTTGTCTCATCAACGGTTAGCTGAATATAACTATCTCAGCAACGGTTTCTATTGAAGATATCTACCTCAGAAACGATTTTCAAATGAAGATATTATTCTCAGCAACGGTTTCCACTGACGATATTTGTCTCATCAACGGTTAGCTGAATATAACTATCTCAGCAACGGTTTCTATTGAAGATATCATTCCCAGCAACGGTTTCCATGAATATCCTATCTAATAGAAGTATTTTGATATTTTAAGCAGACCAGGTACACCTTCCGGTTCGCCTACTATGTTACGACTTACCTCACATACACAAATAAGAGCGACGGGCGATGTGTGCATGCCCTAGAGCAAATCAATATAATTCTCAGTAACGGTTTCCATTGAATATATCCTTCTCAGCAACGGTTTTCACTGAAGATGATTTTCTCAGCAACGGTTGAGCGTACAGATATCTACCTCAGTAAGAGTTTACAAGTTTCCATCGAAGATATAATTTTCAGGAACGATTTTCATTGAATATATTTTTCTCAGCAACCATTTCCATTGAATATATCTATCTCAGCAATAATTGACATCGAACATAGATATCTTAGTATCGGTTGCCATTGGAGATATCTCTTCAGCAACAGTTGTCACTAAAGACATATTCCTCAGCAACATAGATTCTCATTCCCATAGTTAGTGTTTGTATTGAAGTAGGAGAAATCAGGCTCTATCTGTGTTTCTTACAGAAAGTTCATTCAAAAAGTGCAAAGAAATATTTTCTCTCTTCTAACTGTATAGCATGAATGAGGAACTGAAAAGAAGAGAGGGATGAGTGGATAACAGCAGCTAACGATATGGAGAATGATCGGGGAAGCTGATGTGATCACACGCCGATTAAAATACATGAAAATCCAAATCCGTTTCCTTGTCAAGAGCCGTCAGGTTAGGCAACCCAGCAAACGGTAGGGTCATGCAGGTTCCATAAACACAAGGCGTTGCAGGGAAGTCGTCGCTACATGCAATGAAATGAACGGAAGACCGACCTCAAAGAAGGATGCAGCTGAATTTTTGGCGAAAAGTGATTTTCAGATAGTATTGCAATCGCACCTACAGGATGGCGCGTGGGAGTGGGAGATTTTGATAATGCGTAATGAACATTAATAATATATATATATTGTTACATCATTCAGGACATAAAAAGGTACATGTATTCCATTTGCAAAAAACAAAACATAATTCACGTTTTGAAAATAACGTCCTCTAAATTGCCTCTCTCCCTGAAGTAACTTTCCTGCATTCGGGAATGGGCGTTTCTAATAACTTTCTGCAGTACGTCCGCAGTGATAGACCAAATCTCTTCATATATCGCAGCTTTAAGTTTCTCCAGTGTATGAGGACGAGTAGTGAACACACGATCCTTTAAATATCCCCATAAAAAGAAATCACACACTGTCAGATCTGGCGATCTTGCAGGCCAGTTCAAATCGCCGTTCCTGGACATGATACGCCATTTAGAGAACGTTATTTTTAAAACGTGAGTTATGTTTTGCTTTTTGCAAATGGCATACATGTACCTTTGTATGTCCTAAATTATGTAACAATATATATATACGTATTATTAGTGTGCATTAAGGGATTATCAAAATCTCCCATTCCCGCGCGCCACCCTGTATAAGCACTGACTTTGGGAGGAGGGGCGGGGGAGCACGGCACTTTCACACATCAGAATCCACTCTCACTTCATACATTGGATAGAGAGGAGTTGAAAACCACTGTTACTCTTTCTGTTAATGAAACATTCAATCGTTTAGCATTCTAAGTGACGTTACTCATACAAAATCTTCAATGCAAGCTATAGAATAAGCACAGAAGACAGACGATGTCAAACAAAGCAGATTTCTATCCTGACATTGATATTTCCTTAGGGAAAACAGTGTACAGTAATTTTTTCAATAACACTGTTTCCGATAGGATCTCACCAACGAACAAAATACTAAACGGGAAATATGAGCGGCAACCTTTCCAGTCAAGTACTAAATTCTCTGATTGAAACATATATAACATAACAAAGTAATTCTAAATAATGTTTGAAACACCTGTGGGCACCGAAGGTTAACAATGATAATAGAATGCTGCCATAGGCACGAGAACGTATACATTTTTAAAAAAATATACAGAGACGAAATTTAAAGTTTATTTAACCGTTACTCATACTTTCTGTTTTCAAGATATGTGCAAATAACATTTGCTTGGAAAACCCACAAAAATAACGGCATCAGTATGATTTTGCCATCATTAAAAAGAGCATGAAATACAACCACTTTTCTATTCGGGTACAATTTTTGTTTAACTTGTTTGCTAAATATTTGTCTCAGATCAAAAATCCGTAAGCATGATTTTTACAAGTGCATGGTAAAATGCGACAGAAAATTAAAAGCACACCAAGAAAAACTCAGTTCCAAGCTTTCGACCCTTTCTTAGTGTCTCAGGGCCAGGAAAGTTGCTACTCAGATTTTAATTTGTTTCGTGTCGTGTTTTAATTATCTGGCTGCAAGGTAAATCGGATTGTACATAATTATTTCGGCACGTGGGGTAAGATACTGTTTAACGTGATATCATGGATAAACAGTGGTAAAGAAAACCTGTAGTTGTAAAAATCATTCTTAATTTTATTGTTTGAATCGCAAGAAAAGGAATTAATTTCTACTTAAATGTGTGATTTAGAGAGTGATAGTCATTTAAACGCAATGGAGAGAAATGATCTGGCGCCCATTTTGAAAACCCCACCCGCTATTTTTTGTCTCTCATCTCAAGTAGTAAAAAGCAATCACGAGTTTGGTGCACTTGCTCTTTGACATAACCCTACAAAATGTCCATGCGGATAAGGTCAGAGAATCTAGAAAGTTCTTCTTCTTCTTCTTTATTTTTTGGCTCACACCACGTTTGCGATTTCTAGCCAGAGTTACTGAATTCAGGTACTATTGCTATTATACTATATGTTCTAAACTGTTGTTGAATATCATTCACTTTCTTCGAAACACTAATGTCTTATTGAGTGTCGTAGTCTATTCTGTTCTTATGGTATAACGAGATCTTATTGATTTAAATTGTCTAGAAAGTCATGTAATTGGGCCATCTTTAAATTGTGCAACTCCTACCAATACAATGCAGGCAGGCTATTATACGGAACGTCAAGTAGGAAGGCAATTGAGCATGGGATTGGAGAACGAGTGTGCTGTTGCACAGAAAGTGACGAATTCTGTCGTCTGTTACGTGCTTTGTACTTCACTGACCAAGCCAAGCCAATGCATCACTCCACTCTACAAAGCATCAAACTGATCCAAGTACTGTGAGGTCTTTATTCTTCAGCTCTCCACACCCCTCGCAATAAACAGGAGTGAAGAACTGACAACAAGACTCGCCCCCTATTGGTTGTATTTTCTCGTCCTGGACAATTTCTCTAAGCTCTACTCAAATTGGCGGTACCTCTAAATATCTGTCAAAAGCTTTTTGATCTGGCGCATCATTCCAAGCCGTGTTATTAAATTCTAAACAAAATTTATAGGTACCCTATATGTGAATTAGATGGAATACGTATTCCAGCGGATATTTTCTATAAAATCAGCAAAATTTTAAAGAGCTTGTTCTAAATATTCGAAACGTAATGCCTCCAAACAGATCAGCCTTCAATTGTTTCATCAGGAATCGTTCCAGAATTTATCGCACTTGGACGTCATTGATACGTCACAGATCCATTATATTGGTTCGTGGAGAAATCTGGAAGTCGGCCTTTGTTTGCCCAACGAAGCTATAAAGTCAGAAATGAGTTCTGCTCACCAGCCTGACTCAGGATATTTCATCCTTTTCCTGGGTGTCGAGCAGACTTCATCTTTAATTTTCTTCAAGATTTCCTTTCATCCTTCATTTCCTTACATTTTCCGTTGCGATAAACTTAACGGTACATATAATCGACTTTTAGTAAGAGAAAGAACACTATTCTTGCATCTTTGGTGATTCTTTCTTGTTATACTAATATTTCTCAAAATGGTTATAGTTGGAAACATTGACTGGTGAAGCAAAGGCATTAACTTATAACAAAGGCACAAAAGAATTTCATATTTGCATTTGACTTTATTACGCCATAAAGCCATATACAGTGACTTTTCATAAAGATCCGTTACAGATCAAAACGAACAATATTATTAAATGCAAAAAAAATATAGTTTACAATTCAAACATTAAATTAGAGTAAAATTTTCCTGATATGTAACTTGTTCTTGAACCATGCCATGTACGTTTCTATTATATAACTCGGTATATGGTTGAATATTTAGTTGCTTGTACTTATACCAGTGACTCGCACACTTTCGACATGGCCTTTGGTGGCGTCTCGTGCGCTCGCCGACGTGGTTCGCTTATTTCAAAAGTTTTGAACGTGACGTTATGTGTCTGTGGCCTCTCATATGGTACAAATATTTAAAATAGTATTGTTTATTTTCTTAATAATAAAGTGGGTAAGTAAAAACCGTTTCAAGATAGTTAGTTAGATGTTTTGTGTAAACGAATTCAATAACAACACTAAATTGGAAAAGCAATATTTACGTCTTTTGTAATTTTCACATTTTTAAACGTAATTGAAAAATAATTGTTTTCCGTCATTCCAATCAACTTCCTACCTTGCCTCTGTAAAAATTCTGATGCTCATATTTTGAAACACGAAAAGTCTAGTATAACTCAATTACGTAGTTTTCGAGGAGAAAATAACCTTTCTTTATGTTTCCTAGCAACGTACGTTTCCATGGACAACAACAAACATGGCAAGCTCTAAAGAATTGTTTGTTATACCTCTAAACATTTAGTTAAAACAAGCACGCCTTCATGGGGTGGTGCAAAGCACAGGGGAGCACTTTACCTTTTACCTTTTTTACGATGTAGATATTCTCGCATTGGGTATACCAACATCTGATTGTATCTGGATAGAATCATCTCCTTATTTTGTAGATGTCAGTCTTGTTTGAGGCACCTTTTCTAACCAGGAGTTGATTCATCTGTGCGCTGTTGATCTGTGAGAAACAATGTAGCTCGACAATGAAGACATGAATCAAACAATGTGGGCAAAAAAATCGCCGTGGAAATGGGTTGCTAAGGACCTGAAAAAAGGGGCAATTTCACTCTTAACAAAGGGCCAAGTGAGCGATCTATTAATTTTCTCTGCCTTTTACGACAATTTCATGGGGGGTCGTAGTCCGCATTTCTTTTTGGCTCCGCGGCTTCCTTCATGGAGAACATTTATGTCAGTGAGTGAGTGGTGGGTTTAGGGCTTTACCTATATTGGATATTCTGGAGAAGTAAAATTGTATTAGCCGTTTATTTCGGGTGTAGGCTAATGTATTCTTCGTGTGTTCTTTTGAGTTTACTGTGATAATATATTTTTTGCCGTTTCGTAAATATATAATGACGACATATAGTAATATTTTGTATTTGGCATATATTTTTTTTCAACTAAAATTCGAATTGCATGTTTCTTTGTTTCATAATTGTAAACTTGCAGGCTGATATATATATATATATATATATATATATATATAGGCACAACATAGACATCATTGGATGTCGCATTGTTAACGTATTAAGTCTTATCGCCGCTATTTTTTGGCTTTCGAAACCAGAACCCACTACTTCTATTCAAGTAGCACCTCAATTGTAGTCACGACGCAGGGCCAGTGCATACATTTTGGAGGCTCCAATCGGGAATCGAACCCGGGACCGATCGGACCAAAGGCGGGAGCGCTAACAATTTGGCTACGGCGGAGTCCCATATATGCAGTACGCCATCTATTGCTGTCGCTATAACTTCTAATGCTGGGAAATACAATTCTCACTAGAGAGCTTCATACCTGCACAATACAAGTCTAATTTTTAACTGAAAAGCGAGGAATAAATAAAGGTTACTTCATATAAGCTTAGTTAAAAACCTGAAAGGAATGTTTGCAGTCTTATTTCAATCAAGATATTGCAATTCCAAGAAAGAACACTGCTTCAGAACTCTCCTGCGAGGATGACGCATTTAATTCTAACCGTGTTGTGAAGAATGTCTTTGACATACACACTCTCTCTCTCTCTCTCTCTCTCTCTCTCTCTCTCTCTCTCTCTCTCTCTCTCTCTCTCTCTCTCTCTATCTCTATCTCTCTCATCTCCTTGAAAAGTCTTAAAGGACACCTTCCGCTCTGTACAGCTTTTTGTTCCTCCAAGAATTTCATCTTAACTCTACTCCCCTATAAAAAAATCATCCTTCTTAAAAATTCATTGCACAAGAAGATGACGAACTGCTCCAACGAATTTACATTCCATTTCGAACGCCCTTCTCCTCCTTTCCTTTGGCTATCCGTGAGGCGAGGAACTGCCATTTTTCAACAGGTTTCCGCAAATTCAGAACATTTTATTAATTCAAGCTCCATTATCTGTGCATTGTTTCTTTACTTTCAAGTCTCCTATTCCTTCTGTATCATTTTAACTTTTCGTTGAAAAATGCTTTGCTTCGTCCGAAATCTCCACTCCTCACAAACAGTATGGAATATTGTTACGTTAGACAATAGATGATAGACACGGCCTTGGAATGCAACAACACACATGCTATATGTCTGGTGGACATTACCGTCTTTTCCCCAACATATGCCACTGTGACTTTCACCTGTTGCCTAATGTTATAACTAGGGCATGGAAGTTGAAGACCTATAAATTGCCAAAGACCTAAAAATATAAAAAAAAAGGACGTATAAATGTGATCCGAATTAATTAATAACTTCAGTTTTAATTACATATTTAATGAATAGAAAAATAAAATAAATTATGATGGTATGGAACACACAGTGCGAAAAAACTATATGAATAAAATGCATCTTCTTTTAGTCAAAAAAGTTTTTCTCTCGTTTTAGGGATGGTTCAAATATCTTTATTTATTTTCTTTTTTTATTTCTTTACTACAGGAAGGGTGTTTAAGAGGTGATGGATGAACTGATGATGATTTGAATTGAGAATGGGCAGTAAAAACGTAGTCGAAAGAAGGTGAAGTTGCAAGAAAATGCCGTTAAAACCTAAAAAAAGACTACAAAAGGACCAATAAGCCAAAAAACGTCGAAAAAGGCAAAAAAAGGACAAATAAAACCCACCTTTTTCTGGCCTACAATGACCCAAAATGAACATATATTATGTTGGGTATCGTCTTCGGACACTAGGGAAAAAAAGGATTTTTCCTCAACTTCCGAGACCTAGTAATAACATTCCAAATTTGTTGTGCCTAATAGAGTAATAATCCAAGCCTCTTGTGAGGAGTATATTATTTATCTCCTGCGAAGATGGCAAGTTCTCTTTGTTCATCTGAATTTCTCACTTCAGAAGAACAAACGCGGAAATAAATGGCGGAGTTGTTAGCATAACGCGCTACTAAAACTGCAGTCTAAGTTTCGAATTTATGGTAAGGAGTGGTTGTATCATTACCTGGGAACGGATTTGCATGTACTAAAAACAATACCAGATATGTAAATGTATTTTTAGTTATTTTAATTAAAATATATGGAACTAAATATCGACTTACGCCGACCTCCGAGCCGGAGTGGTTAGCTACGACGCCAGGTGTCACGAGTTCGAATCCCGACCTACCCTCATTCTCGCGATTAGCCAAAAGTGGCAGAAAGGCAATGTTTGGTTCATTTCATTTAGATTTTCTGTCACTTTTGGGTAATCATGAAGATGAGGATGAGTGATGATAAAATGAAATTGATGAAGGGAAAGTCCCAAAGAAGACACATTCCCAGGCCGGGCTTAGAAATCGGGACACCTGGAGTTGTAGCGCGTTGTGCTAACCACTGCGACACGTAAGTTGTCGATAATAATAATAACAAATGTATTACGGTGGTTCAATCAAGATGGTTCATTGCCGCTACGCGGAAACATTGGATTCACTTCGCAGAGTATTGACCTCAGATGGAATTTTTCCGTCCATGTCCCTTACTAACTGGCTCTGGAGCTCATCCATCCTCTCAATCCATTTCAGGGATGGTAAAGGCGTTCGGAACGTGGTTCTGATCACATTTCCATTATGGCAGAGCTCGAGAATGTGGTTAAGCGGTACCAGCATATCCCGCAAGCGCCCTCACGACAATGTGAGATGTCCACATATTTATAATAACAATAATAATAAATATTAACAATGGCTGTTCAGTAGGCGCTTCTTTAATATCTTACGCAATTATTATGAGAAGAGTTGCCAATCGCGAAGGCAGACTGATTTAAATTTTAATTTAAACATTCCCTCGGGACATAGTGGGAAAGAGTTGATGTTCGTTCGAAATTACGCTAATGGATGGAGTTGTTCGGTTCTAATTGGAAGAGAAAACATGCATACAACAAGCGAGAGAACGCTACGCTGCAAAATAAACAAAGAAAATTATGTATTTTTACGTAAGGTGTAATAAAAATGTATTTTTACAGCAGGAATAACACAGGTCAGAACGGAGGCCAATTAATGGGATGCAAGAACTTCTTCAGTGTAACAAGTTTTGAACAAATGTCTATCAAGTGCTGCAGATCTTTCTATCGCAACTTGCAGAAAAAGATCGTTATGCATCCTTCGGAAGATAAAGCTGTAGGACTTTGACACAAGAAGAAGTGTTAATTGTGTTTGTGGGAAATTCGAGATCGTAGCCTAATTTAAGGAACATAATTTTGAACGAAAAAATTACAACTGAAAATATATCAAATTGTTTTAATGGCAAGTTCAAAGTAGTATTCTACGAATGTCACAATTAATATATAAATTGACAGACTTAAACGTTGTACTCTTTTCCTTAACGATTTTCCAACATATATTCTTAAATAGAAAGTTGAGCTTCCTCGCTTTACTCGTTTCTCCCGCTATCTCTTTCTATTTCTCTCTCCGCTTATCATACTTTCTTCCCCCCTTTTTCGGTTTCCTATCTATCTCTATCTCTCTCACTCTAAGCGAGGTAAAGAAAGAGAGAGGACAAAGGGATAAAATACGAAAAAGAGAGAGAAAGCAGGTCGGAAGGGAGAGAGAGAGAAACAAAGAAGTAATCGGAGGGGAAGGGAGAAGAAAGAAATTAGAGAGGGAGAGAGATGGAAAGAGATAGAGAGGAGAATGCGGAGAAAGAAAGATGTAGAGAGAAAGAGAAGGGAGGGAAATAGAGAGGACGAGGCGGATAAGAAAGATAGAAAGAGAATCGAGACAAAGAAGAAATTAGAGAGAGGAAGAGAATTGAAAAACAGAAAGGAAAAGACGCAGAAAGAAATATGGGGATAGAGATAGAGAGAGAGAGAGAGAAGAAAAACATTAGAGAGAGAGAGAGAGAGAGAGAAAAGGAAGACATTAGAGAGAGAGATAAAAGGAAGACATTAGAGAGAGAGAGAGAGAGAGAGAGAGAGAAGGAAGACATTAGAGAGAGAGAAAGAGAGAGAGAAAGAAGACATGAGAGGGAGAGAAAAGCAAGACATTAGAGAGAGAGAGAGAGAGAGAGAGAGAGAGAGAGAGAGAAAAGGAAGACATTAGAGAGAGATGGAAAGAGACAGAGAGAGAGAGAGAAAAGGAAGACATTAGAGAGAGATGGAAAGAGACAGAGAGGAGGAGACGGGGAAAGAAAGAGAGAAGGAAGAAATTGGAGAGAGAGAGAAAGAGAGAGAGAGAGAGAGATGAAAATAGACGGAGAGAAGAAAAAGATGGAGATGCAAAGAAAGAGTGGAGGAAAATAGAGAGAGAGAGATGAACAGAGACAAAGAAAAATGGAGAGAGAGACGGAGAAGATGAGATGGAGAAAGAGAGAGGGAGAGAGATAGGGTTCATCTGGTTATGAAACTTCAGTCGAAAGACACCAAAATTCCTTCCCAGGAAAGATTTGCAGCTAACCCCTTCGAACAAGCGCACTACATCACGCTAGACAATGCAACTAACGTCAAGCCTTTCATAAGAGCGACCTTGCCGACGCCCACAGATCAAACGAAACCATTTTGCACATCCATAGCCTTCGGAATGAGGAACCGCCGATGACAGAAAGGTATTCAATAACGACCTTTTATCCAGCGCCAATATTGAGACTAAGTTTAACACCCGAGGGCTATTTTCCGCCGGCGGGCTAAAAATATATGAACTTCGGGAATCATTTATTGACATAGGAAGAGCTGCTCGCAGCCTTTGATGTGATCTAGAGGCGTTTTGTGTCTCCAACTGCCCCGATATTCGGCCTTGGAACCCATGCGTCTTAGAAGCTGATAGTGCCGTTCATTTTCCTCGTGTCTGATTGGTTGAGGGACGCAGAGGAGGAAAGAAGCTATCGACAATCTACAATCGGTACTTGTGAGATCTTTCAAGATTGGGAACTCGCTGAAAAGGGATAGGCATTTTAGTAACTGACGAAACCTGATATGTACAGTGCCGGCAATAAACATGAGACACCTAGATTCTGAAATATAATACCTAATTCTACGGCATATATTCTACCATTCATAATGCACAGCTCTTTATGGATGTATCCGATTAAAATAATGTGCAATGGCATGCGAACGTCTCTCCCTAGACATCACTTTGATCTCGATGCATTACCGATGCGCTAAACAAATGTTAAGGCATTTTTCTAACACCTCGAAAAGGAGCAAATTGGTACAAGAATTCAGTCATAACTTTTTACTGGTTAAAGATACGTCGAAAAAACCTTCATCATTGCATTTCTCGTGAAATTCTAGCCCATTTTGATATGTCGCACGACCCCCTTCTCATTTAAAATTCTGAAGTTGAATTCAAGATGGCGGACATCAACATGGCCGCCGACCGTGTGGGTGGCGTCAATGTGGTTCCCCCTTGGCCTGATAACGATTGGTCATCACCATTTCCATGTTGCGCGCTGCAGTGGCATTGTACTGGGGGTGTTAAGTGACTTATTGAGCCACCCTGTATATTAGTTTATGTAGGGCAAAAAGTTGTTTTTTTGTGAAGAAAATTGTAAGCTTAATTGTAACCGTACTTTAATAATAATAACAATAAGTGGATTTTGATAGCAACAAGTTCTACCACCGCCGCAGAGTTAGGCAACTCACATAACGCCATACAGGGTGTCCCGTTTTTTTTGCCAGTGCCTGTACATTCACCGAGGTGAAAATAACCAGGTGGAAGGTGCCCAATTTCAAGCAATTCATGAAAATATCTTAGATCCGTAGGTTCTAGCAGACCCGTAGCAAGGGGGCTAGGGGGCTGAAATCTAGGGCCCCATTCAGTTTTTTTTTTTTTGGGAAGGGGAACAACGAAGTTATGATATACGACGGAGAAATTGGAAGAGGCAAAGGGAGAAGGAAAGGATACAACGTGATACTAGGTCACTTTTCTCTTCATTTGAAGTCTTACATGCTTGTAACACAATGCTGGAATTTTCTGTTTCCCACAGTAGTGGTTATAGTATGTTTTTAAAGAGGTTCTTCAGACACCATGACATAACTGAAATATTCTTATGAAATATTCTGTACTTTTTTTAAAATCAGAAATTCAAACTACGAATCTTTAAATCTATATACAGGGTGTTTCCGAGCTGATGATACAAACTTTCAGTGATGATGGAGAATGGAACACGTATCAATTTGAGATAAGGAACCCTGGTCCGGAAACGACTTAGTCTAAAGTTTTAAGCGAAAATCGGTGTATGAAGATATAATACTTTTATTACCTGACATCGTCGCACAAAGTTCTGGCGTGCCCGTTGGAACAACCACGGGGTGGTTCGAACAATGTCACAGGCAGCGAGAATTCTTGCCAGGAGATCCTCTTCAGTGTACTACAGGTGTCTCGTACACAAGACTTTTCACATGACCCCACAAGAAGAAATCAAGTGGGGTCAGATCAGGTGACCGAGCTGGCCACGGAACAGCTTGTGAAACTTGTGCAGGTAATAAAAGTATTACATCTTCATACACCGATTTTCGCTTATAACTTTCGACTAAGTCGTTTCCGGACCAGGGTCCCTTATCTCAAATTGATACATGTGCCCTTGTCCATCATCCCTGAAAGTTGGTATCATAAGCCCGGAAACACCCTGTATATAAAATGTATGTTCTCGTATGTATGTTTCTTGCGGCATAACTCTGGAACGCCGGGAAAGGGATACTGTGGGAGTAAGACACCCCTGGCAGCCCTAGGGTTGGGGGTAGGAAGGGGGTGGCATGTAAAAATAATCGAAAACGGCCGATATTAGTGTGGAATCCATAGTTTTTGGGGTCGCTAAGATGAATAGTGACACTCCCAATGCCGTTCAACTCCAAGTTCATTTTACACTATAGTTAGAGTTCATTATTTTTCTGTGTAGTAGAAGATTGGGATGAATAAATACCCGGGCAACGCCGGCTAATCAGCTAGCATAACCTATATTGAAAAGATTCTCTCGGGCTATCGACCAGGTGAGTTGTATAAATGATTCCAAGGTTTCGAGAGCTAGTGTCACTCTCATCTTCAGGGTAGAAGTGATAAAATATCGGTAATTGGTAGTGTGTGTGTCGAGTGGGGCGGGGGGAGGCAAGCCACACACCTACCTAGGGCGCGAAACATACCCTGAAGATGAGAGTAACGTTAGCTCTCGAAAGTTTGGAATGACTTACAACTCACCTGGTCGATAGGCAAGAGAATCGTTTCATCATTCACCGCTAAGAAAACTTCAAGACATACTTCTATATTATTTCTTTAATTAGATCTTCTTTGTGTCAAAATTTGTATGATGTAAATATCACATCATCGTTATCCTTCGCCGTTTCCTGCCTCTGGCTGGGTCCTCATAGAAGTGAAGCCTCTCCATATTTTCCTGGTCTTCCACCACTCCTCTCTTTCCACGGTGTTCCAATCTTGTCCTCTTCTAGCAACACTCCCCACTATCTGCTCTTTCCACCGACATCTTGGTCTTCCCCTTGGCCTTATGCCCAGTCCTTGTACATTGTAAGCGCTTACTGGTAGTCTCTCTGCATCCATCCTCTTCATGTGTCCGAACCATCTCATCTGTGCCTGATCTATCCTGTCCTGAAGCTTCACCACACCTATGGCTGTCGGATCTCCTCATTCCTTATTCTATCCCTTCTAGTCTTCCCCAATATACTCCTTAAAAATTTCATCTCCACTGTCTGCATCTTTAATTGTCTCTCTTTGTCAATGTCCAAGTTTCTGCTCCGTAAATATCACAAGCCATGGCAAAAAGATAGTATCGAAGGACACACATAAAATGCCGGTGATTGGTAGTGCAGTTGGGGGAGGGGAGACAAATCTCACTCCTGTCTAGGGTGCCAAAATATCTAGCTACAGGGCCGAACCGTTCTAAGTTCAAATCTCGTAAATGTGTGTAAACAGTTGTATCATCTGTTTTATAACTTCATAAAATGCATGCGTGGGTAATACCTACATGTTTACGTACGAAGCGGAAGATATGTGCAGGTCCCGGGGATCGAACCCCAGACCGCCACAACTGAATCGATAATGTCTGTGTAGACAGCTGCACGGTTCCCCGTGTGGAACCTAGCGATCTATAGCCTATAGGAAAATCTTAACGCAATCCTTTTCTATTTTGTTTTGACGTTAGTAAGGTCTATTTGAAGGAAATGGAAAGTTTCAGGACATAAAATTTGTAGAATACAAGAATACTATCTGTAAATAAAATAGCAGTTTTACTGTGCGTATAGCGCAAATGCCGACTTCCGTAGAGGAGTGGTTAGAACGACGCCAGGAGTACCGGGCTCGAATCCAGGCTTTGGCAAGGGTGTTCTTTGTGCGAGCCCCTTCATCAAATTCATGATATCGTCACTCATCCTCATCGTCGCGATTAGCCAGAAGTGGCAGAAAAGCGACCCTTAATAATAAAAATCAAATCGGCCCGAGAAATGACGATTTTCGAAGCCATGACCGTTTTTGGTGGTTAACGTAATATATGTAATTTTAGTGATTTTATTTACATATATTATATGTAAACCCAAAACGAATCGGTATAACTACGTTCCCTTCCCTAACAGTAGTTGTAGGACCACAGGCAAAAGAGCCTGCGCGGAACCGCGTGTCCTGTTCATCGTATTCGTGCGTGGAGGGAAGGGATAGAGTGAAGCAGGCTTCCCCGTGGCAGTTGAACGGATGGAGGGGGAGATGCGCGAAGGCTTTTCAAGGTTCTTTTGTTTGTGTTTGCTCTATACATTTTACGCCCTACTGATAATCATCAATATTTTCATTAGCGTAAGCGGTTAATTTTGTAAAAATAAAATAGAATTTAATATTCCATATAGGGTGTCCCGCATAAAACCGGTACTCTTAAATTTGAGTTTGAGTTTTGATTTTGGAAAGGCTAATCGGGACTGGACCTACAGTTTAAAGTGGGATCCGAACCACTATGTGCCTCCACCGGGTATCGAACCCGGTACCCCTTGGTTGCAAGGCGATAACGTTACCACAACGCCATTGGGGAGGCACCCTGTATTAATCTGCACTTCTACATTCCAGATTCTGCAGCTACAAATAAGGCAAAAGTACAACGCTCTACCACGATAACACGGCAGTAACTAGATTAGACCATGTTAAAATTAAAACTGATGCTAAAGGCATAGAACCTACATTCTCTGTGACGTCACGCACAGAAAAGAAGCCTTACGTAAAACAAGCGCTGTTAGCTCATATGCCACCACGCAGTGAACTTGCATGGGAAGAAGGAAAAAAAAAACAATCCCACGAGAGAACTGGGACGATAAAGCTTTATCGAATTTCCCGTCTTCCGGCAAAAAAACACACATATCCACGCCCCTTGTGAGTGTTTTCCGAACTACATACACAAGGGCATAATTCGCATGAAGAGGCAACTCGATCAACGGTGTGTGTTCTTGCGAAGGAACACGTGCATACAATACATAACTCCTCCCTTGTGTTAAAGTTCCACGGAAGATGTCTTTTGTTTCTCAGTTGTGACGTAACCGAACTCCACCTCTTTTGAAGTCTACATTTTACGCTTCAATAAATGCCTCGGAAACGGTGATGTTATGTAGACAAATGTTTGCGAGGCCTCCTCCGTGTTATCTTTTGCGACGACGCATGCGCAGTTCTCGCCAAACGTGCACAGGCAAGAACAACTTGAAAAAAGTAGAGGGGGATGGAGGGGTTCAGGTGATGGGCAGTGTTCTGTGAACGTTCGGGAAGAGAGGGGAAAGTGGGGGGATGCTTCCCCGTCCAAGTGCGAAGGCTCCTTCCCGTATGCTAAAGTTAGCACCTGCGAAACTGCAGGCACTTTCCCGGGTAAAATGTGCTTCACCATTTAGGCCTAAATAAGCCTCGTGGAGGGACAACCCTTACAATGTTTCATATTAGACACACACCAAGAGAGTTCCTTATTCAGTATATGTCACGTCATTGTATGCTTCAATCAAGAATCACTTTGCAAGCCTCTTAAAATGTACTTTCCACGAATGGAGTGAAGCAGTGTCACAAATGTGTGTGTGTGTGTGTGTGTGTGTGTACGAAAAAAGAAACGAGTTATTTCTCCTTGTCTAACAACTGTCAAATGAAAAATTTAAACTGAACTTTATAAACACACGGTTCTTCCAAGCCAACCTCTGTGGCGGAGTGGTTAGCACAGCTCGCTAGGACGGCAAGCGTCCTGGGTTCGAATCCCGGCCTGGGCATGAGTATTCTTTGTCGGTGTCCCTTCATCGATCTCACCTTATCACCTCTCATCCTCATCTTCGCGATTAGCCAAAAGTGGGAGAAAAGCGAAGTAAAATAAACCAAATCAATCAACAATGGAATTATAACACCATTAAGCCTTGTTTCCATGATATGGTCAGCATATTTATTTTTTCAAGAATGGAAATTAACGGAAGAGAAAAATAGAAGATTTGTAAAATATTTTTTTTCTAATTCAAGTTGGTGAAAGAGAGAGACAGAGAGAGAGAGAGAGAGAGAGAGAGAGAGAGAGAGAGAGAGAACGATAGAAAGAGAGAGAAAGAGAGAGAGAAAGAGAGAGAGACAGACAGGGAGAACGATAGAAAGAGAGAGAAAGGGAGAGAGAGAGAGAGAGAGATACATACAGAGAGAAAGAGAGACAGAGAGAAAGAGAGACAGCGAGAAAGAGAGAGACAGAGAGAAAGACAGAGACAGAGAGAAAGACAGAGACAGAGAGAAAGACAGAGACAGAGAAAGAGAGAGGGAGAAAGAGAAAGAAAAAGAGAGAAAAAGGGAGAGGGACAGACAGAGAGAGAACGAGACAGACAGAGAGAACGATAGAAAGAGAGAGAAAGGGAGAGAGAGAGAAAGGGAGAGAGAGGGAGAAAGAGAGAGAGAGATACATACAGAGAGAAAGAGAGACAGAGAGAAAGAGAGACAGCGAGAAGGAGAGAAAGACAGAGACAGAGAGAAAGACAGAGACAGAGAGAAAGACAGAGACAGAGGAAGAGAGAGGGAGAAAGAGAAAGAAAAAGAGAGAAAAAGGGAGAGGGACAGACAGAGAAAAAGAGAGAAAGAGACAGACAGAGAGAACGATAGAAAGAGAGAGAAAGGGAGAGAGAGAGAAAGGGAGAGAGAGGGAGATAGAGAGAGAGAGATACATACAGAGAGAAAGAGAGACAGAGAGAAAGAGAGACAGCGAGAAAGAGAGAGACAGAGAGAAAGACAGAGACAGAGAGAAAGACAGAGACAGAGAAAGAGAGAGGGAGAAAGAGAAAGACAAAGAGAGAAAAAGGGAGAGGGACAGACAGAGAGAGAGAGAGAGAGTCAGACTGTCAGATGTACACAATCAAAATCATAACCTTTCAAATACAAATACAAGAGAAAGTAATAAAAAATACAATTTCATATAACACGTGTTGATAACTTAATTACATATAAATCTTATTTATTTTACCCCAAATTTACTTTGCCCTGACACCATTCTTTACTTTCACGTTTCCAGCATGAAAGTATAATTGGTGAGGGAACAACGCTTGCCCATATACCGCTGAGATCCATGATTCCAGGGTTGGAATTAGTCGTGGAATTCGAAACGATTTGTTTGCGCACAAAGAATAGCAAGAGTGATGGACTTTACATCATTATTTTTCTTTTTGGAATGTGCGTGTGTTTGAACCACGTTCATCCATTTTAGCAATTCGGCAGCTATCGGTCTTTTAGCACGAGAGCCACAAAGCTAGACAGATCGATGTGACGTCAGCCAGCGCATTCTTTTGTTGGGTTTTGAGTCTGTGTCCGAAGTGATAAATGCTTATTTACTCGCGTCCCGTTCGTGCATGGCAGTATTCTGCCGTCCGAGTTGAATGATGAGTTCGTCGCCTTTCCCGCTATACGTGCCAGTTCCAGCGAATCAAATTCAGACCTTTTTGCGATCGGCGAGTATGCAGGCGGTAACGACGTATGCATACTATCAGAGTTCTGGTGTAACGTAACGCAGTACACACGTTACTTTTCCGGAGATTCCGTTAGTAACGGCAACGGTTTATTTTCTGCATTTGGGGCATTCCATCGTCACACACGTGGACACAATTTTTTTTATATTAAAATAACTATTGTTCTGATTGTTAAGCAACATTTTTTTTTTACAGTTTCTGTGCAATGAAATATGAAACTTAACACTCTTCAATAAACATATCTACCCTTAACCCCTTCAGACCCATTGTACATGATCATGTACATCACTTTTATTATTTTTAATGCGTGATAGCGAATGTTTCAGCATGATTTTGTACATGTCGTCTTCTGAGAAATCGCTAAGCTGGTATCACCGACAGAACATAGAGAGTAAATTGCAATGATGGATGGTATAGTTGACGACATTGAAAGTAAATATCCTACATTTTGTTTAATTTTGTTTTTGGGGTGGGAAGGGGTGACATGTAAAAATAATCTAAAATGACCGATATTAAATTCCGAACAAGCAGACATCCGTGACTCTATGCAATCCAGCACAACGATAGTGTTTCCCGGGTTGTCTAACATTCAGGTTGTTGCGAAAACGACCAATATTAGTGTCGAATCCATAGTTTTCGGAGTCGTTAAGCTAATTGGTGACATTCACGATCACATATAAAATTAGTTACATTTTACACTATCGTTAGAATTCATTATCTTCCTGTCTAATACAAAAATACTAGTATTTTTATGCAAATGACAATTTTAGATGGTCCACTCACTCAAAGTTACAGAATTGCATTTAATTTTATAAGTTGAGGTTCAGGGTTCAGGGCAACTTCACATGTAATTTCCCATTTCCATTTTTATTACCTTATAATTTGGCAGGACTCTGAAATCTAAGGTGACCAGATTTTTAAAACAAGAAAATGGGACATTTTTCGTATTTTCCTGAAGGAAAAACGGGACTGCAAAATGCTACACATTTTAATATAAAACCTGTTTCGTCACTGCATTTGCTTTTTTGCTATTAAATGTTATATTTTTCTTGCATTATTCACAGGCTCTTTTTCAAGTGATAATTAAATTTACATAAAACTCACGCATAGAATATAATGCGGGGTAACGCTTTGCTATAACCTGGAATAACAAATTAGCTTGTGATTTTGGTTGCTGCGTTTATGGCTAATGCAACCATTATGTGTACAGGTATGCTATCTATGGATACTCATTATTTGAATCTTTCTTTTAAAGGGAGGCAAGGCTTTTGTTTCAGTCATTTTGTTTTTCATAAACGGATCACCGGTTCGCCATATTATTTTCTATTCTGATTAGTTCTAATATCCTTACCTACCCTTGTATTATATTATTCTTATCGATACTATGTATTTAAAGTCATGCCTTATTTACTCTCATATGGATTTGATATTTGTACAAATTGTGTAATTAATCTTAGTGTTCATCGACTATTGTGCGATGTATAATATGTTTGTATCTGAAAGTATTTAGCAGTACTCTGTTGTGATTGTACTATATTGTGTTTGTATTTTGTTTTTACTTTGTGTAACATACCTACTTCCATTTTTATCTTTTTTTTATCTCTTGCTTTGTATTTTGTAATATTGTAATTCAGTAGTTTTGTAGTTTTGTAATTTTTAAAATGTATATTAAATCTTTATTATAAATGTTTTTAATGTGATCCTTTGTAATTGGAACTATTGGTTCTGTTAAGGATCTTTTGCTAAATAAATAAATAAATAAACTAAATATACTAATTTTCCCAGTATATATTCAAGTTTGCGATGCTTAGAAAAAATGGCGTGAGGTGGAATTACATGGTCTGTATAAAAAGTAATGAGACCAAATTCGGGGAAAAAAATGTATTGAAGATATCGCTACAAATCATTAATATGCTTCAAAATAGGACCCTTGGGCGTCGACACACTTCTGCCAACGAGTTTTCCACTTCGAAGGCGTCCTGGAAGTCCTCTTCCGGAATGTCCTTCAAGCAGCGCGTCGAAGCCGCTTTGACCTCTTCTACGGTCCATGGCGGTGTCCTTTGAGGGCTGTCTTCACTCGGGGGAACAGGAAAAAGTCCGCCGGGGCCAGATCGGGGCTGTATGGGGGCTCGAGAAGCGTTGTGATGCCGTTCCAGGCCAGGTTGTTGTTGACCACGACGCAGGTGTGGCTTGGTGCATTGTCATGATGCAGCCTCCAATTGGCACAGATTTTTCTCATCTGCAAATCCTCGGTAATGATGGTGTGCACAGTCATTTTATCAATTCCTACGCGGTCTGCAATCGTTCGAACACTTAACCGCCGGTTTGAGTTCAACACATCACGCACACGTTGCACATTGTTGTCCTTTCTGCTCGTGGACGGGCGTCCTGCGCGGGGTTCGTCTGGGCTAATTACTTTTTATACAGACCCTGTATATCTAAAATCTGCAAATGACTTGGTAATTGATTCAGCTTGAAATCGACTTCTTCTATTTGATAAGTCCAAGCTTTTTAGCTTTCCCATAAAACTTTATTTTCGGCTGCAGATATTTTAGGACAATTATATAATTTGCTTTGCTCATTTTCAGCTGCTTCGTAAAATTATCAAAAATAAAGGGTTTCTTCCGGATGATAAATCTATTACAAAAATTGAAAGAAAGATTTTTTAGAACTTTGAAATATAATTGTACTATCATTGATTAGAGGCAATACTTTGGAATATTGCTTAAATTATTCAAATATAAGAAATTGCTATGCTGAGGAGTAGTTTAAAACATTTGCAATCCTACGCAAATTTAAACCAACTGCAGAGACAAGAGGATTGATAATATCACTTTAACAATTCTTCTTTCAGTTTATTAAATTCTTTAGACTGAGCTAAGCTTTCGCCTTTATTAAAAGCCTTGATTTTTTTACTATATTTTCTATTTTAGGTTTTTGAGTTATAGGTATGATTTTTGCAACTAGGATGTTATGCGCCATAAATAATTATGTTTTAATACTAAATAACTTTCATAATATGACGATATGTGTGCTTCGTGCTTTCGTGTTTTAGACTGGTCTTTCGATTACTTATGGACCACGCTGTAGATAGAACTCACTTGGTAGAACAATTTTTTTTCGCCAGAAAAAACAACTTAAATTCCTTACCAATTTGTTCGCCAAAACAAAACCTGATTTCTTACTGATCCATTTATTCACCAGATCAAAATCTGATTTTTAAAGATTGAAGAATTACAGTTTTTACGAGAACGGAAGAAGGCTGCGCGAATTTTTGAACCAGCTACGAAGCAGTACGTCAACGATGCTTTTTTGTGTGCTCTCGTTACTACTGTTCAGCTGAGGACGGCTGAACAAAACAGAAAACAAAAAAAAGACGCGTCAATATGTTTTGACGGGCAGATATCTACAGCCGAGTCGGACTGTCAGTACCAATTCGAGATCATTTCGTCTTCGGATCAAGACCAAGATACGAACTTGGTTCCCGGCCAAAGGCGGCTCCTCAAAAACGTATTGGCTGCTTTTTCTGCTCTGACCTTCTACACAAGGCAGCATTCTGTTCTGCAGAAGGTCGACTCCGGTAAAAGACAACCGTCGACGACAACAGGATATAATTATAAAACAAGGGAGGAGGGGGTGGAGGATTGTTGCGTCGCTGTATGAAATAGAACGGAATTTCTTCGACTGTTATGAGAACGCAATTTAAGGAAGCACAAAATGATTCGGCAGTGTTCAATTACCGTGATGGCATATGCGATTTGTTCACTGCCGTAAATATGTACAGGGTGTTCCCGTTCTGAACCCATGTACAGGGTGTCCCGTTCTCAATTTTAAGAGTTTTCAACAGAATGGCGCCCCTCCGAGTCACAGTGCGACGTTACCTTAACACAAAGTTTCCCGCATATTGGACTGTACGCCGATGATATCAAGTGGTCTCCATGGAACCCAGATCTCACTCCCCTCAATTTGGAATTGTGGGGGGCCACCTAAAACTAGGTGTACGCACTGTAATAGTGCGTCAGCAAATTTCTGCTACTGTGATCCATAATGTGTTGTATGGGAGAGTTCGTCAACTGCGTATGAATAAACTCTGTACGTCTACACATTTTTTCTCCTATGGGTCTCGACTTAAGGGACACCCTGTATTTTGTGTACATAGGTTTTGGAACTATGTAAATAAGATGTTCTTAACTTTTATTTACATTAGACCCTTTTAAAATATCCTTTGCTGTTTCGGTCAGGACTCAAGTCAATATTTGAAGTTTTAAAGTTAATTAAAATTAAATGAAAATTAACATTATATTTTAGTGATCATCAGTACAAAGAAGAACTTAGTTACTTGTGAAGGTAACAGCAACTGAGTTCCCAAGGAACCTAACTGGTATGGTGAAAATCTAGTAGAAAATATCAATCATACGGCATTTTAAAGCAATTTTTAGGTCATAGATGGGTTGTCTTATAATAATGATAATAATAAGAATAATAAAATAATATTAATAGTAATAGGCTAACAGTTTCAGTTTCACGAATGTATAATTGCATAAATCCATTGTGTCGAAAGTATTGTAGGCTAAATGTAAGTGGTTGAAGTATACTTGTATCAACCTCTGAATATAGTACTAAGCATTTCCTGCACCAACTTCCACTCTTGTTTGCTCAGCAGCTCTGCCCCTGTGTGAAGCTTCTCTTGTCAGGAATTAAAACATTCCCAGGCACCTTCTGTACGTACGTACGCACTGCTGCTGCTTCCCCTCCATCCCACTCTCTCTATGCACACGGAGAGAGGTGTCCTGCTCGTTTCCAAGGCAACGACAAGTGCAAATCCCATTACGGGGTGAAAAGTTCATACTCGGCGCTTCCGTGTAGTTATTATCGAGAGGTAGCAACTTACGCAAAGGTCGTCTGTTTGATGATCTGTTCAGGCGGCCACTTCAGAAGCAAATTGAATTACAATGAATTAGAAGTTATGTACAACATCCTTTGCTGACATACTTCAGAAAATGTCGGCAATTTTTTCTATCTTGATATTATTGCAACTTTATATTTGTCTTGTTATTATTGTGTACAAGCCAGTAGCGAGGGACAGGCTAGGGGCGCTAAAGACAGAGGGCGCCATTTTAGTAAGGCAACATCAGAATATGTGACGGAGAAATTTACACTTGTCAGAGATAAGGGATGAAGGAAAACATATCAGGTGTTACTCAACCCTTGTTCGCATTGAAAATTTTCAAGCGATAAAGTGACTCCTAAATACTTCCTTTGGGGAAAGGGGAACCACCTGAAAATAGATGTCATCATGAAACTCGGTAAATGACGTTCTCTGTTTGTCTATATCACGAAAAGATCTCTATCGAAAATCTTATATATATATATATATATATATATATATATGAGGATGATAGGGTCCTGGGATTTTGCGCCGGGATGGATTTTGCGTTAAGTGATGCCAACCCCACTTATACTCCTTTACTTGTTCTACTCATTTTTTTCTACGAATAGAATAGGGTAAGCCAATAGAAAAACACGTGTCACTATTCCATACGAATAGAATAGACCTACACCTTTCACTTTCCCTGCGAATAGAAAAACACCTGCACTTTCCATACGAATAGAAATACACCTTCCATTTTTCCTACGAATAGAAATACGAACAGGACAATATATATAAAGACCACACTTGTAAGTACTTCAACACTTGTATCAAAGGGTAAGGAACATTCTACCGGATTATGAAAAATCAGGGGACTTGAGGAGATGTCTTCGAAGCTTGGGGTATGTTCAAATACTTGGATAATGTTTGGCATGTGTTTCATAATGTACTTTCTGTATAATGTAGAATGAATGTAGTTTCTGTAATTGTAGAATGACCAAAGAGCAATGTTACGTAACGAAATTATGTTAACAATTATGATTTCTAATGTATTTAACTTGGAAATATAAGCAACGAGTATGATTCCGCATTCGTATGTGTTTATTTATTATCGTCGGCGATTTGGGGTATTTGATTTCAGGTTGGCAACAATGCGTCTTCGGCGCAACTTCCCCATTTATCGCGGTGTTTCGACGGTTCTTCTTGTCGGCTTAAGTTACACCGGCGCAAGTTCCACGGAACCGGAAGATACGAAGTTAGAATTACCCTGTACATAGATATATTATTTTCCATATGCTTACTTACTGACATTGTCATTCTCTGTGATCCCTTTCCGAAAAATAAAATCCTAGCTACGTTGCGCAGCTCTTATTTAAATATAACCTACATTATTTTTAATGAGGTTCTGTTTGTTTTCTCATTTCAAAATTTGAAAGATGTAAATAACACAAACCATGGCATGAGGGAAAATATCGAAGGATGCACGTAAAATATCAGTCCTTGGTAGTATAGTGGGGGGGGGGGGCAACAACAGACCTGCCTAGTTACATGGCAGGTTGAGTATCCAAACACACACAGATTATACTCAAAGTGTCGAATTCACTTCCAAATAAGTATCACGTGTTAACTATGTATTAGCCGATCTCCCTGGTGGAGTGGTTAAGTCAGCGTGCTACGACCCCATGAGTCCCGGGTTCGACTCCAAGCTTGGGCACGTGAGTGTCTCTTCATCAATTTCGTCATGTCATCACCCATTCTCATCTTCGCGATTAGGCCCAAAAATCAAATCAAAATATTTATTCCTTGAGCTAAAATACAATTAAACTCTTGTAACCAATGAACGGATTTGTTTGTAACAAAAGAGGGTTAGGTATGTAAATATAAGTATTTAGTTATTTTAATCAAAATATGGAAATAAATATAGACTTACAATTGTGAAAAAATGGCAAATGCACTAGTCTTTCATGACATAAATGCAAAATTCAAATACAAATATATGCTTTATTTTTTTAGTACCAGAACATTGGATTCCAAATTTCTTATAAGTGCTGAAACGTGAATATCCTCCTGATGTTTTCCAAAACAGATCTTCATTGACTGAAACTGTGTTCGCATGCGTATTTAAAATCACAGGATTTCACCGCGAAAGTTTTAGCTTGCATTCTCTATTGTCGACCAGAATGTCAAAATAACAGATGCATTGTGTACTGTCAAGATTTAAAATAAACAGAGAGTACGTACAAAGCAACAGAATACAAATGAACGGAGAACCTTTAGCATTTAACACAAGAAGGTAAAATGTAGTAACAGCATGAATATGGAATTTGTTTGAAAATATGGAAATTATGTGTAAAAATAACTCAAATATTTATACTAATAACAGGTGCGGCAAAAGTCATCATCCTATTTGTACTCAACTTTATTTTGACATCTTGTTGTATATGTCAGTAGTGTTTTGTCAGTTAAATAGAAGGTACTCACGAAATTTATTGTGTGCAAAAATGAATAAATATACCCCACATACAGCCCGTGAAACATTAGCTCTTTTGCGTGGCACTTTTCCGAGCAGAGTAATATCCCGTTTTGGTGATTTCCCATGGCCGGCCAGGTTCCCCGATTTGTCCGCTCCAGATTTTTTCTTTGGAAATATTTGAAGTCATTGGTTTATGTGAATAAGCCAGAGACGTTATAGCAACTAAAGGACAATATTCAGCATGAAATTGAAAACATTTACCCGCAGATTCTTTCCAACACCACCAACGCAATAAAAAAGCCCAAATTTGCATCGATTCGAATGGTGGTCATTTATTGGATGTTATCTTTAAAAATTGAGAACATAAAAATTACAAGTATCAATAAAAGTTTAACACAAAAAACCTACTTTGTTTAATTTAAAACCGAAGCTATAGGCTAAGAAAATCAGGTTATGACTTTTGCGCCACCTTGTACCGGGTGGGCAGAATTAAAGTTACCCAACTCAGAGCCCTCTGTAGCATGTTTAAGGCATCGTAGAACTCTGAAATTTGGTGAATCCACTATGCAGACCATGGGGAATAGGAAGGCGAAAAAAGTTCAATTTTCCGCCACCAGGTTGAAATGTGGCGCTGTACTTCCATGATAGATTGTAATAATGACGTAAACTGCTCCAATTGGTTATGGATTTGCCTTTACCTTGCAATCTTGCAATAAACGAGAGATTATTTTCTCGCAAATTCCAGCCACTAACAAATGTCTTTCATTATTACAGCGCCACATTTCAACCTGGTGGCGGAAAATTGAACTATTTTTTTATCGCCACCCTCTTCCCCATGGTCTGCATAGTGAATTCACCAAATTTCAGAGTTCTACGATGCCTCAAACAGGCTACAGAGGGCTCTGAGTTGGGTAACTTTAATTCTGGTCACCTGGTATATGTAAAATATGGATTATATAAACAACATTTTTCGACCTTATAAATCACGATTCGCAAACATACGTAATACATACAGTCACCGGCAATAAATATGGGACACCTACCTCCTGAAATACTCGCTGTAATGGGTTGCCTAACTCTACGCTGATGAGTGGATGTTAATAGCAAATTTTCAATGCAAGTTATGCCACAGTAATAGAGGTAAGCAACAGAGACAATGCATTGCAGGGAAGCGAGTATTTCAGGAGCTAGGTGTCCTACTTTTATTGCCGATGACAACAAAATAACACTGATTTTTAGCATCATTATCAAGAGTTGTGTTTATTTATAAATCAGTTCCCTGCTTAAAACAAACGCTTCATTCTGGACAGAACAATCTATTATAGGCCTAGACTGTATATAAAAATGAATGTATGTGTGTGTGTTTGTTCCGGCATAACTCTCGAACGCCTGGAGCGATTTCAACCAAACTTGGTACACGTATTACTTGTAGGGATGTGCCGAAGCCGATTACCGATGTATGAAAATCGGCAGAAATTGACATATCGGCATCGGTATCGGAATCGGCAAAAATCCGATATTTAAACGGGTACAGATTATACTAGAGTTTTACCTTCTAATAAGTTTCATATTCTAGTTTTGTAAGATTTATTGAAAATTTGGTTATGATTCGTCATTATTGTGGAGTTTTTGTAATAAAATTATTGCAAACTCTCATTCAGAGGATCAACCTAACTATAAATCTGAAATAAAACAGTACATTGCTGCACCAGGATCTGCTGTTGTATTCGAAATTCAAAAATGAGTATTCAAACCTGAAGCAAGTGCTGAGAAAATATTTGGGCATACCTGCTGCATCAGTGTTCAGTGTTGCTGAACAGATTTGCGATAAGAAGTAGGTTACTTCCTGAAGTGCTTCCAAATATTTCTGAAGTAAAAATCTGGCAGAACAGGAATTCATTTTGCATTTCAAAGAACTGCTTGTGTACTAATGTTAAATCTATAGGTTCACATAACCTTTTGTAGATTCAAATGTACATTTGCATCTCTTGAGAATATATATGTATATAGTACATATGATATGCAATAGAAATATACATAGCAAATTTATTTTTGTCATGGAGAAAATAACATCCCATTTCTGTTTAATAATCTTATGTATCGGAATCGGTTAAATATCGGCATCGGTATCGGTTCCAAAAATTATCGGTGAGTACATCGGCATCGGTAAATTTTCAGCTTCGTCTCATCCCTAATTACTTGTAATCTCGAAAGAAATACTGTGGGGGTAAGACACCCCTGATATCCCTAGAGGTGGGGTGGGAAGGGGTGACGTAAAAATAATCGAAAACGACCGATATTAGTGTGGAATCCATAGTTGTCGGCGTCGCTAAGATGAAGAGTGACACACCCAATGTCATTCAACTCCAAGACACCCCTGGAACCCCTAGGGGTGGGGGTGAGAAGGGGAGTGACATGTAAAACGACCGATATTAGTGTGGAATCCATAGTTTTCGGGGCCGCTGAGATGAATAGTGACACTCCCAATGCCGTTCAACTCCAATTTCATTTTACACTATAGTTAGAGTTCATTATATTCCTGTCTAATAGAAGATTGGGATATATAAATACCCTGGCAACGCCGGGCAATCAGCTAGTATTATTATAAACAATATTCCAACTTCCAAGATATTATCTACAGTACGGTCAAATTATATTATTAAACGACCACAGCGTCAGCAGTTATGAACATGGGCCTTATATCAACCTGTATATTTTTGTTTTATTGGAAACTTAATATTGTAGACTTGAAGAAAATTTCCAAGGACTTCAAACTTTGGTTGATCCTGTCCAAGATACAGAGAGATGGAAAACTTATATTTATGCAGCATTAAACCTTTGAGTTTAAGATTGCCGGAGAGTTGGTAAGTTACAAAATTCAAAAATATTACTATGATTTTGAACAGAGCAGCGGTGGGTCGGTCGGTATCTGTCGTTCAGGAGACTTGGGTTCAATTCCCGGGGTGGGAATTTATCCAGTAATGTTCCTGCGTGAAGAGGCTCTGGGGTTCATCCAGTCTCTAATAAGTAAATGGGTAACTATGAGGGAAGTTCCAAAACTTAATACAGGAAAATTTGCTGATGAAAGAATTAAGAAAGATTACCAAAATAAACTTTCAAATAGATTTGAGGTCTTGCAGGATTTAAATGATGATGAAAATATAAATGAAACCGACGTAAATAAAAATTGGTAGCACATACGTAATGCAATAGAATCAGCAGCTAAAGAAAGTATAGGATACCATAAACCAAGAAAAAGTAAGCCATGGTTTCATAATGAATGTCATAATCTAATAGAAATAAGAAATCAGGCTAGACTCAGGTGGTTAAATAACTCTGATGATACAAATCTAAGCAATTATAATAGAATAAAGCGAAATGTTAACCGCACGTTTAGAAGTAAAAAAAGAGATTACATGAAAAGCAAAATTAACGAAATTGAAACAAACAGCAAAAACAAAAATATCAGAGATTTATATAAAGGTGTAAATGAGTTTAGAAAGGGGTGGCAACCTAAAGTAAACTTGATAAAAGATAAAGACGGTGATTTTCTAGCTGACCCAAGCGATATTCTAAATAGATGGAAGAACTACTTTAATGACCTTTTAAATGTCCATGTAGGAGATAAATCGGAAGTAAATGAAGTGCACACAGCAGAACCTTTAGTTCCAGAACCTAACTTGACTGAAGTTAAAGATGCTATTAAAAGGCTAAATAATAACAAAGCACCTGGCATTGATTTAATATCAGCTGAGTTAATTAAATAAGGTGGAAATTCGTTAATATGTCAAATTTATAAATTCATTTGTTTGTTTAATATGGAATAAAGAAGAAATCCCTCAACAGTGGAAAGAATCCATAATTGTTCCTCTGTTTAAAAAAAGGGATAAAATGAATTGCAATAATTACCGTGGAATTTCTCTACTCTCAACAACATTTAAAATATTATCTAACATTATTTTAACAAGACTAACACTATGCTAATGAAATCATAGGTGATTATCAATGTGGATTTAAACGTAACAGATAAACTACAGGTCAAATTTTTCACATCAGACAGACACTTGAGAAAAAGTGGGAATATAATCAAAGTGTTTATCAGCTATTCATTGATTTCAAAAAAGCATATGATTCAGTCAAAAGAGATAAATTATATAATATGTTAGTCGAGTTTGGAATACCTAAGAAGATTGTTAATATGATAAAAGTATGCACTAGTGAAACAGAAAGTAAAATTCGTGTGAGTATTAATGTGTGACAAATTTACAATTCATGATGGGTTAAAACAAGGAGATGCATTATCTCCATTGCTCTTTAATTTTGCCTTATAATATGCTGTTAGGAAGGTAAAAGAAACTAACAAAGGACTAAAATTAAATGATGTGACTCAGTTGTTAGCATATGCAGATGATGTAGACTTATTAGGGAATGATATAAATACAATTAAGAATAATGCTAAAATATTTTTCAAAGCAGCTAAAGAGATAGGTTTGGAAGTTAGCAAAGAGAAAACTAAATATATGCTTACAGGCTGAAACCAAGTGTTAGGTAATAATCAAAATCTAATTATTGATAACAACTCGTTTGAACCAGTTTCCAAATTCAAGTACTTAGGAGTAATACGAACAAATGAAAATTATATTAAAGAGGAAATAAAAAGCAGGCTTAATTCAGGAAATGCATGTTACTTTTCTCTTCATAAACTTTTGTCTTCTCGTTTAATATCTAAGAAACTAAAAGTTAAAATATACAAAACAGTAATTTTGCCTGTAGTATTATATGGATGTGAAACTTGGTCCTTTACATTGAAAGAGGAACATAAATTGAGAGTATTTGAAAAGAAGATCCTTAGGAAAATCTTTGGACCTAAAAGGGATGAGGAGACAGGTGAGTGGAGAAGGTTACATAATTTAGAACTACATAATTTGTATTCATGTCCAGATATTATCAGAATAATTAAATCAAGAAGACTTAGGTGGGCAGGCCATGTGGCACGAATGGGAGAGGAAAGAGGAGTTTACAGGATTCTTGTTTGGAAACCTGATGGTAAGAGACCTGTAGGAAGTCCAAGACGAAGATGGAGGGATAACGTTGAGATGGACCTAAGGGAAATCGGTAGGGATGGAAAAGAGTATATAGATCTCGCTCAGGATAGGGACAGATGGAAGGCCTGTGTTACTGCAGCTATGAACCTTCGGGTTTAAGAAGGCTAGAGAGTTAGTTAGTTAGTAACTATGAGGGAGGACAAGGACGGCCGGAGCGTGGTGCTGATCATATCACTTCCACAGACGGGCGCATTCCCCCCCCCTTTCATATGCCTTCACATGAATGCAATATGGAAGTGCTAACTTTATCTTACGTTAGTAAAGAGTTTTAATACATTTATTTCGAAACAAGTTACACATGAAAGTGGAAGGAGGAGCGTAGAAGCTATGACAATTACAAAGCAAATGCAACAATGCTTGTGTAAAAATATTCGAAACTATTGTAATAAAAGATTTGTATTGTTCAGTTGTTTCATATTATTAACTTTAAGGTGCTTCAGTACCTAAATAAAGATACATTTTAATTGCCTTGAATATTCGTACACCTATATTTAGAGATAGTATGTACGAGGTGTGGCTAGAAAGAAACCGGATTGATGTTGCTGTCGACAAACGGCAAGCGCGTCAAGGTCAAGCGGTGCATGAGTGTATAAGGTGATCTCCTGCCTATCGACTGTGTGATTTCCCAGGGTTCGCGGCGCTCAGTTCCGCTGTAGCTTGTGGACGAAGTGAACCGTACATCTATGCTCCGTCGGAAAAATGGTAAGTGTGAAAGTGGAACAGCCTATCAATTTGAAGTTTCTTGTGAAACTCGGAAAATCCGCCACAGAAACTTATGTTTTGTTGAAGGAAGTGTACGGAGATGAGTGTTTATCACGCTCTCAATTGTTTGAGTGGTTTCAAAGGTTTAAAGAGGGACGAGAAGTGATCGCTGACGACTCGCATCCTGGACGGCCTTGCAAGTCAAAAACGGAATCAAACATTGCAAATGTCGGTGAATTGATTCGAATTGGGTACCCGAAAGTCAAACTGTCAATCAACATTATTTCCTTACGGTGTGGACGAGCCTCCATGAGCAAGAAGGAAGATGACGACCTGATTTGTGGAAAAGCAAGTCATGGATTCTTCATCAGGACAATGCTCCTGTCCACACGGCATTGTCAGTCAAGGCTTTTTTGGCCAAGTATGAAATCCCAATGTTAGAGTATCCATCCTATTGGCCGGATCTTGCTCCGTGCGACTTTTCTTATTCCCAAAGGTCAAAATCATCACTGAAAGGAACCAGATTTACGACCGTAGAATCTGTGAAAAGAAAAGCGACGGAGGTCATAAACATGGTTTCAGAAAATGATTTCCAGCACTGCTTCCAGCAATGGAAGATTCGTATGGAACGGTGTACTGATAGTGCAGGGGAGTACTTTGAAGGGGGTAATGTTCGTATTGTACAAAATAACCAATAAAAGATTTTGTAGCAACAGTCCGGTTTTTTTGTAGCCACACCTCGTATCTACTGAATAACGCTATACCTGTATTTGGATATACGAGCAGCATGTTATGTATGTACTACTGAAAATTGATATACCTATATTTGGAGACACCATGTACATTATATATATAGGGTGTTTCAAAAATACTTTTACAAACTTTATGGCCTGGTTCCTCAAACCGAAACAAGAAAAAAGTTCATATAAATATATGTCCGAAAATCCTTAGTTTCTCAGTTATTAATGAAGGTTTACGTTCAACGCATTTCAAGGTACAATCCATTTGCCTTTGCAAATAAGAAGAAGCATGTGGTTTATGCATGATGGGGCTCCAGGATATATCAGTGGCATTGTTCGAGATGTACTGGCTGATATCTACCATGACAGATGGATAGGTAGGAGAGGACCAGTTCCATGACCTGCATGTTCCCCCGACCTCAATCCTTTGGATTTCTATCTGTGGGGCTACCTAAAACAATTGGTTTATGCAGTTGACATCCCTAATGCAGACACACTTCATCAACGTGTCATGGAAGCCTGCGAAACCGTTCGACACCGTGTGGGAGTATGTGAAAGGGTGCACCGGTCCATGATCCGACGCGTGCATGCGTGTGTGGAAGCAAGAGGAGGACATTTTGAACATTTATTATGAGTTTCTGAGTTTATGACAGTTTCAACATTTGCTAATAAGCTGACAATGTCTAACAGATGTGTCATTATGTGCTTTCATTAATAACCGAGAAACTAAGGATTTTCGGACATATGTTTATATGAACTTTTTTCTTGTTTTGGTTCCAGGAACCAGCCCTCAAACTTTGTAAAAGTATTTCTGAAGCACCCTGTATATACTCAATTGTGGTATACCTCATATTTGGAGATAGCTTGTATCTACTAGATATTAGCATACCTATATTTTGAGATAACATGAATTTACTAAAACCATTACCCAGGGACTGAAGGGTCTCTGAACATAAACAAATATTGCGATGCATGCTGGGAATTGAATGTGGCATGGTTATACCAACCCGCAACCAGAAACCCACCCATTTGGTTCGTGATTCTTACAAAGGCATAAGGCATACAAACTATTTGCTTGTTCTGGCTATTCATATACGTATGTGTTAGTTTGTTTGTATGCGGTCGTTTATGACGAAAATTGAAATATTTTATTTTCAATTATAAGGATAATTAAAGGTAAACAAATGCACATGTTTGGAAATGAATTACATATTTAGTTTACAATTTGTGCAAGACAATAACAAACAATTAATACCATTTATTTATACAAGAAAACAATTGTAGGAAGGAAGGGAAATTCGACGACTTCTAGGTTCATTTTCATTCAGCGCATCTAATTGCTTACTTTCGTGTGTGGATGATTGTGTGTATATTTCTAATCTTAATTTTCTCATTTCAGAAATAACGAGATAATTGTTAGAAGATTGTACACATTATAACTTTCATTGTTGAATAAATAACCAAGAATTTCTCTGAATATAATTTCATGTTCAATTAGACTACACTACTCTTATTGACACACTTGTATGTAACAGACTGTTAGATAAAGTACAAATAAAGCTGAATATGTCAAAAGCCACAGGTCAAAAAAATCGTCTTAGATTTCGACCGATTTGGTTATTTCTCAGAAACATTTTTTATGGAAAATGTTTCTAGAATGGAAGAATCACGATGAAATTCTAAATTACAGAACTGGGACAGTTAACGAAATCTTATTGTGGATTCCATGCGCTGTGTCTATACAAATATATTACGGAAGTGGAATATGGTACAATGTTACTCCGAACAGGTTATATATATATATATATATATATATATATATATATATATATATATATATTCTCTAGTTTAACCAGGATGTTTTTTTGGGGGGTTATAAGCAGGGACGGCGCTACGGGGGGCCGAAGCTGCCCCAAAAACCATATTTCAGCCCCCTTGAGTCCCCAGATTTCTATAGTACGGTAGAAAAAATTTCGACCGAAAATAAGAAAAACTGGAAGTTTTCTTACATAATATTTATCATTATAAAACTTCCATTGGTGCAAGGCCATTACAATGTCCAAGTACATTTCCTACTTTAGAAGTTTTTATTGCGTATTTTGCACTGTTAATATGAATAGTAAGTCTGTTATATTGTTCCACTAATAATGGCTTGGGAAAAAAATAATGTGTTTATTGTATATTATTTGACATAAAGATTCGTTTCTAAAATTAGTTTTGTGTATGATGTAATAGAATGCAGCATCTTACATAGTGATTTACTTCTGAGTCTGACTGTAAAATTATGTCATTGGTAAAATCATACTGTCAACCTTCTAGCCATTATTAGTTGTCCTCGAAAATTTGAAACCGAAATCTGTAAGTCCAGACCCCACTTATTTTATTGAAGGGGTGCAAAGGTAATGTCAGCCCCAAAATGAGCATAAAATTGGGTTTCGTGAGAATTCTGAGGGTGTGTTAGTTTATTGAAGAAAAATAAATGCTCCAGGAGGAGATTTTCTGAAATACCAGGGTGGTTACACACAGGTGTGTCAATCAGCGCTCGTGTAGTGATAGCCTTGTCGAACCAATCATTAGGAGAGACAGTGGAACAAGACAATGCTCGACACACCTTTTTTGCCCCCCCTCCGAAAAGTTGCAGGTTTGCCAACATTGCGAAAATATTTCTACGCGTCTCTTCTATTTTGGGTTCTCCTGACAGACAACGGAACTACCATACGTGCTTTTTTTTTCTTTTTGCAGTGGCAGAATTGGCCACGGGGAAAAGAGAGGGGGGCAGGGATGATGCTATATGCCCCCCTCCTCTCGAGGGTTTAGGAAAACGCTGGAACTTCCAAGTCGAAAGGTTTGCCGATCTAAATTGGATTGCGAGTCGAAGCTACGTCCGGGGGCCTTAGGTCCGCGATAGAGATCAACGAAATAAACGTCGGGGAAGCGGAGGGGGAGGGGGGTTTCGCAGAAGTGGCAGGGAAGGGAGGGAGATGGTCCCAGGACGACTGGGAGCCTGACCAACTGAGCGATCCGAAAATACACACACGCACACGCCAATATACATGAACACACACACACTCTTTGTGATTAAGACCAAATATTTTTTTTAAGTTCTTGGACCCAGTGACTTTTATTAAGGGGTCGAGACAACTTAAATCAAGTAGGTTCTTTCTTCTATTTTCCTCTTTTTTTTATAAAAATCTTCAGACTTTGGCTCAAGAAAAAACTCGCTAAGGGTCACTCGTTTTCAAAGTTTCGAAATCTTTTTAACAACGCGTAAAGCTCTTCGGTTAGAAACGAGTACAATTCGAAATAGGCAGCAGGTGTCAGCACTTGCCGCTTGACTCTGATTCATGGAATCACGACAGATGGCGACAACGGCGCGTTACAAGCAGAAACAAAGATGGCTGCCAGCAATGGCGAATGGAATCTCAAGCAATATCTTCCAGCACGTTATCTATATACAGATCTTTTCCATTCACATTACATTTGTAATTCCCAACCAATTTTAGCAGCTGGCGCAGGTTATTTTCTTTGTCTCGCACCAGACTTGTAGTTAAATCACAGCTCTGTTGTAGGTTCGATCCCCGCTACTGGCAAGAAGAAATTTGTTCTCCTGGTTACGACGAGAGAAGAGACGCTCTCTCAAAGCGTCGAAATGTATCCAATAAATTCCTGTAAAATTCTCCTGTAGTATTCTAGGAAATGTTAGGATATAGGGGCTATCCACGAGTAAACAAAAACATATCGAACGGCACAATCGATTGTGGACCTGTAGCACTGCAACTTCCGGTTCACGGCGGCCGGGTAATTCAAGCGCGTATCTGTGGTCTTTCTTCTCGTTTTGTATTTCGGATGAAATGGATCATATAAAAGCACTTGACGACGAGGAGAAGAAGAGATATCTGGACAAAGTAGAGGGCTTTCCATATCAATTGGATGAGCAACTAGGAAGTAATACGGCATTATTCCAGGATAAGATCCATTTGCTCACCGTCGTTGCATTTAGCGATATTTGTAGCCTACATATTTAATATAAATTATTTTTTCCTACACAGTGAGAACGTTTAAAGCATGTAAATCTTTGGATGGATACATTTATGTTTTAAGTGAAAAAGTGCGAGATATACGGACATATAAAAAGCGGAAAAAGGAGCTTTTTTCTTCTTTCTTCAGTCAAGGGGATGCGGCAATGCACACTTGCTGGTTTCGTTCCCGTTTGAACGCAGAAATACAGAACTCTCATCGTTATTTCAAATCAATTTTCTGTTATTTGTGTTAAACATGACGATGAAGATGGATAATAAACTGGAAGCAAAAGATGAAAATTAATACGTAATAGTACCTGCACTTAGTTTACTCGTTACACAAAAATTTAATACAGTTCATGTATTCTTCAAGAACGTAACGTGTAATCTAACTGACTATGACCGAGCATCTTTTGAAATTAAAAGTAATACTTTTGCTAATATCACTAAAACAAAGAGAAAATCGAGATTTGAATGATTTCTCTTCTACCTTTAGTGAAGTGCAAGGGGATTCTGGACGTAAAATTGTTGGTCGGGACGGAATCAGGACGGGGTATTTTTAAAATCCTGACGTTCAAAACGGGAACAATAATGTTATTTCCAGACTAAATTGGGAGTAGGGGCGGAAAATATTCAAAATTACCCGATACTAAAAAATGTTAATTATACACACAATTTCACCCCTGGGTGATGATTTGTTTTGCATTTCTGGAATAAAAAGTGCTAATTTCAAAACATTTCGGATACTTAGTACCAAAAAAAATATGTAGGGAATAAACTACTTTGAAACTCTGTTATTTAGATTTTCCGAAGTCTGGATCGGAACGGAATTTTTTTCAGGTCCCGACTTTCTGGGATCCTGCACATCCGTTGCCATTACTGCGGAGTCTACTCCTGCTAATGGGCTTCCAATTTTCACTGATCACACCCATTCGATCCACTTTTACATGTAATGTAATGTACCTAACGTAAACTAATCTCAGCTCCTTTTAGCGGCATGTTGTGAGCTACAAACATGGCGTTCGCGCGAGGGCACTTCCTTCCGGTGGATAGCCTCTATACATTGTCTGATTCTATTAGCGATGTAGTTTAATGTTGAGTTAGTTTCATGCTAGTTTATGGCTAGTTTTAGTTATCTAACTCTTGTTATTTTTGGTATGTTATAAACAGGGCTCGAAAAATTCCGGTCGCCATGGCGACTAAAAATTCCAGCCTGGCGACTGTGATCCTTTGCTGTAATATTGTCGTTTTTTAAGTTTGCATGTACGAAATAATGAAGATTATAAGTTCAATTTGTAGTACAGCGTACGTTAGTTAGCAAATGATTTTTATCAACGTTCTGAACATCCCATAGAACATCCCTCCCCCTCCGCCATTTCCCGCTTTCTCACCTGATTCAGCTTCTTATAGATTGTTTGATATTTTATTGATTTCCTTTTATTTTACTTCGCTTTTTCTGCCACTTTTGGCAAAATTTGCGAAGATTGGGATGAGTGATGATATGATGAAATTGATGAATAAACACTCATAAACATCCATGCCCATGCCGGGATTCGAACCCGGGACCCCTGGTGTCGTAGCGCGATATGATAACCACTCTGCCACGGGGGCCGGCTCAGCTTCTTACAGTATGCACTAAGGGTGTGCGGGACAGAATTTTTGGGTCGGGACGGGAAATTTTTAAAATCCAGATATTCGGGACGGGAAATGTTCGAAATTTCCCGAAGCTCTGAAAATCTCGAGTTCTACACGTCATTTTCACCTTAAGTGTTTTTGCATTTCTGGTATAAAAACTTAACATTCCCAATAAGTTCCAGACATTTACAGTGCAGAAAACGTCCAGAATTAACGACTTTTTAAAATGACCATTCGGTATTTTCCGACTTCTCGGGATCCCAAAAAGTCGGGAAGTCATTTCCCGATCCCGACTTTTCGGGCACTGGTTATAAATATGTAGGACAACCAGTCTGGAATCCAGAACAGTTAATGGTTTGAGTGGTTTAAAAAGGTAGGGTTGTGGGGGTGATTTCATAGGAACTTCGTTGCGGGTTTGGCTTCAATTAATCTACAGGGACGCTAGTACCCAGTCTGGTTTCCACCTCAGGTTCCATAAGGTAGCACGCCCGAAAGATAACGACGTCAGCATCATAGTCAGCATTACTTGTCGACAAGGCATTCGTCTAACTAATTATTAAAAAACTAACATCCTTAAATAAATAAACAATACTTTGCAAAAGACCTGTTTCGGTCACCAAAACGGGTCAATACAATAATATAAATTTGAAGTTACCAATGTATGAATAGAATACTCTACATTTTTAATTTTATTTATATTATTGTATTTCTCTTAAATTCAAAATAAAGATGAAAGGAAAGAGAAAAAAAGGCGGGAAACCGTTAAATTCATATAAACTGACGTCAAGGTTTATGTAAAGGTGCAGCACATTAAGCGCATACCTTCAACGGAGGCGGGCTTACTTCGAGGGTTCCATGCAATTCTGAAACGAAGCTCGGTTCAGGCCCGTAGCTACAATTGATCTCCAGGGGGGCTCATGGGTTATCAGGGGGGCTTTGTAAACCAAGTCCATTTTTAAAAAAACAAATTAAATGAAGGTAAATTATGTGTGAGGGGGGGGCTCATTCATTTATAAATATCGTATACTACACAAATACTACATTTTTCTACATCTTTTAAAACATCTCTTGAAGTGTTAATTGACTAATACTGAAATTATCCCTTACACACCCCATACTATTTTAGATGATACAGATATGTATATCACACACAAACAAGGCACAATATTTAATCACAGTGCCTACAGTATGTTCCACCCCTGGCCGAAGCAATTAAACTCCCCTTCCTTCCCAAAACTTGGGAGTTGTTGTTGACCTCTGACGCAGTTGCGGAGGGAACTTGCATGATGACATCAAAGTCACAGATTTCTGTCTAAACGGGAGGTTGCAACAGGGACAGTGAAGGTACAGATAAAGAAGCTCCCCTATGACCCTATGAAAGAACTTTCTGAAGTCTAGAGAATAATCTAAATACTTGCAACTACTTCTGCTCATAAACAAAATGAGCGAATGTAATAGATGCTGTTAATTTTCTGTGGATTTATCCTTAAAGTTGTTCACTCTTCACTGCAAACAAATTATGCAAAATAGTTTACCTAATGTAAAGGGGGGCTGATGGCAGTGCCGGGGGGGGGGGGGCTGAGCCCTCCCTGGCCCCTGCCTGGCTACGGGCCTGGCTTGGTTGCCTCCCTGATTGGAGGCGGTAGCGTAGTGGTAACGTCGCCGCCTTGTAATCAAGGGGTCCCTAGTTCGATACCCGGCGGAGTCACGTATAGTGGCTTGGATCCCACTTTAAACTGTAGGTCCAGTCCCGTATAGCCTTTCTGCGCATGAAGTGGGCTCAAAGCAACCTCAAACACAGAAACTTACGTTGCAATCTTGCCCCAGTACGAAACATATTAGGAACACATATATCCTTACTTGTTAGGGATTTCGAAACGTGATTGGCAACACTGCTGTCATACCTTTCTTGAGCTTAAAAAGGTCCCGCCCACGATTGCCAGAAAGCTTCGATGCAGACGAGAGTGAAGAGGCAGAAATCCATCAAGTTGTGTTGTGGGAGGAAGCCGTGACGTCACCAAGAGTACATTTACTGCACTCTCCAAGCACGTTTATTGGCCGTGGTGCAGAACCCGTTTCGCTTTTTTTCTTTTAAACTCCCCAAGGTACATGTTGCGTATCTGCTTGTATACAAGGTGTTTATAGCCGGTGCCGAAAGGGTTGGTGACAAACTTAATTCTTGAGGCACTTTCACGGTTTTCTTTCCAAGCAGGTAGTTCCGCTATGGTTTCAACGCCGCCAGTGGACTCGTGAACGTAAATTCTCTTTACAAGTTGTACCGAGTACAGATATATGTCCCCAATGGTGGCCAAAGTAGAAGGGCCAATCCATGGGAGGATTTAATCCCTAGTCAAGCGGGAGTGTTTTCAAAGCCTTTCACGTCATTTTCTGTGAGGATATTGTGAATACTGAACATATTATTGTAAGAGAAACGCAAATTTCCAATAACATTCTTGTGCCTCCCCGATGGCGCAGTGATAGCGTGGTTGCCTTGTAATCAAGTGGTTCCGGTTTCGATACCCGATGGAGGCACATAGCGGTTCGGATCCCACTATAAACTGTAGGTCCAGTCCCAATTAACCTTACTGTGCATAAAGTGGACTTAAAACACCAAATCAATAAATCAACCAATAATCCTTATCCACAATTAAAGCCAGGCGCCTTGCATCTACGGGGGAAAATGTATGTGTGTGTATGAATTGGATTGATACTATAGCTTTGTAATCAAGGGGTTTCGCATTCGATCCTCGGTGGAGGTACATTGGACAATGATTCGGACCCCACTTTAAACTGCAGGTCCGGTTGAAACTTTTGCTGCTGTTATAATAGTGAAACATATTTTCCTTGTGGAGTACTATTAGGCAATTCTTAAAGTTCCAATATATACATATTCAATAGGGCTGAGTCGATCGGTATAGGTATCGGAAGATAATTTTCCGGTATTTTGGTCCTCCACAGGGTCCGCAAAAATGCCGCGCGACATTTTCGCGGAGTCTAATTATCGTAGAAAATACAAAATCCAAACTTTATCTTTATTTTGCACGAAGTTTGCACGAAAAACTGCATTTTGTGATTATATAACATCTATTTTGATATTCTGATGTAATTCTTGAATATTCTAAACCAAATTTCTTGGTAAATTGATGCATATAATTGGAGAATAATATTTACACACTAATAGTGATCAATATTCTGAACCAATTCTTATTACTGCAATTTTCAAGTGTCGGTACCAGTGGGTATCGGTTCAAAGTGGTTTCGGCTCAGTCCTAATATTAAAGTCTCCAAAGGAAGTATCTGGGGGTCACATCATCACTTGAAAATCTTCAATGGGAACAAGGGTCGAGTAATACCTTCTATGTTTCCTTTCTCGGTAACACTTTACTATACCGGAGACGGATTTCTTCAAATTTACAGGAGAAAGTACTTATGCAAATCATTTTCTGTAGCGTTGTTGATGTTCGGGAATGTAGTTTTGATCCATTTTAATGCGAATGCATGTGGTTTTCTACGAAAATCTATTTCCGACGCGCTATTGCTGCCGCCATTTGCTTTCTGCACGAGAGCACAATACGCTCTCGTATTGTCCGTATATGCTAAATTGAACGAAAGGAGTGCTAATGGAACCTAACCTAACAGGCCTAACCTAACCTAGTAGGCATACCTCGTCCCCGTGATGGCTATCGTGAATTTTTGGGCCAATGTCAATGTTTTTTGGGGCTACCCGTGGATGGTTTGTGGGAAATAAGGAAGAACAGTAAGTACTCGTTAATATAAGAAATAGACATTATTTTCGTTAGAAATTCATTATTTCACCTAAAGAAATGTTCCGCAATGCAGAATAGTACGTTAGCAATGTAAAAAATTGCGAAATAAATCATTGATAGGTGTCTCCGGTATAGTAAAGTAGTACCCCTATCTCCCCTAAGCTCTGCCAAATGTTAATTTCCCTGTCGCAAATTTTGTCTTCAATCTCTTTCTGTCTCTCTCTCTTTTAAAGAGCTTTCAATGGCGCCCTCTGTGCATGGCTGCCTAGGCTCCACCTCCCCCCACCTCCGGGCCTAGCCCACCAATTGCTGGTAGAAAAGAAGACAATCCTATCTTTTGTTGTTTTTACAGTTAATGTTTTTGTTTTTTACAGTGGGACAACCGTAAGTGTACAGTGACATCATTGGTGTCTTAGCTACACTCCACGTCGAGCCCAGCTAAGAAAATTCTATCCGAAAAAATAAAAACCTCAGCTATGCAGATTGCGTACCGCCTACCCAAATATAAAATTCAATTTGCATTCTGCCCAAGGAGCACGGTTTCAGAAGTGCGAAACCACCTTTTATCGCTTCCACGAACATTCACTTCACGCTAGCATGGGTTTCAACGGTCCGTGTAACGAAGTAACCGCCACGTGTGCTGCTTTCCTGTCACCTAAACAAGGGATAAGAGGAAAACCCACAACTCCTACCTTCCGCGAATTGCCGTTGCTAGCGTCAAGCGGTCGTTTATGACCGCCTGTGGGTCTCTCATATGCATTCTTGCTCTCGATTCAAAGAGAGTCAAGGTCACCCTATTTTAAGGGCACTAATCGAAAAAAAAGAATCTTCATGTGAGTCATTCCTTGACGTGAACTAAGGGAGAAGCGGGTAATATCGCTCACTGGGCTAGTGAGTGATATTACCAGCCAACTAGGCGCCACGGAACGGCAAAAAATCGCAAGTGATACAATAGACCTTCTCTTTTCTATACCATACATACACTGCAAAAAAAAATTCAAACCCGTTGCTACTTAATATCAAATTTTATGTGTTCAATGTAAAGTATTTTTTATTTTAGTATCAATCTGCACCGCTCACGATAACAACAAAGGTTTTACAACCCTTCTAAAATACAGGGTGTTCAGGCTAGAGGTATACAAAAATACATACATGTACGTATTTTAGAATTTGTAAAGTTTATTAACTTTCTTGTCCCATTTTTGTTCAAAGTAACTCAGAAAGTGTACATCTTAATGTGGGCACTATTTATAGCTTGACAGATATCCAAACGATACTCAAGCTCGTGGCAAGTGTTCACCAGCATTTGAGGCGTTACTAGCGCAACCGCTTCAACGATACCCTGTCTCAAATCACCCAGATGAATTGATCGATTGAATTGTTCTTTTAAGTCCACTACATGCACAGAAAGAGTAATCGGAACTGGACCTACAGCTTAAAGTGGGATCCGAACCACTGTGCCACCACCGGGTATTACAAGGCGACGACGATACCACTGCACCATCGTGGAGGCAAACTTTGATGAAGCTCCATGGAAAAAAGTCTAATGGTGTCAAATCTGGGGATCTCGGTAACCCGTCCTGTTGAGAGCTGTTCTCATGATGTTTCTGTGCATGCGTGACTCAACAGCATTATTGATCGTGCAAGTGGACTACTGATATCTGGTTGATTGATTGATGGACACTCATAAGCATTCATGCTCCGGCCGGGATTCGAACCCGGGATCCCTAGCGTGATGCGCTAACCACTCCGCCATGGAGTCCGGCTACTGCAATCTGGATTCGATGGTCTATCGACTGAGCTTCACTACGAGACAATATACGGAGTAGTTTTACATTACAAGCAGTTACTTTTGTATACCTCTAGGCTGGACACCCTGTACATTTTAAAATTATTTGTTATCATGTACGGTATTTGTAATTTAGAAGCTGATTCAGTGTTTTTAAGCTTCTCTTATTTACGATAGAAATGCTGTAGAATGAAATTACGGTGAACCATCAGTAGATTTATCTGCTTAAATTCCAGTACCTATCAATTCAGATCCGGCTGTCTCTTACATCAGTTTTGTAATTTATACTAGCAATTCAACATTACAATGTCATCACTAGAGACTGGATTTTAAAGGAAAGTCCTTTTTTAAGTATTTTTCAACACGGATCATGGAATAAATAACAACAGGGTTGATAATTGAGGACTACAAGTGGTAAACGTTGCAAGTGCCAAAAGCGAAAGTGTTGGGAAATCGCATCGTTCCGCACATCAGCCCGTAAGAACGTGCACACTAATGGCATCTTTACACGCCCTTTGACTACTTAGAGGGCTACCAGCCACTTTCCACGTTTACCACATTACAAATCATGCCACATTTCACAGTTTAACGTGGAAAACGGTGTTTGAATTATTGTGGCACTTACAGCGTTTACCAATTTTAGTATTCAGTTATCTTCCACCAACAAGATTACATGGTTTTGACTTCCATTTTATGCCCTTTTCAGCCTACATTCTCCTTCCCCCCTTTTTAAAACATTTTCCTTTCTGGTCGCTTTATTGACTAGTTTTTCGGCCTACATTCCATCTTCTCCCCTTCTATAAAAAACAACTTTCTTGCTCCCTTTATTGACAAGACATCAAGTATTTTGTACGAATGTTTTTTCCATGAACAAAACATTCAACAATTGTCTATTTGGTGCAGTTTAGAGGAAAAAAAGAACAAGCGCCTTCTACCTTATCTTCTCTCCATGAGTGCCAGGAGTACATTGCAGCCATTGTTGAAACAATGTGATCTGGGCTTACGCTACAATAAACGCATTGTAAGTGGCATGCCTGTTGGGATGAAAGTGTACTTATCTGCTAGATTTAGACTGTTTGTGATTCTTTTAGAATAGTTTTAACTTTACTGTGTGACAGTGAGTTTCAGTGAAATGGTGAAGCCAGGTACAAGACGCAGCAAGCTATGGAATGCGGTAAGTTGTTGCAAGGAAGATTTAATCGAAACGGATGGTAAGATTATTCGCTGTACTTTGCCTTAAAAGGAAATGAAAAAGCACTATAGTTTATTTTTGTACTCCACTAAAAATATTATTTTAAATGAAAGCACAATATATAATAAATTTAATGTATCCCTTTTTATATATGAATGGTGCGCTTTAATTTAAAATAGCATTTTTAGTGGAGTGCAAAAACTATAGTCCTTTTTTCTCCTTTTTTTGGCAATAATTTTCCCTTTTTTGTCCTTTTTAGAGGAACATTTTCCCCTTTAAAATCCGGTCTCTAGTCATCACCACAAAGTTACGGAAATGTTTTACGGTGTAAAACTTCGTATCTCTTCTTATAATTTACTGGAAGGGCAAAATAGTAAACATATAACACTGACCGGTATTTCCCATATGTGGCAGTAAATGAACCGTTAAGAAATGCATGTAGCATTCATAAACTAATCATGTAGACGGCTCGTCCAGTTTTATTTGAATTTTTGTTATTTTACGTCGCAATTTCGCTGATCGCACGATGAGTGTCCGAGTGACGATAATTTCGAATCGCTAATGAATATTGGTCGTTTTGGGGGGCGGTTGGAGAGACACTGTATTGGTTCTTGGACCAATCAAGAAAGGTCCGTTACCATGTTTTATACTGCGTTGCCAAGTCTAACAACAGCAACAGTTTAGCAACTGTTAATGCTTTTCCCGAGACATTCTTGGTTCAACTGATAGGGGAGAGCAGATGTTGACTGGCCGAAGCTGGGTAAAACCCTGTACCACCATTGGGCCTCGTCTTATTTGGAGCCGGAAAGTCTAGTTATCTTCTTTCATACCGTGGACGTTAGATACAATTGATGCACGGACAACCGAAACAAAAACCCATGCCGGGACTCGAACCCGGGACCTTCGATGACGAGATCGAAAGACAGCCAATTAATATGCTCGGTCACCAAGGTGACGGTACATCTAGTAGTAGATCTACAAACTAAAGAAGAGTCCGATATCAAGAAATATAATCCAAAAGCAGGGTCAAGGGGTAGGAGGCTGCCAACTTTGAGCTTTTCTCTGAAAAAGTTTTCACTTTGAAATTCGTACTTTCCAAACCTAGCTTACGGGAATTATCACACTGAAAAGTACATGCAATATGAGCCTGAAATATGGTTTTCAAAAACAATCGACAATCACCCCCTTGTTGTTCTGAACACTTCGAATATTATGGAATCATCAAACTGTCATTTCCCTCTGATAAAATTTTTAAAAAAATGGCTAAATTAGTAGTTTGATGACGTCATCGGTATCGTTATAGAGTTTCAATTCAGGTGCCTCCCCTATGGTGTAGTGGTAACGTTGTCGCCTGGGTTCGATACCGTTGGAGGCACATATAATTTAAGCTGTAGGTCTAGTCCCAATTAGACAATGTGTGCAAAGTTCTACATAGTTTGAATGCAGGTGACATTACAGTGTTAATACAGTGGCAAATATGAAGCCTGTCAGTTGGCAACACTGCCACCGTGTTTAACACGGATCACGCTGTGTTCTTCAAAATCCTCCAACAGGCGCCTCGTATTTGGCTACCCTCGTCGCTGCCTAAAATAAGGCTCACCCCAAGTGCATGCGGCAGCCACAGCGAGAGGTCTGTCCCAGTTTAAATGTGTTCATGCAACCTCTGACGTCATACACTTTGGCCAGATTGCTGCTGTTTGAGATGCTCCGGCTTCAAGAGAGAGAAAATCCTTGCACGAAATGTGTGGTTAAATAGCTTTCCTGGGTTAAGAACGGACCTGTCCATTCATTGGTAGTTGGGGGTTCTTGATTTGAGTATGCTGTAAGCACCTTGTCCGTCTTCGCTGCTTTCTTATTGGTGTTAAATTATCTTTATCTTGCTTTCGCTAAATCAGCGTTTTAGTAGCCATTTCTTAATTAACTTAATAAAGGTTTCATCGCCAAGAAACATTCATTTGTGTGGAATATTCGCTTCACGTATTCTTACACCCGCTTTAGAGGAAAGGATTTTCCTTAGCATTTTTCTTAACATTTATGCCATGACCAAAAAGCTAATGTGTAAAGCGAGAAATCTTATGACATTTCAGATGCCATGGCATATTTCATGGATAGGTTCGGTCCGTAGCATTTTTCGTAGCGTAACCAATCAGGAGCGACCTCTAGATCACGAGCGCAGTTGTAATGGCTGCCGCGTGAGATGTAAAAGGTATCACTTCACATTTTTGGAACACGATAATTATTCAACCGAGAGGAATTACGCTTCGTATTAAATGGTTTTAGGTAGAGAAGCATGGCACTGATTAAATATATACTTTACAACGTTTACTGTGCACGTGTGGAATAATATTTTAGTTTTTTCAATTGTAAACACTGCGCACTCGCCATATATGGTGTAACTCGACGTGCCTTTCATGCTGTATATGTTATGCATTGTAATCGCAAAAGCTGGCCGAAAAGTTACATGAAATGCTTGCGTGTACAGTACTATCTGTTATAAGATTTTTGGAAGCTTTTAGATAGCATTTATGCTAGCAAAAATGTTAAAGGAAAATGCTTTCGTCTAAAGCCGGCCTTCGTAGAGGAGTGGTTAACAAAGCGCGCTACGACGCCAGGGTTCTGGGTTCGATTCCTGGCCTGGACATGGGTGTTTTTTGCGACTCCCACTTCATCAATTCATTATATCATCACTCATCCTCATAATTAGCCCAAAGTGGCAGAAAAGCGAAGTAAAATAAAACAAAGTCAATCAACGTGTTCTTACTACTGGATGATTTCTCCCTATTACATTCGTACTTGGTGAATTCTATGTGAATAGTAGTAACGTCGTCGCCTTGTAATCAAGGGGTCCTGGGTTCGAATCACACTTTCAAACTGCAGGTCCAATACCGATTAGCCTGTCTGTGCGTAAAGTGGACTTTAAACTTCGAACGTGTTGATATATATCCAATAATTCACACGTGTTGAATAATTTCTCCATATGCTCATATGTGTTAGGTAATAATGAAAACCTAATTCTAAACACACAAAATTAAATTTTACAAATCTATTTGATACACTAAAGTGCGTTTTTCGGCCTTTGCCAAGAATCAGGTTTAAAATTGAATGCATTTTACGTCAAAATTCATCATATGATGCAAGTGAGTATATCTTTCTATGCCGAGTTGTGCTTTAATGCATCACTTGATGAGTTTTTTTATGCATCTTCCTTTATCTTTCTCGATAATGCACTCAAATCAAGGCGAATTGATTTAAATCAGGCTGATTTCAATGACTTGAAACAAATAGTTTCTAGAATAATGTACATAAGGATTTTGTAGATATCATAATCACTTTTGGTGAAAGTACATTAATCTCATAATCATTTAATGGTGTTTATTAGGCTCTAAGATAGAAAATAAAGGAAGTACTGATGTACTGATGGTGTGCTCACACGAAAGGAAATGTAAACAAACAATACTCTTGATCTAAAATTCAATTATAGGCAAAAATAGCAAACATTTTGTGTAGAAAAATATACAAACTACTAATCATGTTTAAAAAATAGTGTCATTATCACTAAACTGTAAACAAACATGGCAGTTGATATTTTTCAAACTATCATTAAAAAATCTCCAAAATTCAGCTGCAAAGACTATAAAAATATTTGAGTTACTATTTTAAGTTGCACTTATAGAATACACCCAGAATGTTTTATTTTCACTGGAAGAAAAGTTACTGAAATTATTATTAGTTACATTAACACACTCAACGAACATTTCCATAGTAGGGACAGTATCAGAAACAGAAAAATGTATATTTATATATATTTATATTTTCTTTAATCAAACTGTTCAATATTTTACAGGACCGTTGACTACGAGCCTTTGTATAGAAAACGTATATGTATATGTATATGGTTCCAAAAATCAAACAAGAAATATTAGGCGTGTTTTTTTTAAAAAAAAATAAAAAGATCGATTTGAATTTGAAAAAAATTTAAAAAAATGATTTTTTAAAAATATAAATCATGATTTTTTATCCACCCTGACTTAAACATTTGGTCTGAGCTACAGATGTTATGCATTTTTGCTTCAATTAATGCATTTAGTTTTCTGTGTGTAGATAGAATTCAGTTTCTAAATTCAAAGACTTAGGAGCAATATTAAGAAACGGAAACAATAATAAAGAGGAAATTCAAGCAATGCATATTACATTTCTTTTCATATACTTTCATCCTCTCAAACTATATCAAGGAATCTTAAAAGTTAACATGAACAAGATTGTAATCACAGTATGTAGTTTTGTATGGATGTATAAAGCGGTCCATTACACTAAAAGAGGAATATAAATTAAGATTTTCTTGAACGTACAATCTCAAGAAAAGATATTTGGACCTTAACGAGATTGAGCATCATGGGAGTGGAGAAGGTTGTACAAAATTGAGTCTCATAATCTATATTCATCCCCTGATATTATTTGAATAATCAAATCACGAAGATTACCGTGGGCACGTCATGTAGCATGCATGGGGGAGGATTGGAAAGTCTACACAATTCTCAATTGTAAACCTGATGGTAAGAGACCTGTGGGAAAGCCGAGACGAATATGAAATGGCAATGTTAAGATGGACCTGAGGAAATTGGTAATTACGATCAAGGATGCTCCAGGATAGGGACATGTCGAAAACATATGTTGCTGCGCCTAGGAATCTTCTGGTTTAGGAATGCCAGAGAATGAGTTAGCTCATATCCATATATGTTTAATAATTCTTGACATATTCGAATGTATTAAGCCGGCCCTCGTGGCGGAGTGGTTAGCACATCTCGCTACGACGACAGGGGTCCCTGGTTCGAATCCCGGACTGGGCATGGATGTTTGTCACTGTCCATTCATCAATTTCATCATTCAACACTCATCCCCATCTTAGGAAATTAGGCAAAAGTGGCACACAAGCGAAGCAAAATCAATCAATCAATCAATCAATCAATCAAATCATACTTGAGGGATGATTTCTTCACATAATCTTAGGCAATCACTTGTTTCTGCATGTTTTCATACGTGTGACTTCCCAATGGTATAGTGGTAACGTCGCCGCCTTGTAATCAAGGGGTCCCGTGTTCGATACCCGGTGGAGGAACATAATAACCCGAAGGTTCATCGCTGCAGCAACACAGGCCTTCCATCTGTCCCTATCCTGAGCAAGATCTATATACTCTTTTCCATCCCTACCGATTTCCTTCAGGTCCATCTCAACGTTATCCCTCCATCTTCCTCTTGGCCTTCCTACAGGTCTCTTACCATCAGGTTTCCCAACAAGAATCCTGTGAACTCCTCTTTCCTCTCCCATTCGTGCCACATGGCCTGCCCACCTAAGTCTTCTTGATTTAATCATTCTAATAATATCTGGACATGAATACAAATTATATAGTTCTAAATTATGTAATCTTCTCCATTCACCTGTCTCCTCATCCCTTTTAGGTCCAAATATTTTCCTAAGGATCTTATTTTCAAATACTCTCAATTTATGTTCCTCTTTCAATGTAAGGGATCAAGTTTCGCATCCTTATAATAAGACAGTGGCGGCTGGCCAAGTGCAACAAGTGCAGATGTTTTCACCTAATTTTCAAATTAATATTGACATTTTTCATTTGCTTATTAAATTAAACTATTTCCCAGCAGAACGCACACGATAATACTCAAATAACACGCCGCTCGGCGCTACGCACGTATTGAGTTCGTCCCAACCCAAGAGCAAACACCGCTAGGTTGCGGAAGACTTAGCCGGTTGTCATGGCAACGGTGACGTCACCTAGCGTTGGCCTTGAACATGGTGTCGCCCTCTACGTGAATCAGTTCTCTCGTCGGAGAAAACATCGCATCCAGTGCTTGTGGCAAAATCTTCGCGTTCTCGCGAGATCTTGTTCCGCGTGTGTGTTTCGCGTTTCCTATCGTGTGTTGTGTTCATGTGTTGAGCTGTGGTTTCTACAATGAACCCAGTAAATGACTTAGTGTGTAATTTGTTGCAGACACCATTTTCCAGATGGACGGATGAAGACAAAAAAGGCGTTTTAAATTGGGGGGGGCACTGGCACTTACTATTTGTTTTCATTGCCTATAAATATACTTCTTCACCTGTTATTTTAGGCACGAGCCGCTACTGTAATAAGATAGGCAAAATTACTGTTTTGTATATTTTAACTTTTAGTTTCTTAGATATTAAAAGATAAGACAAAAGTTTATGAAGAGAAGAGTAACATGCATTAAAAACTTAGATGTGTCGTATGATTTCCAAACATATTAATACAGGTTGAATTACTTCTAAACGTAATAATACAGTACTTCGATTTGAGACCACGGGCGACTTGGCATGTCCAGAACTGTTCCAAGGTTGACCAGACCGACGCTTGACCCAAGGGTGGCGCTAGTTTATTTTAGGCCTCTATCCTGGCTGGGTCAGCGACCCGATTCCTAGCACTGTTATTTTAGGGCACCTCATTGCAGTTGGCCTTGCACTGTATTCAGCTAATCGCTGTCTCTTTCAAATCCTATCTTCTAAGACTAGCTTTTATCTTACCTTACCTGTTGGATACTTTGTAAACAGGAAGCAGGGGCGGCGACAGGGTGTGCAGCTTTCGCACCCCCTTAATTTTTTTCCCGCACCCCCTTTTCAACCGAAAACGCTATCAACTCTTGCAGTGTCATCTTATGTCAGGACTAGGGCCCGGGACTTAATGTTGTAACATAATTTTTATTTGGTATCGGATCGAATAATGGGGTGAGATCTTTACGTATCTTACGAAAATCAGCTGTCAGAGATGAACTTGATAAGGCATATTTTGACATATTTGACCAATTTCGCGTTTTTACAGCATATTTATTCAATTTTCTGGTAATTTATTCTTCCATATACAGGGTGGTCCAAAAGTCCCGGAACGGTCACATATCGTGAGAAATACACATCCAATCAGAAAACAAAAAAAGTGTTTAATAAGTGAAAGAAAGCTATTCAATGATATGACACTTGATTCCCCACCCCGCCTTATTTCACTTATTCAACACGTATTTTTTTCGTTTTCCGATTCGATGTGTATTTCTCACGATATGTGACCGTTCCGGGACTTTTGGACCACCCGGTATATAAAAGTGGATGTATGTGTGTATTTTTGTTCCGGCATAACTCTCGAACGACAGGAACAATTTCAACCAAACTTGGAAAGAAATACTGTGGGGTTAAGGCACCCCTGGCACCCCTAGGGGTGACATGTAAAAATAATCGAAAACGGCCGATATTAGTGTGGAATCCATAGTTTTCGGGGTCGCTAAGATGAATAGTGACACTCTCAATGCCGTTCAACTCCAAGTTCATCACCTATCGGCATGGAGGGTGAGAGATGGTGAAAAATAAAATGTAAAAAATGACCTACATTAGTGTCGAATACATAGTTTTCGGAGTCGCTAAGCTAATTGGTGACATTGAAGATTGCAATTTTCATATGTGTACCAAGTTTTGTTGAAATTTCTCCAGGCGTTATCATTTGTATACTGTACTTATACTTTTCAATACCTGTAAATAAAATTAGTTACATTTTACACTATAGTTAGAATTCATTATTTTCCTGTCTAATAGAAGATTGGGATAAATAAATACCCGGCCAACGCCGGCTAATCAGCTAGTAAGATATATTTCTGCATAATTTCGTAATTGTCTGTAATTGGTTATTTTATAATTTATTATTCGTACCTTTTGCGCAACGGATAGTTTATCGATGGCAGGACAAGGAAAATACAGACGAAGAAATTAAAAGCAGATGGCGTTTTTTCTTTTCAACTAGTACAGATTTATAATAATCCCCTCTCCCAAGATATCTTCAGTATTGCAGAATTTAGACACAGCGAGACATCAAAATCTGTCTAAAGAAGTTGTCTTCAGAAACATGATTCACCGTATTCACTTGCGTGAATCTCACAATGGCGACAACTTCTAGAGCTTATTGTAAATATTGTACAATAAATCGTTTTACCATAAGGTTACGCCTCTTTTTGATCACCCTGTAGTTTAAAAGCACTAGACAATGGGTAATGTCCAATTAACATTGCATGCTAATGTAGGTCCAGTGTTGAATAGTCCATTTGTACATAAAGTGAACTTAAAAAACGAAAACTCACAACTCGAATATGAAATTAGGATTATGTTATTTGTCAACCATTTTTAGCGGAAGCTCTCGCGAGCCAATATAATTGACACGACCCGGCGGTTGACACACACTAATGTACAGGGTGTGCCAAAAGTGCCATTAGCCCCTCTTTGAATTGTAGACAAACCTGCAAAACGTTATTGTAACAGCATGCGTATGATGAGCGGATGGTATACCATTAAATCAGACCAATGGCCACCATTTACTCTGTGTGCACACCGCCATTTTCATGGCACAGTATTATTCGTCTCCAGGTTCGATGTGAAATCCTCCGTAACTTGACTGGCGTGAAGGAAGCAAACACACTTGAAGTTCCTCAGTTGTCTGATAACGATTATGGGCGACTTTCTGTTTGATGTGCCCCCATACCGCATTATCACAAGATGTCAGATTTGGGCTTCGGGGTGGCCATTTTAAAGGTGCTGGTAAATTTGGCGATCCTCGTCCAATCCGTTTGTCTCTGAACACATCATTGAGGAATTCTCTTAAAATGGCCACCCCGAAATCCAGATCTGACATCTTATGTTACGGAGGATTTCACATCGCACCTGGAGGCAAATAATACTGTGCCATGAAAATGGCGGTGTGCACAAAGATCCCCTGGAGTAAATAGTGGTCATTGGTCTGATTTAATGGTGTACCATTCTCTCATCATACGCATGCTGTTAAATTACATTTTGCAGGTTTGTCTACAATTCAAAGGGGGGAAGGGGGTAATGGGACTTTTGGTACACCCGTAGACTGTTAGGGAGTTACTGTATCAAATCACAGAATACCGGGTTATTCATAAGTCACTGAAAACATTTAAAACAGTTATAACAATTAAACTACGCAACGGATTATTAAAACTGTGCCTTCGATAGAGAAACAATGTAAGTTTTTTTATGCAAGCAATGCGCGGTGCGGTGTTGCCGTGTTTTGCTGCTAGGAAGCCACACTAGGAATATGTTCAGTAAACGGCAGTAGGCATTTTGTTTTAATGAGACATTGCTTAATCAGGAAGCAATACATTCAAGGAATGTAATACTACTGTTTATATGTCCCAAATGGCCACAAATATCCAGGTTCTCACCGAATCACCGATTCCGTGGCTCTTATCAACATTCATATGCTAACTTGTGTCTGGAATGAGATGGATTATCGCATAGACATTTGCGGCATCATTAAAAGTGGACACATAGAGCATTTGTCACTTTTCTTATATTGGAAACAAAACTTGGATAGTGTATCTTTATTGTTATGATGAAATGTTTGTTTTTGGTTCAGTAGTTCATGCCTTATGAATTTTTCAAATTTCAAACGGACATATGAATAACCATATTACAAGAAACAGCAGGTGTATAAATATACCCTATCATACTCTCGAAATCCTTGAACCGTTATGAAGCTCTAGTGTTAAGACTATTTAATAAGCTACCTCTTGACGTGACTAACATGCCTATGAATGTATTTAAACGTAAAATGTACGCCTGGTTAGTTGCTATACCATTGTACGCAACTCAAGAATTTCTTGAAATTAAGAATATTGAATTTTAGTGCAACTTAAACATAAAAGGGTTTATAATTTAATATTATTTTACAATATATTCCACATGTATTTTGTTTCTTGACGTTGTCTATTGCTGTTCAAGCTTAATGAAAATAAATTATTATTATTATTATTAATGGCGACACCCAGGTACTCAATGTGAAGCAACGTTTACTTAAGATTCATCTCGCCAAAGAAGCGAATCTTGTCTGGCTGCAGTACGGCTGAACCTAAGCGGGTTGGGCATTTTTAGCAACACCTCTTTCCCCCTTCCTATCATGTTTCTTGGCTTCTTTTGTCCAAGATCCATTTGTCCTAGTGCCAATTTTTTCCCCCCTTGCACTGGGACTTTTTTTCTTCGGTCCGGGAGCTGTGCCCGTTCGGTCTTCGCCAAATGATTTTACTGCGACACATACGCGGCTCGTGTCACGCATGGGGCCGTGCTCGCGAGATGAGTAAGGCCATCCGACCACCTGCTCCCCCTCCCCTCTTCTTGAATCGCCATCGGAAGGGAATTAAACTGGAGTAAACTCTCTTGGCGTGATTTTAAAATAGGTACGGTAGCGATCCAAAGTGGCTGCGACTTCCGAATGTGCAACAGAATAGGCTAGTGTATGTGTTTGTGTGTGCGTTCATGTTATTATGTTGAAACTTCTGCTTTCGGGTTGCCAGCCAGATCTAGGTCCGCTTAAGACGGAAGCATTTCCTATAACATTTTCGTTAACATAAATGCTTCCAAAAAATCTTATAGCAGACAATACTTTACACGGAAGCATTTCCTTTAACATTTCTGTTAACATAAATGATTCGAAAAAGTCTATTAGCAGGCAATACTTTACACGGAAGCATTTCCTTTAACAATTTTGTTAACATAAATGCTTCCAAAAAATCTTATAGCAGACAATACTTTACACGGAGGCATTTCCTTCAACATTTCTGTTAACATAAATGATTCCAAAAAGGCTATTAGCAGACAATACTTTACACGGAAGCATTTCCTTTAACGATTTTGTTAACATAAATGCTTCCAAAAATCTTATAGCAGACTACTTTACACGGAGGCATTTCCTTTAACATTTTTGTTAACATAAATTCTTCCAAAAAATCTTATAACAGACAATACTTTACACGGAAGCATTTCCTTTAACATTTCTGTTAACAAAATGCTTCCAAAAAAATCTTATAGCAGACAATACTTTACACGGAAGCATTTCCTTTAACATTTCTGTTAACATAAATGCTTCCAAAAAATCTTATAGCAGACAATACTTTACACGGAAGCATTTCCTTTAACATTTCTGTTAACATAAATGATTCGAAAAAGTCTATTAGCAGGCAATACTTTACACGGAAGCATTTCCTTTAACAATTTTGTTAACATAAATGCTTCCAAAAAATCTTATAGCAGACAATACTTTACACGGAGGCATTTCCTTCAACATTTCTGTTAACATAAATGATTCCAAAAAGGCTATTAGCAGACAATACTTTACACGGAAGCATTTCCTTTAACGATTTTGTTAACATAAATGCTTCCAAAAATCTTATAGCAGACTACTTTACACGGAGGCATTTCCTTTAACATTTTTGTTAACATAAATTCTTCCAAAAAATCTTATAACAGACAATACTTTACACGGAAGCATTTCCTTTAACATTTCTGTTAACAAAATGCTTCCAAAAAAATCTTATAGCAGACAATACTTTACACGGAGGCATTTCCTTCAACATTTCTGTTAACATAAATGATTCCAAAAAGTCTATTAGCAGACAATACTTTACACGGAAGCATTTCCTTTAACAATTTTGTTAACATAAATGCTTCCAAAAAATCTTATAGCAGACAATACTTTACACGGAGGCATTTCCTTCAACATTTCTGTTAACATAAATGCTTCCAAAAAATCTTATAGCAGACAATACTTTACACGGAAGCATTTCCTTTAACATTTCTGTTAACATAAATGATTCGAAAAAGTCTATTAGCAGGCAATACTTTACACGGAAGCATTTCCTTTAACAATTTTGTTAACATAAATGCTTCCAAAAAATCTTATAGCAGACAATACTTTACACGGAGGCATTTCCTTCAACATTTCTGTTAACATAAATGATTCCAAAAAGTCTATTAGCAGACAATACTTTACACGGAAGCATTTCCTTTAACATTTCTGTTAACATAAATGCTTCCAAAAAGTCTTATAGCAGACAATACTTTACACGAAAGCATTTCCTTCAACATTTTTGTTAACATAAATGCTTCCAAAAAGTCTTATAGCAGACAATACTTTACACGGAAGCGATAGGTTAATTTTAATAGCGAATTTTCAATGGCAACCTCTACCACCGCCGTAGAGTCATGCAACACACATAACGTGTTGCAGGGAAGCGAATATTTCAGGAGCTAGGTGTCCCATTTGTATTGCCTGTGACTGTACATGTGTGTGATTATAATAGGTTTACGCATATTTCATCTCCATTTGTATTTTAATGTTATTCACATTACTAGTTTTAATAATTATAAATGTTCACTGTACTGGAAGAATGGAAAGGGCTATGCCTCAACTCCGCCAATGTAAATAAACAAATGAATGAAATGAAAAATGAAAAAAAAGGAAGTGAATTTCTAATTTTGGTTCAACCACTGCAAACATTATGGACAGAAAATCCAAACGACACAAGGAACAGCTGGGTCTTGGATCAGTCTCAACAAAGTCACCCTCGAAGATATCCCCCAGTTTCAGGAACAAAAATATAATGTAAGAGAGATTATAAGAACAAAAGAAGTGCGAAGAAAGGGCTGAGGAAGAAGGTGATAAGTCGGGCTAGGATCTTTATGACCTAAACATCACCAAAATATGCGAAATAAAATATGCTTTTATGACTTAAAAATCACCAAAATATGCACTATAATTTGAAAAATATGCCCTTATAACTAGACTGTCTGAAACATCAATATCTAACTTATGCTGAAATATTTTCATATACGAACTATTTTTAGTTCACTTTATGGGCCCTGATAAGTTGAAATGCACAATGAATACTTTCCGTAAATTTTCAATTAAAAATGAAAAATATGTTGCTGCAAAAAAAAAAAAAAAAAAAAAAAAAATCTCGAGTGAAATATGCTGAATATGACCGAAAATCCATCAAAATATGCTTTATCACGTAGAAATGGCCAAATATGCCCTTAAAAAGCACCTTAATTCAATTAGTTTCTTCACAATATGAATTTCTATATATTTAGGAAACACATTACCCTTACCAAAAAAAAAATATGCTAAGTCATAAAAATCCTAGCCATGGCGATAAGTATTTTTATGTAGAGAGAGGGAGAGGGGGAGAGAAGAAACATAATTGAAAATTATGTCCTTGTATTCCATTTCTTCTTCCTTTTTGAAAGACCAGCAGCAAACTATGCAGATGAAGAACGATATATTCTGAAAATTCTGAGCGATTTTCTAGTGGCGACACCAATATGGCCACTATGATACTGTGTTCGCGTACACTTGCCAGTACAGTGTGATCAGGGTTGGAATTAATGGGGGATTCCAGTGGATTTCCCCATCACTAGGTCCAGATATCCCTGTCCGAATGTAGGTGCGCCGATGCAGTGATTTCGCAATCAGTCTGCCATGAAACCGCGGCAGTGGAGACGAATAAAAAATAGAATGTTGCACCAAAATCAATGTCTATACCGCGTTTGTTAGAACTTGTCCCGTTTCCCGCGCTAGGGATCGCTCGACAGTTTCGGTGCCAATGAGAAACGAGGAAAAAATCGTCTGCTGGGCAGCGAGGAGCGAATGGAAGCCAGAAGAGAGGCGCTTACGTAGACGCTGTTGCCACGTTGCGTATTTTAATTGGCTGCTTGGCTTTGACTTTCTCCAGCACCGAGAGAAGCCAGCGATCAGCTAGCGCGGGAACCGGGACAGGTTGTAACAAACGCGGTATAACCACGTTTTTCCCCAACTATGAAACATGAATTCACAGAAAAACTCTCTGTACCTAAAATGTTCTACAGGGGTATACTGGACCCAGGACTCAAGTGTACACAGTAAACCATTGGTTTGCAAGGGTGAATAATATAACATAAACAGAAATGCATGAGTTACTGAGGTATGTCTCTTAGCATGATTGTAATTAAAGATAATTTAACTATAAAAAAGGAGTGGAAAATAACTGAACAAAATTAAACCAAAGAAACAAAGAAATCAAAGCAAAGAAAGGAGATGACAGGGAAAGAAAAGTTACCATAGGTGAAGAAAAATAAATAAAGGTCGAGAAATAAGCGATAAAATGAAAACAGAAGATCTAGCAGGATAGCACAAAAGGACAAAAGATAAAGAAGAGAATACAAAATATAACTGAAATATATTTTACGGGAACAGAACAGAATAGAAGTGCGAAAAGAGCACTGAGAAAGAAGAGAAAATTACTTGAACGGAGAGAAAAAGGTAGAAAAAGAGAGAAGTAGCAGAAATGAATATAATCTCCCTGTGTTCCATCTCTTTCTTCCTTTAAAAGACAAGCAGGAAAAGTACACACTGTCATTGAGTTTGCAAGTTCACTTTATGCACAGAAAGGCTATTCTGTACTGGACCTGCAATTTAAAGTGTGATTCAAACCACTATGTGCCTCTGATATGATCCATATTTTTATGTGACGTCACCAGTAGAAGATATGTCAATTATTTTTGTAAAAGAAAGCGTAATTATATGTAATATTGCACCCTGTTTGTAATATATATCTTTTGTTTAATGTTTATTGTATGTTATGCTCTGTTATGAGTAGTTTAATGTATCTTCATGTTTGCAAGAGTGCACTATACGAATTTGTATTTCTAAAGATGTATAGATGTCGGTTTTGTTGATAGTATCCTTTTGTAGATAGTGAGTGATTCATCTGTACTTTAATCTGTGTTCTCGAAAATAGTATAAAAGCGAGGATATCGCGTAAGAATCATCACACTTTTTCGCCACGGATCGACGAAGCTTTTAAAATTAACAAGAACTCCTCGGTGTTGTGCATACATCTTGGTATGGTAGTTCGGGGCGCAAGCTAGGCCTATGTGATCATAGGTACGCCGATAGCCATGCATTGATGATATGCACAATACTGCAACCATTCTACGTTAAATAATAAAGCTAGCCTAAGGATTAATTTGGAAATAAAAGGCTAAAGAGCAAATATTGGCTCAGTTATCATTGCATATCTCTTGGTGTGGTAGTTCGGGGCTCAAGCTAGGTCTATGTGACCATAGGCTAGCCGATAGCCACGCATTGAGTTTATGCGTTTTAGTTGAGTCAATTCATCGACAAAGCGAAGTCCTCGCCTTCGTTTCAAGTATATTTGCATTATAATTGCAATAAATAAAGAATAAAACCTTTCAGTTTATACATACAGCAGTAATTTGGTTTTATTTCTCTGTGCTGTGAATATTGTCTTTGCCTAACACTATCCCTGTACCTGAGAGGAGTCTGTGTACTTCACCGAGTCCCATCGTTCACCGCTGAGTAATATTAAGTTAATATTAATAGTATAATAATACGACGCGTGAAGTAATTGCAAGAACGTTTCACCTCCACAGTATGAAGAACGAGATATCCTGAAAATCTCATAAAATAGTATTACCAAACTATCAACACGAGTGAAATCTTCAGATTTTTTTACATTCTCGCAAATTTGTCTCTCAGGAGAAATTTTCGATTATCTCCAGCTTTTCCACGTTGAGTGGCAGCCTCGTAAGGGATGATGATTACGATTAGCATCCAGCTAGGTAGATGACAACGTTCCACATACCACTCTCCAAACATCCCAAGGGATCAGGAATAACTCATCTATCAAGATGAGTTGAATCCGTTAAACATCATTTCACGGTCAGCTGGTCTGTGAGCCTATCTCGAAACTCTCAAGGTTTTAGTTCAAAAAGAAAAGAAGGAAGACTCTCATCTCTGAAATCAGAAAAAAAAAATGTAAATCTCTCTCCGTCTCTCTCTCCACGTCCAGAGATGAGCCGAGCCAAGAAGATTGCGCAGGAAGAGAGAAGAATCGTCCTGGACATTTCTGGCAACGCGCCGGCAAGCTCTCGCAACCCACAGCGCCGAAACTTCGTGGAAGAGAAGGGAGGGAGCGATCGAAAAATTTGGGAACGGCTTCCAAGTCACCTTGGGAACGATATTTGAGGTATTCGCCAACCGTGGAGTCTAGAGAAAGCAAATGAAAGCGACGAACTCGGTCTCAGTCATGCTACCTGGTTCCCTCTAATTGGCATCATTTCTCCTTCCATTTCAGGCATTCTGGAAGAGGAAGGTAGACAATTACGACGGAAATAATAAAATCCGAAACAGACCCGTGCAGGAGTCATTGCGCTTAAAAGAGTATACGGCATTCGAGACGAACATAGTATAGGAAGTGGTGCACTCTAATATTACGCAGGGTTCTAATCCCGCCCTGGGTACGTGAGTGTCCTTTCATCAATTTCAGCATATTATCACTCATCTTCATCTTTGCGATTAGCCAAAGGTGGCCGAAACGCGAAGTAAAATATACCAGATCGACATCAACAATATTTCTCAGGTAAAGTTTAATATTACTCACATACCCTATAATATTTCGCCCGCGCTCTCTAATATTTCACAGGCGCCTTCTAATATAGCGCAGTCATCTTCTAACATCGACCACACACAGAACCCAAAACGTGTCAATTGACACATATATTTTGATTTCAATAACACGTTAACGTGCATAAACTGCAAATGATGCACCTTTTAGTGTGTCGAAGTACACATAGAAATGTATAAATTGGTATTTTTATCAGATGAAGTTCTCTGTGATGCACTAAAATGCATCAATTTAGACAAGATCATTTCGAAGATAACAAACTTTCACTTTTAATGCATCAATTGACGCAGATAGATGTATAGGTAATTTTGTTATATTTGCAAATGATTGTGTCTGATCTTCCAAATTGATGCATTCTAGTGCATCGCAGGGAACTTCATCTGATAAAAATACCCATTTATACATTTCTATGTGTACTTCGACACACTAAAAGGTGCATCATTGCAGTTTATGTACGTTAACGTGTTATTGAAATCAAAATATATGTGTCAATTGACACGTTTTGGGTTTTGTGTGCAGGAACCGTCTCATATTTCGCACGTATTGATAATATTTCGCAACTGGCCTCTAATACTTAGCAGGCATCTTCTAGTATTGCGCAGGTACAACGTAATACCTCACAGGTGCACTCCAATTATTCAAAGGCACCTCTCATATTTTGCATAAGCCCTCTAATATTACGCAGGTGCCTTCTAACACATCGCAGGTGCTCTCTAATATTTCGCACGTGCTCTGTAATACCACAACGTCGAGCATTATTTCGAGGACGTCCTCTAACCATTTGGAGCGTGATGCTGATCACACCACCTCTAGAAATGATAGAGATCGAGAATATGTCGGGCCCCACTTCTACTTCCCCCTATGCTCCTTCATGACACGGTGCAACGTGCTCGGTGCCACACTCCACGGCGGAGGGGTTAGCACAGCGAGCTACGACGGCAGAGGTTCAGGGTTCGAATCGCCGCCTGGGTACGAGTGCTCTGTATGGGTGTCCCTTCATCAATCTCGCGAATAGCCAAAAGTAGCTCGGCGATCTTTACTTTTCCTGGAAACATTCCACAGGCGCTACCTAATATTGCACAGACCCCTTCAATATATAGCAGGCACCATTTGAGAATTCGCAGGTGCCTACTTTAAATTCAAATTCAAATTCAAATTCTTTATTTGCGTGGGCGAGGTTTAGCCTGAGGCTGTTCTGCCACCTAACCCGTGTCATCGATTACATTTAAATTTACATTTCTTATGTTATTACAGTATTAATACAGTGTACAATAAACTGTATGATATACTTACAAAATCTATTGATAAAGTAATTGTAATAAATGTATGAATAAAATGATACAAAAATTGTGAAAAGACAATAACAAAAATAAAATAAAATGAATAAGAAATAAATTTTAAAAAAAGATGTAGACATAATACATAACATAAACATACAAGTTACATCATAGTATTTGAACACAATCTCTGCTCCGCCAACAGAAAATTCTTTACTTCATTTCGGAAAAATTCTATTTTAGATATGCTCGACATGGTCTTAGGTAGGGCACTCCATATTTTTGCAGCGAAATATGAAAACGACGACTGATATGCCTGTGTGTTGCAGAGTGGAAGGTTAAATTTGAAATTATTTCTTGTATGGTGGCTGTGAATACTGGTGCGAGGGATCAACATGTCTGCCAGATACGACGGCTTGCCAGATGTAATAATTTTATGTATAAGGCAATATGTATGCAGTAGTCGCCTACGGTACATATTGAGGATATTCTTATTATTTATGGAAGGTAAAATATGTTCACGCCTCGGGATGAATTATAGAATTTTACTTTCTCTATAAGCTTCAATCTGACCGAGGGTCATTCACTTGTTTTCACCAGCTGCCTGCTCCTCTGAAGTATTTTAATTATGCAGAGTCAAGTGTGTACAGACTTCCTGAAACATTGGAGTGACAAGAAGCTAGCAGGTAAACAGGTAGCAATCTGCTTACAGAATAGGAAGAGTAAACTTGACGAATCGGCGTGGAGGAAGTCTCCACTGGGGAGGGTTAGAGGGAAGGCAGGCTTGGATTTGACTTGAGACAGTCAGGAGTACTTTTGGGAGTCTTGGAAGGAGATTAGTCAGCCTGACTTAGCTTGAGAAGCAAGGAGAAGTCTGGAGAGAGTCAGTATTATTTTACGCTTCGATCTTTCTATCTTCTAAGTCCAGACAGGCATTTATCCTAACCTCACCATTATGATTCAGGTTCGAAAGTTCTAAAACCCATAGAGTGACTATTTGCCATTTCAGTTTGTTTTAGTTAGTGCATTTTGTTTCAGGATTACCTCTTGCTGTTTAGCATCAGACTTGTCATCATGACAAGTGCCCTCACCATCTGAGGATGAATGATAATTAAACAACATCACCCGTAAATCAATTTGGGAGTGGCAGGTTAGATCCCGTCATTCGTAAGATATGACTTCATGCGATACTGAACGTAGTTTCAGTCAACATAAATCCGTTTTTGGGTACAGCAGGAAGATAATCAAGTTTTAGCATTTGAAAGAAAATTTAGTAATCCATTGTTTTGCTAACAAAAAATAAAGCACATGTGGAATCTTGCATCAAAGTTAATATCATGTAGGAATAATGCATTTTATTTGGGTAGGTAAGCCGCTTGCTTAATGAAAATTGCGATTTTTCACAATAGTAATTCCATATTTTAATCAAAATAACTAAATATATATTTACATAATTAACACTTTTTTTCAGTACATAAATCCATTCCCTGCTTATTACTTCCTGTCGTTCCTCAGTTGGTGCTTATACTTATTTATTTATTTATTTATCGAACTCAACAGGTACATACCTAATTACAGAGCCCATGTGAAGGATACATAGTGAATACAATTACATATATTTCTGTAATATATATATATATATATATATATATATATATATATACACACACACACATACACACAACTACATAAAATACATTAAAATTATTTCCTATATATATATATATACACACACACTTGATCACATATTATTTCATTAGGAAATTATGTGTTTAAGCTTAGGTTATTGTGTTAATAGTGGCTTTACTGAGGTCCCTTAGGTTCATAGAAAAGATGTCAATGGTGTTATTCTTGAATAGCAATTTATTGTAACTGGTGCACATTCTCCACAATGGAGATTTCTTTTTAATTTCCGATCTAGCCTTCTTTATAAGAAAAACTTCGTTCTTGAGTCTAGTTTTCGACGACGGGATTCGAACATTTATCTGGCAGAGTAGATGTTCGGCATCTACTTCGTTATTTAACAACTTCCACAAGAATACTATTTCCTGTAACGTTCTTCTATGGCACAGCTTTGTAAACCGACTTTCATATATTAGGTTGTCGTAGTGTTCAAATGTGGGGTAAACTTTCTGAAATTTGTATTTTAAAAATCTTAGAAATCGTGATTGGACTCTTTCAATTGCTTCACTGTACTTTGCTGTGTCTGTATTCCATATAACAGATGCATATTCGAGTTTTGGTCTTACATACGAATAATACAAAACTTTTAGTGTGTCTATACTCTTGAAATCCCTCCCCATTCTAAGAATGAACCCAAGGCTCTTGAACGCTTCACTAATTATTTGTTCTACGTGTTTATTAAAAGTAAGATTTGAATAAAAAATAACCCCTAAATCCTTGACTAAGAAATTTCTTGCTAGAGTATGGTTGTATATTTGATACTGAAATTCAACTGGGTTTTTCTTTCGAGTATATGATACAAAATGGCATTTATTGATATTTAGTGTTAAATCATTGTTTATTGTCCACGTTTCTAAATTTGTAATATCATTTTGAAGTTGAACACTATCATCTTGTTTGCTTATTTTCCTGTAGAATTTCAGGTCATCTGCGAAAAGCAATTTGTGTGAATTTTCAAATGAATCAGGCAAATCGTTAATAAGTAACGTGAAAAGAAGTGGCCCAAGGTTAGACCCCTGGGGTACTCCAGAGGTGACTCTTATCTTTGAAGATGTGTGGCCTTTATACGTCACGTACTGCTTACGGTTCTGCAAATAGGAAGCGAACAATTGGCGCAGTGGTTCAGAAATATTGAAGCATGCTAATTTACTTAATAAGATATCGTGGTTAACCAAGTCGAATGCTTTGCAGAAGTCTGTATATATTGCGTCAACTTGACCTCCTTCGTCCAAGGTTGAACTTATAAAATTGGTAATATCGGAGAGATTGGTCAACACTGATCTACGTGGTACAAAGCCATGCTGAAACGATGATATTACAGGTTTTACGTGAGTAAATATGTAACAGTGCATGATTTTTTCGAATATTTTTGCTGGGGCTGATAGTATACTTATTGGTCGGTAGTCTTGTACGTCATTAGTGTTATTGGTTTTGGGAAGTGGACAAATTGCCGTGGCTTTCCATTTTTCAGGGAATTTGTGCTTTGCAAGAATTAAATTGAAAATTAGATACAATGGGTATTTCAACACATCACTACAACCTTTAACTACATAGGGAGGTATCTTGTCCGGTCCGGCTGATTTCTTGGGTTTTAAATTTTTAATGGCTTTTTCTATGTCTTCAATTCCTATCTCTGTAATATTAAGATTATCCAAAGTTTCATATTGTTTATGGTTAGGCAATACTTTCATGTCGTATCTAGGGGGATCTTTTTTATACACCGACTGAAAATGCTGTGCAAAAGCTTCGACTACTCAACGTTGGTCTGACAACACTTTATCCTTGAACAGTACAGGATCTTTGTTGCTTTTCTTACGTTTATTTGCAACAAACGACCAAAACCGGGTGCTATCTTTTGCAATATTTATTTCCGAATTGGCAACATAACTATTGTATGCATCAATAATTTCCTTACTAACTATTGTTCGAAATTCGCTAAATTTATTGTAGTGGTATCGAAAGTCTCCCGCCTGTTTTTTCCACTTCTTGTGGTGGTAATGTTTCCTACTTATACTTTTAATAATGCTGCTCGTAAACCAACACGGGTACTGTCTTTTGCGGCTTTTCTTTAAGGGGACACATTCATCGAATATTTTATATATAATTTCATAAAACACGTCTGTAGCTTGATCAACGTCATTCTTTGTTTTCAATACATCCCAGTTCGTGTTAAGCAGTTTGTGATAGATAGATGGAAAGTCGGCCTTACTGAAATTGTACTGTAGCTTACGACAAGTTTTATAGCGGGTTTCTTTGACCTGATTAATATCTACTAGCAGCGAGGGATGGTGTGTGTCTTCAGGAACTAGTGGCTGTGTGCTCCGTGTCACTGTTATTCCCTGTCCATTTGTCAAAATCAAATCGAGTGTCTTTCCGTTATTATTCTTTACGTCATTTAGGCTTATTAAGTCAGAGAAGTTTATGAAATTGTGCAATTCTAAATAAGGTCCAGTCGAAGTCGTTAAGTCATAATTGGAGTCAGTTATGTCAGGGAGATTAAAGTCGCCGGCCAAGAGGAGTTTAACTTTACCAGGTTGACAGTGCATTTCTATGAACCTAAAGAATTCGCAGTAAGTATTGCAGTTGCTACCTGGTGCTATGTACACTACACAAATATACAACATCCCAATGCCTTGAATTAACACTTTAACGACGATGCAGTCTATGTTTGGATCTAAACGCGGAGAGTCGACTAACACACACTTAAATTTACATTTTATCGCTACAGCTACCCCTCCCCCTTTTTCTTTTCCTGTTGTTATTGCGTTTCGATCGGACCTATAAACCACATAACGATCATCAAAAAGTTCACTGTCCATGTGCGATTCGGTTAACCAGCTTTCTGTTATCAATATTGCACTATAGTTGTTCGAAAGCAAGTTCTTGTAAAATTCATTTGTTTTAGTTCTAAGTCCGCGAACGTTCTGGTAGCAGATTTGAAATACCGAGAAATCATAACCGGTTGCTGTGCATTTGGAACTGTTTGTACTTACTTTACTGATGTCTTGCTTGGCGAATCCGTCAGTCCTTTGTCAGCGAGGTTGCTGACCCCTGAGTTGGTAAGATGAGGGTCTCCGTGTATTGGGCCTAGGGGGTAGTTGATTGTTTCTGAAGGAGGGAGGGGGAGGATTTCGCGTCGCTCTGTCCAGGATTCCTGCTGGAGATAACTGGTCTCTGTTCCGCAACGTTGAACGTAGGTCCTGTTTCCTTATCACCTCGCTGTAGGACTTTCTATTTCCCTGTTGATTCTCGTAGGAAGGGGGAGGGGGGGGTGATGGCTCGTGACACACTGCGCTTCTGTGCTGGTGGATTCCTTCGGCACTTCCATCGGGGGGGGACAATGTAGAAGTAAAATCGACCGTTTCTTGCATAGCACCGAGGGGAATGTCACGCCTGACGTCGGAAAAAATACTCACTGTATCAGTAATAGACACATTTTCTTGCAACACGTTGTCCTTTACACATGGCAGTCCATTTGCGACTAAATCACTTAACGTATGGACTGTACCTTCTATCACCAGCTTATCGTACTTTAGTTTTGCAAATAGGTTTTGCTCTCGTGCCCGTTGCATATATTTTCCCAGCTCCCGTCGGGTATCCCGCACACGCTTCGAGAAATCTTCCTGTACACTGATGCCTGTTCCCTTGAAAAAGCGAGCTCGCGCAAGGATAATTTCTTTCACTTTGAAGTTTGCAAATTTTACTATAATGGGTCTCGTGGATCCTGATCCCAATCGGTGCGCTCTCTCTACATCGAAGTCACTCGTATTTATTTCGAGAATATCCCATAGAGCATGCCTCACCAGCTCCTCCGACATCGCCCACGTTTCTCCTTGCATTTCCCCGAAGCCGTGAAATACCAAATTGTTTCTTCCGGAGCGGTTTTCAAGATCGTCCAGCTTCGATTCACAAAACACTAATTTTTCTTTCAAGAAAGAGTTCTCAGCCTTCAGTTCTCTTAATTCTGCAGATAACGACCGTATATCGCCCTGTACACTGGTGGTTGTTTGAGACATGCTATCGAGTTTTTCGTCCATCGAGATTAACTTCTGAATAACATCCTCTGTTGTATATGGCCCCGGATTTTGTTCTATTCCAGAGATAATTAGTACTATGGTGGTCACAAGTCCTAGGAAAAACAGACTACTAATGTTTAGACTGCCTTAGACCGCCATTCTTGTCATTGTCCACTTCCTGATGACCGCATTCCATGCCCCGATCGCACCCCGCCACTGTTCCAAGGAATTTCCCATCTTCACTCTTCACGCTTCGCTGAATACGGGAGCTTCGCGAAAACACGTCTAACCAAGTTTCGCGATTATTCCATCTTGTGACTGTGACATTTGCAATTAATTGATATTGCTTTATTCCATCTATTCGTGTATTTTATTGTGCTATGAATTATTTCCTTTGCTCCTACAATAGTCCTGATTTAGCTATTGTAATTGTTACTTTCGTGCGGATTCCAGCACAATTCTATGTAAGTGGGTGAAACCGCCTAGTTATCTGCAACCCACACCACACTCCCTCCATTTGGGCTGCATACGACGTAGGCATAAATCTTTCTGCATGGTGACAAAAATATGTGAATTTTATTTTATTTTTTCTGTCGATGATAATACATTTCTGTAAGTTAGACATAGAGTATGGCATTGATTCTGTACATTAATATCTGTCTCGTATAAGAATCCAAACAGGATAGTTTATCTCATTCACATTTTGGCAAATTACTATGTCTTGTCTCAGTTGCACCACACACACACACACACACACACACACACACACACACACACACACACACACACACACACACACACACACACACACACACACACAACACACACACACACACACACACACACACACACATATTATGGAGATGTGTCAGTGTCTGTGTGCTGCATGGAGTTGTTGAAGGGGTACATATTTCAATAATATACACTGGGCGATTCAGGAAGAATGTCGAAATTTTGAAAAATTCAACGCGTAGTGCGCTGGAGATACTATGTAGGGGAAACTATCGAACTTTTTTTTAAAGCGCACCAGTATGGGCATCTATTACCACACAGAAGACATCTAAGTACAAGCTGGAATGTTTTTTTTCGAATGGCCAACTCAAATTTTCACGACGAAAGAGTTATACCTATACGTTCGATATTATGTTCATACTTATCGTGTATATAAAGCAAAGGGGTAAAATCGTAACAATTTCGCAAGCAAGTGCTCATCATGGCAATAATGTCACAACTACTAATTTAGGATAACTTTTAACACACAAACACAGTGTCTTTATATTGTCACACTATCTCTGAAGGGAAAATGTATTAACTCACGAACCTTACTTAATTGCAAAAACGATAGAATATCAAACCCTGACGCTGTTGCTTAGTCACCAGATGAATCCAGAATGTAGTCTGGATTATCTACACAAGTGTTTCTCAACCGCCGAGACGCGAAAGGTTCTCCTGAAATTTATCATATTATTTTGTGCAGCAATTTTCATTAATATATATTTTGTAGTGGAAATATTCTGATAAATTGAATTTTTTTCCCGGTCTTCAAAATGAAGGATGCCAATGACAGCACCAAATTAGTGTAATGAAATTGTCATGAGAACAGCGCAAGATTTCATTAGATCCAGTGAATGACAACTAATTTAAACCTAATTCTATATTTGTCAACAAGCTCAGATATAATCGAACTGTTTGTCCCGGGTTCGATACCCGGTGGAGGCACATAGTGGTTCGGATCCCACTTCAAACAGTAGACTCAGTCTCTGTTCAGCCTATTTGTGCACAAAGTGAACTTAAAACAACAATTCAAATAATCTAAATGTTACTCTTTACGGTTATGCCATAATTTATTTACATCACATACTAATGTATATATTAGAAAGGCATTTAGGAGTAAAATTGTTGACATCAGGATATTGACTTTTAAAAAAAGAATTTGCCAGGCCGTGGTTTCACGAAGATTCGAAAAACTGATCAGGCCCTTAGCAAGGGGGTGGGGGTCAGTAGTCAGTAGTCTTTCAATTGTTCTATTGTTTCCTCCGCTTCTGAGACAGTCTAATAGTAAGCAATTTACATCTAGTGGTTCTCCGCTATTGGAGCAAGGGCCATTTTAAAGTGACGTAACGGCAGTAAACAAAGCTCCTATTTGTACGTTTAATTGCCTTGGTCTCAAATTGCTCAAAAAAATATACTGGAAGAATGCAAATGGCTCATTCTTCCAACGTTTTCTTAAAAGAACAATTCTCTCCTTCCAGCAATAAACTAGGAGCTGATTTTTTTTTGTTTATTTGAAGATCCCACACATAGTACCTGCATCTCCTTGGGTGCCGTGCAAGGCTCCTTTTCGGATGCTGCGAACGAGATTCCTTGGCTGACTTCCGGTGTGGTCGATGACGTCAAACGCAGGAGGCCATCTGGAAGAGAGAATTGCAGATGGCCTGCTTTATCTCGCAACCGTTCAGTCAGCTTTGACACGTGCACTTTAGCATCATTATCCGAAAATATGCGAGACTGTGAATGAGGCTTCATCCGAAAGCCATGTTTTCGCAAAATATCTAAGGGTTATGAACGTCAACAATGGCAGCGAGACCATTGTTGATTTTACCTAAGTTCGGAGCGGGTGGAACCTCCCTTTTCGATACAAGAAAAAATAAGTCTGAGTCGATATCGATCTTGATGTATCTATATCGACCGATACTAGTGGTATCGAAAAGTACCGGTTAAATTTTATATATCGATACTGGCCGATAATTTTCCGTCACTTTCATCGTTCACAGGATCGAAAAATATACCGCGCGACATTTTGACTGAGTCTAATTATTCTGAATCTGAAGTTATGCAAAATTAGAAGTTTCCATTGAATTGTAACTACACTAGTGTCCAAAATTAAAGCAACAAACAGAAATCCTTTCCTCGTGTGATTTCTTTGTTGATAAATCCTGGCACATTAAGGTTAGTTTATTTTCTATCTTAAACCAGTTGTCTATGACATCATAAATATTACTATCACCTGATCGTATTATGTGGTCAAATGGACACACGGGAAAGAATTTCTGTTTGTTGCTTTAATTTTGGACATTAGTATATATTATGTGATAAATTGTCAGATATTTTTTATATTCTGATGATTTTTTTGGAATATTTTAAAGAAATGTCTCTTGTAAATTGATAGGCCCGGGACTTTATGTCCTATAAAACTGTAAAATATGTATGTAATTATGTCACATACATTGGAAAATATGTCATGAAAAATTACAAATATGTCAGTAAAGCCAAAAATATGCACAACAGTACTCTCGAATTTTTTCCCATACCCGATAGAGTAGAGTAGGGGCTGTAATGTACCGAATGTTATTTTTACTTTTGACTGATATTTGTGAAAAGCGAAAAAGGCAAACAAATGAGAACGAAACTTCATTACTTCTCGTGCCACAATGATACAGAACATTTTTCCTTAATGATGTTTGCATGGCTATCAATTGTCGGCGGGATAAAAAAGTGGGGTATTATTGTTCTGTACTAAGAAAAGACGGCACCTTTTTTCCTCCGTAATTTCCATATCCTGCCATCGACAATGTGTAATATCCGTTGTGCTAAAGCTACGAATAAAAAAATATGAAATAACCGATTATGTGCGAGAAGATTACGAAATTATAAGAAATATGTCTTATTACAACAAAATTGAAGAAATATGTTGTAAAAACGCGAAATTGGTGAAATATGTCAAAATATGCTTTGTCAAGTTTGTCTATTTTGGCTGATTTTCATCAGATATGTAACTGTTAAAGATCTCACCCCAGTAATAGATCCGAAGCCAATTGAAAAAAAATGTTATAACATAAAGTCTCGGGCCCTTGACGTGGAAGACACGCTAATATTAATCAAAATTTGGAACAACTTTTAATTGTTGGACGGTCTATCTGCCATGTACGAGGTATACTTTAAAGGATCATAAACTTACAAAATAATTTTAAAATAAAATTGGGCCTCTCGGATAGTATCGTTGTCGTACCGTTTTAATACTACACAGATGACAAGATCACATAATTTCACATCTTCCGCTCTACCTGCGTCACTACAAGAGCTGCTCGATGTGGCGACCCTGAAGTTCGTTGCAAACAGTGTACCTCCGAAGGATGTTTGCATACACACGCTCAAAAATACCTGGTGTCTGCTGCAGCCAGAACTCGTGCAACCAGGTCTCCCTCCGACACTACAGGAGTCTCATAAACAAGATTCTTCATGTGGCCCCATACGAAAAAGTCAAGAGGAGTTAGATCCGGCGATCGTAGCGGCCAAGGAGTTGATGCATCGCGAGCTATCCACCTGTCGCCGTATGTTTGATCCAGATGTTGTCGGACGTCATGGGAAAAGTGTGCTGGTGCGACATCATGTTGGAACCACATGTGCTGTGTAAACAGATTGTAAACAGAGGACGTTGGAAGCAGCACACATGACATCAGGTGACTGAAGACGTCCCCCTTCGTCAATGTGGGTTGCATACCGTGAAATTATGTGATCTTGTCATCTGTGCAGTACCAAAACGGCACGTTTCCGGACGTGATCTACTAAGTCCCCTCTACAACCCCTAGAAGTGTGTAATAGGAATTCTGATTCACCCTGTACATACGTATATAATTCATGCTATAAAGCCCGACGAAATCAAATCACGTAACATTGCCCAGGACTCAGAGCGTCTCTTTCCTGTTGCAAATACACTACAAGGAAGCAGTAGGTATAAAAAGAGTTAAAATTGGGCCACCGGTATCGCGAGAACATTAAAGTTACATCACGATGAGAGGAGCAAATGGGGCCAGAACAGGTACCTGGATCTCACAAATACAGCTCGCGACAATTGTAAACGAGAACAGATGCGTTCCATATGCATCACGAGCGCCCAGGGCATCTGGTGGAGACGGGAGCAATTGCACAATCTATGGGGCAATTCGGTCGACGACCAATTAATAGCTCGCCAGTAACCCTGTGCGTAACTGAATGGATGCACCACCAGGAACTGCAAATATGCATCCCTGAAGAGCCGGTGAAAAACGAGTGGACGAGGTTGCAGTGACGAATGGTCCACAACGTGAAAATGAAATGTTTCACTTTATATATATATATTTCGTTCTGCCAGAATCAGAGTAAATTTCCCGGGGTAAGAGTGTAATTTAGCCGATATCTAAAAAGGGTTGAGACCACCTCAGACTTGAGATAAACCTTAAGGCATTGGATGAAATACCATAAGCAAATACACTGCCACACACATATTACCTGTGGGTCCCGGGTTCGATACCCGGTGGAGGCACAAGTGGTTCGGATCCCACTTTAAACTGTAGGCCCAGTCTCGATTAGCCTTACTGTGCATAAAGTGGACTTAAAACAACAAATCAAATCAAATCAAACATATTACCTGTAAATCACCACTAAACTCAGTTTGCACGCAATACTTGTCTACTTGATAAGGAAAACACTGAATCTGTTAATAACAATTTCTGCAATTGCATTTGACCAAATTCCACAAAACGGAAACTATACATATTTGAATCAGCAACTACCATTTCCTATCAACCGAAAATGGCCTCTTCGATGGCGCAGTGGTAGCGTTGTCGCCTTGTAATCAAGGGGTCCCGGGTTCGATACCCGGTGGAGGCACATAGTGGTTCGGATCCCACTTTAAACTGTAGGTCCAGTCCCGATTAGCCTTTCTGTGCATAAAGTGGACTTAAAACCAACTCAACTCTCAACCGAAAAGCCTACAGGTTAGTCAATAATAATTTGTAATTGTGTCATAATAGAATTGACGTTATAACATTATAAACGTATTGTCTTAATTCAATATTTTAAATGTATTACTGAATTAGGCGGAAGTGTAGCAAAACACTAATTTTACCTTTAGTAGGTACAGGATGCTTGTTGGGAAACCTGATGGTAAGCGACCTGTAGGAAGATCAAGACGAAGTTGGAGGGATTACTTTGAGATGGATCTAAAGAAAATCGGAAAAGATGGTAAAAAATGGATTGATTTTGCCCAGAATAGAGACAGACGTAAGGTTGGTGTTGCCGCAGCCATAAACCTTAGGGTTAGTGAGTTAGTTAGTAACAAATAATTAGATATTTGGAAGTAAAGATTAAGGTCTCCTTTGTTTCACGGCTTAACCTTCTTCATGTTGATTGTATTACGTAGTCAACGTAGCAGCTAGGCTGTTACGTCATGTATTACCATTAACCACGCTCACAGTTATGATTTTCACATAGGTTCTAAATACACTACCGGCTCCGATATGCCATTTTCGACTGATATCAACACAGTAAATTGGTTTTTTATTGTTTGAATTGTAGTTTTAAGTCCACTTTAAGCACAGAAAGGCTATTTACGACTGGACCTACAGTTTGAAGTTGCATACGAATGTCTCTCCACAGGGTATCGAACCCGGGACTCCTTGATGACAACGCGACGACGTTACCACTACGCCATCTTGGAGATTTAGGGTAGTTGATTGAATTAGGTTATTTTAGGTCGCTATTCTGCCACTTTTGGCTAATCGCGACGACGATGATGAGGGATGATACGATGAAATTGATGAAAGGACACTCCGAAAGAACATCCATCCCCATGCCGGGATTCGAACTCGGGACTCTTGGCGTTCGTAGTGTGCTGTGTTAACCACTCCGCAACGGAGGACGTCACATTGTAAATGGGATTCGTAACGTTCCTACAAGCCGCGGTGGCTCAGTCGGTAACGCGTCTGACTACCATGCTCAAGGTCCCGGGTTCGATCCCCGGCCGGTTCAAATCCGGGAACTTTTCTAACGGTGAAAGCGGCCCCGGCGCCCACCCAGCGTCGAATAACATGGGTACCTGGGGGAAACCCTGGGGGGTAAAGGCGGTCAGGGGCGTGATGCTGATCACATCACCCCCACTTACGACCGGATCAAGAAAGTGTGGGGCGTTACCCCCACACCCCCTATACGCCTTCATGGCGTGGTGCTATGCACAGGGGAACACTTTACCTTTTTTACCTACAATCATAATGAAACATGTATGTGAGCGAATGTAGCAGTCCTGGATTCGTGGCGGCGAGGGTGGTTGCAACCCCCAATTTTGTCACTTTTACGCCCGCACTAAGCTAAACTTTATCTACCACTTGCCCCCACGGATTTGGAACCCAATCGCCGCCACTGCGTAGCGCTCTACGCAAACCACTCCGTCAAGGAGATTGGTTACAGTAGGGACACCCGGTTCTATGGCAGAGCGCGTTAAGTGGTCAACTGTCGATTTCATCGTCAAAGTTCCCAGTTTCGAGTCCCTTCATCAATTTCATCTAATCATCCTCATCGCCACGATTGCTCAAAAGTGGTATAAAAGCGACGTAAATTAACAAAACTACAAAATATACTGGCTGACTGAACGATAGTCTAGTTTCTACTGTATTTTTTTTTCTAATCGCAGGATGAGGAACAGTCTGAGGCTTCTGTTGAAGACAGAAGGTCTTTAAAATGAATACGCAAGAGGATGGACAAAACACGATCGTAAGCAAGGTCAAAAGTCATGTGGCAACATTCATGTACTTGTGGAAGGTTCGCTTCGGAGCTTCCGAGAATAGCCACCAGATGTCCTTCTTCCTTGTGACCGGGAAGAAATATTCTTTTGTCATTTCGGACAAAGCGCCGACCTCATGGCACACTCAATGGGAATAAGGCCTATTTTTACTGGCAGGAGGGAGATTAAAACTCTACCAAGGCCTGTTTTGTGTTTCTCGGCGAGGTTCCCAAGGCAAAAAAAGAGACAGAAGAGTGTTGGGAAAGCAGCTGTAGCGAAGGCTTTATGGTTCTTTGGCGTCGAATTTAATGACAGGAGGTGGAAATGTCTGTCACAAGATGGCGGCGATGTTTTGGCCAACTGCATAGAAGAAATGGCGGCTAGGCTTGCAACGGCATCAAACTGTCTTCCTCGTACCACAAAGTCACGACCAGTGACGTATTTAAAGGGGAGAAGTCTAAGTGGTTCGGACGCACCCAAGTTGCAAGTATACCTTACACTGAATATATAGATCATACGGTATGCGAAGGATGAGCAGACCTTTACACAATTATAAAATTGAATTTCAAGTCCTCAGCGCTCAACTGGATTTCCATAATGTTATATAACTTATGTTGCAAGATTTAAAAGAGCACAATTTAATTTCTTAAAGTATTATTTCATTTTAAAGAATCCGATTCAAACTCATTTGCAACTTATTAACACATTTCAAATCAATTTTCCCATATAACAGAAACGAATCGAAATTAACAACTTTACAAATATTGACATTCATACAGCGTTCTTAACTGAATGTCGATAGAAAGAAAGTGAAGACATCTTTTAATTTTGTGTGTAGAAGACAGTCACAAAGTACAGGGTTTCTATAAATTAGTTATACAAAAGTAATCGTTAATTGTGAAGAAAGTGTATGTCTAACAGAAATGGTTTATACATCAATGAATACAGCATATCTTCAAGTTTCATGTCGCACGTTGTTAGTTGCAGACGCCGCCACTGGAGGCGTGGGCGTTTGTTTATCTTTCACAAGTGCCGACTTGGATAGGTCGCGGAGGAACGATTCCGTGGCCACCTCGTTCGCCTGATTGCACACCATGGATTTCTCTATCTGGGGTTACATTAAAGAACGTATGTTTGTTCCCCCTCTTCCCAGCAACGTCGACGAGGTGGCCACGAAAAGTTCCACCACGACCAATCCAAGTCGGTACTTGTGTAAGATAAACAAACGCTCCAGTGGCGGCGTCTGAAACTAACAACGTGCGACAAGAAACTTAAAGATATGCTGTATTCATTGATGTATAAACCATTTCTGTTACACATACACTTTCTTCACAATTAACGGTTACTTTTGTATAACTAATTTATAGAAACCCTGTACAATAATTGAATAATCACCTATAATTCTTTGGCATTTCTTGTACAAAGAGGGTTACATATTTCTGCCGAACTTAGACGAATGCAAGGAGTTATATCCCCGTTAGTGTTTAGTCCCGCTTCCCTAAAACGTATGTAATTACCGTGCGGATTCCTTTACCCGTAGCTTTGGAAGAATTAAAAGTTTTGATATGTCAATTTGATTTGGTCTTTCAAGTCCACTTTATGCACAGTAAGGCTAATAGGATCTGGACCTACAGTTTAAAGTGGGATCCGAACCACTATGTGCCTCCACCGGGTATCGAACCCGGGACCACTTGATTACAAGGGGACGACGCTACCTCTGCGCCATCGAGGAGGCCCCAATGGTGTATCAGTACATATATATGTATGTATACATGTGTGTGTATGTGTGTGCGTATGCGCTACTGCTACGAATGTTATTGTAATAAAACTATATTAATTCGCTTTTGAAGTACCGAGTGTCCCAGAAGACTTTCCCTTGTTACAAACTTTATTCATATCCGCTATATGCAAGGTAGAGATGTGAAAGTGGTGCCAAAATGTTGGAAAACTAAGCAAGTTTTTTTTGTTGCAGGTTTGAGTAACGTGGCTGTATTGTAGCAGTGTCAGTGCCCAGAAAATCAGAAATGTCCACAAATCAGGAAAAAGCTCAGCATGTCCTCTGGTATCAAGAGACCCGGTCACCAATAACAGTGCAGAGGAACTTTCAAATGTACAGAATTCTTTCGTCTAGAATATCTGCCATCAATAAGTTGGTATTTAAAAAATTGAATTTATCTTCATTCCCAAATCCTGTCAGGTCCAAGAAACATTGTATGGAAAGATGCCACCCTATGTCAATAGCATTAATTCCGGATTCCTTGGCACTGACACTGCTACACTACAGCCACGTTACTGAAACCTGCAACAAATAAACTTGGTTAGTTTTCCAACATTTTGGCACCACTTTCACATCTCTACATTGCATATAGCGGATATGAATAAAGTTTGTAATCAGGGAAAGACTTCTGGGACACCCGGTATTAATGCAAGCTAAATCATACTAGTTTAAAAAAAATCTGGACGCGTGAAAAAGAGTAAGCCCTGTAACCACCCCGGTTTACATTTTCCTCAATTTTTATATCTGATAAGGTTGCCATACCCTCACAGACTTTCTACTCTTTTTCTTCTTTCCTCGAACAATCCTTGGGTAATTCTTCACAAGTGAATTCATCTTAGCAGACGAAGAACTTGGCAAACAACTCATATTCTTTCTTTTTTTACATCGTTCTGACAACATCGTATCGAAACCAAACCTTGCGACAAATGCCGGCCCACGAAGAACGAGGTCACGGACTACAAAGGGGAAGATAAAAAAGAAGAAGAAGAAGACGGTTTGAAGAGCAAGTCGTGAAGAAAACGGACATGGGGAAACTCTGCTGACGATCGTTTCCCATGTTCCACTTGGCATGTCCTGCGTTCCATATACAAACACAAAAAAATAGATATGCTGCAGCGAAAAGTCGACCAAAAGACGGATCAGTGTAGCAAGTCAAACATGAAAATATCAATATATTGTTTTGGAGGGAAAAAGATCTGAATTGAATAAATAAAAAACCAACCAAATACGCTGGGATTACACATTTCTGACAGATATTACGCAATTTTGCTTTTGTGATGCCACCTGGAATGCTTTATGGGTACTAATTCACACATTCATGAAAATTTTCCACCATTTGGGGAACTTTATAGAATTAATTCAAAAGTATACAATGGGCATTATTTCATAATTTTCTGCTGGAATTTAGATGATTTTCCCCCCGAAAGAACAACGGCAAGTTTCACTAAGCCGATTTGGTTCTATTGTAAAGCAGTTCCCTGAAACGATCAATATGTCAACGTGAGCACACGCACACGAAAGAAAACATAAGAAATATTTTCTGTATTCCTGCTGTACTTTTACTACGCTCTACGTCTCTCTTCTCCCCCCCCCCCCTAGGCAACCAGATCTGGGTATATGGGGGAGGGACTTAAGCCCCTGAATTGTATCTGCGAAAAGCCTTTCTACCGATTAAGAAAACTGAGAACTGAGTATGAAAAGAGCCATAATGTGAGCAAATGAGAAACTTTAATGTGCCCAAATGGTAATATCACCATTAAATATCTTATTTCTTGTTCGGTCTTTGTAAACTTGTTCAAGTGGTGAAAGAATGACAATTTGTGTTTTGTGGAAACTTTTCTTCGTTTTTTGTGTTCGCTCGCCGAGTAAAATAAACCAAATCAATCAATCAGTTGTTCATATAGTTGTCAATTAGACGTATTCGTTCATTTATTGTAATTTCCAGAACTAGGAAACCCCTAGTCGATTTCGGTCAAAGACCTGGGAGTCGTTGTGGACGAAAACCTCACTTGGAGTGACCATGTGAAGGCCATATGCAAAAAATCCTATCGCTGTACCGCCTTAAAAATATTTTACCACAAGAAGTAAAAAAAAAACACTCGTGGAGTCGTTAGTTCTGTCTCAAATAGACTACTGTGACTTAACATATATTGACCTCAACGGTGAACTAGCAAGACGTCTACAGCGAATACAAAATGCATGTGTGCGCTACATTTATAATATCAAATATTTTGACCACCTGACCCCGGCTTTCAAGGACCTAGGCTGGTTCGACCTTTCCACCCGCCGCCGCTTCCACGCTTTTACAGCGCTCTACAAAATAGTAAACTCACGAGAGCCCTCCTTCCTACTTTCTCGATTTCAACCCCTAAGTTCACCACACACCTTTGCCACCCGTTCGAGAGACAACTCTCTGCTGGCCATCCCCTCCCACAAGACAACGTTCCTTAACGGCCACTGCTACCAGAGCGTGGAATGACCTCCCCAACGACATAAGAAATTCGTCTTCTCTCGGCCAATTCAAATCAAAATTAACAAATCATCTTCTGGAGACAACTTACCAGTACTGAAAACAGGGAAATAAAATTCGTGTAAACTTGTAGGACCAACACCCACCGACTTTTTCTGAAATTTGACTATGTTTGTTGCGTGTGTGTTCATGTTTTACGTGTATTTTTTTTACTTAGTGTGTATGTATTTTTGTCTTTATTTTTTATGTTTTTGCGTCTTTCTCTTTTATTTTTTCTTGTGTTTTTCTTTTTTTTGGTATCTAAATGTTTTTAGTTTTTATGTATATTTCATTTCTTGGTATCTTAATGTTTTTAGTTTTTATATATTTAACATACAGTTAGCTATAAAAATCAATTTATAAAATGTAAAGTAGAGATGGTTAAGTGGAAGAAAAGGCTTGTGCCTTAACTTCGCCATCCAAAACAAGGAATAAATAAATAAATAAATATTTATGAAAGAGTTTAGAAAACAGCATAATAAAGCAACGCAACGAGGATTCGAACCTGAAATCATTCTTTCACAGCGTACTATGCTCAAAAGTTTGGCCAGTTGTTTTCGTTGCTATGCTACTAAAAAAAAAGAAAGAAGACGTCAATAATATACAGGGAGGTCCAAAAGTGCGGAACGGGCCGAATAAAACCGAAATGCATGCGGTTTTTGAAATTTTATGTGTACATGTAGTTTGGGGATTGGGGAAAACCTACCGAACCGCTTTTGAAATATGGTCGCCATCTTGGATCGAGATCACTTTTTTTTGAATGGGAACCTAGGCATGTGACATATGAAATTACACTGGAAAAAGCTCACAAACACGATGGCAGCATTCATGTTTGCAAAACCTTATTCATGTTCATGCTACAGGGTGTTAAAGAAGTGTTTTCAACGGTTTTTCTCATTGTTGAAGGATGTTAGAGGATATGCTCTATAAAATCGATCAGCTAATTCCCTTCTCCCTCTCTCTCTCTCGCACACACATACTGTATATTCACACATGAACACACACGCATGCAACTTGGCCGGACCGAAGCTCATTTATCACTGAGATTGCATGTTAATGGCCTAGCCACGTCGTTTCCCTGCAATAAGTGCTCCTCGGAGCGATTTGCGAAGTTTATATTTTGTAATTACAGCAAAGACTACCTTGTGAGAAAATTTAATTCTCACGTTGGACGTAACAAATGATGATGGCATCGGGCATCTAAACAGCACGTTTGAAGGGGAAGTTCTTGATGATTTTATATGCTCTGTTCGCTAATTCTACGCAAGTAATGAAATGGGGTTCTGTTTTATTAGTCTCGGAGCTTTTTCTCTCCACACACTTTCATTTATATTGAAGAGTACTGGAGAAAAACCTGATGAGTCAAATTTTATCGATTCGCTGTTTTCGATGGCATTAAATAGCTCCGTCAGCGTAGTTCTATATGTTGTAACTGTAAAGACGAAACACTCGGTAATTCAGTTACTCATTTTTCAAAAGTAACTCATGGTTGCCCTTACTTAAAACTGTCAATTACTTAGTTGCCAAAATTAACTCACAGTTACTGTTACTTCAAACTGCCAGTTACTTAGTTGCCAAAATTAACCCACAATTGCCGTTAATTCAAACAATCAGTTAGTCACTTTTCAGTAATTAACTCACAGTTGCAGTTATTTCAAACAATGAACTGTTTAAACCGTAGACTCTGAGTTACAGTTCCAAATTTTTAAAAATCAAGTAACTGAGTGGTAGTTACGCATTTTAAAAGCTGAGTTACAGTTACATATTTTAATCAGTAACTGAGTTACAGCTACATATTTTCAAAAGTAACTGAGTTACACATTTTAAACAACAATTGAGTTACAGTTACACATTTTAAACAGCAACTGAGTTACAGTTACACATTTTAAACAGTAACTGAGTTAGAGCTACATATTTTAAACAGCAACTGAGCTACAGTTACATATTTTAAACAGCAACTGAGTTACAGTTACATATTTTGAACATCAATTGAGTTACAGTTACATATTTTAAACAGCAACTGAGTTACAGTTACATATTTTAAACAGCAACTGAGTTATAGTTACACATTTTAAAGAGTAACTGAGCTACAGTTACATATTTTAAACAGCAACTGAGTTACAGTTACATATTTTGAACATCAATTGAGTTACAGTTACATATTTTAAACAGCAACTGAGTTACAGTTACATATTTTAAACAGCAACTGAGTTATAGTTACACATTTTAAAGAGTAACTGAGTTACAGTTACACATTTGAAACAGTAACTGAGTGGCAGTTACGAATTTTAATAATTAGTTACACATTTTAAATAATAAGTCAGTTACAATTACACGTTTTAAACAGTAACTGAGTTACAGTAACTGTTCTAGAGTGCTATACGCTCGCGGCAACATCATGGATCTTTTTTCGTTGTTTAAAAAAGGCAATTATGGTCTCGGTTATAGGTGCTCCGGTGCCTGGGATAATTGATGGCGCTGGAGATAACATACATAGAACACGAGAAACCGATTGCATTCACTCAAGTAGATCTCCAAACAAGACACCCGTCACTGAAGAATGCAAAGATCCAATCCTCTGGAGAAGATGAGCCGTTTTGAGGTTAATCCATCCCAAAAGAAATGCGGGAGAAATTTAAAACTTCCCACGGCGTAAACTATTGAAAGTTTTGAATGATTTGCTTGTTTTCAATTCCCGTGGGTCTTTCATCCAACCATCCCAATGCCCAGAAGCGTGTGATGAGATGAGTCGCTGGCTTATGTAATGAGAAGGAATGTCCGGTTTGGAGGGTCTATTTATGTCAGCGCCGGCCTTCAGAAAGTGGTCGGAAATAACACTCCCGGGGCGGTTTTTCCTCCGCGTCTCGTCATTCTTATCTGTCGCAAGTTTTCCCGACCACTTGTGCCTTGTTTCACTCGGCTTGGCTTTTCTTTTTCTCGAGTTTCAAAGTCGTACCAGACGGTCTGTTGCTCTGCACCTGCCTCGGAGGGACCTCGTGGGGCATGTTCCGATGTAAAGATGGTGTAGATTGTAACGGCCGCCTGTTCTAAGTTTGTCTTCCTGTTTCGTGCAAATCCGTCTCATATGAAGAATTTGCTCTTTTATTGCAAACACTACCGGGATACGTTTTGGTTAATGTTCCTGCCAAGCGAAGCCCTTATCAAACTTTTAGCAGTATCAGAATGCTATACAAATTCTATATGTAATAATACTGTGTGTGTATATTATATATAAATATACACACGTGGGCTGTTCAATAAAGGGCGTGTAAGAGGGTGACCTCACTTCCACGTAGTACACCCTCTTCCCCCTTTCAACCTTCACTTGTGCGCCCCTACTCGTTTTTTTAAAACAAAAACTTTCGTTTCTAAAATATTAATTCACGCCTACATTTATATTAGGTATATAAAAAATATGAAAATACATACATGTAATTTGAATCAATGTAAAAACTGGTACGAGAGGTTGATGTTCGATATCGCGGATGCTCGACAGGTTTCTTCATTTCATTTCAGTTGACACTACATTCCGAAAACAAACAATTTATGTAGCTATAGTGCAAGATACATCTGCATGTTTCTCCCAGAAATTAGTAGCGTATTCCACGAACTGTCTGTCGGTGTGTTCCGTTAGGGCGCTGGGGCTTAAAAAAGTGAAGCTTTCTTGACTTGTTTCATACTCTAAAATCTATTCTTTACTTGATTTACTAGCATATCTAAAGCACGGTCGAAAATCTTTACTTTAAAACAATCCAACGAGTCGAGAAAGCTAACATCTTCTGTCAGTTCGTCGAAGAGGTTTTTTTACTGGTAGATATTGGCGTTTCCATTTGCCACCCTCTGGCCATTTCTTTAACTTCATTTTCTAACACCTCAAAATTATTCCGAAGCTAATTAAGACCACGTACAGACTTTTCTAGAAGGCTGAATGCCTCATCAAGAAATATGCTGGGATTTTGTAAAGTTTTGGAAACAAGATTTTGATCTGGAATACAAGCAATAAGACGAAGAGATGAAGAATGATAGAATGAAGATATATTCTTTCGCAATGTAGATGCTTCGGCTATTTCTGCATTTGACTTTGACGTTACTATGTTCTTTGACAAGCAGTTTAAGATTAAATGGAAATTGACTTGAATTATCGAATACGCGATAAAACGTACCATCGACAAAACGTACCTACCACCTGGGCGGTTACCTGCGAAGGGTCTTCTAATGAGTCATAAACTATTTTGCGATGCGACAAAACGTACCACTTGATGGGGCGGCATCAAAAATCGTGTCGTTTGTTATTACAGTTCCACACTGTTATTCGAATTTCCGCGTTTTGCAACCAATTATTCACAAAGTAATCAAAGAAAAGAGTTAGCTTCGCTGATTCTGGGCCTTCAGCCATCCATCATAAACTTCCTCCGTTTTTAAGAAGGCCAGAGCGGTACACATGCGTATATGCAAACGGATTTCCTCATTCTCTCGATACTCGACCGAAAGTCCTATATCTTCAACTTTACGCCAAAGGCATTTCTTAAAATGGAAGAAGCACCCACTGATTTCTGTCGAAGGAAACCCTTGGCGAATCGCAGATATGGCTGCCAATTTGGGAGCGTGAACCTATAACCTAATCTAACCTAACCTAACTCAAGGTCAAGTTAGCTGGGTGCTGATTCGGGTGGCAGATAACGCACCGTATTGGAATGTTTGACATGTCAAAGGCAAGTTCAAGCGTTTTAATTGAAGTGGTACGTTCTGTCGCGAAGTAAATATTTTGAAGTTATTGGTGGATCCTTCACAGGATCTGTTTATCTGAGTGGTACGTTTCGTCGCGAAAACCCAAGTGGTACGTTTTGTCGGGACCGATTTATCAATTAACATTTTCTCTTTGCGGTTGCAGGGGCATAAAAATATAATCTGTTTGGTTGAAAGGTAACTTTTGTGAACTATCGATCTTAATTTATCATTTTTACTGCAACCCCGAAGCTCGTGTGCCCACCCCCCCCCCACGCCGCGGAAGTTGCGGGATTTTATTTACGCCCCTGCACCTTGGTAACTGCAATGTAGCAGACAAACGAGGCTCTGGCGCCTGGACCTACGGCCAGTATAATCATCTGTAGGGCTGTGGGTTGTCCGTCCTGTGTCTTGTCTTTATGTGCTGAGTTTTCCTTTACAGCCTCAGCTTTTAATTGGTTAAGAATAATTTATTGTATTGCTCAGAGACAGATATCGATTTTAGTTACGTTAAGGGGCTGGGACCCGTATAGTGTGACGGGTGCAAAATAGTCTAAGTGCTGACGCACCCATATTTTTTTTAAAATTCAATCAATCAATCAATCAGTGTTCAATAAAGAGTTACCATAATTTTTTTACTCACATAATTTCTCGCTCTAAAATTTAATTTTATTTATGTTATATTGTTAGCTTAATATGTAACGTATGCGCGATACTATTGTTTTGACTACAGTTGTATGACTGTGACAGCCGTGGAGGTTGAGACATGTTCAGTTCCGCCAATGGTAATAATGGAGGTAACACGAGACAAACAATACGCAGAGTTGAAATTTTGTAGACTTCGTGTGAACAAATCGTCAGCTGAGGCCTATGGAGACTGGAGAGTCTGTTCTTCCCTATAGCTCTGTCGAAGGTGGTATATAATGTTTAAGGGAGGGAGAGAATCAATTTTAAAGAAAGGTGAACCCGGAGCTCCGGCCAATGCTCTTACGGAAGAAAACATCAACACTCCTGCTTTCATTGTGAGAGACTAAAAATTTCATTGGGTACCACCCACATGTTGGTAACTTTCATTGGGTACCACCCACATGTTGGTAACGGAAAAAATACACACGAGATATGTTTGTGTGCTGTGGGTTCCAAGACCACGATAATGCTCTGCCGCACAACAAAAATATTGTTTCTGAATATCTCGCGAAAAACGATGTGAAGTGTGTTCCTCATCCTCCCTATAGTCCAGATCTAGCCGCATGCGACTTTTTTCTTTTCCCCAATTTCATGAGTAGTGAATGATGAGAAGGCGATTCTGAAGGACCTATAAAAAAAACGGCTTCCAGCGTGTCTTTGAAGACTGGCAAAAACGCTGGGACAAGTGCATCGCCAATGGGGACTACTTTCAGAAAGACCATCAAAATTATGAGGATGAGTAAAGACATGTTGTGTATATGGACCACTACACTTTAGAACAACTCAAATAGCTCTCAATCTTTAAAATAAAATTCACATAACCTTGTGCTGTCAATAAAAACAATATTCACTCACAATATAGTTTTGATTTTCTCTTCTTTACAAATCCTATGGCTATCTTAAAGAGATTTTAACAGGTTTTGGAAGCATGTACAATTCAGGAACATATAAGCTCCAGGCCTCATTTCCATTGTTTTTCACTAATTTTAAACAGTTTTTACTTGCTTATAAAAATTTTCCAAGAGCACAGATCAAGTGAGATAAGAAGTACGACAATGCAGTAATAGGTACACGGGGGTTTTAACTTTTTTGGATAGGGAGATAATGTTAACAAAAGAAACTTCATGCGTTTTGTTACTAAAAACGAGATACTTCGAACGGCAGCAACTATCGAACTATTTGAAGGGGATAGAAGGTGTACAATTCGGATCAAATTTTTTTGGGTGTTCAATGTACCCCTGTACCCTCCGTTCCCACGCCACTGCTCATGGACCTGCTATGTGCCAGAAATCAAGCTAGAGCATAACATGTATCCTTAGAATAGCTGAAACATCATAGTTGAAAATAATGTTTGCTTTCACCCTTTGCAATTAGATTGAAGATCAGAGAGTTTGCCAAGCAAAACACGCCATCGGCAGTAATTAGTCGAGAAATTACGTTGACATTGTGACGACCAAGAGCAGAGGCACTTACAGCAATTACGATTTATGGATCGACGTATCTGTGCTCAGTCGTTGGGACAAGTGAGATCATAGGAATTCTGCGATTAGCGTAGTTAATACAAAGTTTTCCTTTTCAGGCTGCAGAAATCTGTGCCATGTTCTTGGCAGGGAGTCATAAGTAATTTTCAGCACCATTGACTAACATTATTTGCCATCATAGTTTTAAGAAAAATTAAAGAACTTGCTATTGTCCCACTAAAAACATTATCCTTACATCAATCTTTATAATTGGACTTGCACTTATATCATATAAGGCATACCAATGACCCCCATAATATACAGGGCGGCGCATATTATATCTCCCAATTTGTAATGACAAACGAAAGAATATGAGTACTTGTAGTAACTTTTTATGATTGTAAAATAAAAATATACACATAGGCATTTCATACAGTGTATGAAATGAACAATACAGGCATCATTGCGCCTTGAAAATATCCTTTAAATGTCCTCCTTCTGCTTGGATGCACTGTTCGAGGCGATGCGGAAAGGCTTTCATGACGCGCGTCTCAACATGGCCTGGGGAATAGTGTGTATTTCACGGCAACTGACGGTTCACAATATTACTCGTGGCTCTCCAGTGTCTAATCCAGTTCAGAATGCTGTCTCTCTCTGGAACAGGTGCATGGCGGACTTAATTCTTCCGCCACAGTGCCCGGTGCCTGATGAAACAGGGTGGCTACAAACAAGCAGAAATGAAATTCCCTGACTTTTCCAGGTTTTCCAGGACAAAATTTACATTTTTCCCTGACAATTACAAACTAAACTAAATCGATGTTTTTGCAAATGGAAATAATAAACTCATACAGATCCAGGTATGGATTTGTTAAGTACCAATATTATCTTCTATGAAATTGACTTAATTTCTCTATTCTCTATTATTTGAATTCAAACAGCAAAATAGAGAATTTGGAAAATTATTACAATTCACAAGCTAGGGAAGGATTACGGAATTTTATCATACGCAGTAAGTTTAAAATAAAATACTTGATTATTTTTAAAGTTACGACTAAATGAGATAAGAATGAAGACTGATTGACTAAGAAATAAACGGTGATCCATAAAGAACGCCGGATTTGAAGTTGTTATAAATGAAATTTATTTTTGGAAAAAAAGCACAAAACACATACCATTCTCTTCAGGAGATATTAAGGTTTAAACATGGATAACAATATCAGGCATATGACCCCCCCCCCCTACTAGCCCTACACGCAATCACTCGGTCCATGAAATTCACCATGAGGCGATCACACATTTCCCCATCAAGTGTGTTGAGGACACGTCGAATTTCTTGCTTAAGTTCCAACAAATTTCGGGGTTTGTTCTGGTAAACTTGTGACTTGGTGTACCCCCACAAGAAAAAGTCACATGGTGTCAAGTCACAAGATCGAGGTGGGAAGGTTTGGTCTCCTCGCAATGACATTATTCTGTCCGGGAACTTCTCACGCAGCAGATTGATTGTTTCTTCTGAAATGTGACAAGTTGCGCCGTCTTGTTGGAACCATACATTTTCGATGTTCATTTGATCCAAACGAGGCTAAGGAAAATCAGTAAGCATTGCACGGTAAGGAATTCCATTCACTGTCAGAGCATTTCCTTCTTCGTCTTCAAATAAGTAAGGACCGACCAAACCCCCACTCCAAATCCCACACCAAACCGAAACTCTCTGATGATGCATTTCCTTTACCTGAATCACTCTTGGGTTCTCAGATCCCCATATTCGGCAATTCTGCTTGTTTACGAACCCGTTTAAATGAAAATGAGCTTCATCGCTGAAAATGATGCGCTTTGCAAAACCCTCGTTCTCTCGTTCCCTTTCAAGGATCGAGTCAACAAATTGCTGTCGTTTTCCATGATCCGCTGGTTTCAGTTCCTGCGTTAACTGCACTTTGTACGCGTGCAAGTGCAGATCTTTCGTCAAGATGCTTTGCATTGTTGTTGGCGCCATATGCAGTTCTTCAGCACGACGGCGATACGATTTTGCAGGACTCACAGCAACAGAATCACGCACAACAGCAACGTTTGCTTCACTCCGGCGACTTCGAGGGCGTCCAGGGCTTTTGATGTCTTCTGTTGATCCAGTTTCTTCAAATTTCTTGATCAATCTACGAACAGTTGATTCGTTCGGTGCATGAAGATGACCAAGTATCGTACGGAGTTTCCGAACAGTCACCGCGAAACTTTCACCATTCTTGTAGTGCGTTTTGACAATCAAAACTCGCTGTTTCTTGCTGTACCTTTCCATCGCGTTAGCAACACACACAAACAGTAGAACAACTGAAACGCTTCTCAGCACAAAACCTCAATGATAACTGATAACAACAATCGCACCAACAATGCTGCCAACCAAACAAAAAAAATATGGCGTCCTTTTCAAATCCGGCGTTCTTTATGGATCACCCTATACAATTTGTAATTTATCAGTCTCCTTATACATTCGCGGTATTATATGTTGATACATTGAATTAAACAAAATAAAGTGTCATATTTCCTTACATTATCAATGGGATTTCTGCTTCAGTACAGTATATCCAAGTGAAGTACTGTGAAACTGACAACATGCAGTTATACCATTATTGCTGACGAAAAGGATATGTAGGTATTAGAAATTTGACGCAAGGAATTTGTAGAATTGCATTGTATAGGTACCTGATTTAGCTAACCACACATTAAAACAGGAACACACTGTTAATAACAGCTTCTGAAAGTTCATATACGAGGGGCGTCCTGAAAAAAGCTTCAATGATACGCAGCACTAGTGGTCGTAGTGTGACAGGAAGAAGTGGCATGTAGCTGTAATCTGGTACAGTTGCAATGCAGCCGTTTGAGGACAGTTCTAGGTTAAAGGTTGCAGCTCTCATACAGTCTCCCACCAACTGCGATGTAGCCTACGTGCAGTAATCAGATTTTAGCACGCTCAGAATTTGGCACAGAGCCACCAGCAATCGTGTGAGGTGTGCAGACCGGACGTTATTTTCATTTGTTAGTATTAGGTACTTCTAAGGCTTGAATTTGGAAACTGATTCAAACTGATGGTGCAGACAATTCACGGGAGGCCAATCGAATGTGCACAACCCCACACAGCTGAGTACACGCGGGCCCTTTGCATCACTTCAGGTGAGAGATCTTGGACAACTCCCTGTACAGCCCTGGCCTTGCATGTACCGACTTTCATCTCTTTGTTTAACTGAAGAAGTTTCTGGCAGGACAAGGATTTGACAGCTACACTGCGGTAGAGATAGTTCCAGTCTTTGCTATCAGACACATATGCCATGGGCGGGCATACAAAATTTTGTACCATGCTACGACAAATGCCAGAACAACGGTGGTGATTATGCCGAAAATTAGGTTAGGACTCAACTGTTACTAATGCAATAAATTACAACTGATATTCTTGTTTCATTTATGCATAATCGGTCGGGACCTTGATTTTTAAATTTTATTTTCAAATTTGTGTCTTTTTTTACTTTTTACTATTCAGTGTTATTTTACACAAACATTCACATTTTCATTTTAGCTCATTTTCTGGCAAATATCAGAAATTATACCTTCATGGTGTTTTTAAACTATTGTTTTAAATTGTAAGTAACATAGCCTACGCCTCTTCGTGAGAGTTTGATATCTTGAAAGTTATTTTCCATACCCCCTTTTTAATTTTAAGGTAAGGGTTATAGATAAAGAAGTTTTCCCCGTATATACTGAAGGGTGCATAATGACCATAAGTGGCGACGCATCCAAAAAAATTAAATCAATCAATCTCACGTGACAGATACCGATATATGAGGGCTATTTTTTTTTTCAACATCCAATGGTGCCGCCAGAAGGCCCGTGAAGCGCTAGGAAGCGGGGCGTCTACCAGCGTGATTACCACCCCCGTGCCACTACCACCACCACTGCCAAGGCCAACGCTTCAGTTGAAGCTGAGCGAAGCGCACGTAGAGATGTCTGCTACAATCCACTATCCCGCCAAGTGCAAGGTGCGTAGTGTGATACGATTTCTACAGGCAAAGGGGCACAATGCAGCGAAAATTCACCATCGAATGAGCTGTGTGCAGGAGAGGCATGCTGTCTTCGGGCATTGTCTTGCTTCATGACAATGCCCGACCCCATGTTGCTGCATCAACCCAAGACCTTCTTCATCGAATCCACTGGGAAGTGTTTGATCACCCTCCCTACAACCCAGACCTTGTGCCGTGACTTCCCATCTTTTCCAGGCGATGAAGAAGTGATTGGGAGGACGGTGCTTCCACACCAATGCGGAGCTTCGGCAGACCTGGCTCAACAGACAGGCAGCACTTGTCTTTGCAGAGAGTATTGGAAAGCTGGTGCATCGGTACGATTAATGTCTGAATCTTCTTGGTGATTACGTTGAAAAGTAGATTATACGTGTACGTAACTTTTGTCAATAAACCCATTTTGCTATTCACTGTGATTATGATTTCATGTCCTATCGGAGGTTAAAAAAAAAATTGCCCTCGTATTATGGAACCAAAAATTGGCATTATCTTTTTTTGATTTGTTAGTGTTACGTTTCCCAAAATTCGCGTTTTTCTTTTACAACATTTTTCTGCCAAATATACCAAAAATTAATACTCCATTGTGCTTTTAAACTATTATTTAAAGTGCTCCCCTGCACTTTGCCATGAAGGTGTATAGAGGTGTAGAGTTAGGGCCCCACACTTTCTTGATCGACTGAAGGTGGGGGTGATGTGATCAGCACCACGCTCGTGGCTACCTTTATCCCTCAAAGTTTCCTCCAGGCACCCGCTTGATATGACGCTGGGTGAGCGTCGGAGCAGTTTGAATAGGTGGAAAAAGAGGCCGGTTCTCCCCCACAGGGGATCGACCCCGGGTCTCTCGCATGGTAGTCAGACGCCCTAACGACTGAGCTCCATTATTTCTCGCTCGACAAATGCCGATGATTCACAGTTAACTTGGTAATTCAAAACACATCTCGCGCGACAAATACTGAAGATGTGGCTCCCGTGTGATGGTAGATACGCACTCGATATCCTGTTCGAACCCTGCCACTTTGCTCTGTGATGCAAATGGTTTTGATAGAAGTTGAAAAAATCGTGTGAAATACATGATTTATGTGGCTATCGGAATTATTCCATGTATAACAAGCATTATAGTTTACTCTTGAATAAAATGTTGGAAAACTTGCACGTTCTATGTACACAAACATGGCGTAGAAAAGACAAGAATGTTGGATTTCATGGAAGTTTTCGTTGTTTTAGGACATTTTTTAAAAAAAATCGCTAAAAACTCCAACAATTCGCATTTTATGCCAAATTCGCATTATTTCGATATTTCGAACGGGCGAAAAATGTGTCCAGGCATCACTGCACATTCATAAACACAACTTCGCAGCAATTACTATTTTTCACGGTTTTCGCGTTTGCGAAAAATCATCCCTACTAATTGGAAATTACTTTCTGGCCACCCCTCCTATAAATCAGTAGATGGAAAGTGAAAATTTAGCAAGGCTGGCAGAGAAAAGTCAATTCTTGAAGAAAGTGATTTGTTTTATGATTGAATGATTCGAGTAAATATGATATTATATTTTTATTATTAGTATTTTATTTCATAATATTGGACATTAACCTCACTCAGTGAGAGATTAATGACCATCTCTCACGAGTTTAAACAGAGAGGGCAGGAGAGTGGCGTTAATTTCATTGTTGCAATAACTTTGAGGTTGGGAGTTTATAACGTTCATCAATGCAGATTTATGTTTCAATTTTTCGTGATTCAATATATATCCCGTTTTCTTGGATTCTTCTTGATATCGAAGAATAGTGCAATGTCATTGTAAACGAATGTTAACTTGTGCGAAACTAGTAATACGTCAGGATGATGAAAGAAAACCTTCCTAAGCACTGCTACATTAAATAAGGAGAAGTGAGCCAGAAGAGTAATAAAATTCCAGCAGCATATTTGCAGTCTAAAGCTATTCTTGTTTATGCATGCGATTTTTGTTGGATGTTGCAGTCCGAAGAGATCCAACAAAAATCAATTCCATACGAGTGCCATGCATGCAATTTCTGTCGCACGTTGTAGTGAGATACTTTGTCGGGTGGCGATATTCGACAAAAATCGTATGTATCAATGGAGCCAATTTGTTTCCATGTTCCTTCAGTTTATCCAACAAAATGCCTTACTACGACGTCCGCCAACTATCGGACAGCGCCACCCGCTCCCATCCCCTCCATCCGTTGACAGTTCTGCCCCCTTACTACTCCCATTAAAAAAAAAAAAATCAAGACAAAATTCCCTGACATTTCCCTGACTTTTTTTGACACCTCAAATTCCCTGACTTTTCCCGGTTTTCCAGGTCTGTCGCCACCCTGTGAAAGCAATCCGCGTCCGTACTGGCCAACGCTCCACGGTATACTAACTGGCTGACTCCCAACTATCCACGGTTGCCAACTCAAATTGGTAGATACAATATGCGCCACCCTGTATTACTAATGACTTATTACACACCATTACTCCACAGTTTAAATACTATTCAATTCAAGGTATTATTCTATCGTTGTGTAATCTTTGTATGATCATTATCTTTTGATTCTTACTGATTCATTGTCTGTGACAATGGTTGCTTAAGAACGGTCTACGAGGTCGAAATACGCCTGCTTAAATAAAGACCCATTCTATTTTATTCCATTGTGTGGCTAATTATAATTCATTCTGATTGGTACGGTGTTGACAATGTATCATACTAATTGCAAAATATTGCCAAATTACCAATGAAGAACTTTCGCACAGAAGAGATGAAGAAAAATAAAGGAGGAACCCTCTGAAGAAACCCGTCTCACCAACACACATTCAGAGGGTACGCGCTTATGTTCTGGCGCCTTTAAACAATAAGCCATAAACAATATTTCGGTTCCCTCGTTTATTGTGTGCTAATTTTTCTTTTAAAATTTACATTTTTCTTATCGTTTACGTTGGTATTTAAGATTACACTAATTCTGATTTATAGCTATAAGTAGCCTGGTTTTTCTGGTTTCCAAAACAATCAAAGTTTACACATTGTAAATTGTTAGAGATAAAGGGTGAGTAATGTTAGTAAGATTAATACATAGTAAGCTATTGTACAATATGTTGACCAATAATTGTTTCCGTTGACCAAATTAATGATTGGTTTACAAATTATTATCGGTTAGTTCATTTTTCAGACGGTAAAACATTAGTCAATGACTAACTAGCTTCAAGGAAATAAAAAAAAAATGCTCGAATATATTTTTTCTCATTACAACTTGTTGAAATACGCACTATTAATAAGTGTGGCATTTTTGAAAAGGAAGCCTTGACCCTCTAAATTTCATTCTAAAATGTGACTTTCGTTATTTTTCTGAAAAAGTATAAAATTTGACAAAAGTAAGCGAAGGTTCGGCACGAAATGGACAATACAGTTAAAATTACAGTGTAAATAAATTCAAAAAGAGCGTTTGCGACATCTGTTGGCATCATAATAATGATTTTAGCATTGCAATTTGCGTAACCCATGTAAATTTAAAAGAGAATTCTTAAATCAGGCCTGTTTTGCCGGTAATCAAATTCAGGAATCTGATTTGATATTATAATCCGAAAGTATTTATTCTCCTTTCTCTCAGTTTGACCCCACTTCTTGAAACAATCGGCCGACCTCTTGCAGCAGTAATTTACAGAGAAAGTAGACATTATTTATCAGCATGGAGGTAAGTTATATATGTAAACAAGAGCGTAGGAAACTACATGAGTGGCTGGCCTATGGGGAATTTTAAACACATCTACTTTTTGGATTTACGAGGGACGTTCATTAAAGATTTCCCCTGAACCAGTTCCCATGGACGGAGATAAACGAAAATTGGTACAGACATTAGTCCTTCTCTACATAGGAACCACCAATGGCCACACACTTTTCCCATCGTTCTATGTACCCGTGGAGACCTTGTTTGTAGAAGTCTGCAGGTTGCTCCAGAAGCCATGGCTTGACCTCAGAAATCAACGTTTCATCGTCGTGGAAATGCGTTTCCTTCAGGGCTGGGAAGAGTGGAAGTCTGATGGTGCGAGGTCTGGCGAGTACGGGGGATAAGGAAGGATTTCATATCTGCAGGACCGTGCTTCTGTCTGGGCAACATGCGAGTTGTGAACTGGAGCGTTGTCTTGCAGGATGCGGACGCCTTTGGTCAGCATGCCACGCCTCTTGGTTTTGATGGCCTTCCGCAATTTCTGCAGCAGTGAAGTGTAGTACGTCCTGGTAATTGTGGTACCCTTCGCCAGGAAATCCATCATAACTTCTCCATGCTGGTCCCAAAAAACCATGAGCATCACTTTGCCCACTGAGGGTTGGACACGAGACTTCTTTGGTGGTGGTGAGTCAGGATGCTTCCATTACTTTGAGTGGACCTTGGTCTCTGGGTCATAGTGATGGACCTACGTTTAACCCTGGGTGATTAGTCCTGGTTTTCCTGGCACATGGTCAAATTAGCCTGGGAGCACGTGACTCATTCCTGCATTTGGAAAGGTGTGAGTAGCCGAGGAACCCATCGGGCAGACACCTTCCGCATGTGAAAATGGTCATGGATGATTTTTTCGACAGACCCCACACTGATCTTGACATCTTCAGCTAGTTGGCGAACGGTTATGCGGCGATCCTCCAAGATGGCGGCATTCACTTGCCCAATGGTGTCTTCGTCAATGGCTGACTGCGGTCGCCCGAAAATGGGGGCAGTTTCTACTGAAGTCCGACCACACTTGAACTGTTGATGCCAGTGCCTCACTACGCCATACGATGGGGCATCCTCTCCATAGGTCACTTTCATCTCATCAAAAGTTACCTTTGGTGTGCGGCCACCCAAGTAAAGAAACTTGATGACTCCTTGGTATCCCACTGGACCCATCACTACACCTTGTCTCAATTTAGTACTTGTAAGACAAAAACTAAGAGTAGTTCAGAATTTCAAATTACCTCATGACCTATGCACATACGAGGTTTGGCTAGAAAAAAACCGGATTGATGTTGCTATTGGCAAACAACGAATGCGCGAAGGTTGAGAATGCATGATTCTATACTACCATACCCTGCCTACAGAATGACTAATTGCCCTGGGTGCAGGCCTCTCAGTTTCGCTGTGGCACTTGGACAAAGCGGAACGTGCGTCTGTGCTCCGTCGGAAAAATGCTGAGTATTAAAATGGAACAGCGTGTCAATATGAATTTCCTTTACAAACTGGGGAAATCTGCAACAGAAGCGTACGACATGTTAAAATCTGTGTACGGGGATGAGTGTTTATCATGCACACAAGTGTTTGAGTGGTTTACACGGTTTAAAGAAGGACAGGAAATGATCCAAGACAACCCACGTTCAGGACGACCATGCACGTCGAAAACGGAAACAAACATTCAAAAAGTGAGTGATGTGATTCGAAAAGATCGTCGATTGACCATTAGAGCAGTTGCTGAAATCACAGGAATAGACAAAGAAAGTGTTCGACAAATTTTACACGAGAATTTGAACATGAGTAAAGTGTGTTCAAAACTCGTGCCAAGGAACCTGACATTGGAACAGAAGGAAGCTCGAGTGAACATTTGTACGGACACTTTGAAGAACATTGAAACAGACCCTACATTCTTAGAGAGAGAGAGTGATAACCTGTGATGAATCGTGGTTTTTCACGTACGACCCTGCCACAAAGCGCCAATGAATGCATTGGAAGACCCCGAGTTCGCCACGTCACAAGAAAGCTCGCATGAGCAAGTCCAAATTCAAAGCCATGATGATTGTCTTTTTCGACATTCGAGGCATTGTGTACGTTCATTGGGTACCCGAGGGTCAAACTGTAAACCAACATCATTACATTAATGTGCTGAAAACCCTTCGTGAGCGAGTAAGAAGACGACGACCTGATTTGTGGCAACGGAAGTCATGGATTCTGCACCAAGACAATGCTCCTGTCCATACGGCCCTGTCAGTGAAGACATTTTTGGCTAAATATGGCATCCCAGTGTTAGAACATCCGTCGTATTCGCCGGACCTTGCTCCCTGTGACTTCTTTTTATTCCCCAGAGTGAAGTCCGCCCTAAAAGGAACCAGATTTGAGACAGTAGAAGCTGTGCAAAAAAAAAGCGACGGATGTAATGAACATGATCTCCGAAAATGACTGGCAACACTGCTTCCAGCAATTGAAAATTCGTATGGAGCGGTGTACTGATCGTGCAGGGGAGTACTTTGAAGGAGATAAAGTTCCTGTTGTACAAAATGCCGAATAAAAGATTTCATAGCATCAGTCCGGTTTTTTCTAGCCAAACCTCGTATGTATCATTACACATATAAAATTTCAGTATTCTACATTAACTAGAACTGGGTCAGGGGAAATCTTTAATGAACGTCCCTCGTATGTAACACTGTACAACACGAAATTTGTCCTTTGCTTAAAAATATGTTTTTCTAATGTATTTTTGCATGCAAAACACGAATCTGCAATTAATTTCTTCGTATCACGTACAGGTTTTTTTAAAAACGCCATCTTTATACATTATGTGTATTAACTACGCTTAAACAAATATAAATTCCTTTAACTGTTTTTTTTCCAGCGCTTGATAAAAATGATATCGCTGTCAGTTCGCATTGTTACATAAAGAAACGTTTTGCTGGATCCTCTAGTGATAAATTTGTTACTTAACAATAACCGTACTGGCACCACTGAAGAACAAGGGCTGCCATCTGCGTTGTCCTATCCAACGTGAAGGTTGTGCTTTGCAATTGCAGGTGTTTGTGTAAAGTTTTAACGTTTGTGGCGGGTTTCTGTTAGTGAGGTGTGTATGAAAAGGAGACTTCGTTCAGTGGATCATAATGTCCCGTCAGTGTAAGAATAACCTTGATTCATTTTGTTATATATGTGGTGAACTGACGTTGAAAAGTCAAAGACGTAGCCTTACCCCTGTTGTCAAAAAAGCATATGAACTGTATTTTGGATGCCGAGTAGGCGATCAAGATGAGCGACGGGCATCACATATCTGCTGCAATTCTTGTTCCAGGAACTTGCGAAACTGGATGCAAGGAAAGCGAAGTGGGCTAAAATTTTCCGTACCAATGGTTTGGAGAGAGCCCAAAGACCACGTAAGTGACTGTTACTTTTGTTTGACAGATGTAATGGTCTTCTCTTCGAAATCAAAACATCACATCCGATATCCTAATTTGGAATCAGCAAGGCGCCCAGTGGCTCATAGTGCCGAAATGTCCCGAAAATTGTACATTTGATACATCAATTGAAGAAGGAAGTTCAGGCAACGAGAACGTCGACTTCGCGCCACCAACCCTCTCAAGTGCACCATATCTCATCACACAAGAGTTAAACGATCTGGTACGGGACTTAAATCTATCGAAAACAAAAGCAGAAATCTTGGGCTCTCGACTTCAAGAATGGAATCTATTGGATAAAAATGTCAAAATCAGCACGTTCCGAACGCGACAGAGTAACTTTTCATCTTGCTTTTCAGAGACTGGAGGAATTGCGTTTTGTAACAATATTAATGCTTTATTTCAGGAGTTGGGCTATGAACACAATCCAGCAGAATGGCGATTGTTCATTGATTCGTGTAAGATAAGGCTGAAGGCAGGTTTGCTCCATATTTGTAATGCTTATCCAAGTAGTGTAATTTACGGTAGGACTGGTGCGATAAATGAGGAGGTGTTTTGACTGAATAGAAATACTTAAAACTAAGGCAAAATGTCTATAAAATTTTATTGTTACTGTGTAAAACCTACGATTTTTTTTAAAAAAAAGCTTCCGAGAAAAGAGGATCCCCTCAAATTGATGTGACAAAACCTGAATTTGCTAAAATTGCTGTTTATAAATTTGTTAAAAATATGGCTTCTCTCGATATTCTTTTTGGCCTAAGCTATGAGCAACAACAACAGAGCCATCTATGTGCAAATTTCTGAACTCGGTGAACAGACTCGGGTTAATACCCAAGTCGACAAGTCAACTTTTTTCAATACATCATCATTTTGAACTCTCTCTGCCAGCAATAGGGAATGGTAGTAAGCGTTAGACAAAGTACTTTGGAGCTGAATATACTTTTCTTAAGACGTCGTATATTGCTAAAATATCTTGAAATTCACATATTTCTCATACCGCCGTATCTTGTTCTATTAGACCTCTTCAAGAAAATCGCCAATTAGTGAAAACTAATTGAGCAAAAGAGGCTAATAGGCAAGCATACAGTGATATGGGGATATGTGAATTGTCGGTTTCTTCGATCCAGATAAATGGATTGAATTGAAACTGGGATATTTTGCATTTTCTTTTTTAATATGATAGCTAAAATAACAGAGATTTTGATTGGCTAATATTGGTTTAAGTAAGCAAGATTTCTATTGGCAGATATTTGTTCCAGCTTGTTAAACAAAAATCAATACGCTTTAGGTCATTGCTTTTCTACGCACGTCACGGCATAGTTGAGTAGGTTAGTGATTCTCTAGGAGTAGTGGGGTTTGCCCTACAACCAGGACCGGAAAGGAAGAGTTCTTCTCATGCAGATTTGCTACACTTAAAACTTGCTCAACATGGCCATATGAGCTTTTTGCTCTAGTGTGGAACCCCGTATAATCCAAGATTTTTGTAAAAATGCCCTCGGGAATTTTTCAGAAAGGAAGAGCTCCCTCAGATTGATTTGTGCATACTTACAAAAGTTGCATCAGCCGGATTTTTGTCCATAAATTTGTCAATTTTTGGCCACACCACAAATTAAGCAAAAACTCATACATATACACACTGGTTTAAGTTTAATTGGATGCAATATGCAGAGCCCCTCTAGAATTGCTCCGTGTTTGCATGTTTCTCCTCTGTGTCAGTGTGTGCAATTCCCGAGACGGTAGTATTGATTTTTGCTTTGCATGTTTCTCCTCAGCGCCAGTACTTACAGAAATTCCCGAGTATTGCATCAGCCAGTATTGTGAGAGTGGCTGAGGGGAGCAGATGTGTTGATACAGTGCTTCTCATACTTACAGGCCTGTTTGGTTTAAATTGAACAATATAAAATCTGATATTTGTTGTAATCTACTCATATTTAGAGTCAAGCTTATATTTGTCCCATAGAGATTAGATTTAAAACCCAGGAAATTTTATATAAATACCAAAGCCAAAAATATTAACACACATACACACATACACACACACACACCTACACACACACACACACACACACACACACAGCTGAACCCAACTGATTCAGTATAAAGTTTTGAATTGAAACCCAGGAAATTGTATATAATAAACAACAACAAAAATGCCGAATCAAAAATATTGTGACCAATGCAATAAAAATATATTTAGCTCTAATTGGGCCAGACACCAAAAGATTTGTAACCCAGACAAATACAGAACTCCCACAAAAATTTGCCCCAAATGCAATAAAAAATACAACATGCAATACTTCACATATACACATAAAAATACTTGCTCTGCACAATCATCAACACAACCATCCACATCTGGTCTGAAAAGAAGGCACGAAGCACCTCTTAATGCCAGAGCAGCAAAGCAGCCACGCTATGAACCTATCCACAGCAGTTTTAATGCCCAACTTAGGGATTATCGGTTTGTATCAGAGCCAAGATGTGGCATTGAGAATTTTTTGAACAGTGTAAATCCTGATCTGCAGGCAATTCTTAATGCACAAAATGGCTCTTATAAGCTCTCCCTCAAATTGTTTACACAATATAAGAAGCCAAATGGCACAAAATTTACACAGCCCCACATAACAGAAACTGTACCGGTTTATTCAAATACAAATTCGGACAAAATAATAAGCAGTTTGATGGATCAACTGAATATCAAACACTCTGAATTTGCGGCAAAAGAGTCCGGATGGAGCCTATGCGGCTCTCCGCACAAGTTATATGTTAATATTTCTGAATTCAGCCCATTACAAGGATCTACATATTTGCTATTACCTGCCAATATCAAAAACAAAACAGCCGTGGTGAATATAAAAAATAATGACCAGAAATGCTTTTTGTGGTGTATTTTAGCTGCTTTGTATCCAGTTTCAAGACATCCTGAGAGAATAAGTTATTACAAACAACATGAACATGATTTTGACGATGCAATGGAGGGTTTGGAATATCCAATGTCTGTTCAGAATATTGATAAATTTGAAAAAAGAGCCAGGAATATCAATGGCAAACAATTATCTATTAATGTATTTACTTGTTCCACTGGCCGTGGCAATTGCTTGATAGATCCTCTCAGAATCAGTACATTTGATGATGATTCTGCTGTTCCGATTGATCTGCTCTTAATTGAAGGGGATGGTACAAATCATTACACTCTGATACATAATCTTGAAGCTTTGGTGAGAACACAACTAGACAAATCCAATACAATATTTAAGTTGTGCAGAAGATGTTTGTCTGTATTTGATGGTAGAAAAATGGTGAATGGGGTTCGGGAAAAAAATGCAGAAATTGCCAAAAACAAGTTACTTGAGCATCTGAAATACTGTGGCAACCATAAACCTGTTCATATGGTGATGCCCAATCCAAGTGAAAATTGCAAATTCAAAAAGTTTGAAGCCTTGTTGGAACACCCTGCATATATTGTCTATGATTTTGAATCGAACCTCAAACCTCTTGCATTCTGCAATCCAGATCCTGAAGAATCTTCAACTACACCATACCAGCTACATGAACCTTCCAGTTTTTGTTATATAGTTATACGGGATGGTGTAGCTAGTGAGCCACATTTATACATGGGACCAAATGTCATCAAAGAATTTAAAGATAGAATAGAAAATGAGAGCCGTGACATAGCATCTAACATCTTATTAAAATCAAAGCCTATGTTGCCTTTAACAGAGGAACAGATTGAAGATTTCAACAATGCGGAAAAATGCCCGGTATGTGATTCTGAATTTTCAGATATAAATATCAAGGTTCATCACTATTCCCATACAGATGGTCGATATAAACAGGCTCTGTGTAATAGCTGCAATATTCAGATCAAGAGATCAAAATTGGTCCCCGTATTTTGCCATGGAGCATCCAATTATGATTTCCAACATTTGATCAGGTACGAGGGTTTTGACAAGCAGAATTTAAATATTTTAGCTGAAAATGATGAGAAATATATATCTATTAGCAAGATAATTAAAGTTAATGGTGTTCCTATTCACATAAGATTTCTTGATTCTTACAGATTTTTATCGGCTAGCCTGGCTACACTGGCTACTCAATTATCTGATGAACAATTCAAAATCACACGTGCCTTGTTTCCAAATCAGGACCTGAAATTAATTAGGCGGAAGGGTGTATATCCATATGACTATGTTACAGATTTTTCTAAATTTGATGAGTGTTCCCTGCCACCCCAAGAAGAGTTTTACAGCAAAATCAGAGGATCTGGAATCACTGATGATGATTATCACCATGCCAAGTTGATGTGGAACAATTTAAAATGCAAGACATTTGGTGATTATCACAAGGCATATTTAAAACTTGATGTCACCCTCTTAGCTGATACACTTCAAGCATTCAGAAAATCTTCCATGCAAAATTATAAACTGGACCCAATATATTTTTTCAGTGCCCCGGGCCTAGCACGGGCCGCAAAGTTTTTGAACACCAAAAAGCTATTGGATCTGATCCACGATCAAGATATATATCTGTTTATGGAGGAATGTATAAGAGGAGGGATGGTGCAATGTTCCCAGAGATATGCCAGAGCAAATAACAAATATATGCCTGATTATGATCCAGCACGGCCATCAAATTTTATACTGTATGTAGATGCAAACAGCCTCTATGGTCATGCCATGATGCAAAAACTGCCATATGCAGGGCTTGAGTGGGTTGAAGATTTCAATATTGAGGATCTTCAGAACTTTGATGACAGTGACTATGGCCTGTTCTTAGAGGTTGATCTGACAATTCCTGATGATTTGCACAATAAATTTTCTGATCTGCCCCCAATTCCCGAGGTTCAGTGCTCACCTGGCTCTAAACAGAAGAAGCTCATGATGACTCTGGAGCCGAAACAGGATTATGTCATATATTACAAAAACCTCCAGTTCCTGATGAAACATGGTGTTCAAGTCACCAAAGTTGGCAACGTTTTGAGGTTCAGGCACTCAAAATGGTTGAAACCATACATTGATACAAACACAGAGCTTCGAACATCTGCAAAGAGCCAATTTGATAAGGGCTTGTTTAAATTGATGGTCAATTCTGTGTATGGCAAAACTATTGAAAATGTCAGAAAACATACCGATGTTAAAATAATTACTGACCCCAGCCGGAGCAAAAAATTGGTTGCAAAGCCCAACTTCAATTACAGAAGAATTTATGATGAGAATATGGCACTTTTCAACATGAAAAAAACAAAGATTAAGTTTGATAAACCTATTTATGTAGGGGCTGTGATATTGGAATTGGCTAAATTACATATGTTAATATTGTATTATGATGTGTTGAAACCTTTTTATGGTGATCGTGTAAAATTGATGTACATGGACACGGATAGTTTTATTCTTAATATTCAAACAGAAGATGTTTATCAAGATATGTCCCAGCCTGAATTGTTTCAATATTTTGATACCAGTGAACATACAATAATTCAACCCCACAACAAAAAGGTGCCTGGCAAGTTAAAAGATGAGACACTTGGTGATGTTATTGTGGAATTTGCTGGGTTAAGTGCCAAGATGTACACTTTTAAAACATGTAGTGCTGTTGTCAAAAAAGCCAAGGGTATTGGCAGAGTGACTGTTGACAAAGAGCTTGTATTTGAAGATTATAAAAATTGCCTCAAATCCCAGAATTTAATCAAAACATCAGAAAATAGAATTCAGAGTGAGGATCACTTGTTGACTAGCAATATTGTAAGAAAAGTGGCTCTGGACCCACATGATGATAAGAGATGCATTTTATCATGTGGCATACATACTCTTCCATGGGGGCATTGTGATTTGAAAAATGGGAATCAATGCCCAATTACAGAGCATGATTTGAAATAAATAAACATGCCTATGAACTTATTTGGGTTCAAGAAACAGGCTATTATGGACCTGCCAACACCACAACCCTCTTCTGATATGATATCTAAACTGAGTGGCTTGTTAATTATTCATCTGAACAGCATACTTACAGATGTTGATGATGAAACAGGTAAAACATTGTACATATTTAACAATAATTTAAATCATTACCAATTACCTGTAGGTGGGCAATTGCAATTTATTACAACCCCTGAGGGTGATGTTAAAATTTCAGTAGGGAGAAATATTTATAGAATTAAGCACTCAAACATGGTTTCTGGCACTGTATATACTGTTTCTGCTGGTGACTGCTTATATATTGAGGTCCCTGGATCATATGACAAGCTTATACCCTTTTTTATAGAATTAAGAATCAGATACTCTATAATAAATAACCGCTAAAACAAAAATGCCTAATGATATATTTGGCCATACAAGGCATGAAGATCACAGTGATGAGATTCTTATGCTTGATGTCAGAGTCAAGAAATTAAGAAGTGATTTACAAGCTTTACAAACCACACTCAATGCCAGTCTTCAATTAGAAATTACAAATTTACAATCACAATGCATGGACCCTCTTCTTAAAATTGATTCTGAACTCAAAGTGCTGCTTCAGAAATATACTGATCTGGCAACATTGGATAATTTTCAAAGTTTAGAAGAGGCTGTTGCAGCTCTTCAAGCCAAATTTAAGACCCAGGCTAACAACTCCGAGCAATTGAAACAACAATTGGAAGAGCAGATAAATAATGTCCAGACACAGCTCCAAACAATTGTCAAAAGCATAAAATCACAAGAAGATTTTGATCTAGTGATTTCCACTCTAAAGGAACAGATTCAATCACTCCAAATACCTAACCTGGATCCTCTGCACAATGCCATAGCCGAGGTTAAAGAAAAAATTGAGACACTTGAAAATTTTATGAACAATTTGCCATCTTCTGATGCTTTGAATGCAATAACTCGGAGTGTAGCAAACATTAAGCTGCAACTTGAAACATATGAAGATTTTGGAAAAATTCAAAGTACCATAACCCATCTTGAAGGTACAATAGCAGCAGTGCAAAGTGATCTGGCAAATGTAGTAGAATCCCGCCTGCCTGGGATTGTAGACACACTTGTCAGTGTCCAGCAACAGATCACAAAGCTTGAAAACCTCAACACTGAATCTGAGCTATCTCATTTTCATCACTTGATCGATGATATCCAAACAAAACTTGAAATTTTACAACAATCCACACCCACTCAGGCAGATATAGCCCTGCTCCAAAATGCTATGCAAAATGTGGCTGATGCATCTGAATTAAACAATGTAAAATTGGCACTTGAATTTTTGCAAAATACAGTATCAAATCTTCCCACATCGCAGGAACTTAAAAATATTAAGAGGGCAGTGAATAGGATATTGAAATCAGAAGATATCAAAAATATCCAAACAGAGATCAAACAACTCACTCAAACAATGGCGACTCTACCAACCAATCAACATATTAATGAATTACATGCCCTGTTTGAAGATATCAGAAAACAAGTCTATGATCTTACTGCTCAAAATTCAAAATTGGCAGTTGTTGAAAATTTGCAACAAATTGTAGCTAATATCAAGCAACAGCTAGGAACCATGGAATCCAATCAAGCAAATGCTTTGTCTGTTTTTGCCACCCAGCTTCAAGAAATTGTGCAACAATACAAGAAACTTATTGTGGACATAAAAATCAAGCCAGGCCATGATGATGTTGTTAGGACCATCAATGAGCACCTTGAATCTGTAACAAGCAGATTGCTTACAGCAGAAAAAGAAATAACAGGCATAATCGAGAATCCAAAACATACAGTAATTCTTGAATTGTACAGCATCCCCAACAAAGAATATGATTCACCATTTACACCAGGTGGCAAAATATATATGCTGTCTCCTGCACAATTTTATTACCAGTTTTTTGTTGGGGGCACATTGAGACCAATCAAAATCAAATATTGGCTTCAACCACAGGCACACCACTACCCTACCTTATCAATAACAAATGCTGACAACAAACCAAAAATCACCAGTGTAGAGTTAGAGGATTTTACAGATCCCAATACATTAGAAACAGCCTATACTGAAGATGATGGCTCTCTGGAATTTAAAATACAAATAGGGGATAAATTATATTTAGAAAATCCTGCAGTCTCAGCTGCTGAACACCCCATAGTTGCAATATTCTTGTTTACATATTATGTCTAGACAAATTATTGTTGATGAATTACACAGACAAGCCAGACATAATTATAAGAGACTGCCAGTAGTCACAAAGGGCATAGATGATTTATGGCAGAGCGACTTGATTGAGTTGTCAAGTGGGCAGTTGAAAAACTTAGACAAAATCAACAAGGGCTACAAGTATCTACTCACTGTGATAGACACATTTTCAAAATTTGCCTGGGCTATGCCACTCAAATCCAAGACTGGAAAATGTGTTACAGAAGCCATCAGGACAATCATCAATCAGAGTGGAAGATCACCGCGCTATTTGCAAACAGATAATGGCAAAGAATTTTATAATTCTGTGTTTCAACAATTTATTAAAAGCCAGGCAATAAAACATTACTCGAGTTACAGTGACCTCAAGGCCTCAATTGTAGAGAGATTCAACAGAACCTTAAAAAATCTTATGTATAAACAATTTACCCTCCAAGGTAATTATAAATGGATTAATATTCTTCCAGAACTTCTACATAAATATAACAACTCGGTCCATTCCACAATCAACATGAAACCCTCTGAAGTAACTTCATCTGATGAGCAAAAATTGATCAGGACTGTTTATTATCCTAGATACCAGCCAACAACAAGAAAGGCCAAATACAGGGTGGGTGATCAAGTAAGAATCAGCAAATATAAGCACTTATTCAAAAGAGGCTTTACAAGAAACTGGAGCACTGAATTATTTACAGTGGTTCAAGTTAAACCCGGGACCCTTAACACATATATAATAAAAGATCACCGAGGAGAAATTCTCAAAGGCAGGTTCTATGAAGAAGAACTCAGCAAAACTAAACAGCCTGACACATATCTCATAGAAAAAATCATCCGCAGAAAAGGCAACAAGTTATTTGTCAAATGGCTGGGTCATCCGGAAAACAGCTGGATCGATGCAAACAAAATAATAATATGAGCACCTGGGATGTTATAAAAAGGCTGCCAGAACCTGAACAACAGAATAAGAGAAATGGCAACTTGCTGCCTGATAATATTAGGTGTCTTATTGTTGGGCCATCTGCTTGTGGTAAAACTACACTATTAATTGATAATTTTTTATTGGCACCCAACTGGTTAGACTGGAAAAACAGGCACTTGTATGTTTTCTCTAAGAGCTTGGAACAATTAAAATATCAGCAGCTGATGAAGCTATATGATGGATTGGATATTGCCACTTTTGAATCAGATGTTAAGCCACTTCATGAATGTCTCGATAATTCTGTTGTTGTGTTTGATGACATTATACTGGATAATCAAAACAAGGTTAGAAATTTCTTTACACAGGGGCGGCACAAAAACATTGATTGCTTCTACCTGGCACAGACTTTTTCTAAAATACCGAAGCAGCTGATCCGAGACAACAGCAATTTTATATGTGTGTTTCATCAAGATCATACCAACCTCAAACACATACACGATGAATATGTAGGTGGGGACTTGAGCTACAATGATTTTTCCAAGTTTTGCAGCAGGTGCTGGAACCAGGACAGTTATGGGTTTGTCACAATTGATATGACAAGAACACCTAATACTGGAAAATACAGAAATAAAATCAACAATTTTCTAGACATTGAAACATAAATAAATAAACATGAAAAGGCCAATTATTGATGATCTTAAGTTAAGAGATTATCTTGTAAAAAGATTTAAGGGATGGAAATCAGAGAACCGAGGAATTTATGAAAAACACAAACAAACAGAACAGCCTATAATTGATGCTATTGGTGAATTAGGTAAAAATATCAAAACTGTTACAGAGCAAAATCAAAATTTGATCACGGAGCTTGTACCTGTAGCTGCAAGGAACATATTAGATTATCCATTCACCCCACTTTCCAGTATTCATACACCTAGTCCTATTGCTCCTCGAAGAATTGAAGCTACTCAGGATCCTATTGAATTGGGTCTTCTTGCTCAAAAATATTTAAGCACACCTAAAGACAACAAAGATGAGGTTTTTGGCTTATATGCTGACACAGAGCTTGATGGTAGCATCATACATAGAATTGGCAATTTCAGAGTAACATTTATGGGAGATGATCTGATTGTATATTCAGAATCTCGTCTCGGAGAAAAAGGTGGTTTTGTTAAGTACCCCGGCACACCTGGATTGTGGGAACTGATGACTAGGAAAAGGCCTGGCAGCTATACAGATCAAGACTATGAGCACTACAAAGAAATATTAATAAAATCAGATGCTCTATACCAGAACAATGATCCCACACAAAAAAGAGTCAAGTCTAGCAGTGGAGCAAAATATAACAACTTAATCAAGCCCATATGGTCACAGATTAAGACTGGCAGTGGAATCAAACAATACAACACCCTGCCCAAAGAATTTGTGTGGGTTGATGATGTCAGGAAACTTGTAGATAGGTTATTGGTAATAGCTGGGGAGGAAAATGCTGGGAACCACAATTTTTACAATGAAAAGGTTGGAATTATGGACATGATAAGCACCAGATTATCTAATTTTATAGTGAATGACTCTAAGGGGATTGGATATCTCATAAAAATTATTAATACTCTACCACCTAAATTTTGGAATATTTCTGAGGGTCGGGGGCTTGTTAATGACATTATAAACAAGCTGCCATTTGAGGTACACATTCCAGGCTATCAGTATTGTGGTCCCGGTACAAAATTGGACCATAGATTAAACAGAGGTGATCCTGGTGTTAATCCCCTAGATGCTGCTTGTAGAGACCATGACATAGCATACAACACACATACTGATCTTGACAAGAGACATGTTGCAGACAAAAAATTAGAAGAGGTTGCATTTGGTAGATTTGTAAGCAAAGATGCTTCTTTAAGTGAAAAAATAGCAGCATTGGGAACCACCATAGCTATGAGCACCAAACAAAAACTGGGGTGGGGGTTGTGAATATGTATATAATAAACCTACGATGAAGGCCAAGGGTGTTATGTATCAAATACCTTATGCAGGTCTTAAATCTCTTAAAACTATTGATAGCCTTTTAACCAAAAAGCAGCGCAAGAAAAAAAGCTCTTGTCTTGCAAAAGGCCATGGTATGAAATTGTTGCTTAGTACCCCCAATTAAAAAAATTACAGCAATCAAGAAAAAAATCACATGTGGGGGGTTTCATATTTACTATCCCTGCCATCTTAGCAGCTCTCGGGGCTGTTGGGAGCTTGGCCGGGGGATCAGCTGCCATAGCAAAAACAGTAATAGATGCCAAGAAAAATAGGGCAGAATTAGATGAGCAGAGGCGCCATAACCTGGCCATGGAGAAACAAGGCAAAGGTGTTAAGAGAGCCATGAATAAGTTTAAAAAAAACAAGAGCCGCTTACAAACCAAGATATTGAAGCTTTAATCAAGCCACTGGGCATCAAACATTTTAGGGGTGTGTACATGTCTGATTCTTTGCCAGAGCAACCACTCAACAAAGAGTGTGGCATTGTTAATTTGGATAAGTACAAAAATCAGGGCACTCACTGGATCTGTTATCTTAAATATTTAAACAATAATGCATTTGTGTTTGATTCATTTGGAGGTGTTCCACCTGAAAATTTAATAAAATATTTAAAATCACCTAATCTTTATTACAATAATGCCCGTATTCAAAACTTCAAAGATGTTAATTGCGGACATTTGTGTTTATCTGTTCTTAGATATATGTCTCAAATAAATAAACCATCAATTGAAAATTTTCAAAAAGCCCTGTTGTATCTGAAACATCATGGGGGTATTCCATCTCACCAGCCAAAATTCAATATTGAAACTCAAATTGCATGATGACATAGTGTATCCCAAAACAATAGCTCTCAGAGCATTTTACGGCATGTACTTGATCCCTAATATTACACACCACAACAATACAATTGCAGTAGGGGATCAAAAAATTGTCATCACTCCAGGGCAGTATAATCTGTCCACTCTAAATGCTCAATTACCCAGAGGTATAGTGTTAAGTCAAAATTCTGTCACTCACAGAGTAGAGATTGTATCTGCTACAGAAACAGTGGATCTGGGTACTATAGGAGAGCTGTTAGGCTTTGAGAACAACACAAAACTTGAACCGGCCATCAAACACACTGCTATTAATATACCTAAATTCTTAGCCATAGAGACTCTGAATATTCACTGTAATGTGGCCGAGGGTATGATCACCAAATCAAATGGCATAGGCACTCACAAACAAACTGGCATCATTGCAACATTCAAACCTAATTCCGAATTCATGGAGCCAATCATCTACAATCCATCCCCAACATTATATTTCCCTGTGTGTCATAACAGAATAGATTATATTGAATTGATGGTTACTAATGAAAAAGAAGAATTAGTTGATTTTGCTGGAGCCACAACAACTGCAATCATAGAGATTAATATTTAAATAAAAATACATACAAAAAAATGGAAAATATTGAGAGTTATGAGCTACAATCATTCCCCCCAAACAGGAGGACATTTGCAAATTTAAATCAACCCAACACAGAAATTGAGGTTGATCTTGATGTAGGGGATGGCTTTATACACCCCCACAGAGCAGATCTATACATCAAATTTGATGTTGTAAAGCTCGATGGAACAGATTATCCGGCAAATTCAAATATAAGATTGGTGGATAATTTTGTGCCGCATCTGTTCTCTGAAATTGAGATCAGAAAGCATGGTGTTGTTATAAACAGAATAGATTATCCCGGCATTACCTCCACAGCTTTGGCCACATTAAAATTATCCAAAACCGAGGCTTCTTACTACAAAATTGGTGGATTTGAGGCTGGGGATAAGATATTATCTAAGAACCACACAGTACTGTTCCCCATGCGCCTGTTGCCAGGATTCTTCTCAGATTACAAAAATATTATGTGGAAAGGTGGGTTAAGAATCACATTTAGAAGAGCTGCAAATGATAACAATGCATTGATGAGGTACAGCACATTAAACCCTACAGGGGAAGCTCTGCCTAATACCTTACCAGATGCAGGCAAATGCATTATTCAGACTATGGAGCTAAGAATCCCGGTTGTTGAATATGAAGCCAGTTATGCTCTTAAATACAAAGCTGATATAATAAAAAATCCACAGGTTCCTCTGCAATTTTATACATATCAATGTGTACAGAAGCCCGCAACTGGTACTTATTATGAGTTTGATGCTACAAACTCATTCTCCAGCATACAATATGACATGCCTGATTTTGTGGTGGTACTGTTTCAGACTGGGAGACACAACAATCAGGAAAAAAATTCAAGTAGATTTGATAACTGCAACATCAAGAACATATATCTTAAAAATGGCAGAAATGAGGTATTTCCTAGAGAAAATTACAATTTAGACATGTCCAAGAATGATTTCCTCAAATTATATGAGGCATTTTCGGCTTTCAAACGTGTCACTACAGGCAATACTGACATGTATTACACACCAGATGAATTCAAAGCACAGAGACCCATGTTTGTAATCAACACTTCAAAAAGAAAACAAGTTGTGGTGAATGACAGAACAAACATTAAAATTATCTGTGAATTTCACGATACACTCCCTGATGACACCATATGTAGTGTTATTCTCATAGGGGAAAAATCATATGTTTATGATGTAAGAAATGAGAGGGTCACAGAGCAATTCTAGAGGCCCGATTCAAACACAGAGGCCCTTTGGATATAAAACAACACTTTACCGTCAGAAAATATATTACCTACCCATGTTATAGCACCTCTGCTCGTGGCAGAAAAGCTTTTACCTACCCAAATTTAACAGCACATCTGCCATTGCAATTATTCTGTTGCGACAAGACCAAACCAGTTTGCATGACAATATCCGAGAAGCCAATACTAGGAATTTCCTCAATATGATAGATGGTCCTGAAAAAAGCACAGTGTAGATAAGAATTTCTCTTTGAGTTCCATGACAAATGACATGTAATTTCCCTCGGAAAAAGCACAGTGCAGGTAATATCAACAGATATAATCTCCCAGGCATACAGAAAGAAGGCAATTACTCTTTGATGATGGATAACTCTCTGAAAAGACACAATATCTGCTGGCATGCAATAATTTATTGCTGGCCGAAACATGGGACTGATCAAAAGATTATAAAAACATGGAAGCAATTAATTATGTTTGTTTGCCTCTCTCCCATTGTATTGATCAGGCAATTTTTGCCTCCATAGCTGAGTTGATATCTTACCCAGATAACAGCAATAACAAAACTCTGGTGATTCTTAATAGAGAATAATTTTGCTCTGTTGTACAACATTTTTTACTAGGTTTAAGATCTGGGAGTTGTATATCAACTACGAATAATTATTCTCAAAATCTCACATATGGAATGCCACATATATTTCAATCTATCAGGACTCGAACCCAGAGCCCCTTGTTTACAAGACATTTTGCCATCAGGGGAGGCTTCACCAGGATTCAAACCCAAAAACCTCCTGATTACAAGGCATGCACCACACTCTACTGGGTCTCAGAACCCAATAAATATCAATTCAAGATTTTGACAGAAACAATAAGATGATAAGAGAACTTGCCATAGTTTTAAGTATAGACAAATCAATCTGAGGGAGCTCTTCCTTTCTGAAAAATTCCCGAGGGAATTTTTACAAAAATCTTGGATTAGACAGGGTTCCACACTTGAGCAAAAAGCTCATATGGCCATGTTGAGCCTGTTTTAAGTGTAGCAAATCTGCTTGAGAAGAACTCTTCCTTTCCGGTCCTGGTTGTAGGGCCAACCCCACTACTTCTAGGTTAGATCAATACTTATTCTATCTTTGCGCATGCTTTACAACTTGTCATAGTTTTATTAAGTACAGAATTTTGATTTCAATCCCGAGAAATCTGATATATAAAACCAACTTCAAAAATTAAATATATTAATACATTAAATATATACAATACATATAAAAAGTACACTGCTAAACCCAATTAATATTTTATATCAAATATAGAGGTTTAATTTAAACCCCACGAAATCTTATAAAATAAACCAATAATAAAAATATATTAACATATTAAATATATAAAGCATATTATTAAACCCAATTAATATTTTACATTAAGTATAAAATTATTCAGTTTGGAATTAACAATGGGGGATGGGAAATATTAAATTACAAAATCTGCATTTCAACGAACCGAGAAGTGGACGAAAATTGCATAATTCTCATAAATATTCATGTTTTTAGTGGTATAATCGCAGGTAAAATCAAAAATCTTACATGGAAGATTTTACCTTGCTCTGAACTAGGCCAAAAGGCATTTCGAACCGATCTAATACATTGTCCAATACATTTCAAAATGTTATTGAATGTTTCATGTCGATAATTTGACCAATGCATCAATTCTTGACGCTGAGATGATATTTTCTGCAAATACCTCTTCTCTTCAGTTCCTTCTGTTCTTCTTTTCTCCTTCTTCTCTCCCATCCTTCTGCTCGCTCTGCTTTTATCTCATGTCGCCTTCCCTACTTTTCTCGCATCTTATCTCCATCCCACTCATCTCCACTCCTCGTATCTCCTCTCCTGTGTTAGATTTCCGACTCCACTGCACTCTTCTCCTCTTCTTTTCGTTCTTTTCTTTTTCTCTCCTTTACTCTACTCTCCACTCCCCTCTTCTCGTCTCCTCTTCTCTCATCTCGTTTTCCTTTTTTTTCTCTTCTTTGCTCCATTTTCCTAATCTCTCCTAGAATCTTCTTCCATTCTCCTCACTACATCTCCTCTCCTCGTCTATCCTATCTTTCTTCTCTCCTCTACTTTTCCTCTTCTCTATTCGCTTTCTCTTTCTCCTTCCCTTGCCACCTTTCGTTTTCTCTCACCTCTTTTCCTTTCTGTACACTCATCAGCAATGGAATACTAGAAAACCTATTTTTTTTCTTTCAGAAAAAATTTTGTCACTTGCGATATAATAATGATAAATATTAATACTTTTATACAATATTACTTGTTTTCTATTTCTTTTGCGTATTTTATAAATATCTATTGTGCATGTGACAACCCTGAAATTGAGCCTAACTCTATACGCAACCCACCAACGCCTTGCGTAAATTGAGATGTCTAGTTTAAAATATTGTTGTCCTAAAACTTTTGAGAGACACTGTACCCTTTAGGGTATTACTATTTTTAATTATCTCTAACCGTTCTCGAGATATGGTCCACCCAGAAATTTCGTCAGAAAGGAAAAGAGGTGAGAGAAAACGAAAGGTGACAAGGGAAGGAGAAAGAGAAAGCGAAAAGAGAAGAGGAAAAGTAGAGGAGAGAAGAAAGAGAGGATAGACGAGGAGAGGAGATGTAGTGAGGAGAATGGAAGAAGATTCTAGGAGAGATTAGGAAAATGGAGCAAAGAAGAGAAAAAATAAGGAAAACGAGATGAGAGAAGAGGAGACGAGAAGAGGGGAGTGGAGAGTAGAGTAAAGGAGAGAAAAAGAAAAGAACGAAAAGAAGAGGAGAAGAGTGCAGTGGAGTCGGAAATCTAACACAGGAGAGGAGATACGAGGAGTGGAGATGAGTGGGATGGAGATAAGATGCGAGAAAAGTAGGGAAGGCGACATGAGATAAAAGCAGAGCGAGCAGAAGGATGGGATAGAAGAAGGAGAAGAGAAGAACAGAAGGGACTGAAGAGAAGAGGTATTTGCAGAAAATATCATCTCGGCGTCAAGAATTGATGCATTGGTCAAATTATCGACATGAAACATTCAATAACATTTTGAAATGTATTGGACAATGTATTAGATCGGTTCGAAATGCCTTTTGGCCTAGTTCAGAGCAAGGTAAAATCTTCCATGTAAGATTTTTGATTTTACCTGCGATTATACCACTAAAAACATGAATATTTATAAGAATTATGCAATTTTCGTCCACTTCTCGGTTCGTTGAAATGCAGATTTTGTAATTTAATATTTCCCATCCCCCATTGTTAATTCCAAACTGAATAATTTTATATTTAATGTAAAATATTAATTGGGTTTAATAATATGCTTTATATATTTAATATGTTAATATATTTTTATTATTGGTTTATTTTATAAGATTTCGTGGGGTTTAAATTAAACCTCTATATTTGATATAAAATATTAATTGGGTTTAGCAGTGTACTTTTTATATATATTGTATATATTTAATGTATTAATATATTTAATTTTTGAAGTTGGTTTTATATATCAGATTTCTCGGGATTGAAATCAAAATTCTGTACTTAATAAAACTATGACAAGTTGTAAAGCATGCGCAAAGATAGAATAAGTATTGATCTAACCTAGAGAATCACTAACCTACTCAACTATGCCGTGACGTGCGTAGAAAAGCAATGACCTAAAGCGTATTGATTTTTGTTTAACAAGCTGGAACAAATATCTGCCAATAGAAATCTTGCTTACTTAAACCAATATTAGCCAATCAAAATCTCTGTTATTTTAGCTATCATATTAAAAAAGAAAATGCAAAATATCCCAGTTTCAATTCAATCCATTTATCTGGATCGAAGAAACCGACAATTCACATATCCCCATATCTGCCTATTAGCCTCTTTTGCTCAATTAGTTTTCACTAATTGGCGATTTTCTTGAAGAGGTCTAATAGAACAAGATACGGCGGTATGCGAAATATGTGAATTTCAAGATATTTTAGCAATATACGACGTCTTAAGAAAAGTATATTCAGCTCCAAAGTACTTTGTCTAACGCTTACTACCATTCCCTATTGCTGGCAGAGAGAGTTCAAAATGATGATGTATTGAAAAAAGTTGACTTGTCGACTTGGGTATTAACCCGAGTCTGTTCACAGAGTTCAGAAATTTGCACATAGATGGCTCTGTTGTTGTTGCTCATAGCTTAGGCCAAAAAGAATATCGAGAGAAGCCATATTTTTAACAAATTTATAAACAGCAATTTTAGCAAATTCAGGTTTTGTCACATCAATTTGAGGGGATCCTCTTTTCTCGGAAGCTTTTTTTTTAAAAAAAATCGTAGGTTTTACACAGTAACAATAAAATTTTATAGACATTTTGCCTTAGTTTTAAGTATTTCTATTCAGTCAAAACACCTCCTCATTTATCGCACCAGTCCTACCGTAAATTACACTACTTATCCAGTAGTGCCAGTGGCGTATACTGTTCACAAAAAGGAAACATATGGGGTAATGCGTGACATATCGCAGTACATTGAATATAATACATTCAAGGGGCGAATCTGTGGAGACCTGAAAGTAATTGGAATTCTTACTGGCATGAAACAAGGGTATACCAAATTTTGTTGTTTTCTGTGGGAATGGGACAGCCGGGACCGAGTTAACCATTACATGCGGAAAATATGGCCACCACGACAGGAATATGTACCAGGAATGAAGAACGTATCACAACAACTCGTGAACCCTAATGATGTTTTTCTTCCCCCATTACACATCAAACTAGGTGCACTGCTTCCAAATCATGGGATGCCACATGTCCCTGAAATTACATTTTTTGGATTCTCATTTTGACTTATTTCCACAAAATTTAGGGGATGAACATGGGGAACGGTTCCACCAAGACATTGCAACATTTGAAAAGCGGTTCAGTGGACGATGGAACAGCAGTATGCTTGCTGAATATTGCTGGTCTATCACCAGAGACTCCTTCAGATAGATACAAGAGAAGAAGATCACAATTATCATTTCCGTAGAAGTTTGTACTGTCTTTGGTTTGTATACGTAAAATGCCTGTCTAATGTCTGTGCAACAAAATGTCATGTGGCTGTACAATACAAATGGTATGTCTTGGGAGAAAACTGACTTCACATATCGATTTAGTACCTTTAACTTATTTAAACTCACATGTTTTCAACCAAAGGACATTTTCGTAAACATTTTTTTAGTCTTTTGTTTGTATACGTTGATTTACCTGTCTAATGTCTGTGTAACAAAATGTCATGTGACTGTACAATAAAAATGGTACGTGTTAGGAGAAAACGGATTTTACACATCGATTCAGCACCTCCAATTTAGTCCAAATCACCATGTTTTCAACTAAAGGACAGAACATGACCTCAAATTTGTTGTACAGTGATCTAGAAACAACCGCAAGGGGCGCTGACGTCTGGAGAGTGCAAGTGATTATTGAATTAAATTTTTTGGGTGTGTAGGCACTTTAGGCCATTTTGCACCCTTCACTGTAGCTAAATGGGGAAATTCCCATTCTTACTGAAAAATTTAGAACAAGGGGTGTAAAAAGCCCCTTGGGAAAAATTAAAAGTGCAAGGTTGTAAAGCGACCTGCACAAGACAAACACAACACATTAAAAAGTAAGAATCAACTAAAAGCTCACTCATAGACAGTGGAAGAGTCCGGCTCGTCGCAAAAAAGCTAAAAACATTTAATAAAACTTGGTCGTCATCTCCCAACAGCGATGACAAACAGTTAGGAAGATCAAAAGTCTGCCTGAGGAAAGCATATTCGGTACATTCAACAAGAATACGCCGAATATCTAAAATGACATTACAAACACGACATATTGGAGGGTCCAGCCCTTGCAGCAAGTGACCATGTGTTAGACGGCTGTGTCCAATACGTAGTCGAGCGAATAGAACTTCTTCTCGGCGAGAGGGAGAATGCGTGAAATATTAGACAATAACACAAATTGTGAACCACACACTCACAACATTTTGTCCTAAAACGACACCTGACTGTCCCTCGGTTTACATACCAGATAAATAGTCACGATGAACACAGTTTTAACGTATTATATTTTACCAAGTTCCATGTGATTGATCTTGCCATTTCTGCACTTCAGTGACGGAAAAAATACTCCCTCTGTCCCATAATTATAGTCCGGTATGCCAAAATGGTGACTTTTAATTTATGTTATTTTGGATACGTGATCGGCCAATTTGTACTGATCCTTGAATAATAACGTTGTATGACTCATTCCCGTGTTTAATTTTCGTCTTCTGTATACACCAATGTCACAGTTTGCCTATCGGACAATTATTATGGGACAACAAACAAAATTGTACCGGACAATAATTATGGGACAGAGGGAGTAGTAATTAAAAAAGTAAAAACAAAGAAAAGTGGTACTTTCAACAGTTGTTAAGGGCACTTTTGGCTTACATACCCAAATTTGATTAATTTCGCTTAGATTGATAGGAAAATACGTATATTTTTCATAAATTTAAAGGACTCTGTGACAATTTTATCTGAAATTAGATCTATTTTTGAGAAAATTATAATTCCATACAGATGGATTGACAAAGTATAATGTGGAGTAAGTAGGATGGCTGATTCCAAAACCTATATATTACACTTAAATTTGTGGAGAGTGGTGATAATTCTAAATTTTTAGAACAGTGTCTTGAAATTTTTAAGTTCATAATTGTATTATTAATTTGTATTTTTCTTTAACGTCGCTCTTCCGCCACCTTTGGCTAATCGCCACCATGAGGATGAGTGATGATTGATTAAATTGATGGGGAGGATTATACTGGCTGGGAGTCTACAAGCCAGAGTTCGCTGTCTGCAAAATGCAGTCTAGGCTGTACTACGGGAAGGGAGGTTCACATTTCGGTGTCTTTGGAAAGGATCAGTCCTTACACCCTCTTCTACGTCCTAGCCGGCTATGTTACCAGCTCGGGCACGGAAGTCCACTGTATTATTAATTGACGAAGCTCTTTTCAGTTAAGAATTGTGCAGTATCGTATCAATCCATTGGATTATTATTTATTTTAACTTTCTGTAAGCTTCATTTCACCTAAGTTCATTCACTTGTTTCCACCAGCTGTCCATTTCTCTCAGGTATTTGAATTGTGCACAGTCGAGTGTTAGCAGACTTCCACTTCCTGATACATTGAGGTTGAAAGGTTTACAACAGGTAAACAAGGAGTAAGCAGCAGACAATAATAGGAAGGTAAAAACTCACTGATCAGCGTATAGGAAGTCTTGAGTGAGAGGTGTTGAGAGGAGCGGACTGCTACTTCTATTTGGTACAAGGTGCATAAATCTTAATCTTAAACCTCAGCTAGAATATCTACAGGGTAGGGTTCTTTGTAGACAACGAAACCAGACAGGATGCCTTCCAATGGAGACGTTTAAAAGAATATATTATATAAACAAGGATACATGGAAATAGAATATTTACATGATAAGCTACGTTCTTCTATAATTCTTATTTACAGGTAATTTTCATCTCAATCTGTTTTTTATTATTTACTTTCTTCAATTTGTATATTCTTCTATTTGGGCTTCCTTCTTATTGGATGGTCTGGATATGGACTTCATTCTTAACGGACGTTCTGGATCCGGACTTAATATATATATTAATTAATTTCTTTTATATTTATTATTTATCTTCTTATAGTAGATTTTATTGTTTTTCATCTTTCCCATTCGTTTTATTCTTATTTATATAGTCATTCATATATATTATGTCTTAATCTTGCATGCCTGGTGCTGCCATATCTATTCCTTTTGCAAACTATTTACATTATTTGGTCCTATTGGGTACGTAACAGGACAGACTGGCAAGGGACTCACTTTGCGATTAGATTGAGAACGGAGAAGAGCACCTTTGGGGAGAGATTGGAAGGAGGAGTTATCCTGACTTAGGTCAAGAAGCGACGAAGCATAGAGAGAGCTCAGTTTTATTTTACTCTACGTTACTAAATTCATCATCATTCTACTAAGTCTAAATAGGTATTTATCCTAATCCTTACCATGTATGATTCGGGTTCGGAGGTTCTAAAATCCAACGAGTGACTATTTGCCTTTTCTAGTTGTTAAAGGTATTTTATTTCAGTTATGCCTCTTGCTGCCAAGCATTTAACTTGTCTTTATGACAAGTGCTTTCATCATTTATGAGGATGAATGATGATTTGCTACATCACCCATTGGGAGTGGCAGGTTCGTATGTAGTCATACAAAAAGTCAGGTCCCAGTTTTATGATACAAATTTAATCATGTCGGAGTTTCTACATGTTCTGATATTCTTCAATCTGAACTGCTAGTTTTTAAACTAACAGTTATCCATAAATTACTCTGTCCAGTTTCAATCTGAAACTGAGTTCTTTTAAAATTTCCTTTAAAAGACTCAGGAGGTGAGAGAGTTAGTAGGTATGGCCACAAAATGCGGATAGCGGATATACTGTACGGATTTCAAATGATCCGATATCCGTTTCGGATGCAACGGATAATCCAGATATCCGAATATCCAGATAATTCGGCTAGAACAGATTTGATGAAGAATATGTGGAAAATACCTCCTGTAAAATACGAAATTGACGAATAAAAGAATATGTGGATAGCCCGAAAAACAGATAAACGATAAAACTGTCCGGATAATACACACATTCGGATATTTCAGATAATCCGAATATCCGGATAATCCTAATATCGGATGTCAGGATAATCCGGATATCAGAATATCCGAAATCTGAATATAAATTATCCGATATCCGGATAGAATTTTGTCCGAATTTGGTCGTCCCTAGTCCCAAGGAAGAAAAAGGTTTTCGGAATTAGGACACAACCTTTACAGGCAATACAGTGTTATCCGTGAGCAAGTCTTCACAATTAGGACACCTTTACTCTCTCAATGATTCAAACGGTAGATAATAATCGCGCTGACCTTGTCATGCTTCTTCCTACTAGATGGCACCACCAGTCACAGTCTCCCTGCCTCGTTTTCCAAACGCCGCACGGCAGAGTCCTATTTTTAGGTCGTTTCGCAAGGTTCCTATTGGACGTTCCTCTGGGAGTTGAGAGAGAGAGAGAGAGCGAAAAAGACTAATAGCTCGGGTCATTCAAGCGGGAGAATGCACCTGACGTCCCCAATATAATCTCCGGCAACGTTCACACAGTTTTTTACCCGGAGGGACCGGTAATCGATTCCGGGCTCCGGTGTTGGAGAATGGCACCGAACACTTCGTCCAGCCATTGATCAGCTGGGTTTTGGCTGGAAATTCGTCATGAACAGATTTTAAAGGTACGAAAATTGGAAGTTTTTTTTTCGGATAAGGGAAAGGGTGTGTGTGTGTGAATAAATCAGATTTTTTTTTGCCTTGAATATTTTCCTGGTGTTAAAAACATAAAAACGGTTGGAGAAATTGAAGTACAATTTCAGCCAGTCTTCGTGACGGAATGGTTAGCACAGCGCGCTACGACGCCAGGGGTTCTGGGTTCGAATCCCGGCCTGGACATGGAAGTTTTTTCGTGGTGTCCCCTTCGTCACTTTAATCGTATCATCACTCATCCTCATCTTCGCAATTACAAGGGTTGGATAAAAAGTAATGGCAACACTGGTATAATTGCTACTTGACTGTATTGGCAGAGGAGCACGTGTTATATTCCTTCAATGTAATCGCCCCCCCCCCCCACCTCTACGACCTTCTGCCACACGTATGGAAGGCGTCGTACACCGTCAGCGCGTCCATCTCTGTCGATGTCCCGCAGTCACCGCCCTATAGCACGTATGATGGCTTCGCGCGTGTCGTAGTGCTTCCCGCCCAGTGGTTCCTTCATTTTGGCAAACAGGTCGTAATCACACGGTCTCATACCGGTGAATACGGCGGATGTTCCAGTACCTCCCACTACCAGTTATGCAGGAGCGCCGTCACAGTGTTCGCAGTGTGACACTTTGCATTGTCAAGCAGGATGATGGGACACCGTGCCAGAACGTGCCGTCGCTTCCTTCTTAATGCGAGACGAAGGTGGTGTTGCAAGAAGGTGCAGTAGTAGGCTGCGTTGACCGTCTGCCTAAGAGACGTTGTTCTTCTTGCCTAAACATATTGTTAGGGCGCTTGCACTCTCGTCCTCTGCTTCAGAGCACTGCTGTTTTTGACTGAATAACATACAATCGCACCCCACTCACTATACTTCCTCGTCTGACATTCCTTTATCAACCACGAAACGGTTGTGGCGCTGTGACTCGCCCCTTTCACGGGACAGCAGTGTTGCCATTACTTTTTATCCAACCCTTGTAGACAAAAGTGGCAGAAAAGCAAAGTAAAATAAACCAAATAAATTATTTATTATTATTAACCACTACGGTGTAAATGTAAACAATTCTTTCAAATTATTATTGAGTATATTTATTGCTTCATTTGTTTTCTTTGACTTCGCTTTTCTGCCACGTTTTGATAATCGCGAAGATGAGATTGAATTGTAATACGATGAAATGGATGAAGGGACAGTGACAACAGAACAGTGGTGTTTAATTGTGAAAATTGTGAAATTAAACTGCACTGTTGATAAATTGTGCTAGGATCTATAATATACAATAATAATAACAATGATTATTGTTATTGATAATTAGTAATTTATTTTTATGTTTTGAATGACTGTAATTTTAAGTTATGCATCTACTTTCCGAGATTAGTTCAACATTGAACTACGATAGTTTGAGATATCATTCGTCGACTAAAATGCGGAACATTTTAATTGTGCCACACAACTTTCTACCGATTTTTTGCCATGAAATGCTCAATGGTTGCATTTCCCCGAGTTCTTTTCTATTTATATTTAAGAACGTTGATATCTTCAAAATTTCGGAGAGGGTTGTAGCCCCATCAACCCCTCTACGTACTCTAGTGCATACAGTCATAATCATGGTTCCCACTGATTTTCCAAAACCAAACCTCCTGACTTTTTCGAATACTCGAAAATAACTTTTGAGGCCGTTATATAGTGATTTAGCATACTAATATGAATAAATAAATTATATGTTTTCAGCTTTGTTTGTCAATCAAAGTTCATTCGAAATTGTTCAAAAATAAATAACAAAAACTAACTAAAATATTCTAAAGAAACAGAACTATCTGGGAGGAAAGAATGAAATTTGTTTTCAGTTTATAATCATTATGATTTTAAGATGCAGCACCTTATCTAAATTATAGCTGTTTTCATACCGGTCGTTTGAGATATGTATTTTAGGACATGAAATCAAGTAAAATGAACAAATTTTGTTGCAAATTTTTGCAATTTTTCGTGAAATTAGCACATTTATCCCCTTTTTACCCACTCTTTGATGCCTCAGCACCGTTTCCCTTATTTTTCTCTCACGTTTTGTTAAAAAATTGGACAGAAAAATAAATAATTTTCACTATTCTTAAGCAGTAGGGGAACCCGGGGCAGAATGGAACCACGGGGCAGAACGGAATCCCCCCTTAATTTCTCCGTAAGGTGGCGGAAGCTAACGGAAGTCTATGGAACGAATCAACTATCCATAGCGAGGTGATGGTAGGTAGTTCACGCCATGTTGAATGATCAATGTCATGTTGACGATGTTTTGGTGGATTTTTGAGGTTGTCTTGTAACTTTTGGACGTCTGAACTCTGAAGGTAAGATACATTTCCACATGTAACACATGGTTTCCCTGGTTTGCATGTTAAGACGTGGTGGGTACTACAGTGTTGTATATTAACAGTTGCATATTTCACCGGCATTTTCCGCCAGAAGCTCATGTAGCTTAACAATGTAGGATGGGGCAGAACGAAGTAGGGTTCCATTCTGCCCCATGTTGGTATGTTATTGCATTATTCCGTTTATAGCTACTGTTGTCTTTTGTGTGCATGTGTAATAGGATGTGTGTGTAAATAATACTCAAAGGTTTCGAAGCAACTGGTATTTGGCCTGTTAACGTGGATATTTTCTCAGATGTTGATTTCTTGCCTTCAAGCCCGACTGACATCCCGGTTAATAATAATAATAATAATATTTTATTGTCATTAAGCTTGCACAGCTAGGCCGGGTACGCAGAACAAAGAACACAAATCGTACGTCCTTCCACACCAACAAGTTATATAGTTACCACATACTATCATTTGTAGACGAATGTTAACCAATTATATTACATTTCACATTCTGAGACCAGGGGGTCCATTGTGCCCCAGTGCTGGGGCAGAATGGACCACTTTACATGTTTTCCAGTTTTTTTTATGTGTGTAATGTTTCTTTCTGTGTAATATCTATTTTATTGTCTGTCAATGTTCAAAGGATATGTACCTAAATTTGTAGCCTTTTTTGCCTCATATATACTATTTTACTGTCGTTTGAATATTAAGGGTTCCGTTCTGCCCCGGGTTCCCCTACATAAAATCCTACAGTCTCATTTTATGGAGCAGGACGAGAGCTAACTCAACCTAACCTAACTTTCATATCTAATTAGTTAGGCTATTTTCCTATGGCGTACTAATTAGATATGAAGGTTAGGTTACGTACTAATTGGAGGTAGTCCGTATAATACTAAAATACCTATAAATTATACCATGTTTACCATAAATTATATTATTTGCTACAGTGTTGAATAAAGAATGTTAATATAACTGGTTTAGATCTGAATAAAGGCATTTTATCAGCACCTTTCTTGCACCTTATTGAAAACATTTTCAGAACTATTTTTTCCCTTTCCCGACCATATTTATGCACCTTAAAATCCGTTCCCTAATAATCATGAACAGAAAAAAGAAATCAAACTAATTTCCAAGTTTTTGAACGTTTCTACAAAATTCCATGAGGTTTCCAGGTTTTTCATCAGTGGGAACCCGTTTAAGTATTCAGCAAATGAGGTATTATAACATACAGATTTTTCACTTCCATTTGACAGATATAAAAGAATAATAGATTCGGTGCTATAGAAACTCTGATAGAATATAGATTGTTTAATATAAATGTTACCATTTACACTGTGCAATACTTGTGAATTACGTATAAACCTCTTGCCTAAATGTATAGTGTATATAAGTATATACGTGGGGGTATCAAAAAGTTCGTGCAATCAGCTGGAAGGAAACAACTTTGGACAAGTACGAAATCATGGAGGTATTACGACTACTCCACATAGTCGCCATGCTCGGTGATACATTTCTGCCAGCGGCCTTTCACCTTGCGTAAGCCGTTTTTATAGAACACTGCATTTTGGGCCTGAATGACATCGTCCCTCGTGTTAAAGTGGTGTCCTTTGAGTGGACGCTTCATTTCCGAACAGAGGAAGAAATCACTCGGTGCCAGGTCTGGGGAATATGGAGGGTGGGGCAAAATTTCGTATCCTAATTGAAATGTTTTCGAAATGGATGCATGGGCAAAATGGGCTGGTGTGTTGTCCTTTTGTTAGCTTTCCTCGCCTTTTCACCTTCAATTCTTCACGTAACCGAGCTAGGAAATCACAATAATAGTCACTTGTGATTGTGTGACCCTGTGGCAGGTAGTCCGTCAGGAAGACTCCCTCACAGTATCAGAAAACGGACAGCATCACCTTAGCGGCTGACCTTTGCACTCTTGCCTTTTGGGGGCCGGTGAGGAGCTGAGTTTCCACTGCTTGCTCATCTCCTTTGTTTCTAGGTCATAAAGGTAGATCCAGCTTTCGTCCATTGCAACCAGTCTGCTGAAAAAATCCTCTTCATCCAGCTCACAGCGGCCTAACATCTTTAGTGCTGCTTCCTCTCTAGTCCTCTTCTGGAAAGGGGTGAGCAATCGTGGCACCCACCGTGCCGATACTTTATGAAGGTGCAGCTGGTGATGGATGATATTCCAGATGGACCCATAACTAACACCGATTACAGCCATCACACTTTTAATGGTGATCTTCCTGTCTTCCATTATCATCTTCTCCACTTTCTCCATCAATGTGGCATCATTTGTGAAGGACGGTCTCCCTGTCCTAGGGGCATCGGAAATTAGCATGTGACAGGTTTGGAACTTCCGTTTCCTGTTCGAAACCATCTCATAGGATGGGTTTTCCTCCCGTACACTGCTTTCATCTCATCGTGAATTTGCTTCGCTGCTTTCCCCTGGAGATGCAGGAAATTGATGACGCTCCGTGCCTCAATTTTGTCAATCATGACACCTTCCTTTATTCACGTGTAAAAAAAGGATAGCAATAAACATCCAAAACAGACAAAAATTTGTGTGCTTAACCTAGATGGACCATTGTACAATACACATATCCGAGGGGGTTTCTAGTTTGTTTCCTTCCAGGAGATTGCACGAACTTTTTGATACCCCCTCATATATATCTCATGTGTTACGTATGTTATATGTATTGTACGTGAATGAATGAATATGTGTTTGTATATTTCCATGTAATTTCTATTGTATTAATCAAACAAAGTGTGCGCCTTCTGTAATTGGAGGTTCAATCCTCTGTAGAAGTGCAAAGCATAAATAAATAAATACAGTTGGACCTACTGGATACTGTACTAGCCTTCTGTAATTGGTGGTTCAATCCTCTGTAGAAGTGCAAAGCATAAATAAATAAATACAGCTGGACCTACTGGATACTGCACTAGTTCTATTTATAAGTAATAAACGAAATGCATTTTACTGTTCGAGGTGTCATGAGAAATGGGTAAATGCATTAATGCAACATGTGCCCTCCTAGTAACAACACAAGCAGATACAAACATAATAATAATAAAAAACTCAAACTTCAAATTAGACAATTTATTTGACACAACTAGCTATGAAACTTCGTGCCATTGTCTTTTTTTTTATTATGGTTTTACATAAAAATAACGTACAGAAAGTGCAATTTTCCATTAGAGCACAGCCAGAAGATTTGGGTGCCTCAATGCTGGGAGGCACCATGCACACATACGCATACACGCACTCTCACACGCACATACATTCTTGAGAATTCAAATAAGCATATTTTACAAGGGCCTCTAAGCAACGAACATGGCCTACACCGACATTCGAGGTGGCCTTACGTAAAAACAGAGCATGGTCGAAGAAATTAATTAAAAAAAGCAGAGTGGCGCGTAAACTTTCATATTAACTCAACGATAAGTACAGTAAATAGGTAAATTCGTTCTTGTGTAGATTATAAACCATTGTTCAAGTGTTGCCAACTCAATGAAGTGATATCTAAAACAAGTAAACTGATCGAACACGATAAACAGAAAACCATCTGAAAAGTTTTCGGATATTTATATTTTTTAATAAATGGAAGAGTGTTTAAATTAAATTAGCCTCAGTTCGCGAAAATCTTTTGGACGGTTCCATCAACTAACTCATTATAATTAATTCCTGTACTCTCATCGTTACGGTGAGTGCAGTGGCAAGCATATGGTCACATCATACGAGAATAAACCCAATTTAATATAAGATTGTTATTTTTTACGAAAAAGAAAATTATATGCGCCAGTATGCCTAACTCGTTAAACTAATTCAATCAATTAACGAATAACTAAAAAAAAAATATGAATATCTCTTTTTCTATTTAAACAAGTTTTCTTAACCGAAAAATCATAAAATATCCTGAGGCGGCAACACTTGTTATCAAAACGCAATATCGAGATAACCTCCTTACTGAAAAAGAACATAGACAGCCACTTTAATTTTCTGTACTACTACGCATCCACTGACGTGAAATAACCAGGTTTCATCCTGAGACATACGCAACCTTGCTGTACATGGAGGTCAATCTGGTTGTCGTGTGTTAAGGCGCACATCGCACTGAACTGCGCGCGCAGCAGAAAGAAATCGGATCACGTGATGCTTTCCCAGTGCGGCGGGTCATTTGAACTAGATATATAAATTATTCTTACAGGCAGTCTTAAGATATGCCCCAAATCACTGCTTACTTAGGTCGAACAACCTACAATAAAACTTATTTCTTATACAAAGTACCTTTAATAAACCATCTAAGTCACTGCCTTAAACCACTACTTCAGGATCACTGTAACAACCTAATCTGACGATCTAGGAGCTGTAGTCCCCTTTCCACAAGGAATACGCAATCCAAGCACACAGACCACCTGACACAACCACACCGCTCCTGCAAAAGACACATATCATCATTACCTCTCGTTATATCCTTCCTACAGTCTAATCCTTGATAGGGGCCAGGATTTGAAAGCAAGTGCATATTTTCAGTAAGCTTGCTGAAAATAACTGAACATCTGATTTTGCACTGTTCAAACAACGATAAGCAAGTGTGTTTTGAACTTCAGTAGTTGTTTGATTTAGAGAAATATGGTATTACACTTTCAGTCTGTCGGTGGCCAATGGAAAGGGGAAGCTGTAGGGCGTTGGGAAGAACACGCACATACAAGGCGGCACGGCAGCTCAGTAACACTTTTTTTTTGTGATTTTAACTACTTAAACTTCGGTCACCATATGTTATGTTATCAATACACCCTACACATAAAATAATTTTGGAATAAGTTAATTTTTAGGTCCACTTTATGCTGAGATAGACTTTTCTGGACTGGACCTAAATTTTAAAGTGCGATTAGAACCACTGTGTGACTCTAGCGGGTATCGAACCGGAAACCCCTTGATTGCAAGGCGGTCTCTAAACTTGACGCCAATGTACAAAATTATTGTGCATGCAGGGATTCGTCCAAAAGCTTCCATCTGGAAGGGGTGCGTGTAAGGTCGTATTTAGGGGGAGGTAAGGGTAAATTTAGAGCCAAAATGACTTATCATAAGTTGAACCTTTATGAAAAAAAAATAGGCGGTGTTGGGGTGTGTGGACAAATCACTGTGTACACGTTTGTACTTTAATTCCGTAATTATGCATTTACTGGCGCGCGTATGTGAAGAAGAAATCTCCGAAAGTGGATTTTTCATTTGACAAGTATGTAAATCCTGACCCCCATACTTCAAAAACAAAGTTCATCCACTGACGTCAGCCGAAGGAACAAATTGGGAAGACAGTGAAGATGTGAACAAGGTGGGGCAAATAAGAGTTCGAGGCAAATGATAATGAAGAAGGATGACAATTGCCTAGGAAAGAAAGAAATGCAAGGCTGTGAAAATGAACGACCAGGTTTGCTGATGAAAATGCGTTGGCTGAGGGACTTGAGGATGGTTTGGTGTAGGAACGACAACTGGATGTCCACACTGACAAACACTGTACTCGTACAATGTTTGCAAGCATTTGTCCCGTGCATTTTGCTGCTATGCTTGTGGCATGTTTGTACACAGTAAAAAACAAAAATTCTTGGGGAGGGGGATGGGGTTCACCCATATTTGATCATGCACTTCTAAATCTGCTTACGCATATACTATGCCAACCGCTCAGGGGAAGTGAGTGTAGTGAGGATAATGAACTACGAACCCAGAGACTCCAGGTTCTAACTCAAAAAGGAAAGGGAGTTTTGGGACAATTATAAGGGAATTTACACTAAAAAGAGGAGAGCCAGATGTGAAATTGGAGGGGGTCGCGGGTGGGCTGTGATGCAAGAATAAAACCAGTTTTGCACAAGTTTCAAGAATTCCAAATGTTTGGAAATTCTGTCTAAACTCTACATTGTCTCAAGGAAGGGTTCGCTTAGCATTGTCTCCCCCCTTGTGTTTTTGAAAACATTTGAACAAGTATTTGAAAATAAATTGCCCATTTTGATTTCTGAACTTCCATATATCCAACAGATTACGGGGAGAGGGGGGTGAATACTAAAACCACCAGTATAAACACGGACATGGCTTACAGATGCAAATTGGACACATAGGTGTAAACCATGTGCGCGTCAGAGTACATACACTAAATAGTTTTTACACAGCTTTCATACAAGTGACTACGTGGACAGATGTTGGTCAGTGTGGACTTCATATTACACAAAACCTACAGATACATACACAAATTGTCGTTTAATTATGACACATTACTTCAGTAAAAAATGGTCGGGAGTAGCAGTTTGACATTTTCCTGTTAAAACTGTTACAGATACCTTACCATATATTTGTTTGTAATTTCAAATCAATTAGGAAAGACCGTGCGCACACATTACAAGGTATATTCCAGTATTTTCATGTCAAAGACTATTCCAACCCGCCCCAAAAAAAATCATCATCAAAATTCCGTGCCCTTTCACAACTCACGCCACTTGTAAATCTCATACTTGAGACAAATAAATATATACAGTCTTGACTACTGACAATTAGAAATAGACAATAGTCTTGACAAATAACAGTTCTTTATTGTATAGTACGTCTCAGGGCCGTTTTCTTATACCGGGTGTTTTATAAATACTTGAGGGGTTACAAATATTTATTGCAAGTGAAGTATTGAATTTACGTTAATGAAACCAGTCCAGAACAAACGAAGAACTCAAACTGTTTTTTTTGTTTTTTTTAACACCTACGAATGTTCAATGTATGCACCACGAGTGACACGGCACGCATCAACACGATAGTCTACTTCTTGCAACACTTGCATCAACATGTGCCTGTGTCTATCGCTGCGATGATATGCTCCCTTAGGGCTGCGATATCACGCGGCATCGGTGAGACGAATACCCTGTCTATGATGAAACCCCACAAAAAAGAAGCCACACGATGTAAGGTCTTGGAGATCAAAACATTGCACAAAGCACTGCGAGTGATGTGGGTGATTTGAGTGTCGCCTAGCGGCAGAGATATGAACTCCTGGCTCAACGAAACATTCACGCACAAACTGCTCGCGTTCCTATCGTGTTGATGATTGCCGTGTCACCCGTGGTGCATACATTGAACATTTGTCGGTGTTAAAAAGAACTGCGTTCCTCGTTCGTTCTGGGCAGGTTTCATTAACGAAAGTTCAATACTTGACTTGCAATAAAGTTTTGTAACCCCTCGATAATTTATGAAACACCCGGTACAAAAAGACACAATGCTGTTTTGGTTTCGTGTTATGAATCCTACACGAAGTATTCATACTTGTTCTTGACTGGTGATGACATCGCAAAAACATCAAAAACGTAAAATACCACAAAATTTGACACTTTCAAGGAATATAATTATCCTAGAAATTATGCAAAACCCGTTTTTTTTTTGCACCAGTTTTGTGTGAAAACCTGAATTGTGTGATAACATTAAATTTAATATTCCGATGCAATTATTGAATATTTCAAAAACAAAAATTTTGGTATTTTGATGCATATAATTAGAGTGGAATAATTACACACTAATATTAATATTTTGAACAATTTTAATCATTACAATTTTCAAGCATAGGTATCGATAGGTGAGAGTATCGGTATAGGTTCAAAGTGGTATCGGCTCAGCCCTGATTAAACATTTACATCGTGCATTCAAAATGTTACTATTCTCTCCTGACGAGCCATAATGCATGACAACTTCGTACGTTTCTGCAGATATAAGTGCAGGAGGCCTTAGAAAGAGCGTTTCGCGGGCTAACAGCAGACGTCACTCGCACACTATTGCCGATACTCTCGTGTCGTCTGCTCCTCAGTCGAACAAACAGGCCGAGATAGCAAGAGGCAGAGGTCACTCACCCTTCCAGGAGGGTGTAGCGAGCTAGCTGTGGCAACCGGGCTCGCTCATTCGCGGACCTGATTGGTTCTCGCACACACACACACACACACCCATATTGTCGTCTGCTGTAAGCCCGCGAAGCGATCTTTCTAAGGCCTCCTGCACTATAGTAAGTAGTATGCTGTCGAAAACAAGCCATTTTCTTCTCGTCACGAGATCACTGCGCACGCTACTGTATTTCAGAACACGAAAGCAAATATTCTGCATTTGTTTTTGCCATATGGCCCCAAGCAATTGCAAACATTTCTTATTCCCTTTGTACTCCGAACAAATGCATGAAAAATCTATATTTGCCACGACAAACTAAAGCTATACGCGACTCTCTTGAAATAAAGAACCATATTCAAAACAAAGATGCAGAACAAATGAAAGACTAGAGTGCGCGTCAAATCTCCTGCATATGACCTTGAACGGCTGAACAGCACCAGCGAATCACAGACGTGCGACGTTGCCTAGTTCCGTGACAAGGCGTTTCGCTCAACCACGCTGTCTCTTCTCCGTTGGAGATTTCGACATGGCACCGCTGCAGTGCGCTGCTATTGGCTATTGCCATATGCAGGAGATTTGACGCGGACTATAGTCATGTTTGGCACTTATTTTTCTAATGTCGGCAACTGCTTATTCAACTTTAAATGTTGATTGGAAAAATGGATGGAAAACAAACAAAACATTGTTAATTTTACACAATCGAGCAGGAAGCAAAAAATAAAAGTGATTGCACTAATTGCATGATATAATTTATAATTAATAACAAAAGAAAGCCTACATACCACATCACTGTCCTAATGGCTGGTGAATGTTGCAGAGGGCTGTAGTAGCAAACGTGGAAGTCCTTATGTTCCTTGTAGTGCTTCAGAATGTCCCTTGCACTGAAAATAAATAAGAGGATTATTAATAAATTACACTCTAAACGTTGTGGAAAGAGGTGACGAATTTGGGGGGTGGGGCAAAGGCACATTCTGCCCCCTATATTCTCTCAAAAAGAGCAGACACACACACACACACACGTATACATAAAATAATGTTTATGCCAAACTTACCTCTCCTCAATATTTATTGAAGTTGGTGCTACTGGTTGTGAATATACATGATGTCGCCGTACATAAGGTGAAGTGCCGTATTGGCCGGGGATAGTCCTTTCTTTGAGTTTCTGTCCCGATTTTTTTGTAATGTAAAACGGGACGCCAAAATGTCCAATCTTTGTGTCAATGAATTATTGGTGTAGAATCACTGCAAAATTCTTACAAATTGTTATTTGAAAAGAAGGCTGTACTAAAAAAGATCCATCCATTCATCGGCAAAATATCAATGGATGACTTTTCAATTGTAACGGACTGTTTGGTTTAGTTCAGTGCATATCATCATTTTATGTAAGTTATTTACACAGTATTTATTTATTTACTTTTCAAACGTAAGTATTTGTGACGAAACAATTTTTGTATTAAAATTTACACATTTTGCCGTTTCGTTTTCCTTCAGGAAGATATGAAAAATGCCCCGTTTTGTTGTTTTGAAAATCTGATCACCTTCGCAGTACAACAGGAACAAACCTTGTATTGTTCTTTCGCCTAATGGCTTATCAGAACATGACCTATCACCAAACCGTCATTTTAGGCGAAATGGGGTTTCCTTTTCCCCTAATTTTCAATTTAAGAAAATTTTCAAATGAGGGAAATTTGTATCAGCATCCTTAATATGAAAAGAAAATGGAAGATGAAGTCTATGGACACCTGTTGGATCACTAACTTGTGATTTCAGTTAGCTATATTCTTAATAAATAAATTAATTAGATCTGTGTACACGAAACTTTACACCATGCAAGCACATATTATAACCTTTTTCAACATGCCTTAAACCCAGTGCCTCCACCGGTGATCGAACCCGGGAGCCCTTGATTACAAGGCGACGATGATACCACTACTATGCCATAGGGGAGCCCCTGCTCACTGCACCGTGCCATGGAGGGACAAAGGGAGTGTGGAGGTAATACATCACTCCATTGTGGAGGAGATGTGATCAGCATCGCGCTCCGGCTGCCTTTACCCTAGTGGATTCCTCCGAGGTAACCATTTATTAGAGGCTGACTGTACCGCAGTGTGTCTTCATACATGGTTCATCTACCGCGGGAGACGCACTCGCATCTCTTGTGTGACAGTCAGACACTCCACACAAGACAGAAAACATCGACGATGGCAGGCCTTACCTGCGGAAAAGTATCTTGCGTCACACTGTTTAGTTTGCTTTGTCTGGAACTGACGCCTCCGTAAAGTTAATTTTTACGTTGAAGAAATAAATTCACTGCACGAATCTGCGATTAATTCCAGATGAGAAATAAATTCGTGGAGATCAATAAATATCCGAGAGAAGTGCCTGCCGCAGAGCTCCTCATTGTTTCCACGAGATTCTGCTCTTACGGCCATCGATGGTACGGGGCGCCAACAGAACGGATCAAAAAGCCACTCGACCTCTCCCTGGCATATGGATTTCCTTCCTACATTTAGTTCCTTTGTTTTTTTTGCTTCATTTTTTCACTCTAGATTTTCGCCTTCCTAGTCTCAGAACCTTCTTTGTTTTCCAGCTTATGTTGATTATTTCTTGACTGAAACCTTATGCTGAGACCGATGAAATACAAATCATAGTGGCTTCACGAAGGCCTAACCGGCAAGACGAGCGCTCCCCGCTAGGACGTGCGCTGGGTAAAATTACCGAGAAGAAAAGTTACTTGTTTTAATTGTTTTAAAACATGTAAATAGCAATTGATTAATCTATTTATATTAATTCTGAAAGAACACGTTGAAATACCAACCTCAAACGTATGAGCGCGCGTTGGGTGAAATTTACCCAGGTAGTGTTTCTACGGCCCTGCGAGCTGAACAAACGAACTAAGTAACAGCCGATTCAAGGTCCCAACACTCGAAAGGGTTCACTAGAAAGGTACTGAGAAGGCTGGCGACCTCAAACGCTCATCGGAAGTGGTCAAAAATTATATATCGAAATCGGCTGGGTAATTTTTACCCATACGATACGGGCGTCGAACAAGGCGAGAGATTTGGGCACAAAGTATGAATTTTCGATTGATTTATTCTTAAATTATGGGCACGTCAGCACACAGGCTATTTGTTCTCGTCACGCAATAAGGGGATAAACCCTTTAACAGTAGTGTAATTGATGATACTACTGGGGCGATAAATGATGAGCCCCTCTCAGGCAGATTTGGCTACACTTAAAACAGGCTCAACATGCCCATATGAGCTTTTTGCTCAAGTGTGGAACCCTGCCTAATCCAAGATTTTTGTAAAAATGCCCTCGGGAAGTTCCCGTGAAATGATGACCCCTCTCAGATTGATTTGCCTACACTTATAAAAGGCACTTCTGTGAGATTGTTGTCCATAAATTTGTTAAAAATATGCACCTCTTGATATTTTTTTTGGCTACACCTAAAACTACGCCAAACGTATTAACACACACACACACACACACACACACCCACACACACACACACACACACACACACACACACATATTTACTTCCGGTTTAAGTTCAATTGGACACCAGCCTCAATTTGTTTATCTAATATTAAAGCAATGTAATATGCAGAGACTTTCTAGAATTGCTCTGTGACTCTCTCATTTCTTACATCATAAACATATGATTTTTCACCTATGAGAATAACACTACATATGGTGTCATCAGGGAGTGTATCGTGGAATTCACAGATAATTTTAATGTTTGTCCTGTCATTAACCACAACTTGTTTCCTTTTTGAAGTGTTGATTACAAACATGGGTCTCTGTGCTTTGAATTCATCTGGTGTGTAATACATGTCAGTATTGCCAGTAGTGACCCTTTTGTATGCTGTAAATGCTTCATATAATTTAAGGAAATCATCCTTGGACATGTCTAAATTATAATTTTCTCTAGGGAAAACCTCATTTCTGCCATTTTTAAGATATATGTTCTTGATGTTGCAGTTATCAAATTTACTTGAATTTTTTTCCTGATTATTGTGTCTTCCATTCTGAAACAGAACCACCACAAAATCCGGCATGTCATATTGTATACTGGAGAATGAATTTGTAGCATCAAACTCATAATAAGTACCAGTTGCAGGCTTCTGTACACATTGATATGTATAAAATTGTAAAGGAACCTGTGGATTTTTTATTATATCTGCTTTGTATTTAAGAGCATAACTGGCTTCATATTCAACAACTGGGATTCTTAGCTCCATAGTCTGAATAATGCATTTGCCTTCATCAGGTAGGGTATTGGGCAGAGCTTCCCCTGTAGAGTTTAATGTGCTGTACCTCATCAAAGCATTATTATCATTGGCAGCTCTTCTAAATGTGATTCTTAAACCACCCTTCCACATAATATCTTTGTAATCTGAGAAGAATCCTGGCAACAGGCGCATAGGGAACAGCACTGTGTGGCTCTTGGATAATATTTTATCACCAGTCTCAAATCCACCTATTTTGTAGTAAGAAGCCTCGGTTTTGGATAATTTTAGTGTGGCCAAAGCTGTGGAGGTAATGCCGGGATAATCCACTCTGTTTATAACAACACCATGCTTTCTGATTTCAATTTCAGAGAACAGATGCGGCACAAAATTGTCTACCAATCTTATATTTGAATTTGCCGGATAATCTGTTCCATCCAGCTTTACAACATCAAATTTGATGTATAGATCTGCTCTGTGAGGGTGTATAAAGCCATCCCCTACATCAAGATCAACCTCAATCTCTGTGTTGGGTTGATTTAAATTTGCAAATGTCCTCCTGTTTGGAGGGAATGATTGTAGCTCACAACTCTCAATATTTTCCATTTTTTTTGTATGTATTTTTATTTAAATATTAATCTCTATGATTGCAGTTGTTGTGGCTCCAGCAAAATCAACTAATTCTTCTTTTTCATTAGTGACCATCAATTCAATATTATCTATTCTGTTATGACACACAGGAAAATATATTGTTGGGGATGGAGTGTAGATGATTGGCTCCATAAATTCAGAATTAGGTTTAAATGTTGCAATGATGCCAGTTTGTTTGTGAGTGCCTATGCCATTTGATTTGGTGATCATACCCTCGGCCACATTACAGTGAATATTCAGAGTCTCTATGGCTAAGAATTTAGGTATATTAATAGCAGTGTGTTTGATGGCTGGTTCAAGTTTTGTGTTGTTCTCAAAGCCTAACAGCTCTCCTATAGTACCCAGATCCACTGTTTCTGTAGCAGATACAATCTTTACTCTGTGAGTGACAGAATTTTGAGTTAATACTATACCTCTGGGTAATTGAGCATTTAGAGTGGACAGATTATACTGCCCTGGAGTGATGACAATTTTTTGATCCCCTACTGCAATTTTGTTGTTGTGGTGTGTAATATTAGGGATCAAGTACATGCCATAAAATGCTCTGAGAGCTATTGTTTTGGGATACACTATATCATCATGTAATTTGAGTTTCAATATTGAATTTTGGCTGGTGAGATGGAATACCCCCATGATGTTTTAAATACCACAAGGCCTTTTGAAAATTTTCAATTGATGGTTTATTTATTTGAGACATATATCTGAGAACAGATAAACACAAATGTCCACAATTAACATCGTTGAAATTTTGTACACGGGCATTATTGTAATGAAGATTAACTGATTTTAGATATTTTATTAAATTTTCAGGTGGAACACCTCCAAATGAATCAAACACAAATGCCTCATCTTTTAAATATTTAAGATAACAAATCCAGTGAGTTCCCTGATTTTTGTACTTATCCAAATTAACAATGCCACACTCTTTGTTGAGTGGTTGTTCTGGCAAAGAATCAGACATGTACACACCTCTAAAATTTTTGATGCCCAGTGGCTTGATTAAAGCTTCAATATCTTGGTTTGTAAGCGGCTCTTGTTTTTTTTAAACTTATTCATGGCTCTCTTAACACCTTTGCCTTGTTTCTCCATGGCCAGGTTATGGCGCTTCAATTCATCTAATTCTGCCCTATTTTTCTTGGCATCTATTACTGTTTTTGCTATGGCAGCTGATCCCCCAGCCAAGCTCCCAACAGCCCCAAGTGCTGCTAAGATGGCCGGGATAGTAAATATGAAACCCCCCACATGTGATTTTTTTCTAGATTGTTGTCATTTTTTTAATTGGGGGGTACTAAGCAACAATTTCATACCATGGCCCTTGGCAATACAAGAGCTTTTTTTCTTGCGCTGCTTTTTGGTTAAAAGACTATCAATAGTTTTAAGAGATTTAAGACCTGCATAAGGTATTTGATACATAACACCCTTGGCCTTCATTCTAGGTTTATTATATACATATTCACAGCCCCCACCCCAGTTTTTGTTTGGTGTTCATAGCTATGGTGGTTCCCAATGCTGCTATTTTTTCACTCAAAGAAGCATCTTTGCTTACAAATCTACCAAATGCAGCCTCTTCTAATTTCTTGTCTGCAACATGTCTCTTGTCAAGATCAGAATGTGTGTTGTATGCTATGTCATGGTCTCTACAAGCAGCATCTAGGGGATTAACACCAGGATCACCTCTGTTTAATCTATGGTCCAATTTTGTGCCTGGACCACAATACTGATAGCCTGGAATATGTAGTTCAAATGGCAGCTGTTTATAATGTCATTAACCAACCCCCGGCCCTCAGAAATATTCCAAAATTTAGGTGGTAGAGTATTAATAATTTTTATAAGATATCCAATCCCCTTAGTGTCATTCACTATAAAATTAGATAATTTGGTGCTTATCATGTCCATAATTCCAACCGTTTCATTGTAAAAATTGTGGTTGCCAGCATTTTCCTCCCCAGCTATCACCAATAACCTATCTACAAGTTTCCTGACATCATCAACCCACACAAATTCTTTAGGCAGGGTGTTGTATTGTTTGATTCCACTGCCTGTCTTAATTTGTGACCATATGGGCTTGATTAAATTGTTGTATTTTGCTCCACTGCTAGACTTGACTCTTTTTTGTGTGGGATCATTGTTCTGGTATAGAGCATCTGATTTTATTAATATTTCTTTGTAGTGCTCATAATCTTGATCTGTATAGCTGCCAGGCCTCTTCCTAGTTATTAGTTCCCACAATCCAGGTGTGCCGGGATATTTAACAAAACCACCTCTTTGTCCAAGATGAGATTCTGAATATACAATTATATCATCTCCCATAAATGTTACTCTGAAATTGCCAATTCTATGTATGATGCTACCATCAAGCTCTGTGTCAGCATATAAGCCAAAGACCTCATCTTTGTTGTCTTTAGGTGTGCTTAAATATTTTTGAGCAAGACGACCCAATTCAATAGGATCCAGAGTAGCTTCAATTCTTCGAGGAGCAACAGGACTAGGTGTATGAATACTGGAAAGTGGGGTGATTGGATAATCTAATATGTTCCTTGCAGCTACAGGTACAAGTTCTGTGATCAAATTTTGATTTTGCTCTGTAACAGTTTTGATATTTTTACCTAATTCACTAATAGCATCAATGATAGGCTGTTCTGTTTGTTTGTGTTGTTCATAAATTCCTCGGTTCTGTGATTTCCATCCCTTAAATCTTTTTACAAGATAATCTCTTAATTTAAGATCATCAATGATTGGCCTTTTCATGGTTATTTATATATGTTTCAATGTCTAGAAAATTGTTGATTTTATTTCTGTATTTGCCACTATTGGGTTTTCTTGTCATATCAATTGTGACAAACCCATAACTGTCCTGGTTCCAGCACCTACTGCAAAACTTGGCAAAATTATTGTAGCTCAAGTCCCCACCTACATATTCATCATGTACGTGTTTGAGGTTGGTATGATCTTGATGAAACACACATATAAAATTGCTGTTGTCTCGGATCAGCTGCTTCGGTATTTTAGCAATCAATGTTTTTGTGTCGGCCCTGTGTAAAGAAATTTCTAACCTTGTTTTGATTATCCAGTATAATGTCATCAAACACAACAACAGAATTATCGAGACATTCATGAAGTGGCTTAACATCTGGTTCAAAAGTGGCTATATCCAATCCATCATATAGCTTCATCAGCTGCTGATATTTTAATTGTTCCAAGCTCTTAGAGAAAACATACAAGTGCCTGTTTTTCCAATCTAACCAGTTGGGTGCCAATAAAAAATTATCAATCATTAGTGTAGTTTTACCACAAGCCGATGGCCAAACAATAAGACATCTAATATTATCAGGCAGCAACTTGCCATTTCTCTTAATCTGCTGTTCAGGTTCTGGCAGCCTCTTTATAACATCCCAGGTGCTCATATTATCACCTTGTCTGCATCGATCCAGCTGTGTTCTGGAAGTCCTAGCCATTTGACAAATAACTTGTTGCCTTTTCTGCGGATGATTTTTTCTATGAGATATGTGTCAGGCTGTTTAGTTTTGCTGAGTTCTTCTTCATAGAATCTGCCTTTGAGAATTTCTCCTCGGTGGTCTTTTATTATATATGTGTTAAGGGTCCCAGGTTTAACTTGAACCACTGTAAATAATTCAGTGCTCCAGTTTCTTGTAAAGCCTCTTTTGAATAAGTGCTTATATTTGCTGATCCTTACTTGATCACCCACCCTGTATTTGGCCTTTCTTGTTGTTGGCTGGTATCTAGGATAATAAACAGTCCTGATCAATTTTTGCTCATCAGATGAAGTTACTTCAGAGGGTTTCATGTTGATTGTGGAATGGACCGAGTTGTTATATTTATGTAGAAGTTCTGGAAGAATATTAAGCCATTTATAATTACCTTGAAGTGTAAATTGTTTATACATAAGATTTTTTAGGGTTTTGTTGAATCTCTCTACAATTGAGGCTTTGAGATCACTGTAACTCGAGTAATGTTGTATTGACTGGCTTTTAATAAATTGTTGGAACACAGAATTATAAAATTCTTTGCCATTATCTGTTTGCAAATAGCGCGGTGATCTTCCACTCTGATTGATGATTGTCCTGATGGCTTCTGTAACACATTTTCCAGTTTTGGATTTGAGTGGCACAGCCCAGGCAAATTTTGAAAATGTGTCTATGACAGTGAGTAGATACTTGTAGCCCTTGTTGATTTTGTTTAAGTTTTTCAGCTGTCTACTTGCCATCTCAATCAAGTCCCCTTGCCATAAATCATCTATGCCTTTTGTGACTACTGGCAGTCTCTTATAATTATGTCTGGCTTGTCTGTGTAATTCATCAACAATAATTTGTCTAGACATAATATGAAAACAAGAATATTGCAACTATGGGGTGTTCAGCAGCTGATACTGCAGGATTTTCTAAATATAATTTGTCCCCTATTTGTATTTTAAATTCCAGAGAGCCATCATCTTCAACATAGGCTGTTTCTAATGTATTGGGATCTGTAAAATCCTCTAACTCTACACTGGTGATTTTTGCTTTGTTGTCAGCATTTGTTATTGATAAGGTGGGGTAGTGGTGTGCCTGTGGTTGAAGCCAATATTTGATCTTGATTGGTCTCAGTGTGCCCCCAACAAAAAACTGGTAATAAAATTGTGCAGGGGACAGCATATATATTTTGCCACCTGGTGTAAATGGTGAATCATATTCTTTGTTGGGGATGCTGTACAATTCAAGAATTACTGTATGTTTTGGATTCTCGATTATGCCTGTTATTTCTTTTTCTGCTGTAAGCAATCTGCTTGTTACAGATTCAAGGTGCTCATTGATGGTCCTAACAACATCATCATGGCCTGGCTTGATTTTTATGTCCACAACAAGTTTCTTGTATTGTTGCACAATTTCTTGTAGCTGGGTGGCAAAAACAGACAGAGCATTTGCTTGATTGGATTCCATGGTCCCTAGCTGTTGCTTGATATTAGCTACAATTTGTTGCAAATTTTCAATAACTGCCAATTTTGAATTTTGAGCAGTAAGATCATGGACCTGTCTTCTGATATCCTCAAACAGGGCATGCAGTTCATTAATATGTTGATTAGTTGGTAGAGTGGCCACTGTTTGAGTGAGTTGTTTGATCTCTGTCTGGATATTCTTGATATCTTCTGATTTCAATATGCGATTCACTGCCCTCTTTATATTTTTAAGTTCCTGGGATGTAGGCAGATTTGATACAGTATTTTGCAAAGATTCAAGTGCCAATTAAACATTATTTAATTCAGATGCATCAGCCACATTTTGCATAGCATTTTGGAGCAGGGCTATATCTGCCTGAGTGGGTGTTGTATGCTGTAAAATTTCAAGCTTTGTTTGGATATCATCGATCAAGTGATGAAAATGTGATAGTTCAGATTCAGTGTTGAGGTTTTCAAGCTTTGTGATCTGTTGCTGGACACTGACAAGTGTGTCTACAATACCAGGCAGGCGAGATTCTAGAGATTCTTGTACATTTGTCAAATCACTTTGCACTGCTGCTATTGTACCCTCAAGATGGGTTATGGTACTTTGAATTTTTCCAAAATCTTCATATGTTTCAAGTGGCAGCTTAATATTTGCAACACTCCGAGTTATTGCACTCAAAGCATCAGAAGATGGCAAGTTGTTCATAAAATTTTCAAGTGTCTCAATTTTTTCTTTAACCTCGGCTATGGGATTGTTCAGAGGGTCTAGATTAGGTATCTGTAATGATTGAATCTGTTCCTTTAGAGTGGAAATCACTAGATCAAAATCTTCTTGTGATTTTATGCTGTTGACAATTGTTTGGAGCTGTGCCTGGACATTATTAATCTGTTCTTCTAATTGTTGTTTCAATTGCTCAGAGTTGGTGGCCTGGGTCTTAAATTTGGCTTGAAGAGCTGCTACAGCTTCTTCTAAACTTTGAAAATTATCCAATGTGGCCAAATCAGTATATTTCTGAAGCAATAATTTAAGTTCCGAGTCAATTTTAAGAAGAGGGTCCATGCATTGTGATTGTAAATTTGTAATTTCTAATTGAAGACTGGCATTGAGTGTGGTTTGTAAAGCTTGTAAATCACTTCTTAATTTCTTGACTCTGACATCAAGCATCAGAATCTCATCACTGTGATCTTCATGTCTTGTATGGCCAAATATATCATTAGGCATTTTTGTTTTAGTGGTTATTTATTATTGAATATCTGATTCTTAATTCTATAAAAAAAGGTATAAGCTTGTCATATGATCCAGGGACCTCAATATATAAGCAGTCACCAGCAGAAACAGTATATACAGTGCCAGAAATCATGTTTGAGTGCTTAATTCTATAAATATTTCTCCCTACTGAAATCTTGACATTACGCTCAGGGGTTGTAATAAATTGCAATTGACCACCTACAGGTAATTGGTAATGATTTAAATTATTGTTAAATATGTACAATATTTTACCTGTTTCATCACCAACATCTGTAAGTATGCTGTTCAGATGAATAATTAACAAAGCACTTAGTTTAGATATTATATCAGAAGAGGCTTGTGGTGTTGGCAGCTCCATAATAGCCTGTTTTTTGAACCCAAATAAGTTCATAGGCATGTTTGTTTATTTCAAATCATGCTCTGTAATTGGGCATTGATTGCCATTTTTCAAATCACAATGCCCCCAAGGTAAAGTATGTATGCCACATGATAAAATGCATCTCTTATCATCATGTGGGTCCAGAGCCACTTTTCTTACAATATTTGTAGTCAATAAGTGATCCACACTCTGAATTCTATTTTCTGATGTTCTGATTGTGCTACATGATTTGAGACAATTTTTGTAATCCTCAAATTCAAGCTCTTTGTCCACAGTTACTCTGCCAATGCCCTTGGCCTTTTTGGCAACAGCACCACTACATGTTTCAAAACTGTACATCATGGCTCTTAACCCAGCAAATGCCACAATAACATCACCAAGTGTCTCATCTTTTAACTTGCCAGGCACCTTTTTGTTGTGGGGGTGAATTTTTGAATGTTCACTGGTATCAAAATATTTAAACAATTCTGGCTGTGCCATATCTTGATAAACATCTTCTGTTTGAATATCAAGAACAAAACTATCTGTGTCCATGTACATCAGTTTTACACAATCACCATAAAAAGGTTTCAACACATCATAATACAATTTTAACATGTGTAATTTGGCCAATTCCAATATCACAGCCCCTACATAAATAGGCTTATCAAATTTAATATTTGTTTTTTTCATGTTGAACACTCATCAAATTTAGAAAAATCTGTAACATAATCATATGGATATACACCCTTCCGCCTAATTAATTTCAGGTCCTGATTTGGAAACAAAGCACATGTGATTTTGAATTGATCATCAGATAATTGAGTGGCCAGTGTAGTCAGGCTAGCCGATAAAATTCTGTAGGAATCAAGAAATCTTAAGTGAATAGAAACACCATTAACTTTAATTATTTTGTTAATGGCAATATATTTCTCATCATTTTCAGCTAAAATATTTAAATTCTGCTTGTTAAACCCCTCGTACCTGATCAAATGATGAAAATCATAATTGGATTCACCATGGCAAAATATGGGGACAAATTTTGGTCTCTGGATCTGAATATTGCAGCTATTACACAGGGCCATTAAGAATTTACCATCTGTATGAGAATGGTGATGAACCTTGATATTTGCATCTGAAAATTCAGAATCACATACCGGGCATTTTTCTGCATTGTTGAAATCTTCAATCTGTTTCTCTGTTAAAGGCAACATGGGTTTTGATTTTAATAAGACATTAGATGCTATGTCATGGCACTCATTTTCTATTCTTTGTGCAAATTCTTTGATGGCATCTGCTCCCATGTATAAATATTCTTTACTAACCACACCATCCTGTACAACCACATAATAAAAACTGGAAGGTTCATGTAACTGGTATGGTGTAATTGAAGATTCCTCAGGATCTGGGCTGCAGAATGCAAGAGGTTTGAGATTTGATTCAAAATCACAGACTATATATGCTGGGTGTTCCAACAAGGCTTCAAACTTTTTGAATTTTGCATTTTCACTTGGCATTGGCATCTCCATATGAACAGGTTTATGGTTGCCACAGTATTTCAGATGCTCAATTAACTTGTTTTTAGCAATTTCTGCATTCTCTTCCCGAACCGCTTTCACCATTTTTTGACCATCAAATACAGACAAACATCTTCTGCACAACTTGAATATTCTATGAGTTTTGTCTAGTTGTGTTCTAACTAAAGCTTCAAGATTATGTATCAGAGTGTAATGATTTGTGCCATCCCCTTTAATTAAGAGCAGATCAATCGGAATTGCAGATTCATCATCAAGTGTACTGATTCTGAGAGGATCTATCAAGCAATTGTCACGGCCAGTGGAACAAATAAATACATTAATAGATAATTGTTTACCATTAATATCCCTGGCCTTTTTTTCAAATTTATCAATATTCTGAACAGACATTGGATATTCTAAACCCTCCATTGCCTCATCAAAATCATTTTCATGTTGTTTATAATAAGTTATTCTCTCAGGATTGCTTGAAACTGGATACAAAGCAGCTAAAATACACCACAAAAAGCATTTCTCATCATTATTTTCAATATTGACCACGGCTTTTTTGTTTTTGATATTGGCAGGTAATGGCAGATATGTAGAACCTTGTAATGGGTTGAATTCAGAAATATTAACATATAACTTGTGTGGAGAACCGCATAGGCTCCATCCAGACTCTTTTGCTGCAAATTCAGTGTGTATAATATTCAATTGATCTATCAAACTGCTTATTATTTTGTCTGAATTTGCATTTGAATATACCGGTACAGTTTCTGTTATGTGGGGCTGTGTAAATTTTGTGCCGTTTGGTTTCTTATATTGTGTAAACAATTTGAGGGACAGCTTATAAGAGCCATTTTGTGCATTTAGAATTGCCAGCACATCAGGATTTATACTGTTCAAAAAATTCTTAATGTCACATCTTGGCTCTGATTTAAAACAGTGATCCCTTAATTGGCCATTAAAACTGCTACGGATAGGTAGTGCATAGCGTGGCTGCTTTGCTGCTCTAGCATTAAGCCTCGGCTGGATGTTGAAAGAAAACCAAAATTCGAGGGTGTCGTTGGTTCCGTTCTAACAACAGTACCAAGGGAACACGAGGGAGGCGCTGACGTTGCTTTCAAGAAATTCTCCTTTTTCCCAGCGAGAAATCTCCCATATTCTTACCATCGTTACCCAGTTTCAGCAACCCGACCTCGCTGCTTTTATGATCTTGCAGGGAGGGGGAGAAGGGAATGGTCGTGTCCACTGGCCATTGACAGATGTGCCGGAACCCTGAAGAATAACTGTTTTCCTTTCCTTAGTTGAAAGAAAGCTTACACATCGTCCTTTGAGATCACCAGCCTATGCACTGTGAAGCTGCATGTTTCTTCTTGTTTCCGTCGATACATTCATTAAGTTACAGTAAAATGGCCAACTAACATAGATTATGTAGTAAAATACCTAAAATATAAATTCTCTGCTTTGGAATCAGGATTCTGTTGTTACTGTTCTCGTGCAAGAAGCTACACACTTTGTGTTATCAGGGCCTTTCCGATGGCGTAGTGGTGACGTCGTCGCCTTGTAATCAAGGGACCACGGATTCAATACCCGGTGGAGGCACCTAGTGGCTCTAGTGGCGTAGCAGCCGCTCCCGCAACCCCGCAATTCGGTGGGGGGGAGGTGTAAGGGCCCCACAATGTGCTCTTGAATTTCTTATATAATCGCAGAAATTCTACAGATAGTGTCGCTTATAAAAAAATCGATTTATGAAACAGAAATCTAGTTCCCAGTAACATCACATACGATGTCTGCGATAACAAGCAGTGACATATTATCTCAGCCAGAGGGGCCCCAGTAACTTGGGCCCCCCTCCGAAATGCAGAATTAACTTACTTGCTCGCAGATGTCCATCGATAGGAAAATATCCCTCATCTCATACCTTTGTATCTACACAGTTGTCGAAAACGTAGTGTAGCGTGTCAATTGTCTAGTTATGAATCCAGTAGAAATATTCAGTTGCTCAACCAGTCGATCCTTATTTTACAATAAACATTAAAATTGTTAATTCGTAACCTTTTAGTTTTACACGTGATATTTAAAATGTAACTTCCCACCAAGTATTTTCAAGGGGAGCCGCAATTCTTTTCATATTGAAATAAGAGCTACACTTGTTACGTTTTACTTCAAAGGGGCCGAAAACCTCAGTTAAAGATGGGACCCATAGTAAATTATCCCTTTGCTATAAAGACCATCATCGCCTCTGCCACGGTATGCAACGCATGAGTTAAATGTGACCATTATTTTGTGTAATTTTGTAAGTTCATTTTTCCTACAATTTGGCATTTTGTGGACATTTCTGTCGAACTAGTTCTTATTTTCCAATGTGATACGATTTTTTGATCTGCAGTGTTCGAAGGGAAAATTCCTAGCTGCAAATTTCCTTGTTTGCGTTGAAGATAGAAGGAAGGATCCTTGTGTGGAACAACTTGAAGATGATGCAGTAGGTGAAGGAGAATGATTATGCAAATTCGAGCACTGATGGTCTATTATTAAAAAGGTTCTTGTTTCATGAAAAAGTCTTTAAGAAAGTATGATCACTGGTCTATCGAAGAAAGAATGGCAGCGTTAAAATTATGAATAATGATGTTGAGGTCTACTAACCTGTGGCAACCTTCTTTCATTTTGTTGGGAGGGATGGGGGGGGGGGGGGTTCAGTCCTTCCAAGCTGCATTTCATTGAGTGACAAATTTTCAGTGAATAGAGTTCCTTCGCAGCTTTATTATCTATCACTCAAAAACTAGCGTCCGCAGTTATTTCTTCGTAGCAGATTGAAATTTACCTTGTGATAGGTTACTACAAACAATCTAGATGTCCGGTTCAACCCCCTATACTGAAGGATAAGTTTGTTGCTTGAGTATATTACTCACTCAGTATTAGAAGGCTAATATGAGCGACTCTTACGTTGAATCTTGGCCTGGAGGAACCAGGTGATGGCTTAGGGGCTGAAGGCACATCCACCTCAAAGTCCAAAAGAGGAGTGTTTACTATCTTTTTACAATTCCACCAAAACAGTATCTTTTAATATCTGTGTAATATATGCAACTTCATTAAAAAAAATATTTCAAGCAAAAATACAAAGCATCACGAACAAAATATTTGGCAGCGGGAAGCTTCCCCCTCCCCAAAAAGTGATTCCTGGCTGTGTCGCTGCGTTGAAGTAGAGAAAATATTTCCAGATTCTTCTTCCAGTTATTTTTCAGAGATTCAGACCATTCTGATTTAGTTTCAAGAAGGTACTACAGTGATATAAGTCGATAACAAAAAAATGGGAAGGCATAATATTTGAGGTAAAAGTTAATTTCTTGTACAACGAAGGGGGGAGGGCAGCTAACTAGCTAACTATTGTACCTCCGTCCCACTCTGGCATTATATTTTTTTTACACTAAGGGGACCCCTCAATATTTTACTTGCAGGGGGGAGGGGCCAAGATCTGCGCTACCCCACTGAGTGGCTCGGATCCCACTTTAAAATATACGTCCAGTCCCGATTTGCCTTTCTGTGCTTAAATTGGTCTTAAAACAAGTTTAACAAACAAACGTTTTGCTATCAGTTCACAATCATAATTGGCTGTGCTCTAATAGTTGGAGATATTGATAAGTGTCCAAAATGGATAGATGCACGTAAAGAGTGAGGTCTTTGCTAAATTTCCGGCAACTACTCTTGAAGCATCGATATATTATAAATTGTACATATATAGTCTCCCCACAATAACCAAATATTAGCAAGCAGATGGAGGACTTCCCCTTCCCTTTCAAATACCATTCTGTACATAACCGCCGAACTCGGGACCTCTATTACTCAATATTAGTCTGTTCGATACCCGGTGGAGGCACATGGCACAGTGGTTGGGATCCCACTTTCAACTGTAGGTCAAGTCCCGATTAGCCTTACTGTGCATAAAGTGGACTTAAAACAACAAATCAATCAATCAATCAATCATTCAAGATTAGTCAAAAGCAGGCACGTATCAAGAAATATATTTCGGGGGGAGAGTCCGAACAAAGTCTCGGAAATAATAAATAATAATTATAATATAAATGATGAAATTAAAGTATTCACATTAGATTAATGACATTAATTAAATATGTAAGTTAATTAATAATGTATTATTATTATTACTTGAATAGGCAAAATGACGGTGTAAGAACAGGGATATAACAACACGTATTCTTCATCTAGGTGTAGTTAATATCGCAAAAAAATGAAATGGGAAATGAATGTCAAATATATCAGGGATCGAAGGTTGGATCCAGTAGACGAAAAGTAAATTTCTTGGTTAGTTCCAGTGTGCATAAATCATCTTTGACAGTGGCCTTCACAACCGTATGTTCCAAATATAATCGTTGCCTTCCAATAAGTTCGGCAGAAATAAATAACCTTCGATTATACAACAAATATTAAAAACGTATATTTTTATTATTTAATTTCAGTACTTGTTACCCTCTGGCACTGGTGTACGATGAATTAGATATTATAATTATATTTTCCTATATATTTTCTTTTGGGGGGCTGAACTTGTGAACTTGGATGGTGCATAAACAGTGGCGCAGGAATATTTTTCATCTGTAAGGTACAAAATTCGTCCTCCATATTATATATATATATATATATATATATATATATATATATATATATATATATGTGTGTGTGTGTGTGTGTGTGTGTGTGTGTGTGTAGTTATACACACACGCATAAAGTTGGGGCATTGAAAATTCCATTTTAGAAGATCACACACAGATTTCCTGTTTTTTTAAATATATATATTTTTTTATGGTTATTTTAAAAACAGATAATTTCGAAACATATAAAGATCGTTTTGTGCTCATTTGGAAGAGGATGAAACTGAAAATCAGAATTTTGTCATTTGAAAGTAGCGAATATCTATTAATTTTAATGTATGGTGTCATTTGAAGGGACAATATCAGGAATTTTCCCCCCGTCTTGTTTTGAAACATCAGGTTTCTAGTTATGAGTGACACACCTCAACCGGGGATCATTATTTCCAACCTACTTGTAAACTATATCGTACTTATGGTGTTCCATTTGAATTCAATTAAGTTTACCACACCATAGCTACATACAAAAAAAAGCTCGTTATGCAATTTATGGTGACTGTGTACAGTGACACCAATTTATACGGGTCTGTGGGGCCCGAGCCCACCCAATAATTCATGTGATTTGTGAATTCAAATTTTTGAGCCCACCCAATGTTTTTGAAAAATTGGCACCCCTTTTAAATGCCATGTATTCGGTATTTTTTCAGACTTCTGGCGATTCACAAGTACTCTTGTGTCGAACACTAAAACTGGACGGTGTTTCTGACGTATGTTGAGTCGCTTGGTCATTTAATCTTCTTCGAGAGCTTGTTGAGATCTGTAGTATTTTGTTGTGTTTTATAAAAATAAGTCGAGGTGGTCCCCCCGATCGAGGAAAACCATACGTTTCAAAGCATTGTTTTCAATCTTAATTGCAGAGTATGCAGTATGCATATAGTCCTATTAAATGCACACACATGGCATTTAGATGATTAACAACGTGTGTTTTATGGAAAATTGGAAACATGTCATGTCAGCCAAGAAACATTTTCACCTCACTCAAGGATTATGTGAATTCAATTGAAGTTGTACCAATATTTACAACTGAATGTGAATGTGGGTTTCGTGCCATGAATCTAACCTTTACTGAACAGAGTGAGATTAAATATTTGGTTGAATCATAGAATACATTGCCGTAAATCAATTTCAGTGTTGGTGTTTTATTTTCATTTGGTATGAGCTCAAATTACCATTATAAACCTTCGTTTTAAAGTAATTCAAACACAAAAATGGTTATTGGGGGTCATTTTGAGTTTTTCGACTTTATTACTACCTTCATTTGAATATTTTATTTTCTAAAAATTTCTTGGGGGGGGCTGTAGCTCCTTCAGCAACCCCCTCTGCGTATGCCAGTGTCCTCTGGATCTACCTCCCCTAAATAGTCCTCGGCTCAAAAGTGACTGAAAAGCCAAGGTGATTTCCTTTTTATAATCTCTAATTCTCCGAAACTATTCTTTTTGGAATGAGAAAATAGAGATTAAAGTTGATTTGGAAAAAAAGTATTGAAGGACAATAACAGGGAAGTTTTCCCTTTGTAAAGTCGGCTGGGCGTCTCACTGACCTGCAGGAAACTAAGATTAGATTCCTTGGCGTGTTTTGTAAGGTCGGATTTTTGCGGCTTTGTCTCTGCATAAAGCGGCTCTGGGGTTCACCCATTCTCAAATATATAGGTACTAGTGGAGGACGACACCCCTAGGGGGCGGGGGGAGTCTAAAGGAGGCTGGAGCGTGATGCTTAAAAACCAAAGGATAGAGAATGAAAGTGAAAATGAAGATTGATTGATTGATTTGTGGTTTTAAGTCCACTTTATGCACAGAAAGGCTAATCGGGAGTGGGCCTACAATTTAAAGTGGGATCCGAACCACTGTGCCATGTGCCTCCAGTGAAAATAAAGAGGCAAAACAGACTGAAAGAGAGGAAAACCAACCAAAACAGAGTATAATAACAGAGGGAGGGGTGGATTGAGAGAAATGAAGATAAACATTTCTCAAGATGGAGTGAGAAAAGGAACAAAGAATAGAAACAGTACAGAACAATAAAGAGATAAAGGAAGGACGAGAAACAAAAAGATAGGCATACAGAAAAAACTATAGAAAGAGAGAATGAGAAACAGAAGCAAAAGGTAGAAAGCGAAAAAGAGAACGAGCAAGTGGAGGGAGAGAGAGAAAGAGAAGAACAAGAAATGAAGGAAGCTCTATATCTGAAGAACCAGGGAGAGAGAGCAAAGAACGCAGGAGGGAAAATGGAACAAGACCTAATCGTGAAAAATATGCTATTGTTTTACACACAGAGAGAGATAAAATAGTTATAAATAAAAGGGAGTTTTCTGTATTACAAGTTCTAGACTCTGCCAAGTCTCATTCCAGCTCAAATGAGGTGAAAAAAAAGTCGCCCTAGTTTCGAGTGTAAACGAAATTTTAAAATTTTACTCGCTAAACTGCTGGAAAAGGAATACAATTCAATTGTATTCAAATATTATGCACCATTACCAAGGAGCTACCAGATGGCTTATTGGTAACACCTTGTAATCAGAAGGTCCCGGGTTCAATAACCGGTGAAGGCACTCCGCTCCCGAAGGAGTGGTTTGGATCCCACTTGAAACTAAATATTAAGATTTCACCAGATTTCTGACTGTGATGCACCGCAAAGTCATAAGTCCTATAGTCTCGAAAGTCAGTTAATGAATGAATGCTTCCTTAGATAATGTTACTAATAAGTCTCTTCAAATTTAAGGGGATTCCAGGAGAGTGTTTTCTGTCTCATTTTCCCCAGCCTCTACATCTTCCAACCAGTAACATAAATTTTCTGTTATTTTTGTATAATTTGTCTTTTAATTTTTAGGTTCATTTAACGCCGACACGTCAGTCAAAATTGTCAATTTTTACATAAACTTACATTAATTTTTGTATTAAGTCCTATGATATGCACAGATATGCTAATTGGGATTGGACCTACAGTTTAAAGTGGGACCCTAACCCGGGAACCCTTGATTACAAGGTGATGACGTTACCACCATGCGATCGGGGAGATAATTAATTTCAGATGAAATTCATGGTTTGGAATAAATTTATTAAAATGTTGTTACTCCACACCAAACTCACACAGAGCATTGTCGTCCTATTAAATTTTGCGCTTTATACGTTTCATAATAATAATAATAATAATACGCATGATGATCATAATAATAATAATATGATGAACGTTAATTTAAATATTTATTTTATTATTTACTTTGAGCCTCAATAAATTAAAATAAATCAGTTCTTGGGTTTCACCGCGCTGCAAAAGATTTAGTATAAGTAATATAATTGTATTAGGTAAAAAAAAAGTCAAGATGCGAAAATGGGAATCTCTGAACAACCCTCTTCCATCCTACATTTTCTTCAATTCCCATTATGATGCATAACCTAGATATGTAAAAAAAAAATCGGAGAGCATCACAGAGTAAGTCAACGAAGTAACTGGCTTTCTTGTTTCGGATCAGACTTGTACGAACCGACGTAATTTGTGTAAACTAAGTGATGGCGATTCACTTCCTCGACTTCCAAGACTGTCTGTCTTGTATTTTGAAAGTAGCCACGCACTGAAGGAATGAATGCACTTCCCTGAGTTTCCAAGGTCTTTGCACGGACAAAACATAAACCAGATGTCAAAGCAAGATAAGTTTACAAATTGCGGTGTTAAACCCTCCCCCTTCCACCGCTCCGAGCGGCACATGACCGGTGCCGCAGATGGGAGAATACACATTCAGAGGGTTGCTTGCCCAGAAGCGACAGCAGCGCCATAAGCGGAAAATCCTCGAACTTTCAGAAGGCGTATTAACTAAATACTTGTCTTTTTTGTAATAAAATTATGTAATTTCTGTTGAAGATATTGTGCAAACGCTTGGAATTATCTATATAAATTCACGACACTAAGATGCACAATATTGAACCTAAATGGTAAATTGGTTTAAAACTCTTCAAACGCCCCATTTAAAGCTGCTTTCACATCCAATTAATGCTGCATTTCCAATTTTTTGTACGCCAAACTAGAATCCCAAATCGATTTTGTATTCGGTACATTACTTCGTGTATCCTTCTAGAAAAGCCTTGCAGAGTATCACCGAAATTGGAGGCATATGTTAGGAGATTTTGTCAACAGAAGGAGAAGCAGTTTTCAGCTGTTGAGAGAAACATCCAGCCGAGGCTTAACAGGTGCTTCATGCTTCCTTTTCAGACCAGATGTAGATGGTTGTGGGGGCAATGTTGATGACTGTGCAGAGCAAGTACCTTTATGTTTATATGTGAAATATTCCATACTATATTTTCTATGGTATTTAGGGCATATTTTTGTGGGAGTCCTGCATTTGTCTGGATTACAATTCCTTTGATGCCTGGCCCAATTGGGGCTGGATATATTCTTTTTGCATTGATTACAATATTTTTGATTTGGCATTTTTGTTGTTGTTTATTATATACAATTTCTTGGGATTCAAATCAAAATTCTATGCTTAATAAAAAATATCAATTGGGTTCAGCAGTGTGCTTTGTATATTTTGTGTGTGTGTGTATGTGTGTATGTGTGTTAATATTTTTAGCTTTGGTATTTATATAAAATTTCTTGGGGTCCAAATCAAAACTTTATACTTAATAAACCTATGACAGGTTGTTAAAAATTCTATATATTAAATCAAATAGATTTGTAATTCAATTTATACAAATCTGCAATATTTTTGTGTTTAAAAAATATGAGCAGCACTGCAACAACACACCCTCACTCTTTAACAACTCTCACAATACTGGCTGATATGCAATGCAAAATCTCTTTATATACCCTAAGCACGGACCGCATTGAAAATATCTGAAACAATAAGCCAATCAGAATATAACACATCATCACATTATGTCATAACCAACCAATCAGAAAACAACACATGTCTAATGCATAATATTGGGTAATAATTTGCTGCAAAACATGATGCAATATAAATAAACCAGAAATAGGCCACAAGTGGACCGGAAGTAAATATGTGTGGGTGTGTGTGGGTGTGTATGTGGGTGGGTGTGGGTGGGTGTAGGTGTGTATGTGGGTGGGTGTGTGTGGGTGTGGGTGGGTGTAGGTGTGTATGTGGGTGGGTGTGGGTGTGTATGTGGGTGTGTGTGGGTGTGTATATGGGTGGGTGTGGGTGGGTGTGGGTGTGTATGTGGGTGGGTGTGGGTGTGTATGTGGGTGGGTGTGGGTGTGTATGTGGGTGGGTGTGGTCAAGGTCAAGGTTAAAATAATCGAAAAAATAATCGAAAAAAATAATCGAAAAAAATAATCGAAAATATAATCGAAAAAATAGTCAAGGTCAAGGTAAGGTCAAGGTCAGTGTGTGTGTGTGTGTGTGGGTGGGTGTGTGTTAATACGTTTGGCCTAGTTTTAAGTGTAGCCAAAAAAAATATCAAGAGGGGCATATTTTTAACAAATTTATGGACAACAATCTCACAGAAGTGCCTTTTATAAGTGTAGGCAAATCAATCTGAGAGGGGTCATCATTTCACGGGAACTTCCCGAGGGCATTTTTACAAAAATCTTGGATTAGGCAGGGTTCCACACTTGAGCAAAAAGCTCATATGGGCATGTTGAGCCTGTTTTAAGTGTAGCCAAATCTGCCTGAGAAGGGCTCATCATTTATCGCCCCAGTAGTATCATCAATTACACTACTTTTAACTAAAGCAAAATGGGAGACAGGACCCCAAGAAGGAAAAAAAATGTCTGCTAAAAACTTCATCATTCATTTTCTCATTAATAATTTATTTATTTATTTAGCAAAAGATCCTTAACAGAACCAATTACAAAGGATCATATTAAAAACATTTATAATAAAGATTAAATATACATTTTAAAAATTACAAAACTACTGAATTACAATATTACAAAACTACTGAATTACAATATTACAAAATACAAAGCAAGAGATAAAAAAGATAAAAATTGCAGTAGGTATGTTACACAACGTAACAGAACAAAATACAAACACAATATAGTACAATATCACAACAGAGTACTGCTAAATACTTTCAGATACAAACATATTATACATCGCGCAATAGACGATGAACACTAAGATTAATTACACAATTTGTACTGGTATCAAATCCACATGAGAGTAAGTAAGGCATGACTTTAAATACATAGTATCGATAAAAATAATATAATACAAACACAGCTTCAATCAAATTTACTGTCAATTAAAATGATTAGGCAATGACAAAACAAAAAAGAAACTAACGAAAGACTAGAATAAAACGGTGTGACTCAGTTGTTAGCATATGCAGATGATGTAGACTTATTAGGGGATGATATAAATACAATCAAGAATAATGCTAAAATATTTTTCAAAACTGCTAAAGAGATAGGTTTGGAAGTTAACAAAGAGAAAACTAAATATATGCTTACAGGCTGAAACCAAGTGTTAGGTAATAATCAAAATCTAATTATTGATAACAACTCGTTTGAAACAGTTTCCAAATTCAAATACTTAGGAGTAATATTAACATGTGAAAATGATATTAAAGAGGAAATAAAAAGTAGGCTTAATTCAGGAAATGCATGTTACTTCTCTCTTCATAAACTTTTGTCTTCTCGTTTAATATCTAAGAAACTAAAAGTTAAAATATACAAAACAGTAATTTTGCCTGTAGTATTATATGGTTGTGAAACTTGGTCGCTTACATTGAAAGAGGAACACAAATTGAGAGTATTTGAAAATAAGATCCTTAGGAAAATATTTGGACCTAAAAGGGACGAGGAGACAGGTGAGCAGAGAAGGTTACGTAATTTAGAACTACATAATTTGTATTCATGTCCAGATATTATTAGAATGATTAAATCAAGAAGACTTAGGTGGGCACATGGCCATGTGGCACGAATGGGAGAGGAAAGAGGAGTTCACAGGATTCTTGTTGGGAAACCTGATGGTAATAGACGTGTAGGAAGACCAAGACGAAGATGGAGGGACAACGTTGAGATGGACCTAAAGGAAATCGGTAGGGATGGAAAAGAGTATATAGATCTTGCTCAAGATAGGGACAGATGGAAGGCCTGTGTTGCTGCAGCCATGAACCTTCGGGTTTAAGAAGGCTAGAGAGTTAGTTAGTTAGTTAGCTAATGACAAAATATGTATTTTTATTATTGAGCTATATGTTATAAAATGTAGTAGATATTACTATCAACAACTAAAGATATACTGTCTCCATATCCTAGTTAAAACACTGAGGCTGTAAAGGAGGACTCAGCACACACAAGGATAAACACAGGACAACACGACCGTACAGAGGATTATACTAGTCGTGGGTTCTGGCGCCAGAGCCTCGCAGGCCTCCTGGAAGCGTTACCGGGGTGTACTCCGGGGAATCGCACCTTGAACATACACTGCATACAAGAGGGTTGCAACCGGCAGCAACGATATGTATTACACACCTGATGAATTTATGGGACGCAGGTTGCATTTTATTGATTTGGTCTATTTTACATTTCTGCCATTTAGGCTAATCGCAACTAGAATGAGTGACGATATGATGAAATTGATGAAGGGACTACCACAAAGAACATGACACACCTGGCGTCGTACCGCGCCGTGCTAACAACCCCTTGGCGCCGCGAAATGTTCCAATATTTACTCTGAAATGACACTTACTTGTTATTCAATGATATGATTGTTTCAAATGCATGCTTATTTAGTACTTTTTACACATAAAATGATTCTGAATTTGAAATACAGTTGGTTCGGCCCGCCCCCGCCGGCGACAAGTCACCACTTGTTTGTCTAGCACTGGAAAGTATTGTGCTACATCTGACAACGAGAAAAACATCACGTTGTCGGTAAGTACTATAAAAAACTGAACGCAACTCCATCTGGCGGCTGACCTTGAAGGCTATTTCTGTCCCCCAATCACTTTCGGCGGCTTGTGGCCCGATGGGCGTCAACAAACTCAGTTGCGAAGTAAAACCTGAAGGGATCACATCGCTCTCCCGAAGCAACGTTGCCAAGCGTACTTCTGTTTTTGCCAGTTGCCTTTATATGACGGTGTGTCCGCATGCATTCCGACCTGTGGGTGGTCCTTTCGGAAACTTCAACGTGCAGAACCACGTGTGAACTTCAACCCGCTTATTTCTGGTGTTGACCGAGAAAACTCCTTCTCCCTTTACAGTACATTGGCAACATGCGGTGAACCCAACGCTCATTTGTTTCGTCCCGCGAACAACCCTCGGTACCTTGTGACTCGAAAATGCCCGATCTTAGTCGAAGAAAATTCAACTGATTGCTGATTCGCTGTTTCCCAGCAGCCACTTGAAGTTGCGTTTAGTATACGCAGGCCAGATGTACTTTGTTTCTTGTACAGTAAAATACACTTAAACATGATTTAAACTGCCATAAACTAATTTTAATGTATGGCCGTACCGTTTATAGGATTTATTGGTCTTTTTTTGCATTACTTAGGTTCGTTCGGCCTACGGTTAGGTCCCGAGGTGGTCGAACCAGAGGGCGCCTACGTATAATACGCCTACTGTATGTGCTTATCTTTTAACTCAAGGCAAGCAATTTATCCACACTAACTGAGCGTTGCGGGTGTTAGATAGGCCTACATTCTGACTTGGAGGCCGCGGAAAGATCTTGAAACACTTAGGGCGCCGTGAAACGAAGAAGTTTGGGAACCTCTGGCCTAATAGATTGTGGAAACCACTGGAGCATCTCCCAAAGCGCTACATTTCCATCTTCATGGTTCGTAGTTCGTATCATCATCGTACAGGAGATGCTTTCAAAAAAACACGAACGACCACAATACCCCGCTGCTTCCAGCGACAGGACCTCGAATACTGACAAACATTTACCAGAGTGTAGTGAGTGTTAGGTAAACTGCTTGCAGGGAAACCGCCGCACTCCACTTCCTCCCTCTCGCGTCGTGGGTTTTTAAGTCGTCGCTGGTCGTAACCCGTCTCCTGTCAAAATAAAGCCCTCCGCAGCTGCGGCGGATCGCATGGGATAAACGCTGAAACCGAATCAAAGGCAGCGCAACGAAAATAAGGAGGCTCTCGCTCAAACAGGAAGCGGCGAACAACACGGAAATTGCTCCATCACCTCGGCCTTCCTTTCGCGGTTGCACGGGAAGGCCGTTGTTGTTTTTTCTCTCTCTCTCTCTGTTCTGGCGGCGACACTTGTGATTACTGTACAGACGGGATCTCATGCAGCAAAAATCTACAGGGGGTATCCATAATTTCCACATCGGATCCATGGATAGGATATCCATTAGACGTCAAAGGGATATCTAGTCCTCGATATGATCCATAGAATGTCCAAAGCATGTCCAAAAATGTACACAGCGTCCAAAAATACGCAAATATGATCAACGGAATATCCACAAATAATCCACGCAATATCCAAAGCATATTAAAAAATAATCCACGGAATGTCCAAACAAAATAAAAAAAAAACATTCAAAAATTGATGCACGGAATGTCCAAAATATATCCACAAATGATCCACAGTGTGTCTAAATATATACAAAAATTACTAAATAATGATCCACGGAATGTCCAAAAAATACTAACAAAAAGAGGGCATGGCAATGGGTTCGCACCACTAATTAGGAAAATATAAGTGAACACTCCAAAGACAAACCTCACTCAAACCACGGAAAACGAAAGAAGAGGAGCTGTCTCGAACCGTAGTGTTAGAATAACTATAGTTAAAAGCACTAGCCAATGGATAATATCCAATTAACATGTACAGTGTCTCTCAAAAGTCTTAGGACAACAACATTTTAAACTAGGCAACCCAGTTTACACAAGGTGTTGGAGGGTTGCGTGTAGAGTTAGGCTCAATTTCAGGGTTGCCACATGCACAATAGATATTTATGAAATACGCGAAATAAATAAACAAGAAGTATTATTGTATAAAATTATTAGAAATATCACTATTATAACGAAAAAGACAAAATTCTTTCTCGAAGGAAAAAATTGGTTTTCTAATATTTCATTGCTGATGAGTATACACAAATTAAAAGAAGAGAGGGGAAACGAACCGGGACAAAAGAGAGGAGAAGGGAGAAAGCGAAAGGAGAAGAGGAAAAGTAGAGGACGTAATAAAAGAATGAGGATGTGAGAAGAGAAGTAGTGAGAAGAAAGGAAAAAGATGCGAGGAGAGATGAGGAAAATGGATCAAAGAGAAGAGAGGAGGAAAAGGAGAGGAGAGGAGGAGAAGAAGAGTTTGGAGTGGAGAGGAGGAAACCAGAAGAGGGGAGTGGAGAGTAGAGTAAAAGAGAGTAAAAGAGAAGAGGAGAAGAGTGCAGTGGAGTCGAAAATCGAAGACAGGCGAGGAGATAAGAGGAGTGGAGAAGAGTGGGATATAAACAAGATGCGAAAAAAGTAGGGAAGGCGATATGAGATAAAAGCAGAGGAGAAGCAGGGGAGAGAAGAAGGAGAAGAGAAGAACAGAAGGGACTGGAGACGAGAGGAGAGAAGAGGTAGTTGCAGAAAATATGGTCTCAGCGTCAAGAATTGATGCATTGATCAAATTATCGACATGAAACTTTCAATAACATTTTAAAATGTATTAGAGAATGTATTTGATTGGTGCAAAATGCCTTTCGGCAGAGTTCATATCAAGATAAGATTTTCGATTTTACGTGAGATTATACCACTAAAAACATCAATGTAATTTTCAAATTTAGAAGAATTATCCAATTTTTCTCCACTTCTCAGTCCGTTGAAATGCAGATTTTATTCTTTCATGTTTCCACCATCGTTAATTCCAACAGAATCATCAATTCAATTTCACACGGCGTGGGCAACGAACACAATGGGATATGTCTAAAAACTTACGAGAAGTTTCTGCGACCGCAGGGATTTGAACCTAAGACCATCAGGTTGATGATCCTTAACGGTAACCACTACCCTACAAGCTTTCCTTTCCGAACGTATGTCGAAGGATCTGATCAGTGTGAAATGTAGATGCAACTCGCCTCCTGCATGTAATGTGCAAAAAATACTTGATTGTAACAAAAACGAAGGACGTATACATTTAATTGGAATTTGCACATGATGAAACTTTTCATTCGATATTTGAGCAGGTAGTCTTGCATTTAACTCGAGTGGGAAAAAGGATGTGTTGAATTACCACAAATATAAATATATATGTTATTATTTTTTGTCAATATCTTTGAATTCGTGTACAATTATCGTCCGAGTATCATAATTCACGATCTTGTAACCTTTATTTTCTATGTGAAAATATCACGGATTCAAAGACATTGACAAAAAATAATACCATAACTATTTATATTTGTGGTAATTCAACAATTCAAGTTTTTAGACATATCCCATTGTGTTCGTTGCCCACGCCGTGTGAAATGGAATTGATGATTCTGTTGGAATTAACGATGGTGGAAACATGAAAGAATAAAATCTCCATTTCAACGAACTGAGAAGTGGAGAAAAATTGGATAATTCTTCTAAATTTGAAAATTACATTGATGTTTTTAGTGGTATAATCTCACGTAAAATCGAAAATCTTATCTTGATATGAATTCAGCCGAAAGGCATTTTGCACCAATCAAATACATTCTCTAATACATTTTAAAATGTTATTGAAAGTTTCATGTCGATAATTTGATCAATGAATCAATTCTTGACCCTGAGTCCATATTTTTTGCAAACACCTCTTCTCTCCTCTCGTCTCTAGTCCCTTCTGTTCTTCTCTCACCTGCTTCTCCTCTGCTTTTATCTCATATCGCCTTCCCTACTTTTCTCGCATCTTGTTTCCATCCCACTCTTCTCCACTCCTCTATCTCCTCGCCTGTCTTCGATTTTCGACTCCACTGCACTCTTCTCCTCTTCTCTTCGTTCTTCTCTTTTACTCTACTCTCCACACTTTGATCATGATATAATCTGATAAAGATTCGAAAGTTGTGGAATGACACTGATATGTATAAAAGATGCCATGTTGATTTTGAAGCAGTGAATAGGTATCTGTTTTCATCTTCCTTAACGGGCAGGCTTGTAAATGTTACAGTTCCTCAAATGAGTGCTTGGAGGAAGGTTGCATAGAGTGACACTTATATGTTCTACGTTTGGATGTGGTTTGGTCAGATGATGAATTTTGAAAACTGAAGCTCAGAATTGTGGATACAAAGACTTGCTTTATCCCGGAAGGAGATAACAAAGAGATATTTTCTTCTTATGTATAGCATTGATATGTTATAAATGTTCTTGTAAACAAATGCATAATTTGATGCTCGTGCAATTTTTGTTGTTTCTAGTTTTTTTTATCAATTTAATAATTATAAAGGTATTTATAATTGTTTGAACATAAACACTATTTATCAGTATATGTAAATTTAAATTTCCTTTTCAATATAGCACCATAGCTACCTATTGTGCTGTAACTGAGTTTGAATTATACTGACTAACATGGTTAAACTTAGATTATGACCCTTTTCAAATGTTGTTATGACAATGTATTATTTTTATTGTCATAACTCCCCTCTTCTGGTCTCCTCTCTCCACTCCAAACTCTTCTTCTCCTCTCCTCTCTTTTCTTTGCTCCATTTTCCTCATCTCTCCTCGCATCTTTTTCCTTTCTTCTCACTACTTCTCTTCTCACATCCTCATTCTTTTATTACGTCCTCTACTTTTCCTCTTCTCCTCTCTTTTGTCCCGGTTCGTTTCCCCTCTCTTCTTTTAATTTGTGTATACTCATCAGCAATGAAATATTTGAAAACCTATTTTTTCCTTCCAGAAAGAATTTTGTCATTTGCGTTATAATAGTGATATTTCTAATAATTTTATACAATAATACTTGTTTTTATTTATTTCGCGTATTTCATAAATATCTATTGTGCATGTGGCTACCCTGAAATTGATCCTAACTCTTGTGTAAACTGGGTTGCCTAGTTTAAAATGTCGTTGGCCTAAGACTTTTGAGAGACACTGAATATGTATTGCATTGCATTGTCAACAACAATCAGATAATTACTAAGGATACTCGCTCTACACACGCAGGTCTTGCTTCAATATCCGTAAAGAAAAACATAAAAAATATATTTAATTTCACCACACTTCCCTCACACATGCGGTTTAGCGCACCGTGTGTGTTACCAATATAACATAACTTTTTCTTTTCTTTCTCTTTTCACACACAGACTTCTTGACCTTTATTTCAACGCGCAACAACAATATATACAATTTACAACAATATCATTCTGAAACTATGTCAAAAGTGCTTCACTTGAATTTTCCATTTCTCCTTCTCTTCCGCAGTTGCTGAGTGAGATTTATTTTTAAAAATCAGGTTCGTACCAGCAAGCTAGCAAAAGGACCTACCGAACCACAGAAAACCTGCATTAACATGTATCATTTTTTTTTACATTCATGCACGATAGAAAGATGAAAAAGACAGAGCTGAAGAGAAAGAGAGAGATATAAAAAGAGAGAGACAGGAGAGAAATTTAAACGAATCAACGTTATATATTTATTTGACAAAAAATTCCAAATGCAGCATTTAGGAATATTACATTGGGCTGTACGAAGAGGAAAAAAGTGTGAACTTCTAGCGTTGATAACGAAGATTTTATGCCAAACAATGCCATTTTCCTCACTTCACGCATAAAAATCTCTCCTCTTAAATGAATTTTACAAGCTCTCTTTTGACTGATCTTGGGGAATATTTGGCAAATTTCGTGCAAATACACGCTTGAAAGGCTACGTATGAAGTATTTGCATACTCAGCCATGAGGGAGGAGGAAAGAGTGGCTACCGAAATAACAAATTTAAAATTGTTAACTTTTTCATGACTTTTCTTTCCTTTTTATTGAACTTTCCGCCCGTTTTCTTAACATTTATTTAATCGCCCCCTACCTAGGTACAGTTGGAAATTAAGAAGAGAGACATTTTTATTAAATGAAAAACCCCTACCACAAGTCTGGTTAAGATGAAAACTGAAGCTGTACTTTAACAAAAGATTTAGACTGCATTAATTATGCACTTAAAATGCATGTAAAAATTAATGCTTCAGACTTCATCCTGGATGGGAAATGGCCACATTACTTTATTTAATATTTTCACAAAACATATAGCAAAAATTCTTGACCACAAGCATAATTTCTTGACTTTCTTGGCCTACCTGTTGATTTCTTGAACTTTTCTTGACTGGTAGACACAATGGAAAGGTACAAGGACAGGGCAAGGGGACAAAGACATAAGGGAAGGTAGAGAAGGGCTACATAAATAGGAGAAGCAAAGAGACAGGGGAATGGGCAGTTGGAGGGAGGAACAAATAGGAGAATGAAGAGGAAGAGTGGGGAAGGACGAAATAGATAGAGAGGGAAAGAGACAAGACAGTGAGATGGAGAAAGGCAGGCACAGAGAGAAAAAACTTGAAATAATTCAGGCGCCGCCTCCTTTTCTCAGGAGCCAGTGTTTTTTTTTGTTTTGTTTTTCAAATACGACCTAAAAAAACGCCATGAATTCAACTATACGGCGTACGCTTTTAGAAGGAACATGGTTGAGCCAATACGCAGCCATTGCTGTCACGCTGTTACCAAACCAACTGCTAGCGGAAGGGAAACGCAGAGAATTCCCTGTGCCCAATATTCAACTTTTTATATATAATGCATGCACGTGATATTTGAGTACTAGTACAGCTAGTATTGTACACAGGATTATATCATATCACTGCAGCATATAAGATAAACTCGTACCTGAAAGAAGTGTATTTATTATAGAGGAACTGCAAGGCCATCATCATCACTCTCGTTTCTGTTTTCTGGCATGTTTCCCAGGAGATTTGAATAGGAGATCACCGATTTCTGTGGTAGATACTTTACCCTGTTTTATAATACGCAACACAGTATGCACACATACACAACGAAATATATCAAATCAATCAATAAGGGTTGTATTCAATCCTCTCACAACTGTTCTTCGTGGCGGACGAGTAAAATTATTTTACAATGCCCTTCTTACGAAAACGCTGAACTCAAACCGACTTAACTGACTCGCAATGTTCGTGAACGAAAATGAAGAGTCATTGTGCATCTCTCTACCCATAGCTTTACCAAGACACAACAACTCAGCGGGGTCAACACAGTGGCAACGAAAAAAACAGACGGAAGGAAAATGAAAGGGTTATTATGTGTGTGTGTTGAGAAGTGCTGTTAACCCGTGTTTTTTCAAGAAACGATAACTCCGGCTGTAGGCGACGGAAATTTATGGGACTTGGATAGTCGGGTTCAAAATGTCGTGCCTCATCTTATGAACCTTAAAGTAGCGAGTTTTGCGAAAACTTCTTGCGCGCAATAAAAATACAGAACACGGCGTTTATCTTGCGCGCCGCAGTTTTCTAACTGTACAACGTTGCACTCCTGCCATTGGCTGGTCGCCAAGGACACGCTCTCCGTAGCTCCGCCCCATATCGCTTCTAAAACCTTGCGTCGTATAACATAAAGCCACACCTTTTGAAATATGATTTTAAAACATGTAATGTATTAATTACTACAAGATTGGGTTAAAAGTAATTAATTCTTGCGTCGGAGTGGCCTCTACCGGTAACAGAATGAATAACGATGCTATACATTCTAATATATGGCCGACTGTACCATATCGCAACAGATTTTAAAATTCGGCTTGCAACAGTGCAAAAAATTATAATGGCATGCTTATTATTTTAATTTAATGATACATGTTATACAGAATACACAAAAACATTAAAAAACACATACTCGTTATTTTAAAAGAAGGTAATGGAAATTTCTATAAGTGAACTCGAAATATTTAAAAATATATATATTTTTTTGGAACTGAATTTGAAAATTCGGGGGCCAGGTGAAAATTTTCAGGTGCCATGACGACTGGGCCCCTTGTAATTTTCAACCTTTGGGGTTGAAAGACAGGGAAAAACACAGACGAGATAGAGGGGAAAGAGACAGCTAGGTTTGTGAGAGGAAGAAGAGAAGATACATATGCAAGGGACAGGACGATATAGATGGAGGGAAGGAGACAGAGAGACTTGCGAGAGAGGGGGAATGGACACACACAGATAGGGGAAGGGGAGAGACGGAGGGATGCACAAATAGGAGAGAAGGGGGATGACAAAATACATACAGAAGAAAAGAGACAGCTGGGACAGTAAGAAGGAAAAGGGACACACACACAGATAGGGGAAGAGGGAGAGACTGAGACAAAAACAGAAGGGAGAAAGAGGGAGAACGAGATAGAGGAAAGAGACAACTCGGCTATATAGTGAGAGTGGAGTAGAGGGGCAGATAGGGAAAGAGGGAGAGATATAGATGAAGGAATAGAGAGGGGAGGACGAGATAGAGAGGAAAGATACAGCTGGACTAGTGAGAGGGGGAAAGGGACAGGGAAACAGATAGGGAGGGGACAGGAAGAGAAACAGGTGTGGGGAGAGACAAAGACACATAGGAAAAGGGAGACGGGGAGGAACAGAAAAAGAGAAAGGGAAAGACACGGGAGAAGAGAGAGAGAGACTGAGACGGGAAGATCGGTAGAGAAAGGGAAAAGAGGGGGAAGAGACAGAGAGGAAGACACACACCCAAACAAAGAGAAGGGAACAAATGAGAAATGAAGAGAAACAGATTGAAAATGAAATATAAGCGCACGAAAAACCCAGCTCTGAGCCTCTCCAGCAACTTCGTAAAGATGATTTGTAACAGGTCGTAAAAACCAGGAGCGAGTCTAAAAGCAGCGAAAACATTTTGCATCACTTTCTGCCTGCAATTAGCTCATTCTCCTTTCGCAGACTCGGATCCCCTCCCCCTAATTGCTTAGAGCGCGGCAGAAGAGGCAATTGCAGCCATTCACAAGAGCAGAAGGATCCGTTGTTTCCAACATTCCTCCCTCGTTCACAAAGGGAATGGCGACAGGCGATAGCATCATCCAGCCATTCAATGATCATCCCGCAGCTGTTTTGTGCGACGACGTTTCCATGTGAAAGGCCCGGAGTGGAACACTTGCACCGACTCAATGCGGACGGGAAAGTTACAATTGAATGTGCAGTGATTCAATATGACAGTTAACGAGCGATCCAATGTAATAAAACAGGAAATAAATCAAGCCTCATTTGTCAAGAGCGTATGCATGCATGCGTATGTATATTTTACATCAGAGTTAATATTCCGAAAGCAGAATGAATATATTGAATTCATTTCTAAATATTTAGTTGCAACCATTAACCTTCTACACGTGTATGCATTGTTTACAACATGTCGAAGTTATGGAAATATAGTTTATAAAAAGGAATTTTATTCATATTCATTATATACTATATACAGGGTTAGCATAAATGATGTTCCCAATTTGAAAGATAGGCGTATACCGTATGCGTTGACTTTTAGTGGAATCCACGTTCACACGACTGGTACGGATGGAAAGATAAATTGAAAAAGTCTTGTTGGTCTTCTATTATAAAACGTCTTCAAAACTTGCGGTCCTTCCCTATGGCGTAGTTGTAGCGTCGACACCTTGTAATCAAAGGGACCCTGGTTCGATACCCGGTGGAGGCACACAGTGGTTCGGATCCCACTTTAATCTGTAGGTCAAGTTCCACTTAGTTCATAAAAGTGGACTTAGCTCAAATCAAAACAGGCATTTTTTGAAATTTTCTCTCAGGTCAATTCTATTTACGAGCCTGGATTCGTGAGTCTAATCATGATTTTAAGAATAGATTGACTGCATATGAGTACTCTCTTGTCGGACAGAAAAGAAGACCTGTAAAGCTACAGAATACTGATCTGTCCGCCTCCAGACATTTCCTTTGATTTTACGCAGCTTTTCTGTTACTTTTAGTTAACCGTGATGGCGAGAAAGAGTGATAAAATAACACTGATGACAAGGCACTTATAAAGAACACCGAATGTCCAGGCTGGTACCTTCGGTGTTGAGACTGAAAGTCGGCCGGTGTCACGACATGAAGAGTTTCATTCGTACACGTAATAAAGCATGGAGATAATAACATACAGCATTTATAAATCGCATATCACGAATTTAATATCGAGCTACATAATGTGTTCATAGATTATACCCATGCATTTGAATCCATTAAAAGATAATTTAATTCCTGAATGCTTATTACTAGCGTTCGTAAGTTGAGGAAAAATCCTTTTTTTTCCTAGTGTCCGAAGACGAGGCCCAACATAATATACGCTCGTTTTGGGTCATTGTAGGCCAGAAAAAGGTGGGTTTTATTTGTACTTTTTTGCCTTTTTGGCTTATTAGTCCTTTTGTAGCCTTTTTTAGGTTTTAACGGCATTTTCTTGCAACTTCACCTTCTTTCGACTACGTTTTTACTGCCCATTCTCAATTCGAATCATCATCAGTTCATCACCTCTTAAACATCATTTCTGTTGTAAAGAAAAAAAAAAGAGAAATAAATCAATATATTTGAACCATCCCTGAAACGAGAGAAAAACATTTTTGGACGACTGAAGCACGTACGGTAAAAGATCCCTTAACCGTAACTTGTCTGGAAGGTCGCGCCGTAAGTGGCAACTTTCTCTTGTTTTGAAGCTTTCAGCACGGTGTGTACGACCAGACAGCACGCGCCTGCAAAGATCTCAAGGTGCCGCGCAGAGGGAGGGGGTGGGGAGGTTAAAACTGAAGTTATTAATTAATTTGGATCACACTTATACGTTCTTTTTTCCGTTCGTAGGTCCTTTTTTTGATATTTATAGGTCTTCAACTTTCGAGCCCTACTTATTACACTTTAACGTTCCAGTAAAACTAGTAAACGTGATCCAGACTACATTGCAGAATACTAGAGCCAAAATGAAAATTAATAATGATCTTACTGATCAGTTTGAAGTAAAATCCGGAGCGAAACAAGGTGACCTTTTTTCAGCACATCCATTCGGCATCGTAATGGATATGATAATATCCAAACTTGAAATAAGAAGTAATATCTCTACCAGATTAAAACAGCTATCTGCCTATGCTGATGATATATTGATAATGGCAAGAACAAAGCAGGCCATGTTAGAAACATTCATGATGTTGAAAAATGAGGCAATAAAATATGGTCTAATAGTAAATGAAAGTAAAATAAAATATATGAAATGTGGGAGGAAACCAAATAAAGAAAATAAACTAATAACAGACACAATGAGCCTTGATAATGTTGAATCTTTTAAATACCTAGGTTCAATTGTGAATACCAATAATTCAATACTGGTAATAATTCAAGAAATAAGAGAAATAATTATAGCTGGAAACAAAGCATTATATGCAAATAAAAAAATATTACAAAATAATCTCCTCTCAAAAAAATCAAAACTAAAGTTATATTGGACAATTATTAGACCTGTAACAACATATGTCTGTGAAACGTGGGTCCTGAAAGATAGCCTAATACAAAAACTACTAATATTTGAAAGGAGAATATTAAGAAAAATATTTGGCCCCTCCAAAATGAGCGATGGCTCTTGGAGAAAAAAAAAAACAAATGACGAGCTAGACAATTTGATTAAGCATAAGAATATAATTTGATTCATAAAAGCGCAAAGATTAAGCTGGTTAGGTCATATCGAACGATTGTCTAATGAGAGAACAGTCAAAAAGATATATAAATGGAAACAATTTGTCAAGAGGCCAGTAGGTAGACCTAAAGTTAGATGGGAAGATGATGTTAGAATAATAAAGATCTCAAATTGGATGAAGGATAGAATTAAATGGAAGAAAATTGTTGAGCAGGCCAAAACTGATAAGGAGTTTAGCGCCAAGTAAGGAGATGATTTATAAATCGCACGGAAAGGTTTCATATCACAGCTGAGATTTCATGTGCCTTAACACAACGAAAAGTCATTTTTATACACCGAATATGAATCCGAAATGGAGCCAGTTATTGATCAAATATCTTATTTTATGCACCTCCCGCCACATATGAAATATGTAACTTAACTGTAATTGATCAGGTATATGCCCACTTGGTGTCAAGAAGTCTGATGGTAAATTAATACCATGCCATACCAAAGCCTCGAGAATCGCTACCCCGTAGGTATCAACGCAAGTTTTTAAGTTGATCACCCAGCCAGGAAAGAAAACTGGAAAGCCTTGTGATGTGGGTAACGAAATACTTTTGACGTTCCAACCCAACCCCATTCTCCTTTTCAAGAAAAAAGGGATTAGCAATCTGAGAAAAAGAACAGACTTGCAAACGGCATTCTGAAATGAACCCTCCGACTCACATGCGCAAGAGGGTAGCTTTTTCGAAAATGTCGTCATGGAAACTGGATCCTCCTCAAGAAGATGGGAAGCACAAAAAGGCTCTGAGTCTAGTGCGAGTCAAGAAATTGAGAGCTGAGCAAAGCATTAAGCCGTAGAACGTAGGGTCACAGTGTGAGTCGATGTTCGGTACCGTGTAATTCAAACCATAGCAAAAAGCTTGCTGCTTCGTTCTATTTCCAATATATCATAATTCTCGCACAAGCGACTTCTACGTATTCCTTTAAAATCTTCATTTTAACGGATGTAACTTTGAAAATTATAAAAATGAGTTCCCTATACGTGATACTGTAATACAGGGTGGTCCAAAATGGACTTTACAACTTTGTAAGCGTATAAGAATTTATTCGGAAACATTACAGGACTGGTTGTAATGTCATTTTGTAAGGAAATATATCAAGTTTTACTAGCATTCCGTAATAGTTCCGTCACCGCCAGCGGCACTTCCATTAAAAATTGCTGATTTCATATGTCAAGAGCAAGTTCGCTGTGTTTTGTTTGAAGGCCGCATCCACTTCCAGCCACATGGCGCACAACCTCACCGAAGTCCGGAATATCCTCATCAACCGATTTCCAGGTCGATTGATAGGCCACCTTGTTCACCTGATCTGACACCCCTAGATTTTTACTTTTGTGGTTTCATTTATCGACCTGGAAATCGGTCATTGAGGATATCGCATAAGTTTAGAAGCACGTTTCATGAGGTGAAGATACTGTACGACTACCAAGTTACCGGTGGCTTGGTGGTAACGAATCAGTTTCACGTTCAGAAGGTTTTTGGTTCTAGTCCCGCTCGATTGCCATTACTTTTTCTTTTTTAATGAGGCGCGCTTGAAAAATTTCGAAACTTTAAATCGCCTTTTCTCGTAAGGATACCACATCACTACACGAAGTTCCGTCCCAAACTCAACCAGTAGTAAGTATGATATAACATGTTATGGGTTTTCCTTTACATTGATGAAACATTTAACTCCGTGACGTTGAAAAATCAAAATATATGACCATTAAAACCGGATGAATCATTTTGAATTACCCTGTATATTGTCATTTTTATGAATCGTGTTCTAACGAAAGCTTTGGTGCGTAAAAAGATGGTGCACGTGCAGCATTGGTTCACCAAAAAACACACTAAGGTTGTAATATAAATGATCACTCCACACAACCTTATCTAGCCTCTGGAAGAACACGAGCGTTTCGAGACAAAGAATGAGAGCCACTTTCACGGGATTTCCAACGCCATCTACAGAGGAATCTCCATGATAAATTCCGTCCCGTACATCACAGCTTCTTCCAACCACAGGAGAGGAGAGAAAAAGACGCGTGGAAAATCTTTCCAGTCTAGGTAAGATTGAAGACGTCCTTGAGATGTCACAAGACTGGCAGAAAATATGAACAGCGTGCGTTACGAAACAAGCATGGGTGAGTGTGTATGGCTGGAACATATATGATGATCGACACTTTCGGATATAGTTGCATCAGCGAGAAAATTACGTTCAGGTGTGAAATCGATGACAGCGTGAAATCTGAGAACTCAAGTTGTCTGGAGACCATGAAAAATTTTGCCAGTGTAGCTAGCTCAAGAAAATGGAAATTCATAACACGGAGGGTAGAAAATAAGAGCCATATTTTCGAAATCTAAAAACGTGCAGGACTAAAACAGTTGCGCCTACTCGTACACAAAATATTATTAATTTTAAACAATTTCTGACCAAAGTGCACTGGCGCTGAAAATTAATGTTTTACTCACACCTTGAAAATACAGAGTGGTCTATTTATAATGATAGTATGGAATATCGCATGCAGAATGCATCCAATCGAAAAATTGCACAGAATAAAAGTTTGATACTATTAAGGGGGTAAGTCAATGCAGCAAAAATTTCGTCGCCGCCAGCCACCCCTTAGGGGTGGGGGGTAAATTTGAAATTTCAAATGGAACACCCCCATTCGTTTTATATATTTGGATTCTGTGTTGAAAAAGAAGAATTTTTTGTTTGAAAAATTTTGTAAAAAAATTGCAAACTTCGAACATTTATAAACATTTGGTAGTTTCAGATTCATTTTGTTCCCTTTATGTAATAACGGTTTTGGTTTCCGTTGAGAACATTGCATAAACGAATTTTATTCAAAAAATGTGTGCAAAGAATTTGGCAAAAGAAAATTGTTTGCAATTTATGTTTTTGTGTAACAATAAATAATATTAATTTGTTCCAACTCATTGGTTTCAAGGAACAATTTCATATGAACAACAAAATTAAGTATGTTACTACAAATTAGTTATAATTTGAGGTACACAAATAAATGTTTAAAGGAGCAAATGTTCAAAATGATGACCATTCTCTTCAATGCATTTCAAAACACGGTGTCTGAAGCTCCACACTGTTCGTCCCAAAATGTCAGGAGTGATAGAGGCACAAGCATTAATAATTCGGCCGCATGTTTTCTAGCCTTGTTGGAACTTCGTGGTAACACTTTTCTTTAAGTAGTCCCTAAAGGCAGAAATCAGGCGACGTGAGATCGGGTGAACGAGCTGGCCAAGAAACGGGTCCTCCACGTCCTATCCATTGACAGGGAAACTTTGTGTCCAACATGGCTCGAGCCTCCTGAATGGAGTAGTAAGTATTGTTGTGCATATGAAATTGTTCCTTGAAACCAAAGAGTTGGAACAAATTAATATTATTTATTGTTACACAAAAACATAAATTGCAAACAATTTTCTTTTGCCGAATTCTTTGCACACATTTTTTGAATAAAATTCGTTTATGCAATGTTCTCAACGGAAACCAAAACCGTTATTACATAAAGGGAACAAAATGAATCTGAGACTACCAAATGTTTATAAATGTTCGAAGTTTGCAATTTTTTACAAATTTTTTCAAACAAAAAATTCTTCAACACGGAATCCAAATATGTGAAACGAATGCGGGTGTTCCATTTGAAATTTCAAATTTACCCCCCACCCCTAAGGGGTGGGTGGCGGCGACGAAATTTTTGCGGCATTAACTTACCCCTTCAATAGTATCAAACTTTTATTCTGTGCAATTTTTCGATTGGATGCATTCTGCATGCGATATTCCATACTATCATTATAAATGGACCGCCCGGTATAACCATATACAATTTTGTTGAATTAAAAAAATATATTTAGACATAAAAATGTAATTGTCTTTAAATGAATTTTAGATGAAACACATGTGACCTATCTGCTAGTTTTAGTATTTTGCCCAAATATTCCGCCCAATCACTTGCACCAACTGCTGTAATCTCATGTGCAGATAAATAAACAAACAGTTACTATATTTTCCTACGAGAGCTAAAAACGTTTGTCAACAAGGCACACTATAATCCAGAAGCTTATCGGGCATTTCCATTTGGGGAACGGGAAGTAAATTCATATTTAGAGGGGTGTAAGGGTACATATAGACAAAAGACTAATCGAGAAGATTAGGATGAGTGATGACATGATGAAGGGACACTCGAAAAGAACACCCATGCCGGGATTTGAACCTGGGACTCCTGGTGTCATAGCGCGCTGTGCTAACCACTCCGCCACGGAGATCGGCGGTTGATATTTGGGTGCTTATGGGAAGTTTTACAACAGGAAGGTGCACAACTGGCAAGGACTGTAAAAAAATCCTGCCGCTCACCCATTACCTGTTCTAGACGGCATTGACGATGGAATTTGTGGGAAAATTAAGCCGTTGATGGAGAAACTGCAAATACTCCGAAGCGTTTATGGAAAATTCATCCCCGGCTGATGGACAGAAAATGGATTTCCAATAGCTTTAACGATGGCCGCAGCACTCTTCGCGGCCTAATAACTCCAAAGACCAAAGACAGCGTATTGATCCTTGAGCCTCGAGAGTAATCAACGGGTTCATCTACGTGTAGACACGCCGGCAAAAGTAGGTTGCGGTTTCAGCCTGTCAAACGATACACAGGGATGGACTGTCAAATGGAATCTGCCTGCCTCGAACAACCAATCCTTAGAGGGTGCAAAACTGGGAAGTGTATTTAGATGGCTATGAAATCCGGAGGACAGGATTAGACGTATATCCAAATTATCTGCATATCCTTAATAACTGATAATCCGTACAGCATTAGCATAGATTTAGGCAGTGAGCGAAAACCGTTCGGATCATTCAAATTATACGGAAAATCTAGATATCAGTTTTATCCGAATGTCCGATAAATATCAATTATCCGGATCCCTGAATTTCAGATAAAAATATCCGGATATAGCCATCCCTAGCATGTACAATGTGAAGCATAAGTATTACCAAGGAAATTGTCCATCACCATGTTTATTCTCTTTGCTTTAGCCAATGGGAGCTTGAAGAATTGGACCAAAACGACAAAGAAGCTGATGACAACCTCTTCATCAGAGGACGCAAGAGCCCATTGCTTAAAAATCGTAGGATGCAAGGAAAAATTAAGGAAAACAGCCCTTGACACATTGCCGAGCAATACTTGTGCATCCTACTGTACAAACGCTATGTGGAAATAAGAACTCGGCGTGGCTAGTGGCAACAGCTAATAGGAGAGCGTTTCTTACAAGACGTAAAAGCCTATGGCAGTGATTACCAAAGTGAGCGCCGTGGGTGGCTTACAGGAGCGCCGCGAAATGTTCGAACATTTTTACTGAAATTACACTTATTCCAAATATGTGCTCATTTAGTACCTTTTACACAAAATATTTCTGAATTTGAAATATGTGTTCATTTTTTTTAACTTAAGCAACCTAACCACAGTAGCTGAGCGTTGCAAGTGTTACATTGCTTTTTTTTATTTACATCAGATTTTTTTGATTCCTGCATTTTTCCCTGAAAATTTCTACGAAATACATTTTTCTGTTTCTGATACTGTATATGTAAACTTGCTATGGTAATGTTTGTTGAGTGTGTTAATGAAACTATAATTCATAATTTCAGTAACTTTCCTTCCAGTGAAAATAAACTAACTAACTCTCTAGCCTGCTTAAACACGAAGGTTCATAGCTGTAGCAACACAGGCCTTCCATCTGTCCCTATCTTGAGCAAGCTCTATATACTCTTTTCCATCCCTACCGATTTCTCTTAGGTCCATCTCAATGTTGTCCCTCTATCTTCGTCTTGGCCTTCCTACAGGTCTCTTACCATCAGGTTTCCCAACAAGAATCCTGTGAACTCCTCTTTTTTCTCCCATTCGTGCCACATGACCTGCCCACCTAAGTCTTCTTGATTTAATTATTCTAATAATATCTGGACATGAATATAAATTATGTAGTTCTAAATTATGTAACCTTCTCCACTCACCTGTCTCCTCATCCCTTTTAGGTCCAAATATTTTCCTAAGGATCTTATTTTCAAATACTCTCAATTTGTGTTCCTCTTTCAATGTAAGGGACCAAGTTTCACAACCATATAATACTACAGGCAAAATTACTGTTTTGTATATTTTAACTTTTAGTTTCTTAGATATTAAACGAGAAGACAAAAGTTTATGAAGAGAGAAGTAACATGCATTTCCTGAATTAAGCCTACTTTTTATTTCCTCTTTAATATGATTTTCATTTGTTAATATTACTCCTAAGTATTTGAATTTGGAAACTGGTTCAAACGAGTTGTTATCAATAATTAGATTTTCATTTTTATTTAACACTAGGTTTCGGCCTGTAAGTATATATTTAGTTTTCTCTTTGTTAACTCTTTAGCAGTTTTGAAAAATATTTTAGCATTATTCTTAATTGTATTTATATCATCCCCTAATAAGTCTACATCATCTGCATATGCTAACAACTGAGTCATACCATTTAATTTTAGTCCTTCGTTAGTTTCTTTTACCTTCCTAACAGCATATTCTAAGGCAAAATTAAAGAGCAATGGAGATAATGCATCTCCTTGTTTTAACCCATCATGAATTGTAAATTTGTCACACACATTAATACCCACACGAATTTTAATTTCTGTTTCACTGGTTCATACTTTTATCATACTAACAAGCTTCTTAGGTATTCCAAACTCGACTAAAATATTATATAATTTATCTCTTTTGACCGAATCATATGCTTTTTGGAAATCAATGAATAGCTGATGGACATTTTGATTATATTCCCACTTTTTTCAAGTGTCTGTCTGATATGAAAAATTTGATCTGTAGTTGATCTGTTACGTTTAAATATACATTGATAATCACCTATAATTTCATTAGCATATGGGGTTAGTCTTGTTAAAATAATGTTAGATAATATTTTATATGTTGTTGAGAGTAGAGAAATTCCACGGTAATTATTGCAGTTCATTTAATCACCTTTTTTAAACACAGGAACAATTATGGATTCTTTCCACTGTTGAAGGATTTCTTCTTTATTCCATATTAAACAAATTAATTTATGAATTTGACATACTAACGAATTTCCATCATATTTAATTAATTAATCATATTAATTAACTGTCAAATAGATTTGATGTTTTGCAGGATTTAAATGATGATGAAAATGTAAATGAAACAGACGTAAATAAGAATTGGGAGCACATACGTAATGCAATAGAATCAGCAGCTAAAGAAAGTATAGGATACCATAAACCGAGAAAAAGTAAGCCATGGTTTGATAATGAATGTCATAATCTAATAGAAATAAGAAATCAGGCTAGACTTAGGTGGTTAAATAACTCTGATGATACAAATCTAAACAATTATAATAGAATAAAGCGAGAAGTTAACCGCACGTTTAGAAGTAAAAAAAGAGATTACTTGAAAAGCAAAATTAACGAAATTGAAACAAACAGCAAAAATAAAAATATCAGAGATTTATATAAAGGTGTAAATGAGTTTAGAAAGGGGTGGCAACCTAAAGTAAACTTGATTAAAGATAAAGACGGTGATTTTCTAGCTGACCCAAGCGATATTCTAAATAGATGGAAGAACTACTTTAATGACCTTTTAAATGTCCATATAGGAGATAAATCAGAAGTAAATGAAGTCCACACAGCAGAACCTTTAGTTCCAGAACCTAACTTGATTGAAGTTAAGGATGCTATTAAAAGGCTAAAGAATAACAAAGCACCTGGCATTGATTTAATACCAGCTGAGTTAATTAAATATGGTGGAAATTCATTAATATGTCAAATTCATAAATTAATTTGTTTAATATGGAATAAAGAAGAAATCCCTCAACAGTGGAAAGAATCCATAATTGTTCCTGTGTTTAAAAAAGGTGATAAAATGAACTGCAATAATTACCGTGGAATTTCTCTACTCTCAACAACATATAAAATATTATCTAACATTCTTTTAACAAGACTAACCCCATATGCTAATCAAATTATAGGTGATTATCAATGTGGATTTAAACGTAACAGATCAACTACAGATCAAATTTTTCACATCAGACAGACACTTGAAAAAAAGTGGGAATATAGTCAAAATGTCCATCAGCTATTCATTGATTTCAAAAAAGCATATGATTCGGTCAAAAGAGATAAATTATATAATATATTAGTAGAGTTTGGAATACCTAAGAAGCTTGTTAGTATGATAAAAATATGCACCAGTGAAACAGAAAGTAAAATTCGTGTGGGTATCAAGATGTCTGACAAATTTACAATTCATGATGGGTTAAAACAAGGAGATGCATTATCTCCATTGCTCTTTAATTTTGCCTTAGAATATGCTGTTAGGGAGGTAAAAGAAACTAAAGAAGGACTAAAATTAAATGGTGTGACTCAGTTGTTAGCATATGCAGATGATGTAGACTTACTGGGGGATGATGTAAATACAATTAAGAATAATGCTAAAATATTTTTCAAAACTGCTAAAGAGATAGGTTTGGAAGTTAACAAAGAGAAAACTAAATATATGCTTACACGCTGAAACCAAGTGTTAGGTAATAATCAAAATCTAATTATTGATAACAACTCGTTTGAACCAGTTTCCAAATTCAAATACTTAGGAGTAATATTAACAAATGAAAATCATATTAAAGAGGAAATAAAAAGTAGGCTTAATTCAGGATATGCATGTTACTTCTCTCTTCATAAACTGTTGTCTTCTCGTTTAATATCTAAGAAACTAAAAGTTAAAATATACAAAACAGTAATTTTGCCTGTAGTATTACATGGATGCGAAACTTGGTCCCTTACATTGAAAGAGGAACATAAATTGAGAGTATTTGAAAATAAGATCCTTAGGAAAATATTTGTACCTAAAAGGGATGAGGAGACAGGTGAGTGGAGAAGGTTACATAATTTAGAACTACATAATTTGTATTCATGTCCAGATATTATTAGAATAATTAAATCAAGAAGACTTAGGTGGGCAGGCCATGTGGCACGAATGGGAGAGGAAAGAGGAGTTTACAGGATTCTTGTTGGGAAACCTGATGGTAAGAGACCTGTAGGAAGGCCAAGACGAAGATGGAGGGACAACGTTTAGATGGACCTAAGGGATATTGGTAGGGATGGAAAAAGAGTATATAGAACTTGCTCAAGATAGGGACAGATGGAAGGCCTGTGTTGCTGCAGCCATGAACCTTCGGGTTTAAGAAGGCTAGAGAGTTAGTTAGTTAGTTTGTTAATTAACTCAGCTGGTATTAAATCAATGCCAGGTGCTTTGTTATTCTTTAGCCTTTTAATAGCATCTTTAACTTCAGTCAAGTTAGGTTCTGGAATTAAAGGTTCTGCTGTGTGCACTTCATTTACTTCTGATTTATCTCCTACATGAACATTTAAAAGGTCATTAAAGTAGTTTTTCCATCTATTTAGAATATCGCTTGGGTCAGCTAGAAAATCTCCGTCTTTATCTTTTATCAAGTTTACTTTAGGTTGCCACCCCTTTCTAAGTTCATTTACATCTTTATATAAATCTCTGATATTTTTGTTTTTGCTGTTTGTTTCAATTTCGTTAATTTTGCTTTTCAAGTAATCTCATTTTTTACTTCTAAACGTGCGGTTAACTTCTCGCTTTATTCTATTATAATTGCTTAGATTTGTATCATCAGAGTTATTTAACCACCTAAGTCTAGCCTGATTCCTTATTTCTATTAGATTATGACATTCATTATCAAACCATGGCTTACTTACTTACATTTATAGCTTGAGGTAATACTCCTGCAATGAAGGGAACACATACCACATTTACTCTTTAAAACAATTCTTTTGACTGGTCTGGCAGGGTCAAGATTTAATAGAAAAGGATGTTCGTTTACCTGTAGATTTAGATGTGGTTTGAGTGATAAGGCACTGTCCCCGAAATGTAACTTTGATAGCGCATTACTCGTTGCATAACTCCTTGTGTATCGATATATATCCGACTATAAATTGGAGGCAACAACTGTTCACTCCATAACTTTCTGATTAAAACTGGGGTTCAGAAATGTTCTCGTGATCTATTTAAAGGAGATTCAAATTTCCAATCGTTAAAGCCATTGGGCGAATTCCGTCCTGTTGTTAACCATGCTTTTTGCATAAAGCTAAGTTTACTTATTTTCGTATGATTTCCGGTTGATTCCCGTGTCAGCGGAGTATACAGATCCACTGAAGGCCGCCGGTGTAATATATTTGTAAGAAGCTATTTCCAACGCTTCAACCGAATCCCTCGGTGAAGAGATTAGTCTATCGAGTTATGATGCCAGGTGTCCCGGGTTCGAATCACGCCTTCAGCGTGATACGGTATTAGTAATTTTAGATCAATCTCAATCTGTAATATTTTTAGCGAGATATTTGAACAGTTAATTTTTAATTATCTGTCTTTTAACATGAAATGTACTTTAAGTTCCATCTCAGTACATTTGGGCTGCTTAATAGACTTACGTAATCACGAAACTATTGAAAATATCTAGATAACACTAGCGAAAGCAAACCACACGAGAATTCACTTCATTGCTCCGGAATAAATTCTAAACTGATGTAATTTTTCAGATTTTGACGTCATAGCGGTTTTCGCTTTGCACCACGCCATGAAGGCGTCAAGGGGAGAGGTGGAGTTTGGGCCCCACATTTTCTTGATCACGGCCGAAGTTTTGGGTGATGTGATCAGCACCACGCCCCTGGCCGCCTTTACCCCTTACATATACATCAAGTTACTTTACCCCCCAGTTACCTTCAGGTAACCAGTTTATACACGCTAGGGATGCGACGACCTCATCGCCCAGTGACTTGTTCACTGCAGTTAGTCAACCAACAGAGTGAAATGGTCAACATTTTGCTCTGTTGGGATTTACAGAGCTGTCCTGTCATGGCTCTATGAGCGTCCCACAATCGGCAGAAGTGGGGTATGGTTGGTGGACTACAATGGGATCCTCCCAGCTAGATCCAGTGAAAATAAAACATTCTGGATGTATTATATAATTGTAACTTAAAATATTTTTTAAGTCTTTGTAGCTGAATTTTGGCAATTTTTAAATGATAGTTTACAAAATATCAGCTGCCATGTATATTTACAGTATAACATGATTGGTATTTTGTATATTTTTCTACACAAAATGTTTGCTATTTTTGCCTACAAAAATTATTGAATTCTAAATCAAGATAAATTTAAGTATGTTTACATGTTGCATTTCCTTTCGTATGAGCTTCACACGAACATAACATATATTTTGTTTCCTTTCCTTTTATTTCTTAGAGGCTAATAAACGCCATTAAATGATTACAAGGTGAATGTACTTTCACCAAAAGTGGCTCTGATATCTACAAAATCCTTATGTACATTATTCTATAAATTATTTATTTCAAGTTATTTAAATCGCGTTTTAAATCAACCTGATTTAAATCGATCCACCTTGCATGTAACTAAATTTTCTTGAAAAGTGGAGTTACGCCACTTGTGCTCCGAACCAATCAATTCAACCTATTATATTTCAATTTATTGTTTGTGGATTGCGGCAGAGGGAAATAATATCGCACAGAGAATATGCTTTACGGCTCATCGCTATTTGTACTTTTTTGAATTGTTCTTATTTCACGTAATCTTTCGACCTCTTTAGGCTAATCGCAATGATGAGGATGAATGATGATAGGAAATGGATGAATGGACGCTATTGTCATCGCCATGACTCGAACCTTGGATCGCTGGTCACGAGACCATGAGTCCAGCACTCAACTCATTCGGTTACCAAGGCGACACGTTCAACGCTAGAAAAGGCCGGCCCCGCGGCGGAGTGGTTAGCACATCGCGCTATGACGCCAGCGGTTCCGCGGTCGAATCCTCGCCTGGGCACGGATGTTTGCGAGTGTCCATTTATCAATCATATCATCACTCATCCCCATCTTCGCAAATTAGCCAAAAGTGGCACAAGATGCGAAGTAAAATTAAGCAAATCAATCAATCAATGCTAGAAAAAAATGTGTAGAGTACTGACATGCTATGGGTCTGTCCGAAAGGTCCTAAAGGCAGGCTTCAAGTACGGTCTTGTAGAAGTGACGTCACCTAGTGCAGTTCGAAAGCGCCAATTAAACGAGCAATCGAGACCACAGCGCGGGCACGCATCGTTGCAGGCTTAAGTACTTGACTCGAGAACTCGTTGTTCATTTGTTTGAAATCACGGAGGTAGAAAGTCAGCAAGGTTTTGAAGTTCTTCTAATGAGTGGAAATGTATGTACAAGAACAGTTTTGAATGCTATGTGATTTCTATGGTAAAAACAAGTGTTTAAAACGCGGGGAAAACAACCTGTCCTTAGTTTATATACTAATCGTATTTGGCGCTGCAGTCGAAGTGCAATACGAAAGATTTCCACTTCAAGTCCACAAATTCACTACCGAACTGCAAGACCGCTCTCGGAGAATGTTCGCTTCAAGTGCGGTCTTGCACCTTTCGGACATGGCCTAGGCTGCTCTAGAACCACAACCAAGTAGTGTTCATTCAAGCAAAAGCAATTAAAATCTACAAGACGCCATTTATTTTAAAAAAAATCATTTTTGTTGATTTTTAAAATTTAAATCAGATTTTTTATTTAAATAGACTTTTTTCATTTTTTTCTTTTAAAAAAAGCTTAAAATTGCTTGTATGATTTTTGGCACCATACATATAGATATATGTTTTCTATAGAAAGGCTTTTTCTAGTAAACGGCCCTGTAAAATAATTGAACAATTTGATCAAACCAAATAATAAACGTACGTAAATATACATTTTTCTGTTTCTGATACTGTGCCTACTATGGCAATGTTTGTTGGGTGTAAGGGGTCCCGGGTTCGATACCCGTGGAGGCACAAGTGGTTCGGATCCCACTTTAAATTGTAGGTCTAGTCCCGTTTAGCCTTACTGTGCATAAAGTGGACTTAAAACAACAAATCAATCAATCAATTTGTTGGGTGTGTTAATGAAACTATAATAATTTCAGTAATTTGTCTTCCAGTAAAAATAAAACATTCTGGATGTACTCTACAATTGTAACTTAAAATATGAACTTAAATATTCTTATGGTCTTTGTAGCTGAAATTTGGGAGATTTTTTAATGATAGTTTGAAAAATATCAGCTGACATGTTTATTTACAGTTTAATGATAATGATACTATTTATGGTTTAATATGATTAGTATTTTGTATATTTTTCCACACAAAATGTTTGCTAGTTTTGTATATCAAATTACTGAATTTTAAATCAAGAGAAATGTGGGTTTACATTTACTTTCGTATCAGCTTCACACCATCAGTAAATATATTTTATTTTTATTATTTTCCTATCTCAGGAAATAAACACCATTAAATGATTACGAGATTAATGTACTTTCACCAAAAGTGACTCTGATATCTACAAAATCCCTATGTACATTATTCTATAAATTATTTATTTAAATCTTGATTTAAACCTGATTTAAATCAAACCACCTTGACCTCACTGTTATTTGACTTTTAGGTCCAAGAGGCATCCGTGAGCATCACTTGGAGCAAGAAAACGAAAGCAAGTCTCTGCGCAAGTAGTAACTCGAGAGGGTTCAAGAGAAGTGAGTGCAGCTACCAGCCGCTTGCAGGAGCGTGTACAGCTTCGCTCCGTCCACTCGTTTGCTCCACTTCTCTACCGTTATGCGCTGGCTTGCTCCACAGATTCCCGCAATAGATTAGAGCAGATGAGGTGCAGTTCCCCTCTACCGCAAATGAAGCCTAGGTTCATTCCGGCGACTAAACATGAAGAGGAACGCCACGGCATAACCCTTTTCAAATATTCCAGGGAAAGTAGAACGGAAAGGGGGAAGGGGGAGTCAATCGATGCAGTCTTGATTAAACGGGCGTCATAGGCATCCCACTTGAAGAGACCCGAAGGAAGAATGTGGGGCAATTTACAGATGCCATTCGTATCGCACAGGAACTCGCCTACGTGTAATCTCACCCCTTAAAGTCGACCTTCTCGTATGTCCACATATACGCTGGACATTAGGACAGCTTTGGCTGAATGACCGTCCCAATTGACACGCCCATAGAACACTAGACGGAAACCCTTTTAACTGGTTCATTATAGCATGCATGACCCCTGGAAACACACACCTATTTACGTGTGTGATGTCCAGCCTAGGGCTCTTACACACACACAACACACACGTCTTCACTCAAGTCTACCTGTTTTTCACTTGTGTATCTGAAGTATGTCCATCACACAACTGACATCTCCCCCGACATCACTATATATCATCGTTTCTCAACCTATGGGGCGCGACCCAACGCTGTGTCCCGAGGGGGCGAAGTCGGGCTCGAAAATTTATTTACCGTATCTTAAAAACCTATTGTATTTAAATTACTAAGATATAGTTTTAACCATTTAAATTCAACCCGTGTTGTACGTAGTCCAAACTCTGCATTTCTGTTATTAGCTATCATTGCACACTAATCACATTAGTTCGGTGAGTAACAAAAAAGGAGTTTCCAATTTCAGCATGTGTTTAATTAGATGTTAGACTAGAGTAAATTAGTCTTTTATATTACATATTTACTTTTCTAGAATAAAGTATGTGTAATTTGTTTAAGCAAGCGTAAAAGAGGGCTTCTTAAAGTACAAAACTATGATTATAAACTGGGTGCACACCGCTACAAGTATTTCTGCCGGCGCCCATGCTTATGGGTTCCATGAAGACTAATATCCTTCAATGTGGTCCCGGACAGAATAAGGTTGAGAACCACTGCTATATATTATTTGCCAATATCCTGTGGAAAAAAATTTAATATGCTGACCAAGGCAGTAATTTAATTTTATTATAAAACACAAACTAAACGTAACGTTTCAACCTTATAGCAAGGTCTTCTTCAGACTCTGCACCAAGTACAAATGTACATGTACTTTTATACTTGATTTGTGCTTGGTGCAGAGTCTGAAGAAGACCTTGCTATAAGGTTGAAACGTTACGTTTAGTTTATGTTTTATAATAAAATTAAATTACTGCCTTGGTCAGCATATTGAATTTTTATATAATGGAAAAAGGCTTAATGGTGTTATAATATCCTGGAAGTGGAAGTCCGGGCAAAGGCACCTTTACTAAATGCTGAGTTCTCCCTAGACAGGAAACGAATGACCTTGACAGGCCATATACACCACACACTAATGCAAGGGGAAGAGCACTTTAGTAACTTTATGAGTCAACTTCTTTTCCAGATTTTGTGCGATCAATTTCATCTCTTATTTGCTACAATATTTCTTGCACATGTATTACGTATGGGGCATTCCACGAGAGGTTACTCCATATTAATAACAAAAGGAATCAATTTGGAAACTATTATTGCTCTTTAATTGCATTAAGGTTTAAATGTTTGTGAATGACAATAATTTGCATATTTCACCATCAAAAATTATTAGCATCTGTAACCTATATGCTTCACAGATGGATTAACTACAAACTTTAACTGGGCACAAAAAAAAGTCGACATCGGGGAAGGGGGGGGGGGGAGAAAGAGAGATATTACAAGGCTTTAAAAAGATACTTTATCTCTTACTCTCTCTCTCGATCTTTTTATGGATATTCCTTTGTGTTTATACCTTTATCAATTTAATATTATCGTCAGGTTTGTAATAGCCTAATGAGGAAGAGGAAACAACATATCTATCAACCTAAATAGAGGAGCAACATTGTTATTAACTTAAATAGGTCTAAAAATAAGTCGAGTTAGGGTTTTTGTTTTAAGTTTACATTATGCTCAAGTAGGATCCGAACCTCTATGTGCCCCTTGAATTCTAGACGGCGAGATTACCACTACGCCATCGGGGAGTCAGTGAGAGCAAACAGAGGGGGGGGGGGGGAAGAAAAATTACAAGGCTTTGTAAAGATTCGAACATTACACCCCAAGCAATTCGTCTTCTCTCTGCCTTTTTGTGTGTACCATTAAACACGAGAGAGAGAGAGAGAGAGAGAGAGAGAGAGAGAGAGAGAGAGAGAGAGAGAGAGTAAACTTTGTAGAGTACAAATCACCTTTTAAAATAGAACGAGCGCGCCCGTAAGCGAAAGTAAAGCCAGCCTTGCTTTTATAAATCCGCCTAAAACAGAACAACATGTCGGATTCAGAAAGCTAAAAAGCTAGAAACGGCAAAAGGTCGCAGGGGGAGAGAGGGGAGAGTGTTGAAACCTGATGGGAGGAAAGGAGTTGGGTGGGGGTAGCTACTTTTGGTGGCCATGGAAACGGATGAGATCTGAGAGGCCGTGGGGAATTCTCGCGTCAAAGCAGCCGTTCAACCAATTCTTTAGCCACCAAGCAATATAGACCACAGGTGTGAGGAAGTAAAGAAATACACAGGACGGCTATCCATCGTTTTCCTACACAAGTCTATTCCTTATACAGGGTGGGCCTGCAACTTAGGAACACCCTGTTAATATCGAAACCGAAAACATAATGAAAAAAGCAACGTTAGTTCAAGAAAGTGTAGGCTAGTAGCCTGCAAGTGTTACTTCGATATTTGGTGGTGCTTTCTTTGGCTAGTGAAGTGCATAAATGGGACGTGGGGGAGGTACAGTCCCGTTCAATAAAAATGTCGCATGCATTTTGGCAAAGTTCGGCGTCTCTCGAAATTACGTTGGAAGCTCTGCAACAATAAAGTGCTCCGAAAAACTCGATCTGCCAAACTGCCGATTTCAATGTGTACTTTTTTTTCGTTCGGGATTATTATAACTAAAGCGGATATAAGAGAACAAATAAAATTTCGGTTTCTATAAAAAACTTCTAATTGCTAAGGATTTAGATCTATACTGTTACGAATTCACGAAGTGCTTGTTCCTAAGTTACTTTCTTGTACTTTCTCTTGTTATTTGACGTCTGGTTTCTGCCACATTTGGTTGACCGCGACGTCGGGGTTAGATTAGAAGAAATTGATGAAGGGGCGGGCACTCGTCAAGAACACCCATGTCCAGGTCGGGATTGGAACCCGGGTTCTTCGGTGGCGAGATCGACTGGCCAGTTGCAAATAACTAAAGTAATCAGGTACCGAACCCTGGACCCCTTCATTACAAGGCGACGACGCACCACTGCGAAATCGGGGAGGTTCTGTCAAACGAGGTGTCAAATAGGCCACCAGGAAGCAAAATTATATCGACACTCCTATCATGAACTGACAAATTTTGTGAAGTTCTTTTGGTAATAGGCATTAAGATTTCAAGACGTCCTGTAACTATCAAGAGCTTTCCTCTGATAGATCCCTTAAGCCTGACGCCCACTGAGACGCGGCGAAACACGGAAATATCCGGCAACAGAACTTCTGTTGTCTGCGTCTACTGACGCCCACTACAGGGAAACGCGTGGAATTTCCGGCTAGAAGTCTGCAGGTTATCACTAGGGCTAGAATAATTATGCATTTTGCATATTGCATAATTTAAGGATTTTAACTAAAAATGCATACTTGTATGAAATTTGGTTGATGTTATGCATATTTTTGTACCCACAACCAACACCGAGCATATACTGTAAATATTTATTTTTCTTCTCCTCGCTTCTCTTCTCTCGTTTTTATCTTTTCTCTGTCTTTCTTCTTTCCTTTTTCCTGGATTGTATGAAATGTATTGTTTTTCATTTAACGGAGAACCATATTAATTGTAAAAAAATCTGTGTAGCGAATGAGCATTCAGAATAATGCATATTCATTGCCTGGAATGTAATCTGTCATAGTTTTTCTACCGCATTTATAAATTAAACGGGTTTTTAAAGTGCACATTTTACACATTTTTAGTGCATATTTTGCGTTTTTTTAGTGCATAACTATTCGAGTCCTAGTTATCACCCACTGAGACGCCGGAAGCGAAACAGTTTCGTTCTGTTGCCGCGCTTCCGGCACTGAGATGCCGTCAAGATTTAGAACTGCGGTTCTTAATATTTTATTTGCCACGGACTCCTTTAAATATCTTGATGCTGATGCGGACCCTAGGATTTGACTCAATATTTGTGATTCAAATGCTTACTTCAAAGTGATACAATTTATTACAACACTCATATTTTATGTAATACAACAACAATAATAAACAGTGAATGAAGAACTGGAAATTTCGAAAAACCAGTTCCACTGGCGTTGACCGAGTCTTAAGGTTGCGCGACTTTTGAAACACCCTGTGTCCACAATAGCGGAGAGACACCCTTGCTCCAAACCGCACAAGGAAAAAGCAAATGCAATTTCTGAATATTCGACGCTCCTGCGATTTAATGCCATATTAGTTTGTGCCCCGGACAAAATCCAGTCCGGGGGGAGAGGAGAATTTAATTCCTCGCGAAGTCAAATTGAGTTACGGCCTGGTTCCCAGCCGTGCCGGGCAAAGAGAGGGAGCCACCCCCTCCCCCCAAGTCACGTTTTGTTGTTCCATGACAACGCAGCGGAAAGAAAAATCACGCCGGAAGTGATGTAGCCCGGTAACGTCGTAATCCGTCTCCCGAAGAAGGTGGATCAAAGGCTTTTTCCCCCCGGAATGAGATGATTGATCAAACAGACAAGGAAAGCTGCGGTGCCTGCCTGATCGATTCTCCGAAATTGATTGTCCTTTGTTTGTACGGCCGAGAGCAAAAGTTTCCGATCCCTCGGTGATAGGCGTCTAATCTTACCAAGTTCGTTTACCGGACAGCCGATTTGGTGGAAAGGTAAATTTGAGGTGCGTGGTGCGATCAGAAAGTTCGAGGACTGATTTTTTCACTGACGATGCCAGAAATGACGGGGGAGTAAAATAACGATACACAACATATATGACCAATCAATAAAAAATCACGTCGGTATCAGGATATTGGCTTAGATAAACATTTAAAATACCCCACACACACACATCTCAAACGAGAAGGTCTTGATCTCGTTTCGATTTTACACAAATCCGTCTCGAGTTTTAAGAGGCCATCCCTGAACTATCTACACGTCTTACTTTGCCAGCATGGACGTTCGGAAGGGAGAAAAGGGTAGTCCATGCCCCCTACATGGAAAATGAATGTCAACCAAAAATATATATATTTCACCCATATAACTTAATTTCAATTATAGTAATTTCCGTTAATTATTTCAACGATCTTGCAGGAACATGTTAACTTCAAACTGGAGGAGGAATGCTATTTGAGGGGATAACGCTATTATGTTGGGACCTCCATGCCTGTGTCGACTAGTTCACGCATATAGACCAAGAAGGCAAGGAGGATTATGGTCCATTGTCGCTAGTCCACATTTGTAAATTACAAGTGCATTCAAATTATACAGTTTTGGCCTTAATGGATTGGTTTGCACAGAACTTAAAAAAATTCGCTCCATCCCAAAACAGAAATAAGCTTTCTTACCTATAAAAGTTTCCAACAGCAACCAATGCCTTTCTCCTAGTCCAGGACTTGACATCGACAGACCCAAACCTTGAGAACGTCTCAGCAACCTAAAACGAAAGGAAGGTGCAATTAGTAGATGGTTGCACTATATAAATGGTAATAATGGTAGCAATGGCTACTTTGGGATCGCAACTTTTGTGCTACTATCGAACCAATAGAAGTCTTCGCAGCCTATAGGATTATAGGAGAAATCCGAACCACTTATATGTGCTGTGGCAGTTAGCCGACCCTCGTGGCAGGGTGGTTAGCACAGTACGCTACGACGGCAGGATTCTCGGGTTCGAATCCCAGCCTGGGCATGTGTGATCTTTGTGAGTGTTCCTTCATGCATTTCATCATGTCATCACACTTCGCGATTAGCCAAAAGTGGCAAAAAGTGAAGTAAAATAAACCAAATTAATCAGTCAATCATTCAAAACACATAATTTAACATTTTGACTTTGATTCCCGTTGAGGGGATCGTCTACGTACTTTGTCAGATACGCTAATCGGGACTGGGCCTACAGTATAAAGCGATATTCGAACCACTGCGCGATGCGCCTCCACCGGGGATCGAACACAGGTCCCCTTTTATTACAAGGCTACAGCGTAACTTCGCCATGGGAAAAGGGAGGGGGATTCCTTGATAAGCGTGTTCGCCATTTCACCAATTCCATCTAATCATGAGCTTAACCCTTATCGTTGCGATTAGTCTAAAAAGATAAAAAGACCGACGTAGTTTTATATTAGTAAACTGCATTAGGTAATTAAAATGACCATAAAATCTGTGATTTAAGCATGCAAAGTGAATTGTTCATAGGCTGTATGGATGAGCTGAGCTTGAAATTATTGCCTTCCCCAACATTAAATTGCTTACTACCCTCCATGTACAAACTCACACCATCACCAAACCAGGAGCCTGACGAAACAAATATCACTACATTTGCAGCGATTTCCGATAACATGTCACGGGAGCGTGTAGCGATGCGATTATCCCGGGAGACATTACCATTACTATCGATCTACACGATTATTAATCCCCCCGTTGCATCACATTGAATCGCTCTTGCCACCGATAAGCACAGTCGCGGCTGGGAGAGCTAATGAGGCGCGGAGTGCTAACTTGAAACCGAAGTGCATGCGACGGACATCGATCGCGACCTATGACATTACGCGGATCTCGACTTCTTGTAGCCTCAATATGCATGCAAATGCGCACAGGACCTCCTAAGATTCTGGCAATTAAAAAAGTTTCGAAAAACTTTTATCGGAGATTTCGACAGGAAGACTTACTTACAAATCTGCATGCAATTTTCTCCTCAAACTTTCATTTTCAATTAAGATGCGAGGTGATTCGTAAAATGATATGTATGGTAATAATAATATATGGAGAGCCGCGATCTTTTTTAAAACGAGAACGTGTTTCTTAACAACAAATGTAGCAGAAGTCTTGTGAGATTAAGGAAAATGTGAATTAAAATTCGTCCCGCGAAGATTTATAATCATCTCAAACGAAAACATGTATCAGATCTAATATCTCCATACTACAAGCATTGTTCAAGAAAGTAATGCCCCATATTTTTTACTGAGAACTCTTTATTCTATATATATGAAATTCATAGACAGCAAAGGTACATGTTTCAGATACACGTGTCACTCTTCTACAAATTATCCGTTCAGTTCTACAGGAGTAGTCAGGTTCCCCTAGGAGAGAACAATATTATGATACTTGTAGTAAGGAAATGTGTATTTATTGCTGGAGAAAGGTAAGGGAACACAATCTGCCGTATATGCTCAACATGTTTCCCATAATTTGCAATACATTCTAGGCAACGATTCACGCATGTTTGACAACAAACCCTTAATTGCATTAAGTTCATTGAAAGCATTTTCAATTTCTTGTCGCAAATCATTCACAGTTTGTGGTTTTGCAGCATAGATGGCATGCTTAACATCGTTTGCCCGGTGGAACTCTTAACAACACATTAAATTTAATTCTTAGAATTACATATACAGTTTCTCTCAGGGGAACTGACTTTTGGGCCACCCTGTATTACCTTGCGACATGGAACGGAGGCATGAATATCTTGTATACTAAAAGCTGAGACTGCAAAGGGATGGTCAAATTAGGATAAAATTTTCTATCTGGATTTCAAATATCCAGATATCATATTCTGATATCCGGATTATCCGAATGTGTGCATTATCCGGACAGTTTTATCGTTTATCTGTCTCGTCATTTTCATATTTCACTGTACGTATTTTCCACAAATCTTTCATCAAGCCTCTTCCATCCGGATACCAGAATTATATACAAATTATCCGGATTATCTGTTGCATCCGAAACGGATGTCGGATAATTTGAAATCCAAATATCCGTTATCCGGATTTTGTGGCCCCCTCTGCAGGTCCAGGTGCCAGAGCATCGTTACCCTGCAAGAGTGCAGCTGCACTACGATGGAGCGAAGTTGACACTTCAGTGCCTATGTAAGGGGAGTGTACACACAGAAAACTAAATGCATCGATTAATGCACTAAAGCGTATTTTATGGCATCTTCAAAGAATACGATTCACATTTGATGCATTTAGGTGCATTTTTGTATGTCGTGAAAGAAACACCAAAGTGCATCATTTGATTCAAGTGAGGATTCATTTCAGTCGAGATGCACTTCAATGAATCAGTTGATGCTCCTTGATGCACCTTCCTGCATCATCGAAAGAGATGCATTCTGGTGCATCAAGGCGCATCAAAACGCATCAACTGATGCATTGAAGTGCATCTCGACCGTAATAAGTCCTCACTTGAATCAAATTATGCACTTTGGTGTTTTTCACGACATACAAAAATGCAGCCAAACGCATCAAATGTGAATCTGATTCTTTGAAGAAGCCATAAAACACACACTAATGCATCAATCGATGCATTATGGTGCATCAATCGATATGATGCATTTAGTTCGCTAGAGTGTAAGCAGGCACGCGAAAGAAGAAAGAAAGAAATCGAGTCCCCCAGAGGCTCGAAAGCGCCTGGACCATCGCACTTCCATAGTCACAGTAAAAGTCACGGATGCGTCGAAGACAACGGCCTTTACCCAGATGCCTCCAGGGCCATTGTCGGTCTCGTTCGAACACATGTAAACACGAAGATCCTTTCAGGAGAATAGAGCTTGCAATAAAGCAGGGACGAAGAGAGTCGTTAATTAACCATGGTGCACTGGTGGGAAAACATAGTCTGCTTACTTTGGCGAGGCTTCTTCGCGAGGTAATGGGACTTAAAGGACACGCAACGAGGGAATATGTGCGTTTCCAAGACGCTACCGGGTGTAAAGGAGTATAAAAATCTGCAGGAGAGGACGAACTTTGTCCTGCTTATGCACTAAAGGTAACTAAAACAAGTGGAATCGGGGCCGAGCCCAAAGCACAAGTGGGCATAAAAGATGTATTTTAATAATGTATGCCGAAAATACAACTAAGGACATTGTTGTATCCAGCCACTTTCCTCCGGAGGGAGTATCAAACTTTTCGTGGGGACGGACGTCAAAGGCATCGAATTATAATACTAATAAAAGCATAATATTTTTTTAAATTTTCTTTCCTCTGAAATGAAGCGTAAAATTCGATAAGATTACATAAGGAAACTGTTGAAGTTGAAATTCGTTACAACAATAGAATATGGCATTACACCAGCCCTGCCGTTCTACGCATGCCCATTGTTGACTTTCAATGAAAAGGGATTTTTATTACATATTACTATACGACGCACGGTTTTAGAAGCGATATTGGGCGGAGCTACGGAGGGCGTGTCCTTGGCGACCAGTCGGAATAATCCCATCTTCCACGTTCATTTGCTCTTTCATGCAACTCGCTAGATAGCTCATCCGAATTTCAGGGGAAAACATGCCATATAATCCTTGAATAACAAGCATGCTTTCTTTATCCACTGGCGGCGACATGAACCCCTCCCCCTCTACAATCATTTTAATGAACCAATTGGATAATTCTGCATATTTAAGACGCAACGAATTTTTCAAATGATGGAATTAAAAATTAATGTGAAACATCACTGGAACTCTATTCGAAAAGAGCTTTTATTAATCAAGCGTTTCCAATTTGTATCCCGAGTGTCAAACATTTCTAATTCACCATTTCTGTAGTAATCATCACAGAATATGAGATGAGCAAAGCCGCACCCTGTGGCAGTGTGGTTAGCGTAACATGCTAAGACGCCAGAGATCCGAACCGTAAAAAATGGATGGACAGTTCAACTCATCGTCATGATGAACCCAAGAAGTAGAAAATCGATATAAAACGACCGAAATAGAAAAAAACAGATATGCAGCAATATTGTTATTATTAATATTCAATTTATTCTATTGCTCTTGCATATTAACGGTCACGGTTTGTTCCTTAAATTCTCGTTACATTTTTTACGTGAAAAATCAAATACCGTGATAATACACATAAGAGTGAAGAAACTCAGTTCTGAGAAGCAGGAGAAGGAGAGAGACAGCAAGAGAGATAGAGCAAAAGAGAGATAATATGGAAAGAAAGAGATAGTAGAGAAACAGTGGGGAAAAAGGGGAAAGAGAATGAAGTAGGAAAACAGTGGACAAAAGGAGAGAGAGAATAAAGTAGAGAAACAGTGGAAGAAGAAAGAAAAAAGGGGCGAAAAAGGAGAGAAAAATCAAGTAAGCGATTGAGAAACAGAGGAAGGTAGAAAGAGATACATTAAACAGAAAGAAAGGTAGAGAACAGTTGGAGAGATAAAAAAGTGAATAGAAAAAGAGAGAGAAGGTAAAGGTAATAAAGGAACAGAGGAAGAAAGGCGAGAAAAGATACAGCAAAAGAGATCGAGAGTGGTAAAAATAGATAGAGATCTAGAGAAACACTTGACGAAAGGGAGAAAGAAGAAGAAAAAGAAAAGAGGGAGACAAAAGCAAAATCCAAAGTCCACATGTTGCCAAGTCTACGCGAATATAATTTTGTGTCGACGTCACAGTAGATATGCTTGACTGGTTGCTTCGAATTGCCTTGGTGAAAAGCCGCCTTTATTCGCGAAAGGAGACATATGAAAAGGCACGTAGAAGGTAGTTGATGAAACGAATCGTACAGGAACTGAAAAAAAACGAGTATGAAGTTAAAAGCGGCGGATGAAAAAAAACACCCAAATAAGCGTCCTTGTGACGTAACGAACTCGAATTATAAATACTCTAGAGTGACAATCATTTCTCATCGCCTACTTGCAACATCAAGTTTCTCGAAGCCACGCAACCAACGCATGGAACACAATCCGGTCTATTTTAAAACGTCACGTCTTCTATTTTCATATTTCTCGTTCCCGAGTAGAGGCCAGCATAGTCTGCATTTTACCTACCCACTGCCCGCTTGCCCGTGAGGACAGGTATACCTGCTAGCCTGCCCACGGCAACGAGTCGACTTGCGTCTTTACCCGGGTTCTTCGTCTTCCAGGCGCTCTGCGCTTACAAGGTAACTGGGCATTCAACAAGACCCGGGCGCCTGCAAAACCTGCTGGAAGGAAACAGCCCTCCGGCAGCGTGTCGCTCCAGGTGTTTCATCACCACGTGGACAGCTTCAGCCAGTGTTGCCTACTTACGTAGCTCGTAAATCCTACGAGGTCCTAGGAGGAGCTCTCTCCTCCAAGGAGAATTTATATACTTAGCGATTTCAGTTCAGCGTAAGCAGTTTCTATCTTATTGCCCGGAAATGCACGCAGTATTACAGCTTCATTTATTTAAATGAATGATCGAGCAAACAAAAATCTCCTCACTAAAAACTAATTGCTTTTCATTGCATGGTGCCTTAACCAGGCACGCAGTGGCGCAACCAGAGGGGGTAGGGTGCATTGCTCACAAGCTTGGACGGAAATTAAGTCTAGCGGAAGGGTCAGGGTGGGGGTCAAACATTAAAGTACAAGAAAAAACAGACTAGCAGAATTTAAGAGTAGCAGGGCTAAAGGGTACTCAAGATGGAATTAATTTTCATATTTTTCTTGCATTTTCCTTCCAGACGGCCAAGGGCACCTGCAGAGGGGGAATGGAGGGGTAATTGCAACCCCTTGATTTCAAATTTTATGAAAGTAGAAATATATTATAAAATATTATCCAGTCTCATCAAGTTCAATGCCGTAGCAAAGGGGTAGCGGGAGTCGGCCCTGAGCGCCGAACGATCTAAGTGAGAAAAGTTTTAAAACAGAGAATGCTATGGCGGCCCGTGATATTATTTGCTATTAATGTTGGTTTGTTACGAGTTGGATGAATTGATTATGTAATACGTCGCTCCATGTGAAAAGAAAATATTGTAGATGGAAATTTTACATGCCATATGTCTGTACATTCGGAATGCATTTATCATGCACTTTCTTTCTTTCAAAAACAGTTTGTGTGCTTGTTTTCCATTATTAGCTAATGTGAAATTGACGTGTTGAAAAAAAAATTCTAATCCTCTGTTTCAAAACAAATGCGCGTGAGAACCGACTTCTACCCCCTTTTTGCGTGATTTATGAGGATTATAATGCCTTTCATGCTACTTTATTACTATTATTGTGATTGTTCTTGTTGGCACGTTTATCCAAGTACTTGGCCCTACCCCCCCAAACGAGGGTAACGGCAATGGCCCTGGCTGGCTACGGCCCTGGTGTTCGCAGTAGAACAGTGTGTTGTTCGACTCGCGACCTCAGCGTCGAAAGTGACATGTTTCAGTCCTGTCCTATATCACTATATATACGTATATTGGTTGTTTACGACATATACTTATGGATCCTGTGCCACGGAAAACCTATTTCAATGTGTGTGTGTGGGGGGGGGGGGGTAGCAACATTCGTAAATCTCATTTCATTGGTGATGTGGCTTACGAAGCTTCGAGTTCCCTTTTTTAAGTAGTGAAAATCTATTGCAGTTGGCAACACTGCAGAACGGTGTGGGCCAGGTGCAGTTTCTACTCGAAGCAACTACGTCATGCAGAGGGAGGGGTCTGCAGTTGATGGAAAGAACGAACAGAGACCTACTAGGTATCGTAAGACTGCGGGTACCCGGCGGGTCTACAATGCCTGCCAGGAACGATCTGTGCAGGTGGGCATACAAGCTGCTCAAGCGAGGGTGTTGCGCAGGTTGCATGGCATTTCAGGAGCGATGTCTCGCGAACGAGTCTGCTCCAGGTCTTGTGCAGGCCTTTATTCCCGAGATGCACAGCCATGATAAATTGGTCCATGTTCGGATGACGAATGATAAATTGCGGCTTTCCGAAGGAAATGACATTTGCGTACGTACCTCGAATAGCAGTCGACCGATATTACGTAAGGTCAGTGACAAGACCATGTAGGTTGCTTGAATGACAGCCACGGCTATGTATTATTACTAGATCCCGGACCTTAAGGCGCTGCACCTACAAAAAAAAAATAATGGTGGGCGCTTCCACATATGGAGTCTCGCATCTTGTCGCCATATAAACCCATTTCGTGATATATTATTCCCCCTAATTTACACCTAAACATGCATTTTGCACCTATTCTGCCCTTAAAACATGATCGCAGGAGCGAATTCAAGTAAAAATGTACTATTATATGTGACATTCTGTAAATCGATGGAATTTTGTGTTCACTCCTTCAAACTAATTTGTGCATCCATAAAGCAACTGGAGGAAGGAGAGACAGTGGCGGATCTTCACAGAAACCAAGGAGAGTCTTCAAGGATTTGCTCTTCACAAACTGGAACAGTGTTTGGCCAAAAATCCAGACATATTACGAGTTGTAAGCATGGACGTCCATAGATTTTTTTTCCAGGGAGGGGCAAGGTAATTTTTTCCAGGGGGGCAAAGGAGGCATATTTTCCCCATAATATTGATGATCCCTCAAAAAACCACTGCTTCAATCTGAAATTACCATGTTCCTTCAACACCCTTGTAATAATTATACCGGGTGATCCGTTTGAGATGTCAGAAAAGTAAACCTTTGTGTACAATAGGTTAATGTACGTATCTCTGAGCAGTTTGTTGTACGTAATATATGCAGAAAGGATGTAAGTTTTGAGTGAGTGCAGATTTACAGACTTCAGCAATGTGGTTGTAATAATGTGCATTTAACACTCGAAAATTTCACATCCCATACGATACATTGTGCGCTGTTGTTGCGTGACCAGTATCTCTACTGGTGAGTGCATATACTTAAAGACCCGGCCTTTAATTATTACACTGCTCAAAATAATTAGTGGTGGTAGGGGGAGAAGAGTATAAGACTGGCAATGGTAAACGTAGATTGTATTGTATTTTAATAATTTAGCGTCGTTTTCTTCTACTTTTGACTAATCGCGACGATGAGGATGAGTGCTCAGTAGGTCTCCCAAATTTGGGCAAATGCAAATTTTGTTCCTTTACAATGATGGATTGATTGATTTGGTTTATTTTACTTCGCTTTTCTACAACATTGTCTAATCGCGAAGACGAAGAAGTGTTGATACGCGTATACTTAAAGAACCGGGCTCTAATTATTACACTGCTCAAAATAATTAGTGGTGGTAGAGGTAGAAGAGTATAAGACTGGCAATGGTAAACGTAGAATGTATTGTATTATAATAATTTACCATAGTTTCCTTCTACTTTTGACTAATCGCGACGATGAGGATGAGTGCTCAGTAGGCCTCGCAATTTTGGGCAAATGCACATTTTGTTCCTTTAGAATGATGGATTGATTGATTTGGTTTATTTTACTTCGCTTTTCTACCACATTGTCTAATCGCGAAGACGAAGAAGAGTTTTGATATCATGAAACTGATGAAGGGACACTCACAAAGAACACTCCTGCCCAGGCTGGGATTCGAATCCGGGATCCCTGGCTTCGTAGCATGCTCTGCTGGAGGAGAAAGTGAAAATGGTTTTAGATGTTCATGATTCATACAAAATCAGCCCTATTCGGAGGGTTATAGTCACCTAAAGTACCTTAAAATAGTCGATAGCGCCAATTTGTACCATTTTGGGCTAAAATGATTAATTTTACTCCAAACGGCAAAAATAGCCTCTAACGACTTACTTTAACATTTTTAATGGTCTCTTATTTTCCGTGTAGACGCTACAATAATCTATAGAGGTTCATCCCCTCGTCTTCCATAAACAATGTAGTTATCATAAATTCAATCTCTGAAACCTCCTATGATTTACGATCTGCACAAAAGGTTTGTGGACGCTTCGTCTTAGCCTTTAGTTTCTTTAGTTAATTAAAATCAAGAAGAGTTTGGTGGGCAGGGCATGTGGCACGAATGGGGGAGGAAGGAAGAGTTTACAGCAGTGGTTCCCAAAGTGTGCGGCGCTGGCTTACAGGGGCGCCGTGAAATGTTCCAATATATTCAATCAATGATATGATTGTTCCAAATATGTGCTCATTTAGTACTTTTTTACATATAAAATGTTTCTGAAATTGAAATAAGGGGTAATTTTTTAACTTCAGGCAAGCAACCTAACCACACTAAATGAGCATTGCAAGTGTTAGATAGGCCTACATTCTAACTTGAGTGCCGCGGAAATATCTTGAAACACAAAGGGTGCCGTGAAACAAACAAGTTTGGGAACCCTTGGGAAACCTGATGGTAAGAGACGTGTAGGAAGGCCAAGCGAAGATGGAGGGATAATGTTGAGATTGGATTGATCTTGCCCAGGATAGGGCAAGGCTTGTATTGCTGCAGCTATAAACCTTCGGGTTTAAGAAGGTTAGAGAGTTTGTTAGTTAGGTAATTTTGGGGTGCAAGGGGTGACCCTTTATGAAGACATCAAAATGAAATGCCAACCTCCATTCCATGTAGTACACCTTGCACTGAATTTTGTAGGCTAGCGAGGCTCTGTCGTCTGGACTCATGGCAAGTATAATCCTCTGTGTGGCTCGTGTTGTGTCGTCTCTTCATCCATCTCTGCTTATCACTATTCATCCTCATCATTGTGATTAATCAAAAGTGGGAGGGAAGTAAAATTAAGCAATTCATTTATTCTTTGGGCAACATTAAATTAACATGTCTTTGTAAAGACATTAATGACTAACGGATACTAATGGGTAAACGGTGCAGTTTCACTATGGTTTGATTGATTGATTTGGTGTTTTAAGCCCGCTTTATGCACAGTAAGGCTAATCGGGACTGGACCTAAAGCTTAAAGTGGGATACAAACCACCCGATTACAAGACGACGACGCTACCACTGTGCCATCGGGGAGGCCCAGTTTCACTATGGAAAATTAAAAAACAATGTAATAATTTACTGTGCTGATAATTACGAACACCAAGTAGTATAAATAAAATTAAGTGTAGCCAAAATGCTGTAACATTTTTTTTATTAACTCTTTCACTGCGGAATTCTCTGTCACTCAATATCCCTTGGCTGCGTAATTAAATTTGAAATTATATTTTTTTTATAAACAAATAGTTTTCACAATTACATTGCATTATATATGAGAGAGAACTTCCAAAAGTCATTCCTTGCACTTGAAAACCATTCTGTAGTCCCTGGTGGTATGATATTTTGAAAAATTTTGAAATTTTGAAAAAAAAAAAAACAATTTTTTTTAGAAACAACAATTTTACAAACATTTTTTTTAGAAAAAATAATTTTACACAATTACATTGCCAAATATGTTATAGAGAACTTATAAAAGTCATTCCTTGCACTGGAAAACCATTCTGTAGTCCCTGGTGGTATGATATTTTAAAAAAAATTGAAATTTTGAAAAAAAAAAAAATCTGCTCCATGATGTTACGGCCGGCGGTACAAATTCTTCATCAGACAGTACACAATCACAGTCACCACTTGAAGTCTGATAGAAACTGTCGCTATTATTGTCACAACTTAATTCACCTTCTGATTCTGAGTCAGCAAATAACAGTTGAGTAACATCATTATCAGACAAGTGTTGATGACTTGACGAAGGCATGTCGTTTACATTCGAACATGCATTTGAAACTGACATGTCAGAGCACTCAACGCTCGTATGTCAAATAATTCTAAACGGAGGCGTAATTAGCGACATCATACGGATAAAAACAAAACTACAAGTTCAAATAGTTCCAAATACTATCAACAGATGTCAGAAGGCCACTAAAAGCAACGTACTGCGGAAATGCGACACCCGAAGCGAGTGGAAGTATGAAGTCGCAATAATGCGACTTCCACGCAGCAAGGCACCTGGTGTGCTGTGCATAAATGCGACGACCGCAGCGAAAGAGTTAAGGTGTTTTTACTGGTCACTCGTGTAAGAATAAAACTTTATTGTAGCTTGAGTTTACGACCTATCTTTTCATTTTTTTAACCTAAAATTCCGAGGTCTGGTGATCAGATGAGCTTCATCAAGGGACACTTACAAAGAATACCCGTACCCAGGTCGGGACTTCTCCCAACTCAACACAGAATATGTTTCTTGTAGGAGTTACAATAGGAAATGGAGGGTGGGTGGGTAAGAACATGAAAGGATATTCTACAATATTCAACACACTTAATGGACAGGACGTGACATGATAAACAAAAACATACATACCAGTATGAGTAGAGTCGGAATAACATTACCCTAGTTATGATATCATTAAAAAGAACCAAAGCCAATACACCGATACAAAGTTGATTCGAAGGTGGGATGTATAAAGTGTAGGAATTCAGTGAGATTTGCAGGAAGTCCATATCAATGATGATTTTTTTTCTGGCAATACACAAACCAAAATAGCTCAGTTGAATGTATCAACTGTTTTACATGTAAAGTGTGTGGTTCCTTCAAACACCTAAGACTTCTGCACACCTGTCTGACATGGAATTGATGGGATTAGCCAGGAAATCTTTGGAGTATATGGATCCTCTCAATGAGGGTAGTCTGCAGTTCACGGCAAGTTAACCTAACTTCACTGAATGTTACAACTACATCACTGGCATTCTCAATAGGAATCAAGTGGGGGTAGAAACTGGCCACTCTGCATGCTGTCTCCATCCTCGTGAGACATGTTGACAATTGGCTGAGCGATATGGTATAGGATTATCGCCTATGTCATGGCAACAGGTCTTGGGGTCTTGTCTAACCTTTGTCTTGACGAAAGGGAGGATAAAACTGAGGTTAGACAAAGGATACGTAATATTGTAGAACAACACTTGTAAAAAGAAATTAAAAAGGAAACGAACATGAAAGGGGGAGATAGAACACGGAAAGAGAAAGTAAACGAAAACCTAAGACGCGATTTAAAAAATATAAGAAAATGGGTGAAGGCGAATAACGTATTTCTAATTAGGTCTGATAAAGAAAACAAGATGGTTATCATGGACAGAGAGGAATATCACCAAAAATTAGAAGATAGCTTTAAAGGTAACGATTTTGAGAAAATAGAGAAAGACCCTATTAATAAGATTAGAAGAGAGATATACCCCATTTCGGGTATAGTAGCGAGCATTTTTATGCACTTCATTGAGAAGGCAGCTTTGGAAAAAACAGGAATGGGTATTAAATATTATGGGAGATACGTTGATGATATCTTGATTATAGGAAAGGGGGTAGCACTGAACAAGGTTTTTGAAGAATTAGAAAAACAAGATGAAAGAATAAACTTCACTAGGGAAAACTTAAGCGATGGAAAAATCAATTTCCTGGATCTTAGTATCTTGAAAGAAGGGAATAGGATTAGAACAGGAGTACATCATAAACCCCTATCGGGGAACTTATATATTAACAAGGAATCGGCGCACCCCGAAATAACAAAGAAAAACGTATTCCTTAACTTTTTTATTAGGGCCGGTAGACTATGCAATAATGGAAAAGAAAAAGACAACGAAATTCGGTGGATAAGAAAAACAGGATTAAAAAACAGATACACAAATAGAGAAATGGATAAGATAGCGGAGAGAGCACGGAAAATTATTAGGAAAGAAGGGGATCAAAAAGAAGGGGAAAAAAATCGAAAATAGGAGGGTAAAGTACGTTGGCATCCCTTACCATCAATCCGTATCGGAAAAAATCGGAAAAATAACGAGAGATTTTGGAATCGTTTGCGGGATGAAAGCACCAAAGAATGTAGAAAAATACTTCACCGATTATAAGAAAGGAAAGACAACTAGGGAAATACCGGAAAAACAGAAGGGGGTTTATCGAATAGAATGCCAATGCGGGAAGGAGTACATAGGACAGACGGGCCGAATTATGGGTAAAAGATGGAGCGAGCATGAAAAGGACATAAGGGAAAAAGTTCCCAAAACGGGTCTCTCAGAACACATTTTGGAAAGTGGGCATAGAATCGCAAAAAAAAGATAATCTGAAAAGAGGGGAGGAAATTAGGAAGAAACGTGTATGAAACAGCGAGTATTTGTAGGGGGGGGAAGAATAATCTTAATAGGGACGAAGGAAATTTGGAAGAAGGGTGGATCAATTTCCTCAAAAAATGGGATAAAACCTGGAAGATTGAACCCAATATCGGTTTCCACGTCACTCCGGAAGTTATGCAAGCTGCAAGAGAGGAACGTGAATTCACGTTGGATTTGTGACGTAATAAGGGGAAACGAGAAAATTAAGGGGAGGGGAAATATTCGTTGAGAATTGACCTTCATGTGGATAGATAAGCACAGTTGGGTAGGAAAGGCCAAACCTGCAGGTTGCATTGTGATTTATGCAGGTTTTTTAGATTTTTAACTTTTTTACCTGTGAATAGGTCTACTGTACAAGTTTTTTTTAGGGAACGGCTTGGTTTTTACGTACTTCTAATAGCAAAAACTTAATATTTTAAATGTACCCTAACCAACCCTTAACCACAATCCTCATATTACATTTTTGACGCAGTACTATGCCAAGTACTCAGTTTTTATACGAACCTGAGGAAAGAGATAGTCAATCTCTGAAACGTCGTTCTACAATAAGAGCACTATACTCACATACGTAAGTACAATTTTTAACTTTCCTTTTTTATATTCTGGATTTGTAAGTAACACGCGACAAACCTATAAAATGGTAATAAAATTGAAGATATGCTGTATTCATTGATGTATAAACCATTTCTGTTATATCAAGGGCATTCATGGTCTATGTGGAATCTATTATTTTACACAAATTGTTACTTTTTAGCCATTGTTTTTTTTTTCTAGAAAAATTTAACTGTTCTCAAAGAACCCATGTTCAGATTAACAGTTATTGTACCTTCATATTTGAGTTACCAAACTTAAAACTGAGTTCACAAACTCCATCCTCGACATGAATTTAAATGATAATGACATACTGAGAATCTTTGCAATGGTCTAGATTTTCTTAACTTATAAACTTCTTGCTTTAGTCAATAATAGCAAATACATACCAATACTGGTATCTGTTCATTAATTCACACCTTGCATACAGGTCCCTATGTCCGCTTAGCAGATCTGAAAGTGCTCTTGTATACATGAGTCAACTGCAGAGTGAGCAGAGATACTGTAGCATTGTAAGAGGAATGAAAGGGAGAGAGCGAGCTGGCATAAAACGTACACTGCACAGAAATGCTCACTGCCCTCTCCAAATGCAAGCGAGTTGTTCAAATCCACTCTTTAGTACGGACTCTACAAGGGTACAGATGTAAGTTGTTATTAATGTAAAGCCACTTGGCTACAGCTGCTTCTGAAATTCGGTGAGATCTGTTGGCTATCAATGTCAGCATTTTTTTTATTATTATTCAAGTATTCTCACAAATTCTCAACTGGATTCTTGTCTGCACACTTACCAATTGTTATTCTGGAAGTTTGCTATATTCACAATGTCATATCATTACGTAGTAAAATTAAAATCATGAAGAGAAAAGAACAAAGAAAAACAGGGGAATCCAATAGATGTAACTGATGTCCTGATATATTTTATGGCACCTCATGAGTATGCAATGAATGTTTGGAAAACTGGTGTTTCACACTTCTTTTTAATTAGGTTGCTCAAGTCAAGAAATACCGTACACTGTTTGTAGTCTTTTGCTCCCCACATAACACATGTATAGCAAAACAATATTTTGTTTCTTTCAGCACGACCAGCTAATCAAGGAAACCTTTCGGCATGATGCAAGTCACTGAAAAACCTACCTGAATCACTTCTAGCACAACAGTAGACGTCATTGTTGTGGATGATCCAAATACTGATTCATTTGGTTTATTTTACATCGTTTTTCTACCACTATTGGCTAATCGTGAATATGGATATGAGTGATGATATTGATGAAGTTAATGAAGGGACACTCACAAAGAACATCCATGGCCAGGCTGGGATTCAAATCAGGGACCTCTGGCATCTTAGCAAGCTGTGTAAAACACTCCGACACAGGGTGTTTGACAAATACTGTGTTGTTCTTTTAGTTTTTAATGCACATAAATGTTCTTGAGATACATTACACAAAGCAGTTGTCATTAAGAAGTGGTATATTTGCGTTTGGTAAACTTATGTCAGCCAATATTGCATATTGTAGCATCACACAGCATGAGAATGAAGAAACTGGTAGATCATCTGCATCAGAAGGCAGGAAGGGTAACATGAACCCTATATTCCTTTTCTATAATGTCTGGAGTAAGAGAACGCAAACGTGTTCATGGCGCACGTTGAAGAGGGGAGGGGCATTCGCAGGAGGGGGCGACTCGACTGCTCATTCGCGGTCCAGTAGTTCTGTAGTAAACATGTCAGCTCGCATCAGGAGAGCGCCGCATAGTGTTGACTGTGTTTGAGAACCTATTTGCATGAGGTAAAACGGTAAATGAATGTGTTTTGGAGACAGCTGCCCTAATGGGAATTGGGAAATCCACCGTTTATAATATCCGGAAGGAAGCGAAAAATCGCGAGAAAAGGATGGAACATCCCTGTTGGAAACACCGGGCAAGAAGCATCCAAAAAGAGCACAACGATTTGCAGTCTTCGATGAGTTTGCGCTACAGACATTACGAAGGCTCATTCACAGGAAATTTGGGGTATTTAGAGTGGCAGTTGTGCAAAGAAAATACACGTGTAAACAAATAAGTTATGTACCATTTACAGGCCAACTACTGGCGTTCTTGCATTGCATTGCATTGTTTTCTTAAAAGACAATAAACACACAATATTATTTGTTATTTGTGTAAAAAACAATACACTGGCCATTGTTGAGAATAAAAGAAGAAATTGGCAGCAGAAAGCGTTTTGCTTTACAGCCACTATACCGTGCAGCCTTAAGTTGCTTTCATCCCACATCCTTCCCCACCTAGTCTGTCCCCGCCCACAAGCTTTACCCTCTGCGCATCGCTACTCCAGACATTCCGGAAAAGTTGTATAGAGCCAATCAGATTGCTCCATACAGTGGCATACAAGGCAGCCTTTCGCATGTGCTGTAGAGATCCTAGCATTCTTCCTGGCAAGCCTTGTCGTTGAGATTATTTGTATTTTTCAATTTATGAAGGAATCTTTATTTATCATGGTATAACACAGTCAAGTTGAAAGACCTATCCTACTCAGCAATCAATTGTAACAACCAAGAACTTACCAAAACTGCAAGACCTCAACATCACCTTCTGGCAGACACAGCAAGTAGCGTCATCGGAACCTTGACTGTATCATCTTCTCCATCTCTCGACCAGCCCTGATGATGACCGAGATTGAGTCGAAAGCTTGGACAAACTTTTAACGTGTTTCATGTCATGTTGTTTATGTGCTTTGTATGGTTTTTAACAAGAATGTTGCTGGCAATGTTTCAATGTCACATGATGATGAATAATAAAACAAAACTGATCAAGGGCTCATGAAGGGATAATGATACCCGGGCAGATTTGAACTTGGAGTCTTTGTGGGTCAGGGCAGCAGGAAACTGGTGCTAACTGAGATGACACTGATTCCAATTTATTAGTATGAGTTGATAACAGTGGAGTAGTAGTAAATACAATATTATAAACTCAGGAAAGGAAGAGCCCCTCTCATGCAGATTTGCTACACTTAAAACTTGCTCAACATGCCCATATGAGTTTTTTGCTCTAGTGTGGAACCCTGTCTAATCCAAGATTTTTGTAAAAATGCCCTCAAGAATTTTTCGGAAAGGAAGAGCTTTTTCGGAAAGGAAGAGCTCCCCTCTCAGATTGATTTGTCTACACTTACAAAAGGCACTTCTGTGAGACTTAAAACTAGGCCACCCACACCTATACACACCCACACCCACCCACACATATTTACTTCCGGTCCACTTCCGGTCTACTTCCAGTCCACTTCCGGTCCACTTCCGGTCCACTTCCGGTTTAAGTTCAATTGGACACCAGGCCCATCTTGCATATCTAGTACTAAGACAATGCAATATGCAGAGACCCTCTAGAATTGCTCCGTGACTCTCTCATTTCTTACGTCATAAACATATGATTTTTCCCCTATGAGAATAACACTACATATGGTGTCATCAGGTAATGCCTCATGGAATTCACAGATAATTTTAATGTTTGTCCTGTCATTCACCACAACTTGTTTTCTTTTTGAAGTGTTGATTACAAACATGGGTCTCTGTGTTTTGAATTCATCTGGTGTGTAATACATGTCAGTACTGCCAGTAGTGACTCTTTTGTATGATGAAAATGCCTCATATAATTTGAGGAAATCATCCTTGGAAATGTCTAAATTGTAATTTTCTCTGGGAAAGACCTCATTTCTGCCATTTTTAAGATATATGTTCTTGATGTTGCAGTTATCAAATCTACTTGAATTTTTTTCCTGATTATTGTGTCTTCCAGTCTGAAACAGTACCACCACAAAATCCGGCATGTCATATTGAATACTGGAGAATGAATTTGTAGCATCAAACTCATAATAAGTACCAGCGGCAGGCTTCTGTACGCATTGATATGTATAAAATTGCAGAGGAATCTGTGGATTTTTTATTATATCAGCTTTGTATTTAAGAGCATAACTGGCTTCATATTCAACAACTGGGATTCTTAGCTCCATAGTCTGAATAATGCATTTGCCTGCATCTGGTAAGGTATTAGGCAGAGCTTCCCCTGTAGAGTTTAATGTGCTGTACCTCATCAAAGCATTATTATCATTGGCAGCTCTTCTAAATGTAATTCTTAAACCACCCTTCCACATAATATCATTGTAATCTGAGAAGAATCCTGGCAACAGGCGCATGGGGAACAGCACTGTATGATTTTTAGATAATATCTTATCACCAGCCTCAAATCCACCGATTTTGTAGTAAGAAGCTTCGGTTTTGGATAATTTTAGTGTTGCCAAAGCTGTGGAGGTAATGCCGGGATAATCTATTCTGTTTATAACAACACCATGCTTTCTGATCTCAATTTCAGAGAACATATGCGGCACAAAATTGTCCACCAATCTTATATTTGAATTTGCCGGATAATCTGTTCCATCGAGCTTTACAACATCAAATTTGATGTATAGATCTGCTCTGTGGGGGTGTATAAAGCCATCCCCTACATCAAGATCAACCTCAATCTCTGTGTTGGGTTGATTTAAATTTGCAAATGTCCTCCTGTTTGGAGGGAATGATTGTAGCTCATAACTCTCAATATTTTCCATTGTATGTATTTTTATTTAAATGTTAATCTCTATGATAGCAGTTGTTGTGGCTCCAGCAAAATCAACTAATTCTTCTTTTTCATTAGTGACCATCAATTCAATATAATCTATTCTATTATGGCACACAGGAAAATATAATGTTGGGGATGGATTGTAGATGATTGGCTCCATAAATTCGGAATTAGGTTTGAATGTTGCAATGATGCCAGTTTGTTTGTGAGTGCCTATGCCATTTGATTTGGTGATCATACCCTCGGCCACATTACAGTGAATATTCAGAGTCTCTATGGCTAAGAATTTGGGTATATTCATAGCAGTGTGTTTGATGCCTGCTTCAAGTTTTGTGTTGTTCTCAAAGCCTAACAGCTCTCCTATAGTACCCAGATCCACTGTTTCTGTAGCAGATACAATCTCTACTCTGTGAGTGACAGAATTTTGACTTAACACTACACCTCTGGGTAATTGAGCATTTAGAGTGGACAGATTATATTGCCCTGGAGTGATGACAATTTTTTGATCACCAACTGCAATTTTGTTGTTGTGGTGTGTAATATTGGGGATTAGGTACATGCCGTAAAATGCTCTGAGAGCTATTGTTTTGGGATACACTATGTCATCATGTAATTTGAGTTTCAATATTGAATTTTGGCTGGTGAGATGGAATACCCCCATGATGTTTTAAATACCACAAGGCTTTTTGAAAATTTTCAATTGATGGTTTATTTATTTGAGACATATATCTGAGAACAGATAAACACAAATGTCCACAATTAACATCTTTGAAGTTTTGAACACGGGCATTATTGTAATAAAGATTAGCTGATTTTAGATATTTTACTAAATTTTCAGGTGGAACACCTCCAAATGAATCAAACACAAATGCCTCATTGTTTAAATATTTAAGATAACAGATCCAGTGAGTGCCCTGATTTTTGTACTTATCCAAATTAACAATGCCACACTCTTTGTTGAGTGGTTGTTCTGGTAAAGAATCAGACATGTACACACCTCTAAAATGTTTGATGCCCAGAGGCTTGATTAAAGCTTCAATATCTTGGTTTGTAAGCGGTTCTTGTTTTTTTTAAACTTATTCATGGCTCTCTTAACACCTTTGCCTTTTTTCTCCATGGCCAGGTTATGGCGCCTCTGCTCATCTAATTCTGCCCTATTTTTCTTGGCATCTATTACTGTTTTTGCTATGGCAGCTGATCCCCCGGCCAAGCTCCCCACAGCCCCGAGAGCAGCTAAGATGGCAGGGATAGTAAATGTAAACCCCCCACATGTGATTTTTTTCTTGATTGCTGTAATTTTTTTTAATTGGGGGGTACTAAGCAACAATTTCATACCATGTCCCTTTGCAAGACAAGAGCTTTTTTTCTTCCGCTGCTTTTTGGTCAAGAGACTATCAATAGTTTTAAGAGATTTGAGACCTGCATAAGGTATCTGATACATAACACGCTTGCGCTTCATTGTAGGTTTATTATATACATATTCACAACCCCCACCCCAGTTTTTGTTTGGTGCTCATAGCTATGGTGGTTCCCAATGCTGCTATTTTTTCACTCAAAGAAGCATCTTTGCTTACAAATCTACCAAATGCAGCCTCTTCTAATTTCTTGTCTGCAACATGTCTCTTGTCAAGATCAGAATGTGTGTTGTATGCTATGTCATGGTCTCTGCAAGCAGCATCTAGGGGATTAACACCAGGATCCCCCCTGTTTAATCTATGATCCAATTTTGTGCCTGGACCACAATACTGATAGCCTGGAATATGTAGTTCAAATGGCAGCTTGTTTATAATGTCATTAACCAACCCCCGACCCTCAGAAATATTCCAAAATTTGGGGGGTAGAGTATTAATAATTTTTATGAGATATCCAATCCCCTTAGTGTCATTCACTATAAAATTAGACAATTTTGTGCTTATCATGTCCATAATTCCAACCTTTTCATTGTAAAAATTGTGGTTGCCAGCATTTTCCTCCCCAGCTATCACCAATAACCTATCTACAAGTTTCCTGACATCATCAACCCAGACAAATTCTTTGGGCAGGGTGTTGTATTGTTTGATTCCACTGCCAGTCTTGATCTGTGACCATATGGGCTTGATTAAATTCTTGTATTTTGCCCCACTGCTCGACTTGACTCTTTTTTGTGTGGGATCATTGTTCTGGTATAGAGCATCTGATTTTATTAATATTTCTTTGTAATAATCATAATCTTGATCTGTATAGCTGCCAGGCCTTTTCCTAGTCATCAGTTCCCACAACCCAGGTGTTCCGGGGTACTTAACAAAAGCACCTTTTTCTCCGAGACGAGATTCTGAATAAACAATCAGATCATCTCCCATAAATGTTACTCTGAAATTGCCAATTCTATGTATGATGCTACCATCAAGCTCTGTGTCAGCATATAAGCCAAACACCTCATCTTTATTGTCTTTAGGTGTGGTTAAATATTTTTGAGCAAGAAGACCCAATTCAATAGGATCCTGAGTAGCTTCAATTCTTCTAGGAGCAATAGGACTAGGTGTATGAATACTGGAAAGTGGGGTGAATGGATAATCTAATATGTTCCTAGCAGCTACAGGTACAAGCTCTGTGATCAAATTTTGATTTTGCTCTGTAACAGTTTTGATATTCTTACCTAATTCACTAATAGCATCAATTACAGGCTGTTCTGTTTGTTTGTGTTTTTCATAAATTCCCCGGTTCTCTGATTTCCATCCCTTAAATCTTTTTACAAGATAATCTCTTAACTTAAGATCGTCAATGATTGGCCTTTTCATGGTTATTTATATGTTTCAACGTCTAGAAAATCGTTGATTTTATTTCTGTATTTGCCACTATTGGGTGTTCTTGTCATATCAATTGTGACAAACCCATAACTGTCCTGGTTCCAGCACCTGCTGCAAAATTTAGAAAAATCATTGTAGCTCAAGTCCCCACCTACATATTCATCATGTATGTGTTTGAGGTTGGTATGATCTTGATGAAACACACATATAAAATTGCTGTTGTCTCGGATCAGTTGCTTCGGAATTTTAGAAAAAGTCTGTGCTAGGTAGAAGCAATCAATGTTTTTGTGTCGGCCCTGTGTAAAGAAATTTCTAACCTTGTTTTGATTATCCAGTATAACGTCATCAAACACAACAACAGAATTATCGAGACATTCATGAAGTGGCTTAACATCTGATTCAAAAGTGGCTATATCCAATCCATCATATAGCTTCATCAGCTGCTGATATTTTAATTGTTCCAAGCTCTTAGAGAAGACATACAAGTGCCTGTTTTTCCAGTCTAACCAGTTGGGTGCCAATAAAAAATTATCAACCATTAGTGTAGTTTTACCACAAGCTGATGGCCCGACAATAAGACACCTAATATTATCAGGCAGCAAGTTGCCATTTCTCTTATTTTGTTGTTCAGGTTCTGGCAGCCTTTTTATAACATCCCAGGTGCTCATATTATCACTTTGTCTGCATCGATCCAGCTGTTTTCCAGATGACCCAGCCATTTGACAAATAACTTGTTGCCTTTTCTGCGGATGATTTTTTCTATGAGATATGTGTCAGGCTGTTTAGTTTTGCTGAGCTCTTGTTCATAGAACCTGCCTTTGAGAATTTCTCCTCGGTGATCTTTTATTATATATGTGTTAAGGGTCCCGGGTTTAACTTGAACCACTGTAAATAATTCAGTGCTCCAGTTTCTTGTAAAGCCTCTTTTGAATAAGTGCTTATATTTGCTGATTCTTACTTGATCACCCACCCTGTATTTGGCCTTTCTTGTTGTTGCCTGGTATCTAGGATAATAAACAGTGCTGATCAATTTTTGCTCATCAGATGAAGTTACTTCAGAGGGTTTCATGTTGATTGTGGAATGGACCGAGTTGTTATATTTATGTAGAAGTTCTGGAAGAATATTAATCCATCTATAATTACCTTGAAGTGTAAATTGTTTATACATAAGATTTTTTAAGGTTCTGTTGAATCTCTCTACAATTGAGGCCTTGAGATCACTGTAACTCGAGTAATGTTTTATTGACTGGCTTTTAATAAATTGTTGGAACACAGAATTATAAAATTCTTTGCCATTATCTGTTTGCAAATAGCGCGGTGATCTTCCACTCTGATTGATGATTGTCCTGATGGCTTCTGTAACACATTTTCCAGTCTTGGATTTAAGTGGCACAGCCCAGGCAAATTTTGAAAATGTATCTATTACAGTGAGTAGATACTTGTAGCCCTTGTTGATTTTGTCTAAGTTTTTCAACTGCCCACTTGCCAATTCAATCAAGTCGCTCTGCCATAAATCATCTATGCCCTTTGTGACTACTGGGAGTCTCTTAAAATGATGTCGGGCTTGTCTGTGTAATTCATCAACAATAATTTGTCTAGACATAATATGTAAACAAGAATATTGCAACTATGGGGTGTTCAGCAGCTGATACTGCAGGATTTTCTAAATATAATTTGTCTCCAATATGTATTTTAAATTCCAAAGTGCCATCATCTTCAGTATAGGCTGTTTCTAATGTATTGGGGTCTGTAAAATCCTCTAACTCTACACTGGTGATTTTCACTTTGTTCTCAGCATTTGTTATTGATAAGGTGGGGTAGTGGTGTGCCTGTGGCTGATGCCAATATTTGATCTTGATTGGTCTCAATGTGCCCCCAACAAAAAATTGATAATAAAATTGTGCAGGGGACAGCATATATATTTTGCCACCTGGTGTAAATGGTGATTCATATTCTTTGTTGGGGATACTGTACAATTCAAGAATTACTGTATGTTTAGGATTCTCGATTATGCCAGTTATTTCTTTTTCTGGTGTAAGCAATCTACTTGTTACAGATTCAAGGTGCTCATTGATAGTCCTAACAACATCATCATGACCTGGTTTGATTTTTATGTCCACAACAAGTTTCTTGTATTGTTGCACAATTTCTTGTAGCTGGGTGGCAAAAACAGACAGAGCATTTGCTTGATTGGATTCCATGGTTCCTAGCTGTTGCTTGATATTAGCTACAATTTGTTGCAAATTTTCAACAACTGCCAATTTTGAATTTTGAGCAGTAAGATCATGAACTTGTCTTCTGATATCCTCAAACAGGGCATGCAGTTCATTAATATGTTGATTGGTTGGTAGAGTGGCCACTGTCTGAGTGAGTTGTTTGATCTCTGTCTGGATATTCTTGATATCTTCTGATTTCAATATGCGATTCACTGCCCTCTTAATATTTTTAAGTTCCTGTGATGTAGGAAGATTTGAGACTGTATTTTGCAAAGATTCAAGTGCCAATTTTACATTGTTTAATTCAGAAGCATCAGCCACATTTTGCATGGCATTTTGGAGCAGGGCTATATCTGCCTGAGAGGGTGTGGATTGTTGTAAAATTTCAAGTTTTGTTTGGATATCATCTATCAAGTGATGAAAATGAGATAGTTCAGATTCAGTGTTGAGGTTTTCAAGCTTTGTGATTTGTTGCTGGACACTGACAAGAGTGTCTACAATACCGGGCAGGCGAGATTCTTGTACATTTGCCAAATCACTTTGCACTGCTGCTATTGTACCTTCAAGATGGGTTATGGTACTTTGAATTTTTCCAAAATCTTCATATGTTTCAAGTTGCAGCTTAATGTTGGCAACACTCCGAGTTATTGCATTCAAAGCATCAGAAGATGGCAAATTATTCATAAAATTTTCAAGTGTCTCAATTTTTTCTTTAACCTCGGCTATGGCATTGTGCAAGGGATCCAAATTAGGTATTTGGAGTGATTGAATCTGTTCCTTTAGAGTGGAAATCACTAGATCAAAATCTTCTTGTGATTTTATGCTTTTGACAATTGTTTGGAGCTGTGCCTGGACATTATTTATTTGCTCTTCCAATTGTTGTTTCAATTGCACAGAGTTGTTAGCCTGGGTCTTAAATTTGGCTTGAAGAGCTGCTACAGCTTCTTCTAAGCTTTGAAAATTATCTAATGTGGCCAGGTCAGTATATTTCTGAAGCAGCACTTTGAGTTCAGAATCAATTTTAAGAAGAGGGTCCATGCATTGTGATTGCAAATTTGTAATTTCTAATTGAAGACTGGCATTGAGTGTGGTTTGTAAAGCTTGTAAATCACTTCTTAATTTCTTGACTCTGACATCAAGCATCAGAATCTCATCACTGTGATCTTCATGTCTTGTGTGGCCAAATATATCATTAGGCATTTTTGTTTTAATGGTTATTTATTATAGAGTATCTGATTCTTAATTCTATAAAAAAGGGTATAAGCTTGTCATATGATCCAGGGACCTCAATATATAAGCAGTCACCAGCAGAAACAGTATAAACAGTGCCAGAAATCATGTTTGAGTGCTTAATTCTATAAATATTTCTCCCTACTGAAATCTTGACATCACCCTCAGGGGTTGTAATAAATTGCAATTGCCCACCTACAGGTAATTGGTAATGATTTAAATTATTGTTAAATATGTACAATATTTTGCCTGTTTCATCATCATTATCTGTAAGTATGCTGTTCAGATGAATAATTAACAAGCCACTCAGTTTAGACAGCATATCAGAAGAGGGTTGTGGTGTTGGCAGGTCCATAATAGCCTGTTTTTTGAACCCAAATAAGTTCATAGGCATGTTTATTTATTTCAAATCATGCTCTGTAATTGGGCATTGATTTCCATTTTTCAAATCACAATGACCCCATGGTAGAGTATGTATGCCACATGATAAAATGCATCTCTTATCATCATGTGGGTCCAGGGCCACTTTTCTTACAATATTTGAAGTCAATAAGTGATCCACACTCTGGATTCTGGATTCTGATGTTCTGATTGAACTCTGTGATTTGAGACAATCTTTATAATCTTCAAATTCAAGATCTTTGTCCACAGTCACTTTGCCAATGCCCTTGGCCTTTTTGGCAGCAACACCACTACATGTTTTAAAAGTATACACCTTGGCACTTAACCCAGCAAATTTCACAATAACATCACCAAGTGTCTCATCTTTTAACTTGCCAGGCACCTTTTTGTTGTGGGGTTGAATTATTGTATGTTCACTGGTATCAAAGTATTGAAACAATTCAGGCTGTGACATATCTTGATAAACATCTTCTGTTTGAATATCAAGAATAAAACTATCCGTGTCCATGTACAATAATTTTACACGATCACCATAAAAAGGTTTCAGCACATCATAATACAATGTTAACATATGTAATTTGGACAATTCCAATATTGCAGCCCCTTCATAAATAGGTTTATCAAACTTAATCTTTGTTTTCTTCATGTTGAAAAGTGCCATGTGCTCATCATAAATTCTTCTATATTTGAAGTTGGGCTTTGCAACCAATTTTTTGCTCAGGCTGGGGTCAGTAATTATTTTAACATCGGTATGTTTCCTGACATTTTCAATAGTTTTGCCATACACTGAATTCACCATCAATTTAAACAAGCCCTTATCAAATTGGCTCTTTGCAGATGTTCGAAGCTCTGTATTTGTATCAATATATGGTTTCAACCATCTTGAGTGCCTGAACCTCAAAACTTTGCCAACTTTGGTCACTTGAACACCATGTTTCATCAGGAACTGGAGGTTTTTGTAATATATGACATATCCTTGTTTCGGCTCCAGAGTCATCATGAGCTTCTTCTGTTTAGAGCCAGGTGAGCACTGAACCTCGGGAATTGGGGGCAGATCAGAAAATTTATTGTGTAAATCATCTGGAATTGTCAGATCAACCTCTAAGAAGAGGCCATAGTCACTGTCATCAAAATTCTTAAGATCTTTAATATTGAAATTTTCAACCCACTCAAGCCCTGCATATGGCAGTTTTTTCATCATGGCATGACCATAGAGGCTGTTTGCATCTAAATACGTTATATAATTTGATGGCCGTGCTGGATCATAATCAGGCATATATTTGTTATTTGCTCTGGCATATCTCTGGGAACATTGCACCATCCCTCCTCTTATACCTTTCTCCATAAACAGATACTTATCTTGATCGTGGATCAGATCCAATTGCATGTTAGTGTTCAAAAACGTTGCGGCCCATGCTAGGCTCGGGGCACTGAAAAAATATATTGGATCCAGTCTATAATTTTGCATAGAAGATTTTCTGAATACCTGCATTACATCAGCTAAGAGGGTCGTATCAAGTTTCAAATATGCCATGTGATAATCACGAAATGTCTTGCATTTTAAATTGTTCCACATCAACTGGGCATGGTGATAATCTTCATCAGTGATTCCAGATCCTCTGATTTTGCTGTAAAACTCTTCTTGTGGTGGCAGGGAACACTCATCAAATTTAGAAAAATCTGTAACATAATCATATGGATATACACCCTTCCGCCTAATTAATTTCAGGTCCTGATTTGGAAACGAAGCACGTGTGATTTTCAAGTGATCATCAGATAATTGAGAGGCCAGTGTAGCCAGGCTAGCAGATAAAAATCTGTAAGAATCAAGAAATCTTATGTGAATAGGAACACCATCAACTTTAATTATCTTGCTAATAGATATATATTTCTCATTATTTTCAGCTAAAATATTTAAATTCTGCTTGTCAAACCCCTCGTACCTGATCAGATGATGGAAATCATAATTGGATGCTCCATGGCAAAATATGGGGACAAATCTTGGTCTCTTGATCTTAATATTACAGCTATTACACAGGGCCATTAAGAATTTACCATCTGTATGAGAATGGTGTTTCACCTTGATATTTGTATCTGAAAATTCAGAATCACATACCGGGCATTTTTCTGCATTGTTGAAATCCTCAATCTGTTCCTCTGTTAAAGGCAACATAGGCTTTGATTTTAATAAGATGTTAGATGCTATGTCACGGCACACATTTTCTATTCTATGTGCAAATTCTTTGATGGCATTTGGTCCCAAGTATAAGTGTGGCTCACTAGCTACACCATCCCGTATAACTATATAACAAAAGCTGGAAGGTTCATGTAGCTGGTATGGTGTAGTTGAAGATTCTTCAGGATCTGGATTGCAGAATGCAAGAGGTTTGAGATTCGATTCGAAATCACAGACAATATATGCTGGGTGTTCCAACAAGGCTTCAAACTTTTTGAATTTGCAATTTTCACTTGGATTGGGCATCACCATATGAACAGGTTTATGATTCCCACAGTATTTCAGATGCTCAATTAACTTGTTTTTAGCAATTTCTGCATTCACTTCCCGAACCCCTTTTATTATTTTTTGACCATCAAATACAGTTAAACATCTTCTGCACAACTTGAATATTGTATTGGATTTGTCTAGTTGTTTTCTGACTAAAGCTTCAAGATTGTGTATCAGAGTATAATGGTATGTATCATCCCCTTCAATTAAGAGCAGATCAATCGGAACAGCAGAATCATCATCAATTGTACTGATTCTGAGAGGTGCTATCGGGCAATTGCCAGTGGAACAAGTAAATACATTAATAGATAATTGTTTGCCATTGATATGCTTGGCCCTTTTTTCAAATTTATCAATATTCTGAACAGACATTGGATATTCTAAACCCTCCATTGCATCATCAAAATCATGTTCATGTTGTTTATAATAAGTTATTCTCTCAGGATTTCTTGAAACTGGATACAAAGCAGCTAAAATACACCACAGAAAACATTTCTGGTCGGTATTTTCAATATTGACCACGGCTCTTCTGTTTTTAATATTGTCAGGTAATGGCAAATATGTAGATCCTTGTAATGGACTGAATTCAGAAATATTAACATATAACTTGTGCGGAGAGCCGCATAGGCTCCATCCGGACTCTTTTGCCGCAAATTCAGAGTGTTTGATATTTAATTGATCTATCAAATTGCCTATTATTTTGTCCGAATTTGCATTTGAATATACCGGTACAGTTTCTGTTATGTGGGGCTGTGTAAATTTTGTGCCATTTGGCTTCTTATATTGTGTAAACAATTTGAGGGAGAGCTTATAAGAGCCATTTTGTGCATTAAGAATTGCCTGCAGATCAGGATTTACACTGTTCAAAAAATTCTTAATGCCACATCTTGGCTCTGATACAAACCGATAATCTCTTAATTGGCCATTAAAACTGCTATGGATAGGTGGTGCATAGCGTGGCTGCTTTGCTGGTGAAGCATTAACAGGTGCTTCATGCCTTCTTTTCAGACCAGATGTAGATGGTTGTGTTGATGACTGTGCAGAGCAAGTATCTTTATGTGTATATGTGAAGTATTGCATGCTGTATTTTCTATTGCATTTGGGGCAAATTTTTGTGGGAGTTCTGTATTTGTCTGGGTTACAAATCTTTTGGTGTCTGGCCCAATTAGAGCTAAATATATTTTTATTGCATTGATTACAATGTTTTTGATTCGGCATTTTTGTTGTTGTTTATTATATACAATTTCTTGGGTTTCAATTCAAAATTCTATGCTGGATAAAAATATCAACTGGGTTCAACACTGTGCTTTGTGTGTGTGTGTATGTGTGTATGTGTGTATACACTTAATATTTTTGGCTTTGGTATTTATATACAATTTCTTGGGATTCAAATCAAAACTCTATGCTGGATAAAAATATCAGTTGAGTTCAACACTGTGCTTTGTGTGTGTGTGTATGTGTGTATGTGTGTATACACTTAATATTTTTGGCTTTGGTATTTATATACAATTTCTTGGGATTCAAATCAAAACTCTATGCTGGATAAAAATATCAGTTGGGTTCAACACTGTGCTTTGTGTGTGTGTGTGTGTGTGTATGTGTGTATGTATATGTATATGTGTGTGTGTGTGTATGTGTGTATGTGTATGTGTATGTATGTTGATATTTTTGGCTTTGGTATTTATATACAATTTCTTGGGATTCAAATCAAAACTCTATACTGGATAAAAATATCAGAAATAGACCACAACTTGGCCACAAGTGGACCGGAAGTAGGCAAACCGGAAGTGGACCGGAAGTGGACCGGAAGTAAATATGTGTGGGTGGGTGTGGGTGGGTGTAGGTGTGTATAGGTGGGTATGTATGGGTGTGGGTGGCCTAGTTTTAAGTCTCACAGAAGTGCCTTTTGTAAGTATAGACAAATCAATCTGAGAGGGGGCTCTTCCTTTCCGAAAAAGCTCTTCCTTTCCAAAAAATTCTTGAGGGCATTTTTACAAAAATCTTGGATTAGACGGGGTTCCACACTAGAGCAAAAAACTCATATGGGCATGTTGAGCAAGTTTTAAGTGTAGCAAATCTGCATGAGAGGGGCTCTTCCTTTCCTGAGTTTATAATATTGTATTTACTACTACTCAGTGGTATGAGTATTGGAAAGTATCCATTAGAATTTATTCACTGATACTGGCCAATACTTTTTGGGAGTTTGAATATTTTGCAAGGTTTGCAAAAGTGCTGTGCAACACTTCCACGGAGTTTAAGGGTGCTTTCCATGTTCCACCAGTGAATGGGCTGGTGTACCATTGATGCATGCTTTGGCATTTCACTGGTTTCCACCAAAGCTTTCACTAGGTTAAATCAAGACGTTTTGAACTAGCATGCAGAGCTGGTGAATAAAAATGGCATTGTCTTCTTTCGATTCACAATATCCATTTTGTAAGCTATAGTACGAAATGTCACACCGATTTTGTTGCACTGATGGCAAATAAAGTGCATGCAGGCATATACTGTCGACATTTCACATAATACCGCTCTTTCACTTGCTTGCAAAGTGAAATAAAGTATGCTGATTCATCAAAACATGCATTCGTGTTCTTCTGCAACATGCAGGAAAGCCTCCATTCTCAATATTCAATATTTTTAGAAAGAATGCCACTTAACCCTTTCGGCGTGTATGGATATAATTGGAAAGTTCACAGCAAACGTATGATTTTTGACCCTTTTGTGAAAATTAATTTGTGTTACTATTTGCTATATAGACATGAAATTTTGCACACTGATTCAAAATACTAAGGGATAGAAGTTATTGTACAGAAACGTTATGTACATTTCCTCAAACGTCAGTGTTGCCATCCCAAAATATATTTCAAAATCTCAAAAAATAAAAAATTCTGTTCTTATATATATATTTACTTTTCCAAGTATTCAGTGGATTATGGATATTAATTACAGTAAGGTAACATTTTTATTTATTATTTATCAATTACTATTTATTATTAAGTAGGATTACATTGACATCAGACACTTTAAGAGGTTTCAACATGACGAGAAATAGTAAATTTATCATTCATCTGGGAAAAGAATGATGACATAAAGCATACAAGAAATAAAGTTGAGATTGCCATACAAACATATTGTTTGAATACAAAATACTAAAGTTTACAAAATAATTTACAAAAATTTATGAAATTTTCTTCAAGCATCAGTGTTGCCATCTCAAAATATTAAAAATTTCTAAAAAAATTATTATCATTTATTTTTTAAAAAATATTCAACGAATGATACATATTCATCCAAATAAGGTATTTTTTTAATATTTTTATGTGGTACAATTTTATAATTTCGTCAGTGTTGCAAAACAAAAACAATTACAATATGAGTAAGAAATGTAAAAATCAGCTCATCATAAAAACAAATACGTGGTATGAAAAAATTAGAAGGTCAGTTTACTATGCCATCCAAACATATGCTACATTATAGTTTTTGGATTCTTGATAACGTAAAATCAACAGAAGTTCACTTTCGTGTGATAGTCTTCAAATCATCCTATGAGTCACAAAGGAAGTAATACCTAGGTAAATGTTTTGTGAAATTTCATGAGGAGAGATGAAAATAATGTAAATTGTCAAAATATTATGTTTGTAAATAGTGGTACCATAGTGCATAAAGTTTGTGATGTCTAATGTAAGTGTCTAGATGTTTGATGTATTTTGTGAAAGGTGGTGTACATGTGAATGGGTTCAGCCCTTGTTGGGTGCCATACAGTTCTAGCCACTTTCTTTTTAAATGAAAATCATGCTAGATGTCTCTTTTGCAGAATACATTTGGATATTCACGGTTTTCCTCGGTGAGGGATAAATTAGAGGAAAAAACACATTTGCTTTCTAACGTTCAAATCACATTTTTTACACATATATCCGCCGGAGACAACCTGGGACAGCATTGTCGGCCATTGTGCGAACTCAACAAAAGCACAGAACAGGTGTCACTCGTAAACATGTAAGAAAAACAAAGAAACCACACTTGTGCTGCACCTACCGGTCAAGTTATGTAGTAAAATATCCAGCCTTTGCAGCGAAACAATCGCCAAACCACATAGAAACAAGCAAGAATTTTCATAAGCACTCAAAAACTAAGAACGTATATATACGTTATCCGCGATTTGAGCGCAAAAGAGGAAAACGTGTATATATACATTCTCCATGCCGAAAAGGTTAAATTCGTAGTGCACATGCATAATGAGATATCGTTATGTGAAAATAAATGATATTCACAAAATATCTTCTGTGATTTAGTCATGATTTTATCCTAATAAACGTGAATATACTTGCACTATCCAAATCTAGTTTCCATTTGTTTCAGTATGAAGCTTTCCAGATTTCACCAAATTTGACATCACTTTTGGTTCTCCAGTCTGATGCATGCTGGTGAATTCTGGAAAGCATGGTAAGTATCCTGAAAATCCTAATTTTTCATTTATTTTGCATCAGTGCTATGTGGAAAAAAAATGACAATCATTGACAAATTAATTTAATATTCCAATGTAATTCATGAATAATTTATAGTAAAACTCTTGATAAATTGATGCATGTAATTGCAGTGAAATATTTATATATTATTCAATACTGTGAACAATTTTTAATTGTTACAATTTACAAGCATCAGTGAAAATTGGTAAGTGTATGGGTGTAGATTCAAATTGGTATCAGCTGGTAACTATATTCCATTATTTATGAAAAATAGCTACATATATCAGAAAACATTATACTGTGGGTGACTTGGACACTCGAAGCAGAGTGTAAGAGAAATATAGCATAAGTTCTGATGTTAGTTCCAGCTGTTTAACTGCAGGAAAGTCATGTGGCTAAAGTGCATAAGTAATGGTTCTGTAAAATCACTCTATATTTGGTTTGTTACTAATTTCCCCCTTGCATGTTTCCATTGCATCCTGCCATCATCAAATGTGAATGATTGCTAAGTGGAAGAAAACAACTGAGGACATGCAACGGGGATTGTCCATTTTGATATTAACATATATGATTTTAGCCACTTTTGCAATCTGCATGACCGCTCTTCCCGAAGCTGTTTGCAAAATGCACACATGTATTTGTATTGGTTCAGTGGATCATTTTATCCAATGTAACTCATATTTCTTGTGACTGGTAATATTCTCAAATATAGAGACTAGAGAACAGATTTTTACATCTGGAACAATGACGGGAAAGTATTTTTCTTCTTTGGTCTGATGGCAGGACAGATATCAGTCAGCGGATACATGATGGCATACTGAAGAGTTCAAATATTAAAGAGACGGAGTAAAGCTGATTTCAAATACTTTAAAAGATTCATATTTCTGCTGATCATCAGATATGGAAGTTCAACTCTTTAACTTGAGCATAGGATACACAATTTATCTACACTGTTTTATGTGCAAATAGTTGATTTATGAGGGTAAGTCAGTAAACAGGTCAGAAACGCTCATTAAAAAACTACTAAGTGAGATAGTGACTTGAAAATCAATTTTATTTTTCAACTTAATCCCCACTAACATTGACATACTTAGCCCATCACTTTACCAGTCCCCCAAAACTAGGGTGACCAGACACAAACATTCAAAAAAGAGGACAGAGCAGGCAAAAAAGGACAAAGTCATAAAAAAGAAGATGCCGCAAAAATGGCAACACATTTGACATTACTCATAATTTAATCAGTATATAAAAATCTTAATAACTCTTACAGAGACTTTTCAGGTGATCTCTTTCAATAACTTCCTCTTATCTTTAAGCAAAGAAAGCAATCTCCAAATCTGTCATTTAACAAATGACAAATAATATCTAGAATTTGAAGCACATATTTTTATTCCTATTCTAATTCTTGGATATTAGAATGAAATATCCCCACAAGTGAATACAAATGTAACAAGTAAGATTAGCTTTAACTTATTTCCAAACACAGAATTACAATTTTTAAGTTGTTTACATTGGGTAGAGAAATATGATTTTAATGCCATGAACATTTCTATCACTCTTTCAACACCAGGGGAAAGTGACAGCCACTTTACAGTTTACCTCATATTCGTTTCTTCCATCCTTTAAGAGCTGGATATTTTCTTGCAAGATAATTGTTGAATTTACACTTTCGCTTCGTTATTTCATGAAAGTAAGTATTACTTAATCAAAATTCTCACTACGCGTTTCTTTATCGTGTATGTATAACTCGAAAAGGAACTGGCCGATCCCCGTGGCAGAGTGTTTGGCACACCGCTTCACAATGCCAGCGGTCACCGATACGAATCCCAGCCCAGGCACGAGTTTTCTTTGTGAATTCCCCTTCATCAAAATCATCATACCATCGCTCATATCAATCTTCGCAATTAGCCAAAAGTGACAGAAAAGCGAAGTAAAATCAATAAATCAAAAGGGAACTTAACAGACTACATGCGTTCCAGCAGTCTCAGAGGGCGAAACAACGAGTTAGAACTTAGAATAATAGTAATGACTGGGGTGCCGAATTTTGCCTAATTGCCATTTACATTCCTTTGTAGTAAAATATAGGCTTCAATGTTGAAAGTTCGTTTCATTGTGTTTCTAGTCCTAAAATGCATTTTTATAGTGCCTATAAATGCCTATTTTGATTAATCATGCCCAAAAATCGCTGTTCTGAAATTTTTGCATACTTCAGCATTTTTTATGTGCCTTTGGCTTTTCCTAGATTGAAGAATGTAAAGCTTTCTTGATGTTGTACTGACTGAAATCTGGTATTTACCAGATTTGAGGCTCTCCATTGATTGGAACATTATTTCAAAATATTATTTTTGTTACAGTGGTGCAAATTGTTTTTTCAGCATTTGTTCAATTCGCACAATAGTTAGCACAAGCTGTTTTTTGTGAGAATTACTTTTCCCCACAAATGTGAATTTCGATCAAAAAAGTGTTAATTAATATTAATAGTTTGTTATCGTACTTTTATGGATAAACTGAAGTGTTAATACTAGGGGTGTGCGAGACAGAATTTTTTTTGGTCGGGACGGGAATTTTTTTAAATCCCAACATTAAGGACAGGAAAAATTTTTTCATTTCCCGAAGGACTGGAAATCTCGAATTCTACATGCCATTTTCACTTTAAGTTGTTATTTTTGCATTTCTGGAATAAAAACTAACAATTTCCGATAAGTTCCAGACACTTATAATGCAGGAAACGTCGAAAATTAACACCTTTTTAAAGTGAACATTCAGTATTTTATTTCCAGGGCTGCTCGGGATCCAGCACACCCCTAGTTAATACAGTCTGTGCATTGTAAGAAGAAAATTGAAATAAGTTCACATTGATTGCCTATTTTAATGTCTTTTCTTAGTTTATAGTGTATTTTTAAGTGCCTATTTCAGAGGTTTTTAGTCAGCGGTGTAGTGGTAAAATAAATACAGAGTGGCCAAGATAAAAGAGGCCCCGTGTTATACGTGATATAAAAAGAACATTAAGCAAGTAAGAGCTGCATTTGTTACAAGAATTTTTTTCGCACGTTGTGTGATGACGTGTTGTTGTTTCTTACCGCTAGGGTGGAGCTTGAGTGGGGTCACGTGATGTCGAGCAGCAATTGAGTGATCAGTGCTGCGTTGTCAACAGTCTGTTTGAAGCATGTTGTGAAGTGCTGCAGAATGCCTTTGTCAATCGAACAAAGAGTGTTCATTGTTGAAACGTAATTTGGATGTAAATCGTTTAAAACTGTAAATGAAAGGTTCACGATAAAATATCCAGAGACAGCTGGTCCTGCAAAAAGTGTTGTGCAGAAATTGATCATGAAATTTAGAGCAACAGGTTCAGTTGCTAATGCCAAACGTAACCGTGTAAAGACAGTTTGTTCGCCAGACAATACTGAACGTGTTCACGAGGCTATGGTAAGGAGTCCACGGAAATCAACTAGACATCTCTCCTCCCAAACTAAACATCAAACGAACGTCATGCCAGAACATGTTGCAGCAGTTACATATGCGACCATACAAAGTAAGAGTGATGCAAGCATTAAAACCTACGGATTACGGACAACGACAACACTATTGCGAATGGTTACTCACGAATGTTGCTGATGGTTATCTGGATCCTCATCTTTACTTCCACTCAGACGAAGCATGGTTTCACCTTAGTGGGTACGTGAACTCTCAAAACACACGCTATAGGTCAACAGACAATCCCAGGGAACGCTTTGAGGTGCCTCTGCATGATTTGAAAGTAGGCGTTTGGTGTGCTGTTTCAGGCCAACGGATTGTAGGCCCCATTTTCTTTCACAACACTGTGAACTCGCAAGTGTATGTAACGGAATTGTTGCAACCATTCATAGCGCAGCTAACGAATGAAGAACGAGAGTATGCATTTTTCCAGCAAGATGGCACTACGGTGCATACTTCACGGTTTTCAATGTCATACGTCCATGAAGCTTTTGGAGAAGAACGTACAGTTTCCGCAGGTTTATGGCCTCCCAGATCGGCCGATCTGTCGACCTGTGATTTTTATTTGTGGGGTAATTTAAAGGGTAAGGTCTATAGTAACAACCCGCATACAATTGAAGAGTTGAAAACAAACATTTGCAATGCGATTGCAGAAATCACACCAAATGAATTGGCAAAAGTTTCCAGAAACATGTTGAGACATGCTGAGTTGTGTATCGAGGTTCATGGTGAACATTTTCAGCACCTCCTGTGAACTATTGACCTATTGAATGTTCAGTACGTTGTTTTTCATAAATACTTTTCTACTCTGTATTCTGTATATACAATAAATGAGCGAATTGTCTGTATGATGTTTATAAGACATGGGGCCTCTTTTAGTTTGGCCACCCGGTAGTACCAGTGCGATCCCTTCCCTTCGGTGTTTTCTCATAATAGACATCTTCGTGTCACTAACATGCCCGTTTCGAGACATATTCACTGCACAGTATTTCATAAATTGAATAAATATTATCGTAACCTTCCAATTTCTCCCATAATGCAGCAAATGCCGGATTCCAATTTGGTTTATAAAAATACAAGAACATTTTGATATGCAACTTGCATACTAATAATTAAAAACTACGAAACAGAGGATAAGTCAAATGTTAAAGTAATAATTGTAAATCATTTGGAAATAATAATTAAGTAATTTGTAACCTTGTTCTCACACCTTCTTTTCATTTCAAATAGAAAATCAGAGAGCAACCAAAAAGATGTTTTGTTCTAATCACCTCGAAACTCACAGCTAAAAACAAAAGAACAGACGCAAGTGAGAGTCAGCCACAAATTCTCCCTTTTTTATGCTTCACTGTCTTATCGCAACTAAAATCCATTGTTGCGAGCGAATGTTGTCGACACAATGCAGCCAGCTGATTGATTCTTTCGCCTAAATAACGGTTGCTTTACTGGCTATTTATAACAGAGTAGATGTATTTTATTACCAGGTGTATAAGCTTAAATCTGCTGTTTTGTAGTCAGAAAAACACATGGTTTGTTCATAGAAAGCAGCAAGAAATTTATTCAAAGTACTTGCCCTCGCGAGCTACACATTTTGCTCACCTCTCGGGCAATTTATGGATACCACGCCGAAAAAAGTAATTCTCTTTCGAGGCAAACCACTCATCAAGCCATTTTCGGACATCTGCATATGAATCGAAGTGCTGCTCAGCGACGACGTGGCCCATCGACGAAAACAGATGGTAGTCGGAAGGGCCCAGGTCTTGTGAATAGGCGGGATGGGGTAGCACCTCCCAGTTGCGTGTCTCCAAGTAGTTTTGGACCAGTCTTGACGTGTGCTGTGGGGCGTTGTCGTGGAGGAAAATCAGCTTGCCATGTCTTTGTTGATAATCCGGCCTTTTGTCACACAGAGCACAGTGCAATTTCATCAGTTGTTGGTGGTAGCCGTGGGCAGGGACAGTTTCACCAGATTTCAGCAGCTCAAAGTAGACGATACCCTGTTGATCCCACCAAACACACAGCATCGTCTTCCGGCTGAAGCGATTTGGTCTCGAGGAAGATGTTGATGGTTGGCCGGGATCAACCCACGATTTCTTGTGTTTAGGATTCTCAAAATATATCCACTTTTCATCGCCAGTCACAATCCGATGCAGGAAAGACTTTCTTTTTTGTCTGGCAAGCAAGATTTCGCATGTGTTTTGGCGTCTCTCCAGCTGCCGATCGGTCAATTCATGCAGCACCCATTTTCCGATCTTTTGAACCTTTCCCATGGCACGTAGACGCATGGAAATGGCTGCTTGAGTAAGACCCAATTGCTCGGCAAGCATCTTTTGTGTTTGGGTATCGTCCTCGTCCAAAAGAGGCTGCAATTGATGGTCCTCAAACTTCCTGGGCCGATTTTCACACTTCTTGTCCCTCAGGTCAAAATTGCCATCTTTGAACCCACGAAACCAATCCCTGCACGTTGTTTCCGATACAGCACTGTCACCATAGGCCTCCACAAGCATTTGATGCGATTCGGCAGCCAATTTCTTCAAATGGAAGCAGAAAAGCAGAGCTTCCCGCATATGCTCTTTTTCTGGCACAAAACTAGACATGCTTACCACAGGAACACTGTCTGTTGTTGTCTGCACATGGTGGCGATGTGCACTGATTTGTGTTGGCAGATGTCCAACTCATACAAACACCAGGTATGGCGTGCCCATGGTAGCTTCATACACTCACTAACACAATCTATGAGCAAACAGCAGATTTAAGCTTATACACCTGGTATATCAGTTAATATGTTTTCGATATAGGCCTACATATATTTTAAGGAAGACTTTTAAAGGAAAAAATAGTTGTTACAAAAATAAAGAACCAGGGCAGTCCCAGGGGTTAAAAAAAGTACCGGGGTGGCACCCTGGCACCACTACACCCCTGTTTTAGTGCCAATAAATCTGCACCCTATTAATGACTCAGTCGGGAAAGTGATTGTGTTGAGCTCCCAGATGCTAGGTGAGCATTGCTCGAATACTTAATGCACCCCAAGTGAAATGCCTTAAACGATGATTGTTATATGTAGAAGCATTCTCTAGGCAGCATATTGACTATAGGCTTTGCTATAGGTACTCTTTCCAAAAAGGACATTTACCAATTTCTGAAAAATCCACCCGGATGCCGGACAGACACCTAAAAAGAGGACGTCTGGTCACCCTACCCAAAACCTGTTGCATAAAAGTCTTTGGGCAGCTGTCTCAGCCACAGTCCCACCTTACGTTTAACATCTTCACCATCTGCAAAACGTTTATTGCCAAGGTGAGCTCTTAGTCACCCAAACAGGTGAAATTCTCTTGGAGGTTAGTCAGGGCTGGGAGAGGGATATTCAAGAAGTAGACACCATAATTCATCAATTCTCTTTTGTCAGCTCAAAACATCTCCTCCACCCGCCACACTGTTGATCCCGTCGGAATATGAACAGGATGACCAGGTTGGTCTTCATCAATAACATCTGACCATCCTTGCGAGAATTTATCAGCCCAGTTGTGAACAGCTTTACGTGACGAACATTTCTCACCGTAAAGAGGAAACATTTCCTCATAAATATCCTTTACAGGATAAGTCCTTTTGACCATAAAAAAATACACAACAGCACACTGCTCTTCTAATGTACACTTCTCGAGTGCTGGGTGCTGCTGCCAACTAATGACACCTTTGGAAACTACTCACTAGTATTTTCTTTGTGACCTACTTAATGACTTGCCCTCATAATTTCAGACTAGCAACACAGAGCTTATTATTATTTTACAAAAGAATGAATACAAAAGTTTCTTCCTTACCTGCGAAACATCTATTGATTTCCTTCCTCTTGACTGAATGTGAAGCCATTGTGGTCTTTGTGATGCAGGGTCTGCTCCATCAAGTCTCTGTAAGAAAAAGAAAAATGTGATAATGCACAACATTAGATTAACATAATTGCATGCAGAAGCTATACTTCTCCCTGTAGTGACTAAATGTAACTGTTAGTATTTAATTGTTTGGCATTTTGTTACCCACAGATTCCACCAACTTCCTGTGGAATTCTCAGTTATTTCTCCCTCGAAGAAAGCTATTTTAGTAAGCAAATGCTGTTCACGCTGTGGCACAACAGTTGACTCAACAATAAATTTCCACTACCCTTTGTACAATAACCATTCATCACACTGCCATCTAGTGATGTGTCCATCTACTACAGGTATCATGTTCCCTGGGACATATGATCACATTGTGGTACCACCAGTAGCAACTCGTGACTTTTTCGGAGTGTAGGAAGAATTTATGGTAAACCGAGGAAGATTTGAAAAATGTGTTCAATTACATTCACACGTATCGCTTGTACTATCTTTTGCATTTAGAATCTTAGCTGCAGGCCAATGAAATATTTAAATGAGAACCTATAAAAACAGACAAAAATAACATTAACGATATTTCAGATTTTTCAAGAATTTCGATTTTCTTCTCCCTCCCTGTCGTGGAGTGGATTCACGATAACAAAAAGTGCTGCTTAAACTTCGAAATTATGCTACAAAATGTCTCTAAATTGTGCTAGGATTTATTATTAATTACTTTCTTTAGGATAATTGTAATTCTGCCTCTACTTTTCTAGAATTTTGAACTTGCGTTACTTATTCTTAACCGTTATGTAATAGTATAAATTTCCCCCCAAAATTGTTTAAAATTGTGCAACAAAGAACATGGGTTCAACATAGAACTTACAAAGGTTTGGGAAAATTGTTTACCTCCAAATTTCCACAGATTTCCTACCACAAAATCTCGTGACAAACTAAATCGGGCAAGATGAAGAAAATATAGAAGATGGATCGTGGCATATTTGTAAAAAAGCTTGCCGCTGGATCGGCATACTCCCTTTTGTTTGAAACATGTCCGCTGGTGAAGTAGAAATAAGATTTGGACATAATATTATTTCTATTTCCTGAAAACATATTCCATTGAATTCGATTTTTCGTCTCCCAGGGACTGGCATTTGCAGATTTTACCATTATGTCAAAAGCAGGGTGCTAAGTACCAACTAATATCAAACTGTGCTTGGTTTAGTACCATTTAGCTGGGATTGGCAACGCTGATTGAGGATTAACTTGCGGGTTTCTCAGTCCTCGCCGATCTTCGCAACCTCGACGCCGCTCCCTTCACTGCCCCTTCCACCCCTCACCCATCTGGTTTTAGGATGACCGCCGTGGTTCCTCAGCGAGCGGCAGAAAGCCTGTGGCCATTGTCTTTCGGCTGCTGCTGTGCGTGCGAAAGCAGTCAACTCTTGACAGTTGCTAATCTAGTCAATTGTATGTACATTGTGCTCATAATTTTATAACGCATTAAACTCCCAAGAAGTAGAGAACTCGAAATAAGTACAAATGAACTGTAGGAAGTTCCTCACTTCCTACATGGAGGAATCGCCCCTGGGTACCACCATTATAACCTCGAGGAAATAAAGAGTTGCCATCGCCCCAGCCCTCATAATTTCAAAATTGTGTAAAACTGTGAAAATATTGAGTAATAAAAAGTTTAGTCACTACAAAGAAAAAGGATAGTTATTTTAGTGCTATTTAGGACTGAGCTGACTCAATACCAGTCCCAATACTTCTATCGATTCCCACCAATAAAAGATGACAATAATTTGAAATTTAAACAATTTAAAGCATGCTCCCCTGTGCTTTGCACCACACCGTGAAGGTGTATAGGGGGTGTGGAGTTAAAGCCCCAAACAGTGGCGCCGCCAGGATTATTCATCTAGGGGTGCTGAGGGGATGCAGAAAGAAATTTAGGGGGTGTGATTCTGCAAATAAGGAAAATATGAAACACACATGCAACCTTGCAAAATGGGGGGGAGGGGGCAAGGACAGTTTACTTTCCCTTGGTAGATAAGGTTTAGCATAGTGCGGGGGCAAAAATAGCAAAAAGCGGGGGGGGCAACTGCATCCCTAATCACCGCCACTGATTAACATAAATTACTAACTGTGAAATTAAAATATATGTGTGAAATATATAACTTTAGATTGACAATTGACATTCATTTTCCAGGGATTCCCCCCCACCTCTTTGCCCTCTCCCTGGACATCTATGGTGATATGTATCAAGTCTTCTACTCCATGAAAGTGGCCATACAGTGTAAACATTCAGATACACGTTGCAGTCTTATTGAACTATGTAGTGAAATACAAAGTAAAATCATCGTGCCCTTAAAAACAATTTTTGAACCTTTTCAATGTAACCAATGAAGGCATGAAATACATAGTACATTATACCTTCCATCTGCCACAAGACAAAATGCAAAGACCACAGCAACTGTGTCAAATTAAAATCCCTCCTGCCACACTATCCTCAACAACGAACTGTAAAACATCTTCGTGAACATTGGGCCTCCTCCTAACAGTTTTTGAAAAAGCTTGAAATGGTACGTTTACTAAACATGTTACGTGAAACAAATACATAGAACATATTAAGAAGGAAACTACCCTTCATTAAATAATTTCCAGAGCACGTACTGGTGATACCTTAAAAGCAGCTGAAATATTTGCTCCAGTGTAAGGAAGAACAAGTAGGCGGAAAACAAACCGTTTATCAACAATGCAAAAAAGAAAAAACATAACTCACATTAAGCTATAGGCAATTATCAAAAAAACCACGAACAGACCACTTTAAGAAACAAAAGAAGAAAAATTTCATAACAACAATGCTGACGAAAAAAAATGGCTGCTGATCTTTACAGAGGCTGCCACCAGTACAGAAAATGATCGGCACCTCTTTCAACGCTTGCCTGTTGCATACAATAATAATGGTCTTACTTCAGTACCTATCATTCGGCGCTCAATATGAGGTGACATAATATTACATATTAATGTTAGTGTTTTCAGTTGAATTTAGGGAGTGCTGAAGAGGGTGAAGAAGAAAATTAAGGGGCATGCAAGCACCCCCTCGTGCCCCAAACTTTCTTGATCTAGGCCGAAGATGGGGGTAATGTGATCAGAACCACACCCCTGGCCCTTTACCCCACGGCAGCGGTGGCTCTAAGGGGGGAGCCGCCGTGCTATGGCTCTGCCCTCAGAAAAAGCACTTGCTTTGACGAAATATAGTTAAATTAATACATTTACGAACAAGGAGATTCGAATCTCGTAAGCGTTCGATTTGACACGGCCACCTCAATTCCTGCGCCGCATCCCCAGAGCTGGGGATACAGCTCTGTTCTCTCACTTGATCTGGGCCAGCATAGTGTGGCCTGTGCGCAGAGGCATGTGCGGAGGCATGAAGAAGTCTCCGCAGGGAATTAGCAAGGAGGTGGTAGCCATAAGACAACCAACTGTGCTCATTTTCGGCTGGCACGACGCGAGAGCTTTCGCATTGTGTTGACATAGTTGCAAACTTCATAGAGAAGTGACTAATCCTGACCGATTTAAATACTCGTTGGAGAAGTAATTCGCAAGAAAGAAATTTTCCTGCCTACTTGGGAACAACAAAGTTAATATCTTCCAAAATTTATATAACCAATTAGATAGATGCATCTAAAGAGACATCCACACTTTTTTGTTATTGATTTCTTCCTTAAGGAAAAACATATCCCTTGCTCTCAAGCACACAGACACTCACGTGTTGCAAGTGACGTTGACAATATTAAAGAAATTTTCTGTAAAAAAGAATTGTCTAAATATCAAAGGGAATTTGAATCGCCAGGAGATTTTTTACTTTAATATTTGTAAAACATCACATGGAAAATCTATCAGTATAAGAATTTCACTTGGAAACATAATTCAATTACTTGTGTTGAATCTTAAAACTTGTAGATCCACAGTTCATTTAGCAGAGAATCATATTTTAGTTGTTAGTAACACTGATTGCTGATGTACCATCTGCCATGATGGGGTTGCAAATTATAAACAAAGCAAGGGGAGAATACCGTGATCGACTCAGTGTCTCTAATTGTTCAGTTTTCTTTTTAGTGAAGTGAAAGTGTCCAATGGTGTGTGAAAGGAAGGGTAGTTAGTGAAGATGAATGTTTTCCAGGCTACTATACAATACTAAATCAAAAGTTAAACAACTTGGCCATCCCACGCCAGATTTAAACATCAATTCTATTAACAAAAAAGTGGTAAAGTAACAGGCGTCGAAATTTTAATAGCCCCATTTATTTCCTAGAAACTCTGGCCGACCTCCGCACAGCATGCTACGATGCCACGGATTGAAGGTTCGAATCTCGGCCTGGGCATTGGTGTTCTTTGGGACTTTCGCGATTAGCCAAAAGTAGTAGAAATATGAAGTAAAATAAACCAATCCTAGGAACTCTGAATTTTTGTCTGCAATTTTAGTAAACAAAGTTTCATTAAAATTAACTCTTTCATTTGATTTCTATGACATATGCTAGCGAAAATTTTTTGATTTCTGGATCATGTTTGCACTACCCATCATACTAGCTACCAGCCGCCACTGCCCCACGGAGTTTCCTCCAGGTACCCACTTTTTTGACGCTGGCCACTTGAATAGGTGAAAAAAAATCTTGGTTTTCCCCGGGGATCGAACCCAGGTCTATTGCATGGTAGTCAGATGCCCGTAAGACTGAGCTACCGTGGCTCAAACAATTTAAAGTATTTCAAAATATATAAATTTTAATATACAGTTTTTAATTAGAGCTATAGTATATCAATTTATCAGTTTTGCCTTAAAATATTCATCAATCAGAATACTATTTCTTAGGGATGTGACGAAGCTGAAAATTTACCGATGCTGATGTACTCACCGATAATTTTTGGAACTGATGCCGATATTTAACCGATTCCGATACATAAGATTATGAAACAGAAATGGGATGTTATTTTCAGCATGACAAAAATAAATTTGCTATGTACATTTGTATTGCATATCATATGCATACATATATATTCTCAAGAGATGCGAATGTACATTTGCATCTACAAAAGGTGGTTATGTGAACCTTTAAGAAGAACATGGATTCTCAAGAGATTAAACATTAGTACACAAGCAGTTATTTGAAATGCAAAATGAATTCCTGTTCTTAATGTTGGCAATTTACTGCTGCCAGATTCAACTTCAGAAACACGAGTTTTGGAAGCACTTCAGGAAGTAACCTACTTTTTCTCTTATCGCAAATCTGTTCAGCAACACTGAACACTCAATCACTGAATACTGATGCAGCAGGTATGCCCAAGTATTTTCTCAGCACTTGCTTCAGGTTTGAATATTCATTTTTGAATTTCCAATACAACAGCAGATCCTGGTTCAGCAATGTACTGTTTTATTTCCGATTTTGAGTTAGGTTGATCCTCTCAATGAGAGTTTGCAATAATTTTATTACAAAAACTCTACAATAATGATGGATCATAACCCAATTTTCAATAAATCTTACAAAACTAAAATATAAAACTTATTAGAAGGTAAAACTCTAGTATAATCTGTACCGGTTTAAATATCGGATTTTTGCCGATGCCGATTTTTATACATCTGTAATCGGCTTCGGCACATCCCTACTGTTTCTCCTTACAATATCGTTAGCAAAATAATGAATATTATTCATTTATGCATAATTTCCATGATATTTACACTCCACAAAAGTATGTGACATTTTTGTACATTGCCGCACCAGGTGAAAATCTGAGAGATACATCATCGCATACCGCACCCACCTCACCCCTGCATTGCACATATTCCATGCTGGCCTGATATGTCATATTTTCAGTGTAGCAAACTCACCTTAACAAGCCCGTAGGTGTACGATCATTAAAATTACATTAGTTTTGCACATTTTGTATTTTTGCACATCAAAAATTTTCTATGCCCCTTTTTGGTATTTTATTGCGGTATGTTTTTATCCTGGTTTTAACATGAACATGGCACCGTACTCTAATTCAAATACAATTTTCCTACACTAAACTAAGCTAAAAGATAAACAAAGCAACTAGTAGCTTACCATATGAGATATGCTGCCTCTGATAACATTAAGACAATTCCGCATGGGGGTAACAGCAGTTATGTGCTCTGTTGAAGTAAGAGGTCTGTCTTTACTGAAAAACAAGAAGAAAGGTTGTTTTAGGTTCTTGTATTAGCCAGTAAATACATAGGTATAAATGAAAAACAATTTATGTATGAATGTCCTAAATGAGAATATTCAATTCACAAAACTGGAAGTTATACGGCTATCAAGTACAGCCGGAAATTTCTTACCAACTTTATTAGTTTGCGAGATGTTGATACTTGACAAAATTGCACCATTATAGGTACAGTGCAATGCATTATGACATACTCAATGTTCTTACTGATTATTCAAACACATTTGATGTATATGGCGGGAATAACAATGTCGTTAAACAGTGGTTTCCTGTTTTCTGTGAGACTTCATTTCTGCATTGCTAAGGAGTGCTTTCCTCAGGTTCTCAGTTCCGCAATTTACATATAAAATGTAATAACATAATAATAATAATAACATAACATAGCCCATGGCCTGACAGCCCTTGAAGGGCCTTGGCCTATCTTCCGACTGCCAGTCTCCCTCCCACAATCCTACCTAGAGGTGTGGAGATCTTCAACCGGTAATGGGGTGACGTGGGGTCAGCATGCCGAAGACCACAGTCGTTATAGGTGATTCCCAGACTGAGTTACGCTACTCACTCATAGCTCCCCAATTTCCTCACGGTGGTGGGTTGCTACTGGTTCTATACACAGGCTGAAAACCCAGACTGAACCCAGAAGGACTCAAACACATGCCGTCCCGCAGTTGGAGTCCAAAGCACAGTGCCTTAGACCGCATGGCCATGGAGGAGGAGTAATAATATAGTCCTTCGCAATTACAAAAGAATACATATTACATGGGTCATCCAGAAAAAAAAAAGGAATGTTTTGGTGTAACACACAAATGGCAAATGATGTGTACCTCTAACAGATTTTACTCACTTAGGAAGTGTAGTTGCAACAAATGGAGGAGCAGAACATGATGTAAAACAACGCATCAAGAAAGCCTTTGTACAACTTTACCCAATATGGAAAAGTAGGATTATAACTACAGAAACAAAGTTAAAGATTTTTAGAAGTAATGTTAAATCAGTATTGCTGTATGGAGCAGAATCCTGGAAAGTCACAACTGAAATCACAAATAGACTACAAATTTTTATTAACAGATGTCTCAGGAGAATATTAAATGTACATTGGCCAGAAGTAATCACAAATCAAGAACTTTGGATACGAGCATCAGAAGACCAGATTAAAAACCAAATTAAAAGAAGAAAATGGAACTGGATAGGACACACACTCAGGAAAGCAGACAACACAATTGAAAAACAAGCACTTTACTGGAACCCTCAAGGTGCTAGAAAAAGGGGAAGACCCAAAAGTTCATGGAGACGTACTGTTGAAGAAGAAGGAAAACAACAGGGAAAAAGTTGGAAAGAAATGAAGAAGATCGCATGCAACAGAGTGAGAAGGAGACACTTCGTGGATGCCGTATGTTCCAATAGGAACTAAAGGAATTAAGTCAAAGTAAGTCAAGTCTAACAGATAACACCCCATAACACAATGTAATACTTTTTATGAGACACCCTCCTGACGTATTCAGGATTTATCATTCCTCTGGCCTCCAGGAGGTCCTTCTCGTACTGATGTTCCCCAGCACCCACTTTTCCTACTGCGATTCCAGTAAGACACCCTCTCTCCCAACCCTGAATCGTCTCGAATTATTATTCACACTAGACTTTTACTAATTCATGGTGATGAAGTACTTTTAACAAATAAAAATTAACAACAAATATAGAGGCTTTTAAACTTCCTACCACCCCCAATTAGTAACTTTGTTAACTTCAAATCCCTAACCTATTAACTCTTTTATCCCATTTCATACACTTTCCACTAGTATTACTAACCTGTTTTCTCTAACTTTAAGATCTAAAAATAAATAATTGTAGATCTAACACAATAACATTTTAACCCTACTAACGCTATTATATGTAAACCAATGATTATTCTGGTCTCCGTATAATCATTGGTCCTTTTCCTGGTAACATCTTGTAACAAAAAAATGGAAACAACCAATAAAGGATAAAGAACAAAGATAAATATGGGAATCTGGTAAATATTTTGCGTAGCTGACATTCCAGTATAATTTAAGGCACCGGGACGATAGCGTATACGTCCGAATGTATGCAGGTGGAGGAGGGCATTTTTTCAGGGGTTCCCTCCTTTATTTTGTTCAGCAGCATTCACGAATGGAATGGACCGTGAATTCTCCATCATGCAAATCCACTTATCAGAGGGATAAGACACTAAAGGAGTCCGGAAGTTTGGCTGAAAACATCATAAAAAGCATGTGATCGAAGAGACTGTGGAGCAGGTGTGTGAGGCATTCTCTAGGAGTCCACGCATTAGACAGGCTAGTAATGAACTTCACGTTCCTCATTCAAAGGTTCATGACATTGTTCACAAACGTCGTACATTTGCATGCTTACTAACTGCAACTCCTTCAGTACCTTAAACCAGATGATTGCCGCTTAAGAGCTAGTTTCGCTGCTGAGATTCTCTGCGTATTGATGCAAATCACAATTATCTTGATACGGTGTTATTTACTGATGAATCAAATTTTCAAATTTCTGGGAAGGTTAACAGGCACAATTTGGGGTAGTGAAAATCCTTACCAAGTATTCGAACATGAAACGGACACACCAAACGACCTTGATATGTTGGAGAACTTTGCCATTCCCCAAATTCCCACCCGTTTCACATTTCAGCAGGCTGGTGCCCCAGCACACTTTCATAGAGATATTATCACATTTCTGAATGAAATGTTTCCTGAACATTGGATCGGAAGAGGGGGCCCAACTGCCTGGCCACCAAGATACCCAGATTTGGTTCCATTAGTCTCCTTTGCATGGGGCTTTATTAAAGATGTGTACAAAAGTTCACAATATGGGAGATCCGAGACAGTGTATCGTTTGGATATTTGTTGAGCTACAAATGGTGCCACATCGAGGTGTACCAGCGTACATAAAAACTTTCTGAGTTACTTTGTACAAAACCGGGACAAGAAAGTTAATAAACTTTACAGATGCTAAAATTTAATGTATTTTTGTATACCTCTAGCTCTAGTATTTGCATTATCACTGTAACAAATTTTAGATTATTTTTTAAACAAATGCAAAACTGTACCTGTAATTTTGTCCAGCTAGTATGTGTGCTAACCGTATAAATACAAATCCAGTCGAATAAGCATCACAGCCTGCTTCATGAAACATTTCCTCAGACACTGAAAAAAAGAGAGCAAAAGGCATTAAAATATATATCACTGCTCTTGCAAAGCTTAAACAGTAAATATAAGTTTTCTAATATGCATAGAATCAATTAATGGTTCAGAATGTTAGAGGGTTAAATACAAAACTACATAAATTATACTCTAGTATATGCCTCGAAAATTATGATGTTGTTATACTAACGGAAACTTGGCTAAATGTAGGTGTATATGATGGAGAGTTCATAGATAAACGGTGCAATGTTTATCGTCAAGATCGGGTCCATAGGGAGGGGGAGGTGTCTTGGTTGCTGTAGTAAAGAAATATTCTGATGAGGAATTTAAAATCAGTATAGAACATGTAGAAATAGCATGTATCAAATTTATATTTGAATATACAAGTTAATTTTTTATCAGTATATTTCCCACCAAAATCACCAATTAAGAAGTATCAGGAATTTTTTGAATTTGTCGAGGAGATTGCTAACCGGCGTAGCTTCAAAATAATTATTGTTGATGATTTTAATATTACCAAAATAATAGATGATCAATTTGATTTAATGGAGGTGGACCTTTAAGTACCTCCCTTGCCAACTTTTTATCAGTGGGCAATCTTAAATCAGTTATTCACGTAAAAAATAAAAATGGAAAAACCCTTGATTTATTGTTGACAATTATAAGGGATAGCATGACCCTTATTAGAAATTTACACCCATTGCTTGAGGCAGACCATCATCACCTTCCATCACTATTTATCCAGGTCTTTGTAAACAAAAAGGTTACTTGTGGTAAATCAAATCCAGTTACTGTATACAATTATGCAAGGGCAGATTTCTATAATATGTACAAACACTTGGAAAATGAAAAATGGGACAACTTAGCTACTTACAAGAATCCCAATGAAGCTTTAGACTGTTTTTACGAGGTAATTAATGGTATTGTAGAAATATATGTAGCGAAAAGATCAATATGTAAAAACATTCTTATCTATGTTGGTTCACATCAAACATAATAAGGACTTAAAAAGAAACATACAGAAGGAGATGAAATACTCAGATTATTATCAAACTAAATTTGTTGAATTACGTAAAAAACTAAAAAGTAGGGCTGGCGATGATACCAAAGATTTTGAGTGGCTATTGAGGCCAAGAGAAACAACTCATTTGTCAAGATTTGTCCTTTTCAAAAGTTCGTTCACCCTTCCTTGTGACAGGTTGGGATCCCGCACAAGAATTCCAGGTACATTTCCGAAAATGATGCACCCTCCTGGGAAGCAGATGACAAGATCAAAGGCAGGACTAAAGCGAAAGCACTGAGCCCAAAAGTGACATCAAAGGCATGTAACTGCCTGGTGGTCAACACTATGTGAAATAAAAGAAACAATTCATTGCTAATTCTTGCTCGTAAACTCGTGGGTTAAAAACGTGACATTTTCAAAACCAGCATTGTTATAATGCTAGGGTCATTCCGGAGTTCCTGGGAAAGGGGTGAATGTCGCTGTGGGAGGGAGGGTTGTGTATTTTCTTCTTCTGCTCTACCCTTCTGTGTGACTACTGCCCAATGCCGACACTGCATTGCCGACGTTGCAAATGCCAGAGAATAATGGACAGCAGGTCATATACAGAGCTGCCAAATAAGCATTAAATATATATCTGTATTTGTGTATATTTTTATGCCTTTTTCCTCCCTCCCCAGTTTAATCCAAACGATAAGAATGTTGTTTACATTTGTATTTATCTTGCATTCCTTGTGCAAGTTGTACGCTATACGCACTACATACATTTTATTACACACTATAATTTTCTCTGGCAGGGACACCGATTTTTTCGGTGTATCTGCAACATTTTAACAATGCTTGCAACATTTCAAAAACTTCTTCTTCTTTTTTTGCATCCACTGGGGGTAGAAAGAAGTTCACATAAAATGTCACAGGACATTTTATGTGATATAATGTTATATTATAATAATTTGGAGTATTTGATATCATTAATGCTAATGTGATGTGATGTGATGAGTTTTGTGACTCAGTAACTAGCCTTTGTTATTTTACTGGAATTATACAAGTATCGGTATCGGTTGGAATCGGTATAGGCAAATTGTGGTATCTGTTCAGTCCTACTAAAAAGCATGATAAATATAGCATATAAAACATATGTATCAGAAATCGAGAACAATTTAATAAGCAACACCAAAACTTTTTGAAATTTTATAAGAAACAAGAAAAAAACAAACAGGGAACTAGCTCATATAATGTATAAGGGTAATAAGGTTTTGCTGTGTATGCTTCGAATCCTTCAACATATAACATCTTTCAATCCTCTGACATGATAGTATCTCAGACGTTGGTGGTAGACTCTATCACCAACGCAGAATGCAAAGAAGCCATAAAGAGACTGACATCATCAAAATTTAGTGGTCCCGACCAATTGCCAGCATACATATTCAAAGGTTGTGCCAAATTATTATGTACCCCTTTGTGGTATATTTACAATATTTTTCTAAAAATGCAATTTTTTCCTGATCTTCGGAAAATCAGTAAAATTTGTCTCTCCCCCCCTCCCCCTGAAAAAAAGGATATGAAGTTCAAAATGCACATAGAAATTATGGCTGGCATGTAAGAAACAGAAAAATATTTGCATTATTGCCGTATGACCAATGTAACACGAGTTGTACCCCTGAAACGAAACGCTTGTACGCCACTGTCTCAAGCTTCGGAATTGAGCGAAATGCAGAGTAACATTGAATTGACTACAGCTCAGAAACTAAATGCCCTAGAGATATGAAAGATATACCATTGAACGCAGAATGAATCACAGATTCAGACGATATATAATTTATGCACATTCGGCGTACATATGGAGGGGGAAAGGGGAAAATCCCCTCAAAAATACTTTTCTTAAAAAAAAATGGTGTTTCCCCCTGCCCCCCGAAAAAAAATGTCAAAATGCACAAAATGCAAAATTTATGCAAATTTGGCGTATATATGGAGGGGGAAGGGAGAAAACATCCAAAAATTATTTTAAAAAATTGTCACTTCACCCAAAAAATGTCCTTGCACTTGGGCACAAAACGACACCTACACACAACATTCACGGACGAAAAATTAGAACACAGTGAAAAATGTGCGCTGATTCTTGCAGCTGCTTGAAATTCTATTTTTAGACAATACAAAGGTTTCCTTCAGCGTGCTTCGAAATTCCATATTCACAACGCAGATTCAACAACCAGTCTTCCCCCACCACCTGCTTGCGCCCCCACGGAAAACTTTCATTTTGACATCGGATACTGATAAACAAGCTTCCTTCGAATGCAGTTAACATGAGGGAGTGAAAAGCATTGCTTTAGAACAACAAAAGAGAAGTCCCTTTTCCCCTCCATTTTCATGAAGACAAAAAGAAATGCAAAAAAATATTTCTGTGAAATACATGTGTTAGGAACAATATAAAAAAAATCGAAATTCTAGCCAAAAATAGAAAAGATATAACGTAAAAACTACGACCTTAGTACAGCGTCTCGATCGAGATGCTTGGTACCGGGAGGGTTACATTTGGGTATCTCGATCGAGATGCTTGGGTCCCAAAAGGTTAATTACCTTGTTTGAACCAAATTAGAATATGCAAGTGTAGTCTGGTCACCTTACACACAATGTAATAGTAAAAAGAATGAAGAGAAAGAATAGAAAGAATTCAGAAGAAATTTGTTCGTTACTTGTATTACAAAAAATACAAAAGATCATCTTTTCAGGATCAGGTATCGTATAAACAACTACTCAGTGAATTCAATGTTACACCTTTGTACAATAGGAGAGTGGTGTCAGATCAATTATTCTTATATAAGTTAGTCAATGGGCTAGTCGACAGTCCAAGTCTCCTCCAAACATTAAACGTTAATGCTAAGAAGGACATGTTACGGTTCAGAAGCCTTTTTATTACAGCAAATCCCTCAACAGTGCACCAGAATTCGCCCATTCTAAGATTATATATTAAACACAATGAATTAGTCAGATACGGTTGAGACTTGGATTTCGCTATGTCATTCAAGCAATTCCTGTCTGTCCTTCAAAGAATGTAATGAACAAATCAAATAATTATAGATGTTTTCTGTATACGTAGGTATGTTTGTAAATATAATTATCCCCATGTGTGTGTGTGTACATTTGTTTATATATGTATATATCAATGTCTGCATATAGATATGTATTGTGTTCCACTTCTGTAAATGTCATTTTTAGATTTATGTTTTCTATAAAATTTGTGCTAGTATTCCTTAATCAATGATTTTTGCTCTATTTCTTCTTCTTTTGTTTTGTATTATTGAAATGGTAATTTTTAATTGTTTACAATATATGTAAGCCTATTGTAATTGGAGTGAAAGCTCTGTTATAGGTAAAAATAAATAAATAAAATAAATAAATTCAAATCCGGGAACTTTTCTAATGTTGGAAGCGGCCCCGGTGCCCACCCAGCGTCGAATGACATGGGTACCTGGGGGAAACCCCGGGGGGTAAAGGCAGTCAGGGGCATGATGCTGATCACATCACCCCACTCATGACCGGATCAAGAAAGTGTGTGGCGTTACCCCCACATCCCCTATACGCCTTCATGGCGTGGTGCTAAGCCCAGGGGAGCACTTTTTTTTTTTTTTTTAATAAATCTGTTAACCCTACTATCAGATTAAAAATTATAGATACTCGAGTTTGGACTCCAATATTAAAAAGTAACCATCATACCTAAATAAAAAAAAGTTCCATCAAAATTTAGCTTATTCAACCACGTTATTTTTCGAGTATGTTTTCTATTTTTTATCGCCGCGAGAACAAAAAATGTTTTTTTTTTTTTCAAACGATCGCACTCTTTGAAATTCTGCAAATCAAAAATGGATTGTCTGATCCGTATGAAATTTTAGTAGGGTGCAGGCAGAAATGTTTTAAACACAGTTATTAATTTTCAGGTTTTCAAAATTTGTCAGAAAACTGTTCTTTTCAATTTTCCGGAACAACTTTTTTATTAGTATTGGGTAGTCCTACAAATCCAACATTGGTCTGTTTTCAAGCTCTTTGAATCCGTTTTTAAAATGCATTATATCATTGTCAATTCACATTGCTGTATGTGGAATGTGGCAACACTGCACACAGCAATGTTCGTTGAACTGTGGAAACTGCAGGCTGGCGCTGCGAGTCAATGCTTGTGATGTTGCTACGTTCCACGTACATGTTTACTCCGTTATGACCTCGAAGGGATGCTTTTCGTGATGAGCCTCTGCAAATCTCAAGCGATTAGCATCCATAGGGCCGATGCAAGAACCAAATTTCCCAGAAAATTTGATACAACGCTTTTCCATAGGTGCATTATTAATTTTTAAAATCCTCTCCTCCTCCTTCTCCAAAAGTATTTAACTATTTTCAATGAGACTTGGAACATAACAGCAACATCTGAGATTTTACGAGTCACTTTGGTATATTACTATGACCATAGCAGTCTTCCAAATAAGATTTTCTTGTAAAATTGTATGGCTTTTTATTCCTCTCCAGGTTAATTTTCATTATTGGGCGATAAAATGCTTAAATTTTAGTACCGCTAAGAGTTCAGTCATTCGGGGGGGGGGGGGGGGAGCTTAGTTTTCGAATCTAGCTACCACCAGAAGCAGCAATCTGCTGAAAGTCAAAATAACATTCTTTAACCCCTTAAGTGTTGAATTTGTTGAACAAGTCGCTACTGGAAAATGTAGGTATTTTCGTCAAATTCAGTACTCCGCACTTAAGGGGTTAAGAAGAAGAAAGATATTCACCTGTGTACATGCATTTTGTTCGTAATAACTAGGACCCGGATTCTCAGGTTTTAACCTATTTTATTCCTTACTTTGTAACGTCACTATTCTAACATATACAACCTTTGACAATAAAGTTCGGTGAATGATCCTGAATATCGAAAGTAGACGAATTCTTAATGAAACCTGCATCACCCCGTCGGAAGAAGGTCAAGGCGTAAAAATCACGCATCAAGACGATGCTTATCACTTGCTTTTCCAGTGATGGCATGATCCACAAGGAATTCCTGCCGGAGGGAACAACAATTTTTCCACCTTGGCCTTCTTCCGACGGGGTGATGCAGGAGAACGCCATTCCATGCTTTGGCGTTTCGTTTCAGGGTCGTACCTCACACACCAGCTCTCATTCTCTGTAGCAATGCATTGCAAGAAATTTGGATCTGAATCCTCCAGATTTCTTTCTCTTCCCACGCCTCAAAATCGCTTTGAAAGGTCAGAGATTTGAGGATATTCCGGACATCCAACGGAACGTGACGAGTGTCTTGAACACCATCCCGAAAGAAGACTTTTCTAAAAGTTTCCAGGACATGTACAGCTGTTCTCAACGGTGCATAGCCATGAGAGGGGATTACTTCAAAGGACAGTAAGGTAGGTTTCATTAATAATTCGATATTCAGGATCATTCACCGAACTTTATTGTCAGAGGTTGTATTTTCGTTTTAGCCATTTCTTAATGAAATACATGAATCCTATAGGTCCTAAAAATGGCTAAAAGAAGTTAAGATCCTAAAAAGGCTAAATTGAAATTTTCAGCTAAATAAATGTAAAAAATAAAAAAATGCTGAAACCTGGTTTTGTTTCATCAGAATAAACACATTGTTACCTGTACGCCCTAATAACCATATTTGCATCACCACTGGATAATTTACTACCTTTTCCAAAAGAAAAATTAAGTCTTCTTACATATTGTTGTATGAGAACCAGAGGTGCATAATCCCAAAAATGCGGTTTTCGATTTCGTGTAACATATTACCTCTGCGAGAGCTCTATTTGGAGTTAGATTGACATATCTACATTTCTAATCCTTAGCAGTGAGGTGGAGTCATGTATCTCCAATTTACCGACTCTCTTTAGGCCAGACGTATTTCCTTTCTCCTGTAAATTTCATAAACTGGAGTTACATCCCTCTAGTTCGCACATTACAATATATGTAAAATACTACACACTTACAGTATCTGTCAAATCCTTCTGTATGCTTTATGATTGGAGAGTATAATATTATCTGCGAGCCTTTTCCTTCTTTCATAAAATGGTACAGTTTGCTCAACGAGTTGGACTCCCACAATTCTGAAACAACAGAATATAAAATACAGTAATTAACTATTTTTCACAGATCTAATAATGGAATGAGTATGCATAGTTTATTGCTATTGTTCATTTTTACAATTAATACCTAAAAATGGATATTTTAACAATGAATATTAGCCAAGAAGTCCAGATATCTTGACAGGTACGTACAGTGGAATGCTGATTTTACGTCTGCATTGTACATGATCCAAACTGAGCAAAATTACATAAAATTTTTTTCTTGGATATTACATTTGCCCACATTTTATTTTTTTCCTCTGGGTTCCATGAAAAAATGTAAAACTAGCTTCCACTGTATAATGCTACAACAATGGTCACTAAACTGCTGTTTCCCAACAAATCTGCGCATTAGATAAGAATCTAGTACTATGGCTGAAACAACATTGCTTTGATTTAATAACAACATTACCAATGCAAATACAAGATCTGTCAATAAAGTAATGAGACATACCTTTGACACCTATCAGCTCATAAGATACGAGAATTTCTACCAACTTAACCAACTAGTGGAATTAATCTCAAAAGAGGAACTCTTACGTTTCAGAATCCAAATCCCTAACCCCCCACCACCTATCCATCATACCCAACCAACATTTGAGAAGATCCAAACAATTAACAACACAGAGAGAAGCAGAACCAAACCCTCCATAACTCCAGTGAGATCCAATCGAGGAAGACCTAGAAGCACCAGAGGGAGCAGCCCGCAGAAGATTATTCACTACATTCGGTGGGAAAGAAGAGGAAATAGATGGCAATGAGACTAGCCAGGCTCTCTGGTACAAGCCATCAAGTTATCACAGCAAGGATTTGACCCAGAGCATAGGATAATATCACTACCACTAACAGATAACACACCGTAATACCATGTAATACTTCTTACGAGACACCCTCCTAACGTATCCAGGATTTCTCACTCCTCTGGCATCCATGAGGTCCTTCTTGTACTGATGTTCCCCAGTTCCCAATTATCCTACTGCAAAGACACCCTCTCCCCCACCCCCTTAATTGTCTCAAATTTATTAATCTTGACACTTCTTACTAGACCTTACTAATTCATGGTGATGACGTACTTTTAACAAATAAAAATTAACAACAAATAGATGCTTTTAAACTTCCTACCACTCCCAATTAATAAATTTGTCAACCTTAAATCCCTAAACTATTAACTCTTTTATCCCATTTCATACACTTTACACTAGTATTTACCTTCTGATTGCTAACATGCTAAAATGTTCTCACTAACGTCAAGATCTGAAAATTAATAATTGTAGATCTAACACACTAACATTTTAAACCTACTAACACTTTTATAACCAATGATTATTCTGGTCTCCAAATAATCATTGGTTCTTTTTCTGGTATGATATTAAATCACACCATCATGTAAAAAAAATGGAGATAACAAATAAAGGATAAAGAACAAAGATATTTTGCGTAACTGGTGTTCCGGCATAATTTAAGGCACAAGGACGATAGTGTATACCTCTGAATGTATGCACTATCTATTTTTATATTTTAATTACTTTAACCTCTGTTTGTATGTTCAAACTATAAATCAACTTTATCTCCTTCAAAATAGTTCCCTTGGGAGGCCACACACCACCGGAAACGTTGCTCCACTCATCATAGCTGTGCTGGAAGTAGGTAATTGGAATCACCTTTAGTTGAGTGGTTACAGCTTTATCAGGAACAAGAAAAAGTCACAGGGACTCAAATCAGGGGAAAAGGGACTGAGAACCCACGGAATGTGCTTTGTTTTAGGTTTTTTTTATGAATTTTCATTTTAGGTTATTTAGTGTTGCCTTCATATAACCATGATGATGAGTGATAATATGATGGAACTGAGGAAGGAACACTTACAAAGAACACCCATGCCCAAGTTGGGATTTTAATCCAGAATTCCTGGCATTGTAGCATGCTGTGCTAACCACTCTGCCACAGAGGTCACGACTTTGCCTTAGAGAAAGGAGCTGTGCATTTAGTACTTACTGTACAAAACAAGGCTATAGATAATTTCATAAAAGTTATAGGCTTCTATACATATCAGATCAGTAAAATTTAATTATCTGTAATTTCACCAATATAATGATAGACTGATATACCTACATTGGTCAATATATATACACTACCTAACATGATTTCTGCCCATTTTGGCAACAAAAATTCCTTAACTTTTCCAGGAAATTTTTTAATGAATTTTCAGATTATTCTGTGGTTAACATGCTAGCAGCCCAATTATGAGCATTAAACTGCACTTTATGTTGAAGAAAATTAATTTTATTCAACTATTAAAATAAATGAAGAAAAATAACCAATAAAACCCTTTTACATAGATTATATCTTATTGAGTAGCTGGTTCAAGAAAAGAAGTGGAAATTAATTTTCCAAAACTTTGGCAAATACAGATCAGTTGATTTTTAATCACTTCGCAAGTTTTGTGATGTATGCATTCTCCAAATTATCTGCCATTTTCACTCACCGGTTGATTTTCCTGACTTTTTCAACTTTACCTGGATTTTTTGTAGTGAATGCACTGAGTTTACCAATATATTGTATATATATATATTTTTTTTTTTGATTTTACGTTTCCTACATTATAAAGTCTTCATAAAAAATACTGAAAAGAAGTAAAGTGTAATTTTGATTTTCAGGGGACCATGATGAAAAAAAAATTAAAATACAGGAAAGTGTAAAATCTAAGAACATAAAATTGTGGTTCTACTGTATATAATCTAGGTTCCATGGTATTTGAGTAAATGTGTGTAACAAGATGTTACTCATGATTCTAGTGTTAGGAAAATAACATTTCTGATTAGAAGTTTGCCTTTCTACTTATAAATAAAAAGGAAGTTGTAAAATGACCCGTGAATTTCCAAACCAATATTTCAGTTTGTAATCAATAGCAAACAATCAACCAGTACCATACATAAATTCAAACAAGTACATAATACAAAACAAAAATACTCTCCTACCTTCCACAGTTAGCTGCTTCTTAACTTCAAAACTGATGAACTTTGTGTCATAAATGTGCGGGAACAATTCCATCAGATTTTTCTTGAAGGTCTTGTAGTCCTCTGAAAATATAATAGATTATTATCACCACAACAAACAGAAATATGTACAGTATTCACTGAATTGCACTGTATTGTCAAGCTTTACAAAAACAAAACAAAACAAAAAAGGTTTAACAAAATTAGACAAATTCCGATGCCTAAGCATTTATCCTGCATATGTGCTTCAGTACAATTTGAATGCACAATATGGAGTAATGTCACGCTTTTGGAGTTCTTCCAGGATACTGAAAATACACGTTTGTTAGAAATTCAGTGCTTCTAAATTTATGATCTTAGCATAAATATAAATAGATGGGACAAATTGGTTGATGTTCTATACACCAGTGTATCGGTTTATCTGTCATATTGCCAATACTTTAATTATGTTGCTTTGCTATTTGTGGCCAAATCTTGCAAACAAAACATGTAACAAAATTATTCTACATTGGTGCAATAAGTAGGTTACCATGCAGTTCCAACATATACAGGGTGATTCAGTAAAAGCATGCAAATATGAAGCACAAAATAGGTGATGCACCACTGATCAATTTGAAATGGGGAACCTACGGTCAGACAAGCCACTGTAATGAAATATGGGCTGAAACATGTAGAACTCTAACATGTATTATGGTCCATAGGAATGACAAATCGGTCATATGTATGGACATTGCTGATGTACAATGTATAGTGACTTTATTGACATTGATTTATGCATATGAGTTAGATGCTTGTCATTTGAAAACTAGTTTCATAGCTTTGACAAACAGGTGATAACAACAATGTACTATTTTATACCTCCCAAGAGTTGTTCAAAATTACAACAGAAAACCAGAATGCAAGCATGAGAGCAGTGTACAAGATTTGATTTGATTTGAATTTAAAATTTTGGGTGCGTCAGCACTAACGCTATTTTGCACTTGTCACATTATACGGGGTCCAGCCCCTTATCGTTACACATAACAACTAACATTGCATAACTAAAATCATAAAATATTAAAATCTTCTGACTTTCGCTAAAAGCTGAGGCTGTAAAGGAGCACTCAGCACAAATAAGGACAAAACACAGGACAACACAAACAAAATTATACTGGCTATGGGGTCAGTCGCCAGAGCCTCGTTAGTCTGCAGTGCAGGGTGTACCACGTGGAAGTGAGGTTGACAATTGGGTGCACTACGTGGAAGGAGCACCCCTTACACCCCAGCAGTGTACAAGACTCTGCCACATCCATTACATATTCCTGGGTTGTTACGAATCACATCACAAGCAGGAATAATCCTAACAACTAATTCCATTTCACTGGAGTCTTATAAACAAGCAATTTGTGATATCCCAAGACAAGAAATGAACTAGGTTCAGGTCAGGTGACCTTACAGGCAGGGAATAGAGTTTCTGCATCCAATCGAGTGAACAGGAAAGATTACATCCAGATGCTTGCAGACAATCACACTGAAGTGAAGTGGTGTTTTGTATCTTGGTATGCTGGCTTCTCCGACCCTAGGTCCCCTATCTCAAAAAATTCAGCGGTTCAGCACCAATTTCCTGTTCAATTTTTGCATAGTTTCGCTGAATCACCCTGTACAACTAAAGAAATACCAAACTAAACATGGTTGAAAGAATCAATGTAAGAAGGTAGGCATTGGTATCAGTTTAGCAGCATCCTGATTCATTTTCTCATTAAAAAGGCAAGATTTTCTTCTCCTGTAACAAGAGGATTGCCTAGAGGTGTTCTATAACCTTTAGCCACCCTAGCCTCTTTCGCATGTAACCGTCTTGCTGCCTGAGCCAATTTTCAGCAAAATGCAGAGTTTTATAAAAATGATTGTAGATCGGATGCTAATTGCCGTAGACAGACAAATGAAATATTGTTTTACTCGGAATGAACCATAGATTCGGACTATATAAAATTTATGCACATTTGGCGTATATATGGAGGTAGGGGGGCGAGGGGAGGAAACTGAAAATTCCAAAATGTTTGAAGAAATAATGGGGGTTTCGCCCCCCCCCCCCCCCCCCCACCTGACAAAAAGTACAAGACATTGTAACAATATACATGGAAATAATCGCTGGAGTGTTACGAACAAGAAAATAATTGCACTATTATCATATGATCAATATAACAAGACTTGTACCCCCAAAACGACATGTCTGTGCGGCTCTGACTCAAGTCTCAAATTTCAACAAACGGCATAGTTACCATGTTGCTAGAACGATCGCCAGGAAAGGGGCGACGAAAGCGTGCTAAATCTTCCCCTTTCTTGCATCTGCGGCACCTTTCTATTTTTTGACAATGCGGTCACATTGCAGCAATTTGAAAAACATGTGCTTGGCAACAAAGAACTGTTTTCGTCTTGCTTTCGAACTTTTCTTTGTAATAGCACAGTTTTCCTCAAACCCTCTTCCCCCCCTCCCCCCTTGTGGCGACACGGGGAAAATTCCTTGTGACCTTGGGTACCGAGAAACAAACTTTTTACCCGTCTAGTTTCCAGTGGTGGAAGAAAAGAATTGCTAACAAATCCGGCCTTTGTTTGTCGGAATTATTTTTCCTTTTGTGAGGAAGCCGCACAAAAAAAGCTGCCATTTTCCTGCCTTTTTTGTTCGACACCAAGAAGTGCAAGAGTTATAATTGTCTAATTAACTGTTTAATTAACAAAAATGTAAAAGAAGAAAATCGCAAATCCAGCCTAAAATAGCAACATTATAACGTAAAAACTATGAGCATGATAGAGGATCTCGATCGAGATGCTCGGGATACAAGGGGTTACATGTAGGATCTCGATTGAGACGATCGGGATGCAAAAGGTGTTACAGGACCTTTTTTTGGAGTATTCTATCCTTGATTTTCTGTACATACAGTACTACAATGTTGAACACCCTGTTGTTACTGTGACTGAGCTGATACCACTTTGAAGTAATGTCGATACAGGGTGGCCACTCTAGGAACATGATAAAATTAAAGTACAGAGTGTCCGAAAAGTCACGCAACCCGGTGTTTACGACCGTATAACGGAATAGCGAAACGGAATGAGAAGAAACGCTTTCTGCCAAGAGAATGCCCTGTATATTGGGAAAATTTAGAGAGACAAACATATGTAAGAACATGCACGTTTTAATAACAAATAAGCAAAGTGTTGCCAAAGGCGGAAAAAAAATATTTGCAAATCGTGTATATTGATGCACAGAACTCACTCAGGTAAATTATTGCAACATTTCACAATACCAACGAACAATTTGGATGGCCATCTAATGAATTTGACACAAAAAGAACTTTGACGAAGTTTCAAAAACATTGCAGAAGGGAATAAATGGGCTGTTCCAAAAATCGATGTTTTCACAATATTACGAGGGACACTGGCAACACTGTTGGTGTCACGAGTCACTAACAGACGTGTTTCACCTCAGGCTATCACACTAAGGCACTTTTAACGACAATGGAGAAAGTTGGTTATTTTCGAACATATGCAATAAATTACATACACCTTGCAACCCTGAAATGTGGGTATCACTACAAATTAAAGCAAATGTTCGAAGTGTCCACCATTTTCTTGGATACATAATTTGGTTCGCTTGATCATGTTCTCAGATACCTTCCTGAGGGTTGCAGCACCGATATTATTAATTTCCTGTGTAATGTTTCGTTTCAGCTCCAATGTTCTGGGTCCCGTTTGGTATACTTTCCCCTTTAAGTAACCCCACAGAAAAAAAATCGGGCGAGCGAATGGGGCATAAATCCTTGGATATTAGACGATCACCAAAAATTCTCTCAGCATACGAAGAGATTCATCAGATGTATGGCAAGTTGCTCCATCTTGTTGTAGACAAGCATCACGTTCGTCTTCTTCCAGGAGAGCAACAAATTGCATTATGAGATCCCCGTACACAGCAGAATCCACTGTTGTCTCAAAGAATAACGGTCCCACAATATGACGTCACGATATTCCACACCATACACCGATTTTCGGAGAGTGCAAGGGTAGTTCATGCAACTGATATGGGTTTTCTGTCGACCAATGCCTGGAATTTTGGCTGTTGACATACCTATCCAATTGAAACCACATTTCAGGGTTGCAAGGTGTATGTAATTTATTGCATATGTTCGAGAATAACCAACTTTCTCCTTTGTCGTTAAAAGTGCCTTAGTGTGATAGCCTGAGGTGAAACACGTCTGTTAGTGACACGTGACACCAACAGTGTTGCCAGTGTCCCTCGTAATATTGTGAAAACATCGATTTTTGGAATAGCCCATTTATTCCCTGCTGCAATGTTTTTGAAACTTCGTCAAAGTTCTTTTTGTGACAAATTCATTAGATGGCCATCCAAATTGTTCGTTGGAATTGTGAAATGTTGCAATAATTTACCTGAGTGAGTTCTGTGCATCAATATACACGATTTGCAAATATTTTTTTTCCGCCTTTGGCAACACTTTGCTTATTTGTTATTAAAACGTGCATGTTCTTACATATGTTTGTCTCCCTAAATTTTCCCAATATACAGGGCATTCTCTTGGCAGAAAGCGTTTCTTCTCATTCCGTTTCGCTATTCCGTTATACGGTCGTAAACACCGGGTTGCGTGACTTTTCGGACACTCTGTATAATTCCCAGTTTCCACGGAGAACTTTCCAAAACTTCAAGGGTACAAGCAGATGTTCTCTCTCTTTTAAACTTACATATTACCACCTCCCCACCCATAAATATATTAACAATATAAAGGATCTGTAAGATTCCAATCCTATCCAAAAATTCTAATTCAATTCAACTGAACGGTATGTACAGGACATATTTAAAATATTTATTTTAATGTGTGGAGTTTAGGTTTGTCATTTCACATATTCAGGCTCGAAATACACAACTTCAAACACAAGTCACAAATGTTATGCGATTCTAGGAAAAAAATTGTTAATTGTACAACGATATCAAACTCAAAGTTACCAAATCAACTTCAAGAAATCTTCTGTCTGCTTAATAGATTGTACTGCAAAGGATAATAACAAAGTAAACAGAGTGAATTCTGTTTTATTTTCCATGCAGCTTTCTATTCCTAACCTGATACAAATAAAAGGTAAACTGTAAAAACTTGCCTCAAGCCATTTATAAATAGGTATAAATTCAATGGGATTTGGATTTTTTTTTTAAATTTTCAATTTTTCACATTTACGGGGAAAAATTCAAACAGAATGCATGCATAAGTCCAGGAATCAATAAGTCATGCTCAATTCCCAGAATTCAAGGAATTTCCAGTGAATAGCCACCTGCAATATCACTGAGATGTGGATACTTGAAAATTATAACAATTCAAAGTAGTATTAAATTTTCTATTGCAACTACAGGATGGTGTAAAATTCAGTTTACAACGCGGAGGAGGTGAATCGCCAAGTGAAATGAAGACGAAAATGTAAATGGAATTTTGTCGAATGACGCACCATGTCAGAGGTAGAGGATGCTGAAATCGTGTGAAAATGGACTTCACACCTCCATATGCTGACAAATAGTACTCATAAAGATGATGCGGCACGATATCCTCAAAGAAAACACACCTGTGCTAGCGAATGATGCACAAATCGCGTGTCGAAAATGAATGAGGCAGGGATTCCCCACAAGAAGTGAGGGATTCCCGGGAATATGTCCGACATGGAATGCAGGTATTGAATGGGGGTACAAAGGGAAATGACAGAGGTCACAGCACATGAAGAACATTTTGCCAGGAAGTGTCCGAAAAGCAGGCTGCAGAAGGGGATTCCCCAGAGAAGAGGGGACACAGACAACATGTGCAAGAGGTGTACTATGATACACACGTACACAAGTAGTATCCAAGGCTGTACATAGAAATGAAATACGTGCGTACATGTGAGAGAACAACCAGCACGTACTGATATCGGCTCCAAATACTACGACGGAAGATGTAGTAGTACATAAAGCTCCGCTAGAGGCGCTCAGCAGGATGCTACCTGTCGCGCCCTGCTATCGCTGGTATACGTACGTACAAACAACGCGTCAGTGTATGCAACTAGCGATCTGTCTGTCAAATACGCGTGTTGTCGCAAGGTGTTCATCCTGAGGCATGTGGTGAAATTGAGCACATTGCTAAAGTGACCGTTAGGAAGTACGTAGTGTGTACCATCTGTGTTGTCTGTACGGGGTGGACACCTGTGTGGAGTGTTCAGTGCTGTAGTCGTGAACGGTACCTCACAAGTTAGTATCGTACGTATTCGTGTGCTCCTTTGTGAGCCTGACAATGGCGACATACACCACCAACTAGCTAGCCGATATGCATCTTGTTTACGGTAAGACACACCAAAACAGCCATCAGGCAAGGCGTGTGTATCGCAAACGATTTCCAAATCGGCGCCTACCATCACATGTCCTGTTTCAACAGGTGGATGCTCCTTTACGAGAAACTGGATCTGTACGACCTAGGGTGTGGGATCGTGGCAGACCGCGCAGTGTGCGCAGTGTCCAATTTGAGGAGGAAGTGTTGGACAGGATACGGGAGATGCCAGGAACCAGCACCCGTGCCATTGCCCATGGGCGACACACGCACCATACCAATGTGTTACGCGTGCTGCACGATGAAGGTATGCACCCATACAAAGTGCAGAGGGTGCAACACCTACAGCCGACGGACTTTCCCCTACGCCTTGATTTTTTTCAGTGGTATTTGCAACAAACCCTTGCAAACCCCAATTTTCCAAATGCAGTGTTGTGGACTGACAAGGCACTATTCACTAGAGAAGGCATCTTCAATACCCATAATAGTCACGTGTGGGATGTGCAAAACCCGCATGCAATCATTGAGCGTCATTTTCAGCGACGGTTCGCAGTGAATGTGTGGTGTGGCATTGTCGGGGACAACCTGATAGGTCCATAAGTGTTGACCAATACTTTGTCCGGTGGGAACTATTGTGTGTTCCTACGGGAAGTTCTACCTGAACTGTTGGAAAATGTACACCTTGCAATTAGGCAAGATGTATGGTATCAACATGACGGTGACCCTGCACATTTTGACCGCCGAGCCAGAGCTGTACTCAACAATACATACGGTGATAGATGGATTGGTAGGCGTGGACCTGTTATGTGGCCACCTCGGTCAGCCGACCTCACAATGCTAGATTTCTTCTTGTGCGGCGAAATGAAGAAGCTGGTCTACGAAACCCTGGTGGAAAGTGTGGAGGACCTCGTTGCTCGAGTTACCGTCGCTGCTGGGATGATCACTGACATACCCAACATATTTGAGCATACCAGAGTGTCCCTGCTACGCCGATGCCATCAGTGTGTAGATGTGGCTGGCGGACATTTTCAACAACGTCTGTGATATGTATCGTATGTTATTTCCACAGGCAATAAAGAATACTTATTTTCTTGTAGTTTACGGTTATTACAAGCATAAGAAAACAGTTTTTCTTTGTGACGTTTCAGGAGAACACACGCTCCTTTCATCAGACATTTATTTTCATTTTCTTATGCTTGTAATAACCGTAAACTACAAGAAAATAATTCTATAATGCAAGCAATGCGTACATACAAGAAAAACTAATAAAGAATACTACTTGTGTAGGTGTGTGTCATCATAGTACACCTATGTTGTCTGTGTCCCCTCTGCTTTTCGGACACTTCCTGGCGAAATGTTCTTCATGTGCTGTGACCTCCATCATTTCCCTTTGTACCCCCATTCAATACCTGCGTTCCATGTCGAACATATTCCCGGGAATCCCTCACTTCTCGTGGGGAATTCCTGCCGCAATCATTTTCGACATGCGATTTGTGTATCATTTGCTAGAACAGGTGTGTTTTCTTTGGGGATATCGTGCCGCATCTTCTTTATGAGTACTATTTGTCAGCATATGCAGGTGTGAAGTCCATTTTCACACGATTTCGGCATCCTCTAGATCTGACACGGTGCGTCATTCGACAAAATTCCATTTACATTTTCATCTTCATTTCACTTGGCGATTCCCCTCCTCCGCGTTGTAACGGAATTTTGCATCACTCTGTATATCATAGCAATCTACAGAGTTTTGATTTAAAATATTCATACTTTCAAATGAGAGAATCGTTTAAATAGAAAATAAATTTTTCCCTGCTATGTTGTTACAAAAATAGTGAAAACTATTTTATTTACACAAAATTAATTTTATTTTGTGTAATACCATATTTCACCACATAATCCTTGCAGATTTTTGCCAATTTTGCTTTGCAAAAAAGTGGGGTGTAACCATTATGTTAAGACAAAAAAATTGGCCATTATTACTGGTACTAAAATCATGTATTTCTAGGAAACTGTATTTCGTGCAAGCTGAAGATGCACAGAATACTCGTGAACGTATGTGAAAACTGAATAGTCGAAATTGACACACATTATGACAGTTCAGTAAACATTTTTCTGGTCTGGAAAAAGTTAACACATTATAATTGTTATTGATTTTTGCATTATAGTTAAAATATCACACTTGAGAAAATTTACTACAGTGTTGCAAAGTATGGACTTAAAAAAAATTAATCTTCTGTGTCCGAAGATTCTGCACCACTATCATTGGTTATGTTATCTGAAGCGTGACACAACTTTTACATGATGAAACCAAATTTTGGACTGAAAAAAAAACAGTGTACAACGATTATACAGTGGCAACAATTATACAATGAAATATGGTATATATTTTTTTTAAATCAAATTTGAGAATTTATGCATCATCATACTGAAAGGCTATATTCATATATCACTTTTGATCCTCAAATGTGTTCACATTTTGTGCTGACGTTTCTATCTCTTATTCAAAATGTCGCCAACAATCAGTGATGGTGCCACAAGAGGATTAATTAAAATAAATTAAAATTTACTTCACTCAAACAGCTAGATGCATTGCGGAAATTTGTTGCTTTAAGAATTTCCATTGTGGTTCTCACAAAAATATCCAGGGGAAGTTTCCCATGCAAAAGAGTTGGTTTATGTAGTCATGCAACTTGAAGCGAAGAAACAATGTAAGAAATCTTGTCCTCACCTACTTACTAGGCAAGGGAGCGTGGAACTGCTGGTACATGTGCATGAAGTCCAGGAGGCAGTTGTGGCCCACGATGGGTTTCCTCAGCTCCACGAGAAGCCGAAAGACTCTGGTAAAGCCAAGAAGAGACTGGATGAGTTCTTCTTCCAGCTGGTCGTCAACCTGCATATCATACTGCTCTCGTAACGTTACACTCATTTTCTTTACAAGTAACTGCGAAATACAAAAAAACAAAAAAAAAGTTAACACAAAAAAAGCATTTGAGCATCATGCTAAATTACAAATAAAGTAAGAAAAAATATATTCACACTCGCATCATTTAAAAAAAAAAAGTAATTTGCTGAATTTTGGGCTATTTTTGGCAATTTAAAGGGTGTGTAACTTCAAAATCAATTGTCACTAACCTACAATGAGTGAAGTACAATGTGTTTCAAATTTGTGTTCATTTGATGTGGAATGGCCCACTCCTGGAAAACTAATGTTTCTGGAGTAAAAGCAACTCACCACATATATTCATTAGTAAAGTATACTTTGATATCTGTTCCTGATAGCACAAAAAAAGCAGCTACTCTAAGATTTTTAATCTTCTGTTTAAGATAGTCTCCACTTTCTGCTATGTGCTTGCATGATATGATGCAATGAGTACTGGAACTTTATTTTGATAATACAAACATGCAATTTGTAAAGTGGAAGTCTAAATACACAGGGTTTTTTTCCCACAAGTAAAACTCATTACAGCCACTTGGATACAAACGTTAATTAGGGACAATAGTGTGACCAGAATTTTCAAAACGGAGGAGGAAGGTAATGTATTATTTTCTTAGTAGTCAGTCCTCATCTTGCCATCTTTTCCTGCATTTGATGTTCTTTCTTTAAGAATACTAGGCCAAATGGGGGTTATGACCCCCAGCAACCCTCCCTTAGGAATACTGATACTGATTCTTCAAGGGACACTTGTAATTTTTTGGTATTAGCAGAATATCAGTTATTGGTATTGGTAAATTCTATAATGGTACTTTGTTCTGCACTGTGGCTGTGCAGTCTACGGCATCAGGCTTTCGGCTTGGGCTACAGGATGAGCACTGGTTCAAGACTCCTGAGGGAAAGGACAACAAATTTTCTGCTGAGATTTCAGGACCAGGGGCCACCCACCATCGTGAGGAAATTACGGAGCTACGAATGACTAGAGCAACCTGGTCATGCAAAGCTACAACAACTGGGGATTCATCGTGCTGACTAGAAGCCACCTTGTAACTTATTGGATGATCGCCACCCCTCGTCTGAGGCATGCGAGAGTGAGGCTGGCAGTCAGTATGTAGGCCCTCACGTACTGTTGCGTCACAGGTTATAATATTTTTAACGGTACTTTATTGGCACACACCCAAAATTTTCTTCCATGTTAAGGGGAATAAACAACGCGGCTGATAAGACGTAAGCAAGTTTCTGAAGATACCGTATTTACGCGTGTATAATGCGCATTCGTGTATAATGCGCATTCGTGTATAATGCGCACCCTGGTTTTTGATAGGGAAAAGTGACAAACAATTATATCTCGTATATAATGCACAGTACAATCCAGGTTCCATAAATGGCTTTCTTAGTTGTAGGTCGTAAAGCTGTTGCTATGCCGATCAATAGTGAATGACATCATTCCTATTCAATGAGTCACCTGTTGCTGTGGACCAAGAGGAGAACATTACATTACAAAGTGAAAAATTGTAGCACATGGCCTTGAAACATTTATAAGTGGTTTTGCTAATTTCCTCTTTAAAACTTCAAAATATGTACTTTTTCTATGACTAACGAAACATTTATAAGAGGCATATTCAGGACCCTCAAACTAGGAGTTAGCAGCACAAGATTTCTTCCATTCAGGCATTTACGCACTCCATATTTGTCATATTATTTTGCCAGTAATACTATTTAATTATTTTATTTCTCCTTATCTTTTTTTTATACAAAGTACCATAAAAATCAGAACGTTCCTTCCTTTTGTAATGAGCTTATTTCAACCGCATTGCAAATAAGTATTGCCATCTTGAATGGAATACTGTTGCCAAATTCAGAAACTGCAGAATTCAAGCTTTACAATGATATAACATGATAGGGTTCCATAAATATTAAAAAATTATTCCGTGCATAATACGCACCACACATTTTCAGGGCAAAAACTTTGGAAAAAAAGTGTGCATTATACATGAGTAAATATGGTATATCCGCGAAACTTACTTGTAAATGTTCTATTAATATCAGTGGCCTCTGCCACCATCCACTTGGGAACTCGAGGCCACCAAAATTAATAAAACATTTACAAGTAAGTTTCGCGGATATATCTTTAGTAACTTGCTTACATCTTATAAAATTTTCTTACTCATCAATTCCTAATTTCCAGTTTTCCAGTAGTAATAAATTAAAATACACTGGTCAAACAAATTAGGGGAGCAAGCAAGAAATCCCAAAACCAAAGTTGGTAAGTCAAAAGCAGCAATGTACTTTGATTAGGCGAGTGTGTCCTCAACCTGTACAATACATGTCTATTGAGTCATTAGCACAACAGAATTCTAGGGGTGATTTCTGCAAGGTACTGCACAAAATCAGGAGAACAGCACGGTGATAAGACAACAGATCCATACCTCTAATAAGGCATGTGGTCGCCATGAACTGATATGACAGCTGCACATCTGTTTTGCATGGAACCAATAAGGTTATCAACGACAGCCTGCGGGATATTCACTCATTCCTCCAGAAGGGCCATTTCCAACTGTTGCAAAGTTGTAGGCAGCGCTGGCCGAGCAGCAATGCGTCTTCCGAGTGTGTCCCACACATGTTCAATGGGATTCAAGTCTGGGGAGGATGCTGGCCATACCATTCGTTCGATACCCTCATCCCGTAGCATGGCGTCAACCAGACGTGCTCGGTGAGGTCGGGCATTATCGTCCACAAAAATGAAACTATCACCGATATCTGCAGCCATTGGGACAACATGAGGCCTGAGGATCTCATCCCGGTACCGTAAGGCTGTCAAAGTACCGTTCCGGATAATGTGCAGGGGGGTACGTCGACCAACACTGATCCCTGCCCATACCATTAAGCCACCGCCACCATACTGAGACACTTCGCGCACATGTGCGGGATAATTTCGAGTCCCACGTTCCCTCCAGATGAGAATGCGTCGATTATCTGACTGGAGACTGAAACGCGACTCATCCGAGAAGAGAACTGAACTCCACTCTCCATGTCCCCACTCACGATGTTCCACAGCCCACTGTCTGCGGGCCCTACGGTGTTGGGCATTCAGAGGGACACACACCATTGGTCTTCTTGCATAAAGACCCCTTTCCCGCAGGCTATTTCGTACAGTTTGGCCCGAGACTCTTCGTCCTGTTGCCAAAACAAGGCCGCATTGCAAGTCAGTTGCAGTTTGCTGCCTATTCCTGTGAGCCGACAATGCTAAGTACCGGTCTTCCCTAACTGTTGTTGACCGTGGGCGACCTTGCCCAGGCCTCCTTCGTACTGTACCTGTCTGTTGAAATCATGTCCACAACCTGGAAATGACACTGTGTGACACACCAAGGGCTGCAGCCACCTCATGTTGTCCATGCGCTAGATTCCCCTAGATCGTGTTGTTCTGCCATAGTTCCTATTCAACACTACTCAACTGAATCCCACCTGCACTTACGGTCTGCCAGCACCAAACAACCGGTGTTCCCAAGTGACCTCGTGATTGCTCCTCATATCACAAATTCTGCCACGTGTCTTATGGTGTCACTAGAGAGCTCTTCATGCTGATGATTCATCACAGATGAATTGTACTGGTTGAGGACACACTCACTTCATCAACATACATTGCTACTTTTGACTTTCCAACTTTGGTTTTGGGATTTCTTGCTTGCTCCCCTAATTGTTTTGACCAGGTATGAGTGTTTTCACATAGATGCCCCATGCAATCAGGTTGTACAGACTGGGTTCAACGAATACAAGGATTTTTTTTCTTGTTACTTACATGCCCATCATTCTGGAATGTCCATATTATGGGGATCCGCTTCCTCAACTCATGATGCACAATGTACGACTCAACTTCCTCTGGCAATTCCAACACCAAACTTTGACCATCCGCTGCTGTTGTGGTCCAGTCGGACACGCGGCAGCACAATGCCTGCAGGACACTCTCCGCATCTTGGGAAATGGGCCTCTCGAGGCTCTTGAACAGAGACCTCTCCTTCAGTTCCTGTCTTAGCATCTCCTCCTGCACTGAGTTCAAGTAGGAGATCCCTTCGTACGCAACCTGTTGGAAGGAATCATTCACAAAATAACTACGGCTGAAACTATGCCCAATAAAATATATTTTTTGGTGAATAAATAAAAATTATATTGTTTGAACAAAAACTGAGCACATTTTGGTCTTACAATTGTGAATGAATCCCATTTAAAAAAAAAAAAAAATGGCTGAGCTAACAGCTATGCCACTGTATCGGTATCAGTGGATACAAATGGTATTGGTGCCAGTCGGAAATTGAGTATTTTATGGGATATGCAAAAATACAATGAAACACTTGAATGGAGTCTAATTATCCTGGGAATTGTGATAAATTTGAAATTTTCGTTTATTTTGCAAATGTATCATGTGACAAAATGGCTCAAATATTTCAATGTTCTAATTTAATTATTAGGCTGCCTTGGTGGTAGAACACTGGTAAAGAATATAAAGGTTCAATTCCTGGTTATTGTTATGTACATATTATATACATTCTGTCAAATAAATACCGGGAATTGTTCAATAAAACTCAAAATATTGTATTAATCATCCAAATTTATTTTGTCGCCTTCAAATTAGGCCCCATTTGATGCGAAACACTTATGCCAACGAATAATCCAGTCGTCGAAACACTTCTAGGCACTTTCCAGTATGGTCTTCAGCTCCTTCTACGAATTTTGTTTTTTGGCTTCTATGGACTCAAAACATCTTCCACGAACGGATAATTTGAGTTTGGGGAACAAAAAAAAGTCATACGGGGCCATATCTGGCGAACATGGTGCTTGATCAATGATATTTGTTGACTTTTTGGGCAAAAATTCGCATACAAGGATTAATGTATGGGAAGGCACATTATCGTGGTGCACAATCCAAGAATTATTCTTCCACACATTTGACCTTTTCCGGCGAACATTCTCTCTCAAACACCTCATAATGCCTAGATAATAGTGTTTCTTGAGTGTTTGCCCCTCTGGAAGGAATTCCGAGTGGATAACAACTACGATATTCAAAGAAAACAGTCAACATGACTTTGATGCTTTTTTTTTCCGGCTCATTATTGAAGCGCCATTCTGAAGCTTGTTGGTTGTTTTGCATGTCAAACTCACACACCCACATCTCGTCACCCGTTATGATGCGTTTCATGAATGTAGGGTCCAAATTGACTCATTCAAGCATGTCTTCAGCAACCTTTTTTGCATTGCTCTTTTTGAAGAAAATTGAGCTCCTTCCAAACAAGCCATGCCGCAATGCGTCTCATGGCCAAAACATCAACTAAAATGGTGCGGACGGATTTGTGAGACATGTCCAAATCCTGAGCCATCTCCCTTAAGCTTGAATGACGATTTTCCAACACCATTTCCTTCACTTTGTCAATTTTTTCGTCAGTCAAAGATGTTGAAGATCGAGCGAAACAAGGCAAGTCTTCAACCACTTCTAGTCTTTCTTTAAATGCTTTGTATCACTTGTATGCTCATGTTTTCAATAAAGTTGACTCACCGAAGGCTTTCCCCAACATTTTCACTGATTCAGCACAAGAAATTTCGTTGGCAACACAAAATTTGAGGCAAACTCTTTGTTCTATATTTTTATCCTACAAAATAACAGAGAACACTTGAGGCTGACTAGCTTAACCAACAGCTGTAAACAAACTGGTTGACAGATAGCATCAAAACTCTATGTGACAATTTGTAACGTTTTCAATACTTTGATATTTGTAAACCTTACATAAACTGAAAATTGACGTAAATACGCTCATGGTTCAATTTTCGGCTATCAGAGGGCGTCGCCCTTGATAGCTCTACCGGTGCTGCCTCTAGTGGCAAACTCGGTACATGCGGGCTTGCCGTAAATCTCGGCGCTCAGTCCCCAGTTACGCTCGATCGCCTGGAACGAAACGGCATCAACCAGTTGCCTGTCTTACATCTTTTCCTCGTCGGCGAGAGACGTACCTACCATGCTGCCTGCTGAATAGAAGCCTACCATTTGTGCCACTCGTGAGATGGGCCACGGCAAAGAGTATAAGGACTACAAATGGAGTGCGGTGTCGTATGGTTATAGAGGCTGAACATTATTGGTTAGGTACGTAAAAACTCTTCGCTGTGCTTTAGGAACGCAATAACACTGTGCCGTGCGTTTATCGTAATTTCACGTTCCCTTTTTATCAGACATTAAGACGACAAAAAAAAAACTGTTGTTTTTCATTCCCCCCCTTTCCCCCTTTTTGGGCGTATTGAACAGACTAAGTGTGCCTATACTGTTTTACGCTAAAAGGGAAAAAGAAGGAAAACTGTGCGCAAACTAGTGCGAACTGGATTAAGTTATGTTTACTGGTCCTTGTGCTCAAAAATGCTTATTCTGACTATAAATGCATAGTGCACATATAAATAATCTATGAACTGGCGCACCCCAATTTGATGAACAGACAAGTCGCGTTTCGTTGATCTTGTAGTGCAATCTTTTGCCCCTTAATTTAACGTTTTGGTCCAATGACACAAAGTGCATCTAATTGAACTTGAATTGCGTAGAAAAACTACGATCCTTCATTGCACCACTAGTTTACTCGGGACTATTCGTTCCTATTTATCCACTCCCTTTTAACAGTAGCATTAAAATGCTGGAAGAATTATAATAATAATGATAAGTGGGATATGGCTATATTAAAAGTACATTAGTCTAATAAAAGGAAAACTTGTAGTGTATTTCACGCATGTGTGAGAGAGAGGAAATGTATTGCCTAATTTTTGGGTTGTCTATTGTCTAATTGTATCTGTTGTTAAATGCATACACGTGTACGTACTACGTATTAATAATTGGTGCTTGATTAAATGTTCATGATTGAATTAGAGCACGCAGGACGTGCCAGGAATTTACAGCGTGGCCGCATGCTTTTGAGAATTGTAGCTTTGCATGTAGTGTTGTTGTTAATGTTGGCACTCTTTCACGAGTCATCTTGTTTTTGTTCAAGAAATATACAATAATGTGCACAATGTATTTATGTTGTTGATAATTGAGAAATTTAAACAGTATATTTCCGTTACCTTGAACTCTAGTCTGTAAGCTAATGTACGAAGCATACGTTACGAGTCAAATAGCAATTTGAAATCCAAGAGATCATTGGGGAATAGCAATTATAAAACGAGAGAGGGAATAACCTTGTTTAATTACGAAAACAAACTATTGCAATGGAGAAGGAATAGCGTGCCATTCATTGCCGGACCCTTTTGGCGTTTATATATATATAATACGTGTATTCTCTTACAGGGCCTTTGTATCGCACTTCTCGTAGATTCTGCCTGTAAACTCCCGCATTATCGTGCGAGAAGTGCGACACAAATTTGGAATTTGCAATGCATGGTACGGGTCTTAATTTTTTAGTTGCAGTTGCCACGCAGCCGCTTCCAAATTAAATACCGCATGCAACCGCAACTTGACCCCACTATAGCATTACAAATTAAGTACATTGGTACCAAATTACAGCAAACAAAATATTTTCAAACCTTTTACATGGGCTATTTAAATTAACACTTCCCAGTATTTATTTGACAGAATGTATATCCTATGTGTTCCATAACATTGTATCCACTAATTTTAGCAAAATAAATCCCCAATTTTTGAACATTCCGTAATGCTTTAACATGCAAGATTTATGTACTAAACTATACTTGCTGCTCAAGTGAATAAAGTTTATTCAACATTGTACAAAATAAATGAACAAAATAAGAAATAAAAAAGCATAATACAAGATAGTTCAAAGTAAAAAATGGAACTTGTTGCAGACAGATGGTGTTAATGTTTACATATCTCATGGCAATGAGAATTATAAACTAGATTTCAGTTGCGGTAATTGCCCAGTAGTCATGCAAACGTTGGCAATTTTCACAGAACTATTCAGTAAGTTACAGAACAATTTATGTATTTCACAAAGCACTTACCTTGTTAAAATCAAAGTTGTACTGGCAGAGGAACTCAACTGAAGAAGTCTGCCATAAAAATTTCAAATCTATGGATGAAAATGACTTCGGAAACAAGTAAAAATTGTAAGTGTAGGCCCTGTATGTGTTCTTGTCCCGCTGGAAATGAAAAGCCGATAATCCAAACTGGATAATGATGAATGGACTAATCCCTTGCCTAAGCTTCGCATACCTCTGCTTGCCACTGTCGAACAAACTGGGGAAAAAAAGAATCGAGTATTACATGAAGGGGTAGTTTCCATCACAAAACATGAAGAGCCAAACATGAGTGTGAGTGAGTGAGTGAGTGAATGAGATATATATGTATACTCCATGTGATCACAAGTATCCGGACACCCACCTGAAAATGAAGTATAAGTTTGGGTCACCCTCCATCGCGAACACTGGCAGTCAATACAGTGTTGGCCCACTCTCACAAAGACATATTTTCAATTAGGTGGCGGAAGGTTTTCTGGGGAATTGCAGCCCATTCCTTTCAGAGCGCCAAAGTGAGAAGAGGTATCGATGTGGGTCGGTGTGGTCTAGCATGAAATCGGCATTCCAAAACATCCCCGAGATTCTATGGGATTCAAATCAGGACTCTGCAAAGGCCAGTCCATTAGTAGGATGTTGTCGTCAAACCACTCCCCCACAAGCCCTGCAGTATGGATGGGTGCTTGGTCATGTTGAAAGACACAAATGTTCATCCCCGAACTGGTCTTCGACATTAGGCAGCATGAAAACAGTTAAAAATGTCAATGTAAGCTTGTGTCGTGACATTGCCATGTAAAGCAACAAGGGGGATAAGCCCCTTCCAGGAGAAACATGACCATACTGTAACCCCGTAACCCCCGAATTTCACTGGCGGCACTATACAGGCTGGTAGATGTTGATCACCAGGCATTCGCCACACCCACACCCTAGCATCGGAGCACCACATTGTATGGTGATTTTTCACTCCACACAACAGTTTAACACTGTTCAATTGTCCAGTTTCAACACTCCTTGCACCACGCGAGGTGGCGTTTGGCATTTGCCTGTGTCATGTTTGGCTTATGAGCAACTGCTCGGCCATGGAAGCCAAGTTGCCGCCCCTTGTGCCAAACAGTTATGGTGCTTGGAGTAGATCCAGACAGTTCAGAATTCCTGTGTGATGATGGGGATGGGTGATTGACAATTATGCTGTACGACCCTCTTCAAGACTCGATGGTCTCTGTAGGTTAAGATGGGAGGTAAGCCTGCATGCTTTTAGGTTGTACACGTCCCTTCACGTTTCCACTTCACTATAACAACGGAAACAGACGACCTAGGGATGTTTAGGAGGGTGAAAATCTCGTGCACAGACTTCATACACAGTTTCCCCCAACCACCTTACCACGTTGAAAGTTATCAGTTCATCAGACCATCCCAAACTGCTGTCTCGCACTGTCTGCTGACTACTGAGATCGCTGACCATGTGTTTGATGCAGTAGATGGCAGTACTGAGTCGCCCTCTATGATAAACACACATTTTGCGGTGTGTCCGGATACTTTTGATCACATAGAATAGACAGATATATCTTTCTTATAGAAATGCTTTTCTAGTGAATGGCCCTGTAAAGTATTTGAACAGTTCGATTAAAGGAAATAAAAAAATATATGTTTACATACACTTTTCTTTTTCTGATACTGTATATATGAACCTATTATGTAGATGTTTGGTGAGTGTGTTAATTAAACTATAATAATTTCAGTAAATTTTCCTCCAGTGAAAATAAAACATTCTGGATGTACTATATAATTGTAACTTAAAATATTTTTTACAGTCTTTGTAGCTGAATTTTGGTGATTTTTTAATGACAGTCTGCAAAATATCAGCTGCCATGTTTATTTACACCTTAATGATAAGGACAATACTTACAGTTTAACATGAATAGTATTTTGTATATTATTTAACACCTTTTTTTCCTATTTTTGCCTATAAAATTAGTGAATTTTAAATCAAGAGAAATTTAAGTGTGTTTACAGTTTGCATATTACATTTCCTTTTGTATGAGTTTCCTTTCTTAGAGCCTAAAAACACTATTAGATGATTATGAGAATAATGCACTTTCACCAAAAGTGATTCTGATAACTACAAATTCATTATGTACATTATTCTATAAATTATTTCTTCAAAGTGACTTAATTCGTGATTGAAAAAAAAATTACCACAGCTCTAACCGTCTTGGTTAATATACACTATTTGTGTCATTATACAGGGTGGCTCACAAGGCCACTGCAGCGCGCAACATGGAAATTGTGATGACCAATCGTTGCCAGGCCAAGGGGGAACCACATTGACACCACCCGCACGGTCGGCGGCCATCTTGATGTCCGCCATCTTGAATTCAACTTCAGAATTTTAAATGGGAAGGGGGTGATATGATATATCAAATCAGGCTAGAATTTCACGAGAAATGCAATGGTGAAGGTTTTTTCGACGTGTCTTTAACCAGTAAAAAGTTATGACTGAATTCTTGTACCAATTTGCTCCTTTTCGAGGTGTTAGAAAAATGCCTTAAAATTTGTTTAGCGCATTGGTAAAGCATGCCATTGCACAAGACTTTAATCGGATACATCCATGAAGAGATGTGCATTATGAATGGTTGTCGCGAACAATTACAGTGTGACGCTTCCATTAAATGAAAAGTCCTTCACAGTGACAAGGCTAATGTTTATGTTCATAAGGAAGTTCATAAACAGAATATTCGATGCTTTTTATCTGATAACCCATTTTCGACAGATCAAAGCTGAATGGTTAGTGCTGGTAAGTTAATGGTGTGGCGTGCTGTGTGGAACACGATTGGTTAGTCAATTTTCCATCAACGGAACCTTAAATGCTCAGGGCCACTTGGATTTGTTAAATAAACAGGTTTTGTCATCCTTGCTTATGGAAGAAGGTACTTTTTACAGACTTTTTTCAATAGGGAGGAACACCAGAACACTATGGGAACGTTGTGAAGCAGTTTCTGTCCAAAGTTAGTTATCAGATGACAAGGGTTGCATATTCTGTTTATGAACTTCCTTATGAGCATAAACATTAGCCTTCTCACTGTTAAGGACTTTTCATTTAATGGAAGCGTCACACTGTAAATTGTTCGCGACAACCATTCATAATGCGCAGCTCTTCGTGGATGTATCCGATTAAAGTCGTGTGCAATGGCATGCGAACTTCTCTCCCTAGACATCACTTTGATCTCGATGCATTACAACAAATTTTAAGGCATTTTTGTAACACCTCGAAAAGGAGCAAATTGGTACAAGAATTCAGTCATAACTTTTTACTGGTTAAAGACACGTCGAAAAAACCTTCAACATTGCATTTCTCGTGAACTTCTAGCTTGATTTTATATATCATATCATCCCGTTCCCATTTAAAATTCTGAAGTTGAATTCAGATGCGGGTGGCGTCAATGTGGTTCCCCCTTGGCCTAATAACAATTTGTCATCACCATTTCCACGTTGCACGCTGCAGTGGCCTTGTACCGCGGGTGTTAAGTGACTTTTTGAGCCACCCTGTGGAATGAAATTATGTAAAAATATTATGTGAAACAAATGTTAATTCACTACAGCATCAAAATTCAATGAAAGGTATAGAAAAGAGATGAATCATGATTAGGGCTGAGCCAATGCCGATACTCTTACCGATTACCACTGATACCGATACTTTGAGAATTGCAATAATCAAAATTTGTTCAAAATATTGATCAATATTGGTGTGAAAAAATATTTTTCTCTAATTATATGAATCAGTTTACCACAATATTTGCTTTAGAATATTCAAGAATTACATCAGAATATGTTATGTAATAAAAATAATATAGTTTTTGTACAAAATTTGTGCAAAATAAAATGAATGTTTGAATTTTGCATAATTTCCAGGAAAATTAGACTCCGTGAAAGACCAAAATGCAGGAAACGTATCGGCTGGTATCCTTTAGATGAATTCCAACCGATACTTTCCGATAACGATACATCAGCATCAGTATCGGCTCAGCCCTAATCATGATAGTAAATGTTATTGCATAGATTATAAATTGCCACTTTGATATGTACAATATTAGTTTCATATTAAATGCACCTTGTTTTGTAATTCAATATTATGAATGTCACACCAGTGACACATCGGAAATGAAAGGAAACAATAGTTTAGGAACTTTTATTAGCCTGCCATAATTCTTGGTTTTAACCATCAACATGTTCTGCTTATTGCTATTAGATAATAATATGAAATATAATTCAATTGTAAAAATGTTTATGATACCTGTACTTCAGGTAACAATCAGGTAACAATCTGAATTTCAGGGGTGCTACAATTTTTTCCAGGTTCTCCAGTCCAAAAATGAATTTTTCCAGGCATGATTACCATCATGATTTTTGCTTTTGAACCTCGTGTTTTCAATTAAATATATAGGTCCGTTAATTATTATGAACATTCATTTTCACCACTTTTTTTTATAGCAAATTTCACTTTACACACACACAAACATGTGAAAATTAGAAGAATAATGTAAAATTATTATCAGCATCAAATGTGTCAGGTACTATAATCACTTGCATCTAACCTTCAGGCTAAGGTAACTAAGGTATATTCTTAGACCATAATACATCTCCAAGATATAAAAACAACAGGAAAAGTTCACAAACAGCACAATCTTCATAAACCATGCACAATTTTTCACTTCCTAGCAGATTGCCACACAATTCCTATATGCAGCGAAAATTTCTCCAGATGCTGTGTGTTTTTTAATGTAGACAAAAAAGCAGCATTTTCTATGACACTGTATTCAATTTCTATAAGTCTATGTAGAACCGAATTTGAAGGAACTATAATTTGTACCAGACTGAGAATTATAAGCATGTGAGGAACAAGTTTCTGAACTGGATCTTTTTTGGGAGTGAAATCACAAGAACCAAATCCAGAAGTTCAAAAGACCCACTTGTTCATTTTGCAACGTTTTCTCTTGCAGACTCCAAATGAGCGTAAATTCTAGATGATCTGCAAAATTTTCTGCCATTTCCCTGACAAGCTAAATTCCCTGACATTTCCCAGTTTTCCACACACATAGCAAACCTGATTTTGTCAGATCACTGAAATTTTTTTGTTGTCGATACTGGGCATATTGTACGCCCCACACCCTGTACCCACCTTGGGTCAACCCTGATCGTGACAAGGAAGAATGATAATTTGATGAAATGGGACAAACACAATGAGACATCCTTACCCGGGGTTCAAACCTACTGCATTGTTTCCATATTGATCCACGCAAACATCTCCCTCCCATCCCAAACTCCACCAAACATCCCACCATCTAAGAATTCCCACTTCAGGCACTGGGACAGTCAACCATTCTTTTACCTGTATTTGTACTCTGGGCTTGACAGCAATCCTGTGAGTTCCGTGTCTATAGCTATGAACACTGCCCGTCGGAGATTAGCTTCTATCTCTGGGAACTTCTCAGCAAAATTACTTCTTACTACATTACACATTGTTAATCTGAAAACAAATTCACTGAATTAAAAATAATTTGTAAAACATTAAAACAAATTATGGCAGCGAAACTAGATTACACACAATGCACATACTGCTGTGGTATTGGAAATGCTATTTGAATCATAGTTTGTACAAAGCGATCCATTGAAGTGTAGATTGCCGAATTGTGGAAAACGAGGTGCTCGTGGCCATTTGTCAACATCGTAGTGTGTCGATGAAGCAAGCACACAACAGTTTCCGTAATTATTTTAGAAAGTGATTTACTTACCAGATTTATAAAAGGTGGTGTTCAAACTAGTCACCTTCGACAATCTAAGACACCCACGAGGGGGCTAGAAACTGGTTTTTAGACAGGAGATTGTGAAGTGATAAGGGTCCTTGTTTTGTATTGTGTACCTGTTTATTAGTCTGACAACTGTTAAGTGATAGGGTGATTGTTATGTACTATTTATTCTAGTGCATTCAACCGCAAAGTGTGTTATGGCTCAGTAAATGTTTTCTACATGCACAGCATATTTATTTATGATTCATATGTGTTAACTCAATCAGCATTTGAAGTTCAAAGGCGACTTGAAACAAATATTCACAGGTAAAATTTCCATGCATTTTTTTATATCTGGGGTAGATTAAAAAATGTTGATGCAAGTCAAACACACACACACACACTGGAAGAACTGAAACGTAACAACTGCCAAGAAATTACTAACATTAATTAACGGGAACTGCACTGAGTTATGGGTAACTTCTCCAAGAGATGTCAAAAATGTGTGGACAATGAAAGTACCCAGTTTCAGCACCTTCTTTCATAAATTGATAAGTAAATAAATAACTTTCTAAATTAGTTACGGAAACTTGCATGCTTGATTCACGGACAGTCTGCAGTGCCGACATACGGCCACGAGCACCTAGCTTGCCGATAACACAAACACCAATGTGGCGGTGTACACTTCAATGGATCGCTCTGTACATTGAAATCATGGCATGACTTCTGTATGCTGGATGATTATTGTAAGGTTTGTACAAGGATGAGGAAAACGCTTCAAAGTTTCCAAACGACTGAGAGTTCTAGAATATGTGTAGCCACTTTTGGCTCTGAAGATGGGGATGAGTGATGATATGATGAAATTGATGAATGGACACTCACAAACATCCATGCCCAGACTGAGATTTGAACCAGCCGGGAACCCTGGTATCATAGCACGATGTGCTAACCACTCTGCCATGGGGCCCGGCATCATGGAAAGAAATGTGCATCAATTCATTCTGATGAAGGTTGTGCTAGTTATTCTCAAACATTATGACTGCTAAATATTTTTGGGGGTTAAAATAATGTTATATAAGAGAAAACACGTGCAGAAATACTAAAGTCATCAACCCAAACTCACCCAACGTACTCATGTAGGCCTAAGTATTTTTATGAGTGACTATTGCTTCTTTGATGATGTAAAGTAATAAAAGTAAAGTGCTCCCATGTGCTTTTCAGCATTCCATGAAGGCATACAGGGGGTGTGGAGTTAGCCCCACACTTTCTTGATCAAGGCCGAGGCACCATGCCACTGGCTACGTTTACCCCCCAGTTTCCTCCAGGTACCCACTTTATATGAAGTTGTGTGGGTGCCGGAGCAGCTTGAACAGGTGGAAAATATTCCGGTTCTCCCCAGCCAGGGGTCCCAGTAATTGGATGACTTATTGAGGGAGGGCATGCAAACAACATTGTAAAGATCATGCCAACCACATCACGAATTTTCATCCAGAAAATTCAGGGTTAGCAGAATGCCATAAAATTGACCAAACATCAACTAAGATCATTCAAAAAGTAATTTTATTACTGGCATAGTAACAGCAAAACCTCAACAGGGACACAGACTAAAACTTGACTCAGCCTGGCTGGCAATAGTCAACATAAGAGGGACAACAACCCAATTGGCCTGTCACCTATACCAGACTCCTCCCACACCAAATACATAAAACTGGTTTCAGACACATCCCTGTACTTCAATCTCCGAAGATGGGAGTGGCCTACGTTTAACTTACCTTCCCATGTCTTAAATCTTGACTATTCTTGTCCTACCTCCTGAGGAAGCCATATGATGTGGTGAAAGCTTGAGAACAAAGTAAGTACATGCCAAAACTGGTCTTTACTACTTAGTGATTCTCTTCATCCTTGGCTGCCATGGAAGCAGGAGTTATTTCAAAATTTAAATAAATATTTCGTATTGCCAGCTTTTCTTGCCAACTAAATGTATGTGTTGAAGGGGGAGAGAAGTTATACCCATGTACACTGCACTGACATAATGCTTGCCTTCTCTCAAAGACCATGCTGCACCATTCTTAACAGTCGTCGTTGCAAACACACTAGCCTAAGTTACACCACACAATCATTTATGATGACTGAAAGCATGTAAGTACATGGCTGCTGGACATAAGAAAAAGGCAGAACAACCACTTAGCATTGTTTACATAATATAGAATGAGAGTGAAGCACTCCAGATGCCAGTGCCAATTTATTAAATACAAGTTTGCACGGTCAGATATCCCCACTGTGACTCAGTGGTGTAGCGGCCGCATCTGCAACCCCCACAGTGCAGGGAGGGCCCGCAATGTTCTCTCTTTTCTCCTGAAATGTTATATGATCCAAGAAATTCAACAGATGGTTTCGCTTATGGAAAAAATCCCATTTACGAAAGATGTTGGTCAACAAGAACACAATCCGAACTCGAAATTATTTTATGTGATCAATGAACTGAAAGATAGTGTTTTTCTTCCTTGACGGTGAACTTAGTGTACCATACGTATTAACACATTTCAGTTGTATTGTACGAGTCAACAAGCACCACAAATAAGTTTACGACGTAGTGTTTTATTATTTTATTTTGGTAACAGTGCGACCTCCGCCGAACAGATTTCTTCATTTTTACAGAAGAAACTACTTACGTAAATGAGTTTCTGTAGCATTCTGAAAGTTCGTGGAGGTATTTTCTTCCATCGTGGAATCTATTCGACTGGGAATTCATGTATTTTTGAAGAAAAATATGTCTCCGATGCACAATGACCGTTGCTTCCTCTACGTGAGCTGGACGTTCCGTACGTTTCATGACGTAACCCCCTGCGAGTGTTTCCAACCACGGCGTTGTTTTGCAAGAAGTGAAGGTGATTTTTTTTTTCTTTCAAAACTGTATCGCATTGTTTTACGAACAAAATTTTAACTATGCTTGCCTAACCTAACCTTGCCGGAAATGGTTTGTGGGGCTATCCGTAAATGGTTTTTGGGACTATCCGTCAATGTTTTTTGGGTATATATATTTACAATACCGGAAGTATCTCCGATTTGTTTGAAATTCAGTATACTTACTAATTTTGGCCTCCTAATCACAAATGTGCAGTTAAAATTTGGCGCTCATGTGTAGAAATTGCAAGAAAACAGCTTCAAATCTCGCAATCATTCTCTGTATAGAAGTATGGAAACCATATTTGTTGATATGGACAATTGACGTTCGCAATCAGTTACCGTGTCTACAGCATTGCCACAGTGTTGATTTCATACTTGGAGAGCACAGATCATGTTAGAATGGCGGAAGGGAGCAGTAAAAAAGTTGTGAATGTTGGACAGATCGTTAGGTGCAGTGTGGAGGAGGATGGCTGTGGGCTAATTAAGAAACTTATGGATTTCGGTGTTTTGCCCAAAACGATCCCACAGAGAAATACGTCGAGGACAGAAACGACGGAAGTGAAAGTGACAATCACAATGTAGAAGAGGATGTGGAATGTGAACTGATTTCATTAGAGGTAAGTTTAGCAACAGTGCATGGATCGTAAAATTGCAGGATACGAAAATGGCATCTTCGATGAGCAACATTGGCCCTGAAAGTGCTAAGAAAATAAGATTTCTTATTGGTTCCTTGTCGTAATTACCAGAAAACCATTGACGGATAGCCCCACTGACCATTCCGGTAAAGTTAGGTTAGGCAAACATAGTTAAAATTTGAGACCATGCACGGGTGCACATACCATTGACGGATAGCCCAAGAATCATTCACGGTAAGGTTAAGTTAGGTTAGGTTAGGCAAGCATAGTTAAAATTTGGGGTCGTAGCAATATCAGGGGTGTATATATAATTTTTTAAGTACAGTAGAGCGTCGATTATCCGAAGTAATTGGGGGACATGGGTGTTCGGAAAACTGGTTTGTTCGGATAATCGAACTGTACATGTTTATTTGCCAAAAAGAAGTACTGTACAGTAAATTTATTCATAAAAACAGGCATCTCTTTAAGTATGTATTACAAAGTAACGTACAAAGGCAACTTTAGTAGGAATATATAGTATGTGGTACAGTTTATTAAACAAAAATATGTACATATTACATACGCATTTTGGATGAACAATACACACAGTACACAAAATTAACGTTTAAAAAAATCCTTTATTTTGGTCTGTCTAAGCAAGCCTACACGCTTACGAGCAGCTAAGTCAGTACTTTTTTCATTACAGATATCTGAAAGTGAGCGAGTACACAGTTCGGTTAAGCGGTCGTTCGGATAATCGACGCTCTACTGTATTTAGAAAGGAAATTTTCAGGTAAATAATGAGCAATTGTGCTGATCGCGGACCACTCAATTTCGCTTATTTTGAAATTTCTACACGTGAGCGCCAAATTTTAACTGCAGATTTGTGATTAGGAGGCAAAAATTAGTGAGTATGCCGAATTTCAAACAAATGCATGCGTTAACAGAAGTAAATCGAAATCAAACCATGTTAAAATTGTATGGAACGACTGAAGATGACTGGACCCCTCTCTGATTTTCTTCATATTTGGCATACTAACTAATTGAGGCCTCCTAATCAGGAATCTGAAGTTAAAAGTTGTCGCAAACATCTAGAAATTGCAAAATAAGCAAAAATAAGGTGTTAGTTTTCGGAATGGAAACCGTCGATTTTTACGATTATTTTTGTTTCACAAGCAAATATATATATATTCCTGATACTACCACGACACCAAATTTTAACTATGTTTGCCTAACCTAAACAAAACTAACCTAACCACACGTCAATGGTTCGTGGGGCTAGCACCAATGGTTCGTGGGGCTAGTGCAATGGATCACAATTATTTTGCAAATTCTAGATCCTGATACTAACACGACATGAAATTTTAACTGTGTTTGCCTAACCTAACCGAAACTAACCTAACCACACGTCAATGGTTCGCAATTATTTTGCAATTTCTAGACGTTTCCGACAAATTTTAACTTCAGATTCGTCATTAGCAGGCCTCAATTAGTAAGTTTGCCAAATATGAAGAAAATCTGAGAGGGGTCCGGTCATCTCCAGTCATAGGCCTACCAATTGTATTTGTAGCATGATAACATCGCAATAAAACAAAAGGAACTTGGGCTCAAATGGCCATGAATAGGAAAAAAATCCTCATCTCATAACTTTCTTTATAGCTATACTGTTTGTCTTAAACTCTTAGAGTGTTATTTGTCTAAAGTTATGAATTCAGTAGGAGGATTCAGTTGCTCAAATAGTCGATCTCTTATTGCTACACAATAAACAATCAAACTTATTGGTAGTTTATGAACTTTTAGGTAAGACTTTACTTTACGTCCTTTTCCTAAGGAATACGTGTCATATATCGTTGGAAAGGTTATTGTATAAGGAATTCAACAACATAAATCCCAAAGTGAGGAAAAATTACCTGGAGGAGGAAATCGATATTAACCGATGTTGTACGGATATGCATAATTGAACGTACTGAGGAAATTTTTCGATGATGAAGCACATATTTAGGGGTGAAATGAGTGCTAATGGAACCTAATCTAACAGGCCTAACCTAACCTCGTAGGCATACCTCGTCCCCGTGAATGGCTTGTGGGGCTATCCGTGCATGGTTTTTGGAGCTAACGTGAATGGTTTGTGGGGCTACCCATGCATGGTTTTTGGAGCTAACGTGAATGGTTTGTGTGGCTATCGTGAATGGTTTGTGGGGCTACCCGTGAATGGTTAGTGGGACTATCGTGAACAGAAAGTGTAAAAAACGAAAAGGAACTTACCCGAAGAGATGCCGGCTGTCTGCAAGAACGGTTTTGAAAGATGCACTAAATTATTACTGGGGATAAACGTATTTTACACTATCTACAAGTTTTTGGAACCTGTTCTTTTTCATGCATCATACACACGCACAATGCACCGCGAACGCAAAGAAGCAATCACCACGTAGAACGCAAACGAGGAAAGCACAAGCATTCACAACGCGGACACAAAGACGAGCCTTCAGTGTTGTTAACTCCCATCAGTTACCACCAAAAGGCAATAAAGACGTAAAGTAGAGCCTAGCCAACTTTTACAACGAATATTAGTTTTCCGTGTGATATTCAAAATGTAACTTCCCACCAAATATTTTCAAATGGGCCCCAAGCCGTTAAACACTTGCGGAGGGGCCAAAAAATTCGGTAAGAGGTCGGCCAAGGGGGGATGGGGGCAATTATCCCTTTGTCCTAAGAGCCAGTACCCTCCCTTCTGTCGTGCAGGGTATACAGTGTATGAGTTAAAGTCTGGAAAGTGTCTAAAGGGTAAGCTTCAATTCTTGTTGAATGAACTGTTTCCTTATTTTTAAAATAAATATCATAGCATTTCTGGTTTTTTAAACACACTTTATCACATACCATAAAGTACAAACACTTTAAGAATATGGAGAAACTAAAAAAGTTTTAAAAAAATAAAAAATCATCTAGTTCTAATCCAAGGGGCCCACGTAGACTTCACAACTTTTTTTTTTATCCCTACACAAAATTAGAAACATGCACATTTTCTGCAATCCTTACGTAGAGATTTCCTTTTGAACTTTTACTTCTTCCTGGTTTCAAGCTTCTATAAAGACACAAAAAATCCCTTGTCATATCATTAGGTTATACCCTTTAGAAAGCAGTTAATTTTAGTACCTTCAAAAAGTATAATCCAGCACGAAAAAAGAGGTCCAACATATAAAGATAAGGCTATCTTGTCAGGATATACACAATACAATGCAGAAGCTTTTTCAGGTACAGTACGGAACACGTTTGTCTAGTTCTGGATTGATTATCGGCATGCCAATTGTCCTGTATCAAAGTAATATACATAAAATATTCATTACGCTTAATAGACTGAATTTTTACATAGTTGCATAACATTTAAAATAATATAATCTAAACATACTAAATAACACAGTATAACCAAACTTGCAGAAAATTATATGTATGTAATTTTATATGTTGATCCAGTATTGGACTAACTGTGAAACCTAGGCTAGCCCTGTCATCAGGACTGTATACTTCATACGGCGTGAATGTAGAATCAATATTTCAATAATAGTAAATACCAGGGGGTGCTCGTTGCTATGTGAAGTACGTATGCATTACGTCATCTGGGAGGATCGGGTTTGACGGTGCTCATTGCTATGTGCAGTAAGTTTTGTGCGGGGTACATTTAGCTACTAACACGTCGCAAAAATCGGAACAAGCAGGTTGTTGATTTTGTAGCGTTCGATTTATTTTTATTGTATTTTTGTACTTCTAGACTGCAATCATGTCTAATTGTGCTGTAGCAAGCTATGAAAACTATAACCAGAAAACTAAAGGAACTGACATAAAATATCATAATTTCCAGTCGATAATTGCGTAAGTAAATAGTGGATTCATGCTTGTAGACGAAATGTAAAAAATGCAAGTGTGCAGTGCCAATTATTGTGAAGAAGACTATGTGCGAGATCTAAAAGCAGAATTTCTGTATTTTCCACCAAAGAACGTGCTGAAGCCAACTGCAGTGCCATCGCTAAAATTACACCTAATTACTTTAGTAGCAAATAATCGAGGAAATTGTGTAGTTCTCCTAAACACTTATCTTCACAATATGATTCGCTTGTAGGACGTGCTGATAAGGTTTGCAGAGCTGTACGCTACGAAAGACACGCAATAAGGAAACGTGCCCTAAACAGGCTAAAGACTATGCTGCCAAAAAAGTGAAAAATATATAGACGTAGGTATATACACAAACTGCAAGCAATGTTTCGTTGTTGGAAAACATATTCGATCTATTACAAAGGAGAAATACACATCTGCATAATGAAGCAAATAAATTAAAGATTACAAACAACCTCTTTCAACCGCTTTAACCAAATAAAAAAGTTCAAAATCTAGAACGTAACCTAACCGACAGTACTACAAGAGAAGTCATCAATATCTTGAAAATGTGTTCAACTAGTGCGAAGTACGTAGTGAGCCTAACTGATTTGTTAAGTACATTTTATGTAAGTCGGATTTATAATTATTAACAATTTCATTTAACACAGACCGATGTTGATTGTGATTTGTATGTTCACATTATTGTGAAAAACGTTGTCGGAAATGGGCATTTCGAAGATCGTGTACTAACTTTCACGCTATTCGAAATGAAATTCACTTAGTACATCTTCAATTCGAGTTACATAGCGTTGTATGCACGATGGTAAATATTGCATAAGTGAATATTGCACCCATCATTAAAATGTTTGCAACTTTGTTAAATTTTGGTATATCACAAATATATTGTGATTAATTTTGTACCCTTGCACTCAATATAAACCAATGGATGTTACATTATTTCTTTGTAGTACATTTCTGTCAAAAAGAGCAAGATCTAAGATTAGTGTAATGCAAGTTACTTCGTTAATGTACAAATGTGTGTCGCATATCAGCCTTGGAGTATATTTTCGGGTTATACAACTCAGACACACATGGGAATGGAAATGGAAAATCTGCGGACAAAGTCCCTTAACGAATACTAATTCGTACACTTGCACGGTCAATCATTGTGAGTTCATGTAACTTTTCTCCTTTATTGTTTAATTAAACTAAGATATTTTCATCGATATTCTCAAAGCGTTTCATTTACCGTGTGATCAAAAATCTATTTCTATAGGCTTGAATGAGTAGGTTAAGACATTTAAGTTTGATGTTCCTAGTACTCATCAAGTATTTCGAGTAGGTTAACTTAGTTAAATTAGTACTTGTACACTTTGACTCATCTTCTGCACGCGTTTGTATGTAAAGTTCTTAATACGAAAAAATACTTTTTAGAACTATGACAACGATAACTTGCGGCCAAATTTGAACCAGAGAAATAATAAAATATCTGCAAATTACAAACTGGAATTGCGTTTTCAAAGTCTGAAACTACTATCTTACAAACTATTTCATCATTCTTCCTCCACATAAAACTTTTCAAAAAAATTTTGCATGTGGAACTTTGATCCGTACGTAAATTATTATACAGTAAATAAATATATGAAGAAGGTTGGGAATTCTTTCGAATTTAGAGTAAGTATCAAATGCAGAGTAAAAATTTATCTAGATTGTATATTGCTTCTTTCACTTGATAACTTCAAAAATAAAGTTACATTATGGTGAATGGTAAAGATTGGATTTTAAGTATATCAGTATAATTTTAATACTTTCTGATGTTATGTAAAATTTGAAATGTTCCTGGAAATGATTGCAACGTTCTGAATGAATAAGAAGGAACTATTTAGTCAGAAAACTAAATATTAGGCATTTGTACTGCGTTGTGTTAAATGTTGTAAATAGATTATACCGGACTACTATCGAATTAGAAATTACGGTTATTCAAGTTTGGACTCCAACTAAAAGTTAATCAGTAGAACCACATAAAAACGAGTTACATCAAAATTCAGCTTATTCAATTCTGTGTCAATCTATAGTTACCAATTTATTTTTTATTATGCCTTCTATTTTTATTATCGTGAGAACAAGATAGGATTATTTTTTAGTTTGGCAAACTATCGCTCTCTTTGAGATTCTATAAATAAAGAACGGGTGTTTTTTTATTTATAGATTATATATTATATAATTTATTTATTTATTATCCAAACTCTAATATCCATAATTTATAATCCGATAGTACTCCTGTGATTTTCTGTGAGCCCGTAGTACCTCGGAGGCCTCTGTCGATCTCCTTGGCGTAGTGCTTAGCACATCGCGCTTCGACGCCAGGGGTCCCGGATTCGAATCCAATCGGGCAAGATATTGATTTGTCCTTAATGGGAAAATTGAGAATTTAGTAAATGTGATAGTATATGTGAAAACAAATATTGATTGATTGATTTGCTTCATTTTACTTCGCTTCTTGTGCCACTTTTGGCTAATTTGCGAAGATAGGGATGAGTGATGAAATTATGAATGAACACTCACAAACATCCATGCCCAAGCCAGGATTCGAACCCAAACCTCTGGCGTTGAAGTGCGATGTGCTAACCACTACGCCAAGGAGGCCGGTTTGTGGAAACAAAGAAAGAGATCGAAGGGGGGGGGGGGACTACCTCTTATGGGTTTTCCTTTCATATTTAAAAAATACAGAAAAGCAAAAATAAACCAAATCTGTCAATCAATTCTTTCTTTGTAACTCTTTCACTATGCAATTCTTCTTTAGCATGCAACGTTTCTTATTAAAATCATAATACGATTTATGAAATGATGAAATCTGAAATTCTAATTAGAACACGGACAACCTTCTTTGTAATATATCGATCATGTTTCAGAAAAATGAATTTTTACAATACTTTTGCATGTGCAATTTTCCCCTCTTTTAAAAGTAGCATGTTTTAATTATGTTACTAATCATTAAAGGAATACCTCAATACCATCCCGAAGTATGATAATTAATATTTACCCCTCAAAGTAATGAAACACTTTCCCTCTCTGAAACTCGCATAGAAATGATAGCGGCCGTTTGCTTCTGCCAAGCCCCGAACGAACATAACCGAAGGGGCACCGAACATAACCGATCCTCCCACATGACGTCACGCGTTCGTGCATGATCGGCAATTTTCGGATGGCGCTACCTTATAGTATATTAAGTTACCTTGAGTAAATACAGGTAATGGACAAAATAATATGAACACCAATGCAATTGCAGAAAACTTGTATTAGTAGGGGGTTGGGCCCCCCTTGCCTGAATGACAGCTTGTATCCTACGTGGATAGACAAATAAAGGTCCTGTACAGTGTGAACTGGAATACGTAGCCACTCCTCGCACAAAACAGTCTCAAGTTCCGAAAGTGTCATTGGAGGTGGAAACCGATTACGCACTTTGGCCTCCAAAATACCCCACAAAGGCTCAATGATGTTAAGATCGGGGGACTGTGGACACCAGATGAGATGTTCTACCTCATCACTGTGCTCATCAAACCATGCATCAACGCACCTAGCAGTGTGAATAGGGGCGTTATCATCTTGGAAGATGGGGCATGCATCGGGAAACAAAGTCTGAACCATGGGATGGAGGTGGTCACCCAGGATGGTGCAGTACTTCTCTGCGTTGATTCTCCCACCAGGGACGGCGACAGGGGTGGGCACGGGTGGGCAAGCGCCCACCCAAAAATTTCTGTGCCCACCCGATTGCCCACCCAATCAAATTCAATAAGTATATATACTCGGGGATATATGAATGATTAAATATTTAAGTGTAACCTGGTGTTCATAACATGTATATTTTACTTGTGAATATTATCTATGCTGGAAATGTTCACACATTATCAACCCATAAAATGCCACTTTTGTCATTGTGGAAACAAAACTGTGATCAAATTAATACTTCCATGTTTAAAAGCAGCTAGTAGGCTTAGGAGGTTCAAAATTATGCAGGGTATGATCAAGATTACATCAGAATTTAGGGTGAACTTGAGGACTGCAGCTCTGGGCCTCCACTACGTATATATATTCCGACCTGGCTATGGTTAAAATAATCTCCAAATAAACAAATCTAAACATCATCTTAGCGTTACTTCCACCAGCAACACAATAAATTATTTCGACTTTTTAATGAATATTAGAATAATTTAATTAAGAAGACTTAGTTAGATGGGAAGGCCATGTGACACGAATGGCAGAGGAAATAATAGTTTACAGGATTCTTGTTGGGAAACCTGATGGTAAGGGACCAGTAGGAAGGCTAAGACGAGGATGGAGGGATAACGTTGAGATGGACCTAAAATAAATCGGTAAGGATGGGAAAGATTGGATTGATCTTGCCCAGGATAGGGACAGATGGAAGGCTTGTGTTGCTGCAGACATAAACCTTCGGGTTTAAGTATGCTATAGAGCAGGCATGCCCAACGCGTCGATCGCGATCGACCGGTCGATCGCGGGACGTTTTTTGGTCGATCGCAGTTATCTATTGTAATTATACGAGTATACGTTATTTGAATTCAACTTCTATAATGTATAATGGCTGAGTAGGTACAGTGCCTCTCAAAAGTTTTAGGACAACGACATTTTAAACTAGGCAACTCAATTTACACAAGGCGTTGGTGGGTTGCGTGTAGAGTTAGGCTCAATTTCAGGGTTGCCACATGCATAATAGATATTTGTGAAATACGCGAAAGAAATGAAAAGAAGTATTTTTGTATACAATTATTAAAAATATCAATATTATATCGCAAATGACGAATTTCTATCTAAAAGCAAGAAGTTAGGTTTTCTTGTATTTCATCGCTCATGAGCCTAAGGAAAGGATAAGAGGTTAGAGGAAACGAAAGACGACAAAGGAAAGGATAAAGAGAAAGCGAAAGGAGAAGAGGAAAAGTAGAGGAGAAAAGAAAGAGAGGATAAACGAGTAGAGGATAAGTACTGAGAAGAAAGGAAAAATCGAGGAGGGATGAGGAAAATGGAGCAAAGAAGAGATTTGATTTGATTTGATTTGATTTAGTTTATTTTACTTCGCGTTTTGTGCCTCTTGGCTAATTTGCGAAGATGGGGATGAGTGATGAAAATGATGAAATTGATGAATGGACATTCACAAACAACCAAGCCCGACCGGGATTCGAACCCGGGACCCTTGGCAAAGAAGGGAGGAGGAAACCGAGACGAGAGGAGAGGAGAGGAGGAGACGAGAAGAGGGGAGTGGAGAGTAGGGTAAAAGAAAGTAAAAGGAAAGAATGAAAAGAAGAGGAGAAGAGTGCATTGGAGTCGGAAATCTAAGACAGGAGAGGAGATAAGAGGAGTGGAGAAGAGTGGGATGGAGACAAGATGCGAGAAAAATAGAGATGGTGATATGAGATAAAAGCAGAGGAGAAGGAGGGGAGAGAAGAATAAGAAGGGGAAGAGAAAATAGAAGACAATGGAAACGAAAGGAGAGAAGAGGTAGTTGGAGAAAATATCGTCTCGGCGTCAAGAATTGAATTCGACATGAAACAAAACACTCAATAATGTTTTGAAACATATTGCAAAATGTATTAGATCGGTGCCATATGCCTTTTGGCTGAGTTTAGAGCAAGATGAAATCTTTCACGTAAGATCATTGATTTTACCTGCGATTATACCACTAAAAACATGAATGTAATTTTAACATTTATAAGAATTATCCAATTTTTCTCGACTCGTTGAAATGAAGATGTTGTAATTTAATATTTCCCCTCCCCCATCGTTAATTCCAAACTGAATCACACAGCGTGGACAATGAACACAAAGGGATATGTCTAAAACCTACGAAAAGTTTCTGCCACCGGAGGGGTTTGAACCTACGACCACCAGGTTGACAATCCTTAACGGTAACCATTACCCTACAAGCTGTCGCTCCTGAAAGCAGGTAGAAGGAGCTGACCAACGTGAAATGTAGATGCAACTCTCCTCCTTCATGTAATGTGCAAAGAATACTTGTTTGTAACAAAGAAAACGAAAGTAGAACGAATCGGCGAAAATATTTAACGGAGAAAACTCTTCATTCGATATTTGCGGAGGTATCCTTGCATTGATCTCGAGTGGGAAAAGGGGTAAAATTAGTATATCCTGAATTGCCACAAATATAAAGAGTTATTTCATTAATATTTGTCAATGTCTTTAAACGAGTACAGAATTATCGTTAGAGTATCATAATTGATGATCTTATATATGAAAATATCCCTTTGAAAGTGTGTCAATTCATTTATTTGTTTTTTTATATATACATTCCAGATGCAGAACAATGTAGTCACTATACACTGCTATTAAAAATAATGTTATCATGTTCTTGTTTAATGAAAGGGAAAAATGTTTTCTAGTATGGAGGATCGAACCTGGGACCGCAATCAATGCTTTCAAGAACTCTAACCAATACACTACGCCCTTCGTTTCCCTTGGAGCAACAATTCTTAATCATTCCCTCGCCTCAATATTGTAAACGTTATCCTACAAAAGAAAAGTTCAATACCCTGATATAGCTCTGTACTTCTAGAATTACTTTATACACATGCATTTAACTCTGAATTTATTTCTGCGTATTAGTATATCTAAGCTTGTGAATAATTTATTTTTAATTTCATAACGATTACATGAACATTTACGAAATAGTTCCTTACAACTTGGAATCTAGTAAATAGATACTTTCAAGTCTTCAAATTAATTTTAGACTACTAGATTTTTGCAAGGGAATTGTATATGTGATCCGTTTCCAGTCATTCATTGCTGAAGCAAACGTTTTAAAACTCTGTGGAATTTTCATTCTGAGATAAGTTTCTTTACTTGCTACATGTATGCGAACTACACTCTGTCCCACTTATCTCTGGAGCAGGTGAAGAAAAACAAGTATGTGAGCAGCGATGAACACGTGAGAGGAACGGGATTGCGTGGAGGGAGGAAAGCCACTGCAGTTACCAGCCTTCCCAGCAGCGTGCACTGTTTCGCTCTGTCCAGTCGATCCCCCCCTTCTTCCCTCTCCCCTTCTTTTTTGCTATGCTCGGCTTTGCTCCAGAGATGCTGGGACAGGACACAATTAATTGTTTTCGCAAAAAGTATCTCTGTGTGCCTCACATTTCATTCTTACTCACATGAAAAAATGTCAATTTGCATTCAGGGCTAGTTTCACAGTTACAAACTCTTTTGTCCTCGATGAGAAGTTTAATATAAATAGGCATTTTGTTTATAATTTTGAAATTGAGGTCTAAGGTTAGAATCCTCATATTTAGGGATTGAACTCTTAAACTAAGAGGTTCGAAGATACGTCCTCTTCTTTGTGCGTGACCTTTTTTATTTCTTTCTCTATTCATTATTCATCTCATCGTGGCGATTAGCCAAAAGTAAAATAAGAAAAGTCCTCCTCCTTGACTGTGCTGTCTAAGGCGCTGTGCTTTGGACTCCGACTGCGGGACGTCATGGGGTCATGGGTTCGAGTCCGCCTGTGTTCAGTCTTAGGGTTCTCGGCCTGGGTATAGGACTGGTAGCAACCCACCATCGTGAGGAAATTGGGGAGCTACGAGTGAGTAGCGTAATCGGGTCTGGGAAATCTATAATGGCTGGGCTTCGACGGGCCGATCCCACGTCACCCCATTGGCGGTTGAAGATCTCCACACCTCTAGGTAGGACTGGGAGGATTATCGAGCCATGTGTTATTATTATTATTATTATTATAAAAATAAGAAAATACAAGGGAATGAAGAAAAATAGATTTTTTAAATATTTATCTATAATAAAGAAACCATTCAGTTTTAATTTGTTTTTCATGGATCTATCACCACTACTACGCTGTAATCCCGATAAGTATATTACATGTTACAGGATAAAGCACGTGTTACTATTCGAATACTTATTTAATAAGCTTTTTGTTTGTCAGGAATTATGACTTAAACTTATGCATGTTGAGCTAGTGCCCACCTAGCCGCCTCTGATGAAAGCTATCATTCTTCAGATTCTTTTTAAAATTCGACTCTGGTCACTTGTAACTTGCTGTGTGCAGAGGTTGTGCATCGACGCCGCACAGTGTTTTGCGATAAGAAGTGGCCTTGAATATAGCGTGAGTCACTTTGAACGCGAGCAAGCTACGTTACCAAGCTTGCCTGCCTTTGAAAACAAAGTCATTTTTTTTCACCCTTTCCGAACGCGATTGCTATTGTAGAAGTATATATTCTCTCAAAAGAGCAAGAAAGAAAATTCGACCAATGTTCTCCCGTCGTTTTCTAAACATAGAATTAAATGAATTTTCAATGGCGCTCGGACAATTTGAACTGTTTTGTAATCTCTCACTCCCTCCCTCCCCCATCTCTCTCTCATATATATATATATATATATATATATATATATCTATATAAAATTTTGGGTCTGGCCCCTTCCTCAAAGAAATCCTCGATACGTGCCTGGTATACGTCAATGACAGAAATGCAAGCAATATTTTTATTTATTTTTAACCCAATTAAAGGAATGTGTAAGAATTTAAAATAAATTAGAAAGAGTGGAACTCTGTTGCTCTACCTTAAAAATTGTTGTTCTTCGATGAAGAAAAATAAGAAGCATTTAGTCCAGCACCTTAACACAGTGTCCCACGAGTATCTCTTGACAAACACTGTCAAATGTGATGTGATTTCATGAATAAAACTTTTCCCCTGTCTACGTATAACGGTTCTCACATTTGGCAGTTCGCAAACATTTTTGCAAACGGTGTAATTATTTCGTGTTACCTTGCGCAACAGCATATACATTTCATAAGACTGTTCTGGACAAGAGACTTGCGTCAGTAAAAAAGGATTTCGTCTGTTATAGTATCACAGGAAGAAAGCATCGTTCTGCAATGTTCAAGCCTCTAGATATTTTGCATTCCCATTCATAATATCTAATCACAATAATAAGTTAGAAGAACTAACTCGTATTTTCACAACTACTAATATTCTAGTTTTTCATCATCACATCAAATTATTTCTCGAAGATAGCTGCTATTGATTGATTGATTTAGTGTTTTAAGTCCACTTTATGCACAGTAAGGCTAATCGGGACTGGACCTACAGTTTAAAGTGGGGTCCGAACCACTATGTGACTCCACCGGGAATCGAACCCGAGACCCCTTGATTACAAGGCAACGCGGAAAGTATTTACAATACCGGGCCCTTCTGTAATTTCTATGCTACGTCTTATACTCACGAAATAATTAGTCGCGATGATTTATCTCAGGTCAACATGTTTGGGTGAGGTAAAGAAATTGTTAATTAACGTGAAGAAGTTGTAAAATACGCTTTTCAATTCTCGCAATGATACTCCGTATTCAAGTATGGGAGCCATATTTGTTGGTATGAACAATTGACGCTCGCAATTAGTTACGCTGTCTACAGCATTGCCACACTGTTGATTTCATACTTGGAGAGCATGGAAATGCGTCGAGGATGACGAAGAAGACGACAGTGACAGTGACAACCACCATGTAGAAGAACATGTGGAATGTGGACTGATTTGATTACAGGTAAGTTTGGCAACAGTGCATCGATCGTAAAATTGCAGGATACGAAAATGGCGTCTTCGATGATGAACGTTTGCCGTTAAAGTGCTATGAAAATAAAATTTTTTATCGGTTCGTTTTCACAATTAGCTCAAAACCATTCACGAATAGCCCCACTGACCATTCTCGGTAAGGTTAGGTTAGGCAAACATAGTTAAAATTTGGGGTCGTAAAACCATGCACGGGTAGACCCACACACCATTGACGGATAGCCCCACGAACCATTCACGGTGGTTACATTAGGTTAGGTTAAGCAACGCAAGCATAATTAAAATCAGGAATGTATATTTCTTTTTTTTAAGTATTGGAAACACAAAATTTTCCGAATTTAGCTTATTTGGCAATTTCTACACGTGACCCCAAATTTTAACTTCAAATTCGTGATTAGGAGGCCTCTATTAGTGAGTATGCGAAATATTACAAAAATCGGGGAGGGGTCCGGTATTGTAAATTCTGCGCCTTTGGGGAGGCTGACAGCTGCTATACTACAAGAAAGCAAGTCAAAATTAAAGTAAAAGTTTAACTACATGTATACCCAACGATATTTCAATATTGGAAGGAGAGAATACTTAAAAATTGATCCTTCAACGGAAGGTAAAAGCGTGGTGTAGTGGCTAGTGTTCTCTATTGGGCTACTAGCGGTACTAGGATCGATCCTCCTTACGAAGTGTTCTCTTTTTTCAATTCTCATTTTATTAGGCATGGTGGCATTATTTGAAATAGCAGTGTATAGTGACTACATTGTTCTGCATCTGGAATGTATATATAAAAAAACAAATAAATGAATTGACACACTTTCAAAGGGATATTTTTATGTATAAGATCATCAATTATGATGCTCTAACGATAATTCTGTACTCGTTTAAAGACATTGACAAAGATTAATGAAATAACTCTTTATATTTGTGGCAATTCAGGATATACTAATTTTACCCCTTTTCCCACTCGAGATCAATGCAAGGATACCTCCGCAAATATCGAATGAAGAGTTTTCTCCGTTAAATGCGAGGCGCATCCAGAAAGTAAGTTTCCCTATTTTTTTAAAAAAAAAAAACCAACACAGTTTCAAGAAACCATTTATTGGCAACAGGTACAGCAAAGGTTCAGCTATTTTTCAACATAGCAACCACCAGAATTGAGACACTTGTCGTATCGTGGTATCAACTTTTGGATCCCACTGTCGTAGAACTCTGCCGCATGTGAATGGAACCAGCGTGTGACACACGTCTTCAGCTCTTCGTCGATGCTAAAACGCTCACCGGAGGACAGGAATTTCTTGATGTTGAGGTACAAGAAGACGTGAAAATCGCTGGGAGCCAGATCAGGACTGTAAGGTGGATGATCAAACAACTCCCAGCTAAATTCCGTCAAAACAGCTGCTGTGCGCCGAGCCGTATGTGGACGAGCATTGTCATGGAGGAGCACAACACCTCTTGTTTTGAATGGCACGTCGTAATTTCCTTAGTGTTGCACAGTAATGGTCAGCGTTCACCGTTTCACCTCTGGGGAGGAAGTCAATGAGCAAAATGCCCTTCCTGTCCCAAAACACGGTGCACATCAATTTCTGTACCGACAGCGTCTGTTTGAATTTCTTCTTGACCGGAGATCCGCTATGCCGCCAATGCATTGACTGCTGCTTGGTTTCCGGGGTAAAGTGCGAAATCCACGTCTCATCGCCCGTGACGATCCTGTCGAGGAAATCATCGCCGTCATCATGGTACCGTTGCAGGAATGTCAGTGCTGCTCCTGAACGTTTCATTTTGTGTTCGGCTGTCAGGTTTTTCGGCACCCACATGGAACACAATTTTTTGAACAGCAGGCGCTGCGTGACAATCTCATGCAACGCGGATCGCGGTATCTGCGGAAAAAGGCTACTCAACTCCGTAATCGTGAAGCGACGGTTCTCTACGATGCGCTGCCGCACCAGCTCAACCAGATCATCAGTGATGAGGGACGGACGCCCACTGCGCTCTTCATCATGGACACTTTGACGACCTTCCGAAAACTGCCGACACCAGCGACGCACCATCTGCTTACTCATAATGTTCGGCCCATAGACCTCACAGAGCTGACGATGAATGTCAATTGGCGCAATGCTTTGTGCATTCAGGAACTTTAACCATTACCCTACAAGCTGTCGCTCCTGAAAGCAGGTAGAAGGAGCTGACCAACGTGAAATGTAGATGCAACTCTCCTCCTTCATGTAATGTGCAAAGAATACTTGTTTGTAACAAAGAAAACGAAGGTAGAACGAATCGGCGAAAATACGAGGCGCATCCAGAAAGTAAGTTTCCCTATATTTTTCCCGTGAAAGTAAACATAATGAGCCTTGTAAATTGCGCATGCCCAGCAGAGCTAAGACGTATCAATCATATGCCAGGCGGACAGATCCCACCCGGCGCCAGTAGCGAGGCAGCAGTGGTCCGAAGTGGAAGATCGTATTCCTTCTCCCTGAGAAAACCCTTCAAGGGGGTGCAGAAATTCCACTGCCCCAACTCCCAATGTCAACTTTTTTTACGCGTTTTACATTTCGCGAAATCTAAAATAATTTGTAATATAATATTATATATATGGAATTTAGAACAGTGATAATAACTTCTTTTAGTTATTTTATGACTAACAATTATTATTATATTTGCGATCTTGTTTACGTGTTCATGAAGACAAATATTCGTTACTAGTTTTTGCTGGCAACGTACCCATAGATGAATCCTTCTGCTTTCGGTTGAACTCGGCTATTTTCGGGAATCACGCAAGCTCGGAAAGCACAGCTTTTTGTAGAAGCTTTGTGGACGGGTTCCACCAGAATTTCACGCTTCGCCATGTGACTCCTTCGGAGGCCTTATTTTCCCGCAGAACGGCTGCAAGCATTGAGGCTGGTGCTTGCTACAGAGCTGCTGGGGGAGTTTGCGGCCGCATTTTTTCGCGAAATCGAGTGCGATGGAAACTAAATACGGTTAGAACAGTAAGTACATTAAATGATATTCGAATTATGCAAGCAGTGCTTGCATTGCTTGTACTATATCTTCGCCTCTGGTCCTGGAGGTGATTGTTCATCTCTGCTGTTATCTGAGACAGTGTTGTCTTGTGCTTTCGAGTCACTATTCGCTTCAACACACGTCGATCCCTGTTGGATAACTTTGTTTTTCGCCCACTATTCTCCTTTTTGCAGACGTTGTCTTTCCATGTTATCTGTAGGCTGTCAGAACAGTTGACACTGTGCTCCGTGCTACACCAACAAGTGTAGCTGTTTTTGTCACAGATGCTCCAGCCAGGCGGGCTCCTATGATCATGCCTCTTTTGAAGTCTGAAAGGTCGGACATACCTGCATTTGACGGATAGCTGACTGCTCGCATGCAACTCTCACACCAGCTTCTGATAGACTGATATGTTTGCTTTCATCGCCACTAGATGGTTGAAATCTCTGCTGAGTGTTGTTCCTTTTCCACGACGGCGTATATAGGTCTTTGCAAACCAAGGTGTTCATATTATTTTGTCCATTACCTGTATATTGTCTATGCAAATATTAATTTTGAATTATCTAATATATGTATTACAATCAACTTTAAGTGTATAATTCATTGAGAACTGTAACCTTAGATTTGTGCTGATTTCGAACTATCATGGCTAATGAACTTACCACCAGGTATTCATTTCTAGTCTGTGCCAACAGGCTTTATTGAATATGGGATTTGTTTTAAACCCATTCGCCTTACGTATCGCGGTTCATAAATAATGTATAGTATTCGATGTAATTCATGAGGAATACTGGAAATTATATTAAAGGCGAAAAGAGACGGTGATTACAAAATTGTCAACAGATAGCAGGAGCACAAAAATTTATTCTTAACTCTAAAATATTTATAATGTAAAAGATAAATTAACAGATGTAAACGTACATTATTGTATATTATTATACTTTCTAATATTAATGAAAGTAGAAGGTAAATACGTTGCAGAAACTATAGATATTGATATTGAAATTGAGCTTTCCACATGTAGATACTGGAGGTTATATGACTAGGGTACATGGGTCTGTAGTTTTAATGAAAAGCGACAATTTCACCAAACTATAGTCAGCTGCCAAAATTGCCATTTCCACCAACTTCCGAAACCAACTAGACCAATCAGCAGTACTTCTCCAGATGTTGTACTTACATCGACTTCCCTCCTTACAAATAGCAACGTGGATGTACTTGAACCCATTGGTAGCGATCACGCACCTATTATCTTTACAGTTGACGCACCTGCACCAACTCCTCACAAACCTTTTCTCATAACAAGGTACTCCTACGATCAAGCAGACTGGGAAAATATCGTAATACAATCGAAAACGCAGATACGCCAACAAACGATAGGGATCTGGATGATGTAGTCCCATTACTCACTTCTGCCTTAACTGAAGCTGCGAAAAGTACCATCCCACTTCAAACCATCAATCTATATAAACCAAAATTACCGTCGAACTATCTAAAACTGATTTCAGCCTCTAGGCGTGCCTTCCGAGAGTATGTTGTAGCAAGAAATCCTGAAGCGTTACGGCATCATAGACAACTCCTCCACACGGTACAAAACTATATCATTGCATATAAAAGAAGGAATTGGATAAAAACGTGCAATACATTGGCTGAAACATCCCATACATCCAAATACTGGCAGCAATTTAACAAACTCACAGGGAAAAGGTCAAGAACTACATATCCCATTATAGTCGATGGGAAATCCGTAGACGACGACCAAGAGAAAGCCAACGCCTTTGCACACCACTTTCAAGAAATCTTCACACCACAAACTGAACCATTACACAAAACAACCCAATCACGTACAGTATAACGTGTCTCAAACCCATATAACCGAGCTCTCAAACCTAACAATGACCATATTATGGATGAAAACGAACCTCTAACCTCCCCTATAACACCAGAAGACATCGCATGCGCCATATCTCGGAAAAGAAACACTGCTCCAGGCTTCGACTCGGTAACCTACCGACTCGTCAAAGAGGCTCCAAGAACCTTTCTGCTAATCCTAGCCACCACATATACCTATATACTACGAACAGGCTACTTCCCGACAGAATGGAAAGTTTCCAAAATGCTGCTCTTCGCCAAACCCTGGAAACCTGTTCGCGAAGTATGTAAGAGGATACAGACCAATACAGCTCACATCGACCCTCAGCAAAATCTTTGAAAAAGTACTTGTACGCAGATTGCACCAACACCTTTCATCCAAGAAGCTCCTACCTGCACATCAAGCAGGCTTCCGACCATCCATCAGCCTCAACGACCAACTTCTGAGATTGATAACAACTATAACAAACCACTATAACAAGTCCTTGCCATCGTGTCTTCTTTTATTCGATCTCGAAAAGGCGTTTGACAAAGTATGGCATTCGGGATTAATATATAAACTCCACAAATTCCAACTTCCTCAATGCTACATTCGCCTTATCCATTCGTTCCTGGCAGGCAGCATGGCATACATCTCTCTGAACTCGGCAACATCCTATCCAATCTTCTTGCACACAGGAGTTCCGCAGGGGTCTGTTTTGTCACCGCTGTTATATTTAATGTATGTAACAGATATGTCGACCATGGATAACAGCACACACGTATTCCAATTTGCAGATGACACTGCTTTCCTAACTCTTGGGAAATCCATTCAATCCATTAATAAAACACTCCAAAAGGCTGTAGACTCCTTTATTCGCTGGTGCAACCAATGGAAACTATCAATAAACTCTTCAAAAACTCAGGCAGTAGTTTTCCTACCTCCCCACTGTCGCTCCAAAGTACACCGAAACCCCAAACTCTTGGAGATTAAAATAGAGGGGAGACGCATCTCACCTTCAAATCACGTAACATACCTTGGGGTTACCATAGATGAAAAACTGACCTGGCGTCCACACTTAGAAAGGATAAAGAAGAAGGTAAAGAACCGCCTAAACCTATTATGGAAACTGGTGGGTACATCTTGGGGATTACACCCGACAACAGTCCTAACCACCTACAAAATGTTCTTGCGCCCAGCCATCATTCAAGGGCATATTGCTTGGATTGACGCTTCTGCCTCCTTCTACGACCAACTGGAAATCTTTGAACGGCACGTATTTAGATTGGCTTTCCGGATTAAATTACCTTATCCCACAGCACTACTGTATGACAGAATTTCCTTCCCGACTATTTTGTATCACATAGAGAGCCTTCGCCAAGGGTACATAAACAAAGCCATGATATCCGAAAACCCGGTATTCTGGAATACCATTCATCTTGATATCCGACACGATGCAGCACCTACACATATTTATACGCCATTACAACACCTGCTCACCATGTATTCTAGTTATCTAGATGATCTAGACCCACAGAAACACGAGTACGATATATATCATCCATCGCAGTTATCACGCCATATTTATCCCACCACTACAGCCTAAGCAGTACCAACAATACTCCGACTCCAAATATCGAAATCCATATTTACAATCTACTCAACCATGCCCAAAAGTAAGTTAACACATACGAATCACCAATCTTAATAAGAAAAATATTGCGCAATATAAAAAAGCACTTAGACCATCCAAAATGATGAAAGATACATAACTTACAATGAAATCACTTACCGAAGTGAAAGCATAACCCTCTCAACAGGTTATTAAAAAAAAAAATAGTTTTAATGCGATTAACCTAGAGGTAGAAAAGAAAAAAAATTCATCATTCATCCTCCGTTTTTGGCAGCCTGTATATAAGTTAATGGCTAATTGAAACAATATACGAATAATGTTGAAGTAGGTTATTGCAATGGCAATTCATTCTGAAATAAACAGAACCTGCCACATAATTTGCCCTTAAAAATTAATGTAGGCTAATATATTGAATTTGTCCTCCTCCGTGGCGCTGTGCTTTGGACTCTGGCTGCGGGATGGCATAGGTTCGAGTCCGCCTGGGTTCTCGACCTGTCTATAGGACCGGTGGCAACACACCAACGTGAGGAAATTGGGGCTTGAGTAGCGCAACCCGGTCTCTGAAATCTCCTACAACGGCTTGGGGTTCGATGTGCTGACCCCACGTCACTCCAATACCGGTTCAAGATTTCCACACCCAGGCCACCGTTAGGGGTGTGCGACGCGTGCCACCGCACAGGGTCTCGCGCTTATAAATCAGTAATTCATGTATTTCTTGTGCGTGCAAGCGAGATTGCATTCGAATAGAGGGAAGAGAAACATAATTCCTGTGAAACGAAAAAATCCACCATAACAAAGTTGAATTTCTCGTTGAAAGTTGAATGGCTTTCTTGTCAAGCCATCTGTCAGAATTTGTCGACAAGGAACAGCGAAGTACTTGTGAATACAACTTTCCTCGATTTGCTGTCGTATATTATTACTCGACAGAGGACAAACACCTTAGAATGATTATTTGTCTACTCTTCAAGCTGAGGAACAACCAGGGGCGGCGCCAGAAATTTTCGGCTGGGTGGGCAGAAGCTCCATATTGATAGATTAGGGTGGGCAGTATAAATTTAAGACCATATATATGTGCATGTAAGACGTATATGTATCCCCATTTCTCTTACACTTCCGATTTTCTTCTTGCTTCTTTTCCCTTTCCTTTTCTTGTTTTCCTCTTTATTCCTTTCTAATCTATTCTCGCAACTTGTTCCATTTCCTTTCGCGTTGTCTGTGATGGACAGAATTATTTCAACGAAGTGTTTATCCATGCGATGCGCAGCCATACATTCACTGTCACATTCTTTCATGCATGTTAATATTATGAAATACCGTAAATGTGAATTAGGTTTAAGCTTGTGTTGCATCACATTTTGCCATTCGAGAAAAAAAAAATAAAAGGCACATACTTGATTTTATGTATTCGGCGACAGTGATAGAAAGTGCGATGGTAGACAATCGTGATGTTTCTCGTAATTTAAATGCATGTTCCTGAGCATAGTATTTTCATCGTATGAGTTATCTTACTCCTTGGGGGGTCGCTTTTCTTAGCTTACAATTTTTGTACAACTGACAAATCTATCTGAATGTTTGCAGTAGGGGCGATTGGGTGCCAACATTGGAGGGGCAAGGGCAATAGCTATACTTTATTTTGGTAGAAAAGGCTTAGCATAAAGAGGTCATAGTGCGGGGGCAAAAAGTGACAAGATGTACCAGGGGGAACTGCATCCCCCCCTCCCGCTCCCCCTAATTAAAATGAACGTCTTATTAGGAATGATTTAAAACACACACAGAAAATAAATTCTTTGTTCATTGTCCATGAAGTATTCCTAGGCTAATGAAAGGCTATTTTGACAAAATATCACTCATAAGTAATAAACAAGTAAGATTGAGAAATCTGTTCAGAATTTAAGAGATTATTAGCTAAAGCCCCTATCACACGGAACTGGATTTCTATTTGGAATGCTCTAGTTGACGCTGGACTGGCTACCCATTTGCTAGTTTTCGCCTCACACGGTACTTGTTATACTGTACTTGTCGATAGTCTTTCGTTCCCATAATGGCGGCCGCGCGAGATGTAAACAACGTATCACTTCACACTTTTAAAATACGATAACTATCCAACCGAGAGGAATATCGCATCGCATTAAATGATTTTAGGTAGAGAAGAACGGCGCTGATAAAATACGTACTTTACAACGTTTACTATACACGTATGGAAGAATATTTTAGCTTTTTCAATTGTAAACATGCCTTTCGTGTTGTATGCACTCGGAAGCCACAGACAAAAAAAAGCTACTTCACAAACTCACAGAATATCTTCACATGGCCAAACTTTGCTCTGATTGGCTGTTCCAGAGAATCTAGTCGAAGAAGTTAGTAGCAATTAGAACATGTCCTATTCCTCAAAACCAGTCAAGCAGTCAGCCAGGCGACCATGATTACTACCCAGAAAGTCAGTTCATCGCCAACTAGGGCATTCCAACTAGAAATTCAGTTCCGTGTGATAGGGGCTTAAGTTGCTATTCGTTTTCTGAACTAAGTCATGTTACTCATGCGGGAGAAGCAATACACGTATGGTTACATGAACATATTTTTTGAGGTAACAAACTTATTTAGGACACAAGGAATTCATGGAAGTTGATCACCGTGCCAGTAATAATTCATCTATTTTTCATAGATGACTTGGGTTGTATGGCGTGACCATTTCGAACACACTAGAATGTCAACCTCTGTCCTGTACAGCATACCCTTCAAACTTTATCCTTGCAGGGTAACGAGTCCCTGGCGCCTGGAGCCACAGTCGAAGTAATAATTTATTGGGGGTTTGTATTTTGAGTGTCAGCGTGTGTTTGTTTTCGCCCCTTCGTCACTTTCATCTAATCACCATTATCGTCGTCATTATCAAAATTAGCAGAAAAATGGCTTTAAAAACAAATCATCCAACTTACTCTTCCAAAAATTGAAGTTTCGTTAGTACATAACCACTTCGAAAGTTGAGGTGGTAGTTTCTACTAATGAAACATAACATATTGCACAGTGTTCATTAGTAGATCAAGGCAGCTAATTCCGTGAACAATGACGTTGTTTCCCAAAAGTCTCAAATATTTGTCTCGGGCAATACACCCTCTTAAAATTGAAGCATCTTCTGTGGTGGTGAAATGACACGTTTGTTGCGAATTCTTTCTGTATATTTTTTCTCCGGTGGATAACGCTATCGCGTTTTAATGAAGAAGTCATTTGTTCGACTCCCCCTCCTCTGGTGGAAGCACAATGCACACTGCTTCGGACTACACGTTAAACTGTAGGGTTAGTCCCGATTAGCCTATCTGAATATAAATTGGGCTTAAAACCAAAAACGTCTTGTGGATACTTCGTGACATAACTTTTTTCTTCACTTCAGCTGCATCTACAGATTCTGTCAACATTTTCGGCTGATTCATGTGGCAAAAAATATGTGTCGAACGAGAATTTCTAAATAGGGGAAAGTTGCATAAATCGCACCCCCAGTACTATCTGGCAATGTACGGTTGCTGCTGCCACCTAACAAGAGTAGGCTCAAGTAGACAAGGTACCCATCATTCCTCAGTTGCCTCGTGGTTGTCGGAGACTAAAGAAGACTCGTACAACGTAAACAATTTTTCAGCTGCTGTTGATGTAAGGATTGTGAACAGGAAGGTAAGAGTTCTGAATTCTTTCTTGCGTAATTGTCAAGGGTAAATGATTTGCGGATTCAATGTTTGCAGTTCATCTTGTGTGGAAACGCTGATAGTTCCATTTCACCATCGTGGACAAGTATCCTATATCGCACCACAAAGTAGTTGCTGAAATCGCACCGATGCGATTTAAGCTACTGCTACATCCAAAGTTCTTTTCTCCTTGTTTCTTGCAGATTATTTCATCATGAGTAAAAGGAAATACGGCGTGTGGCAACCAGACGACATGAAAAAGGCGTTGCAAATTTTTAAAGAAGGTAAAATAGGTGTGAATGAGTGCTGCAGGCAGTTTAAAATCCACAAGAAAACATTCAAGAGACACTTGGAGGGTAAAGTGAAAGAATGAACTTGTTCACCATATCTTGATGTTTGAGGAACATTTATTCGGCCTCAGTATATCAGATGTGAGGAAACTAGCTTATCAAATAGCAGAGAAGAACAGCTTGCCACACAGATTCAATAAGGACAAACAAATAGCTGGAAAGAAGTGGTACTACAGCTTTATGAAGAGACACCCTACTTTAGGTTTGCGTCAACCCGAGCGTACGTCTATTGCAAGGGCACGAGGGTTCAATAAAGAAAACGTCGATGATTTCTTCAATTTGTTGCAGAACGTAGTGGATGACAATAAAATTGATTCCTTACATATGTTTAATGTGGATGAATCAGGCTTCTCGACAGTTCAGAAGCAACCACGAAAGGTACTCGGCAAAAAAGGAAAGCATCAGATTAGTGTGTTGTCGAGCGGAGAAAGAGGAGTCAATACAACGTTTGTATGTTGTACCGGCGCTTCTGGAAGGTTCGTGTCACCAACGATAATTTTCAAACGCCAGAGACATCATCCTTCCCTTGCAGTTTGAACCTCTCCAGGAAGCATTGTGGAAATCTCTGACAGTGGCTACATTAATTCACAGCTGTTTGTTACGTGGCTACATCACTTTATAAAGCATGTAAAACCATCACAAGAAGATAAGGTATCGCTGTTACTAGATGGACATACTACGCATTCAAAAAACTTGGAAGCAGTGGAACTTGCTAGAGAAAATGGAGTAATCATGGTTCCGCTACCAGGCCATACTACGCACCGCCTACATCCCCTGGACGTGGCCATCTTCAAACCATTGCAGGTGTACTTCGACCAAGTAATTAAGAAATGGATGCGGACGAATCCAGGTTTGTGTATTGCCCAATTACAGGTGTGTGCACTTCTGTCAGAAGCTTACAGTAAGGTTGCAACTATTGCTAATGCAGAGCAGGGTTTTCGTGCAACTGGAATATGGCGAGTTGATAGAGGGGTGTTTACTGAATCTGATTTTGCTGCTGGCGTAAACCTGGACATCCAAGTCGACCTAGATCTGGAAGAAAATGCAGGAACGAAGAATGACACTAGGCTTACAACACAGAATGGGCTCCAATATATGGAGCATGAAGAAAATGAGGAAGGCGATACTGATAGGCCTGCAAGAAAACCTGACACTCCATCGACATCTCGTGTTTCTATTCAGTCAATATTCCCTCTTCCATCTCCAGGCATAACTCAACGTGTTGGAAAGCGACGAAAAGCTGCTGCTCAGAAAGCCATGATTCTGACAAGCAGTCCTCACAAAGCTGCGCTTACTGTCGCAAAAGTAGGCCTAAGAGTGAAGAGGAAGCGACACCAACTTCCAGCACAACGTGAGGCACTTCCAGGTACAAGTTCATCGACACCAATTATTGAATTAAGAGAACATGAGTGGTTTTGTGTGCTATGTAAAGAATCCCATGTGGATAATATGGTGCAGTGTCAGATTTGTGACCAATGGGCTCATGAGTCCTGTGCAGGTTACGAGCCTTCAATGAAAGGTGTCTATGTTTGTGATTTCTGCACTTGGCATGATGCAGAAGTTCAGTACTGTGTCTAAAGCTGTGCCTACAATTTACCATAGCCATTAGCTAGCTACAGTTTCTTTGGACATGTCCGTATTTTCAGTTACAAAGTCAAATTCAAGTAGTTGAAAGTGAGAAAGGTGACTGTATAGCCTATATCCTGTATTTATTTTAATAGTTGATGCTTAGTAGCGGTGAATAAATTTCAATATTAAACCTTTATAGAAGACATTCTTCTTTTCCCATCATAGTAGGCAATAAGCTTAGTTTTAGTGGTGCGATTAAGGAACCCATGTGGTGCAATATAGGGCACCAGTTGCTTAGATCGCACCTTTTGCAGACATTTGCTTTACTCGCATTTATCGCCAGCGTGTTACACTTAGGATTTGTGAAAACTACCCAATATGTTGCAAATACTTCACAGTTATTAGAATTCGTGTGAAACTCAAATTAACTCTTGCCACATCATGTAGAGATTGATTTTTCTGTTAGGGGGTGCGATTTATGCAACTTCCCCTATGATAAGCCACTCATTAGCAATTGAATAATTCTGTAGCTTTTTCCATACATAAGTGGTTTATCAATTTTTTTTTCAGTTCGGTATTGTAGTGATTATTGCGTTTCCTTCTTATTAGTAGAACGAATATAACGTTGATATTTCACATACCATATTGGTATTTGAAGATGACAGGTATATAAAAATTGTAATGAAATATAGAAAGGGACACTTCGGGAATTTCAATGCAGACCTAATTAAAACTATACTACACTCTCTAGCATACTTAAACCTGAAGGTTTATCGCTGCAGCAACACAAACCTTCCATCTGTCCCTATCTCGGGTAAGATCAATCAAATCTTTCCCATCCTTACCGATTTCCTTTAGGTTTATCTCAACGTTATTCCTTCATTTTCGTCTTGGCCTTCCATCTGGTCACTTACCATCAGGTTTCCCAACAAGAATCCTGTAAACTATTCTTTCCTCTGCCATTTGTATCACATGGCCTTCCCATCTAAGTCTTCTTGATTAAATTATTCTAATAATAATTAAAAAGTCGAAATAATTTATTGTGTGGTGGTGGAAGTAACGCTAAGATGATGTTTTTATTTGTTTATTTGGAGATTATTTTAACCATACTCAGGCCACGATTTATATACGTATGTGGAGGCCCGGAGCTTACAGCACCAAGACCTCACTCCAATCCCCTCTACACAGTTTCAGTTAAAACTTCTCGCCAAGTTACATGGTGTGGTTTGTTATTATACTCGTATTTTTACCACATCCGAATTACCTAAGTTTTTAATTAAGTAGTACTTTTCAAAGCAGTCTTTCCCCGTGAAGGCCTGGAGCTGCAGTCCTCAAGTTCACCCTCAATTCTGATGTAATCTTGATCATACCCTGCATAATTTTGAGCCTCCTAAGCCTACTAGCTGCTTTTAATCATAGAAGTATTAATTTGATCACCGTTTTTTTGTTTCAATAGCCGTAGTAATTACTTTCTAATTACAAAATTGGCTTTTTATGGGTGGATAATATGTGAACATTTCTAGCATAGATAGAGGAGAAGGTCTAAATATGGGCGAAGGTTTAATTATGGGTTTTGGAGTTATCAGCGCTCCCGGGTGCTGCAGCTTGGCAGAGGCTATGGGAACTGGTTATCTGTCAAGGACAAAGGTTGCGGCGCCAATTCGCAAGAGAAAGTGGTGGTTAGTTCGGCCTTGGACTCTGTTATAGAACTTCGACCTCCAAAAACTTTTTGCAAGTATGTTTTAACTCAGCGTTTTCTGAATTCTTATCTGCTTTGTATAGGTTTTGATATTAGCAGTACATAAAACAAATGTGGGCTTTTTTATAATGCCATGATTTGTTTGTGAAATATGTACCACAGAGAGTAAAAATAAATTGAAGAAGAAAAATAGCGTGATGGTCTAAATATGGGCTATGACATGAGGTCTAATGCTGAGATCACATTTCCAACAAATATTTGGATGTTTTTCTTAATTTCGATTTTTCCCATTCCACGTGATTTTCAAAACAACAGATTATTCATAAATATGAATTTTATAATGTTTTAGCGATAAATGACTGTTTTTTTAAATTTTAATTGCTTTTTGTGATATTGCCACTAGTAACCCATATTTAGACCACAATTTTGAAATACATCATTTTCCCATTTTTTTGGAAATTGCTTGTTTTTTTTAAAAATGGAGACCTTCTATACTTTAGCATGCTATTACATTTAAGTATATATTTCATAGATATGCATTTTAAAGGCAGGTGCTTTATATATTAATTTTTCCCTCCGAAAATGACAAAATAAAAAGGGGGGCTATATTTAGACCTTTTCCTCTAATGTTCACAAGTAAAATATACATTTTATGAACACCAGAATACATTTAATTATTGAGTCATTCACATATCCCCAAGTATATGTACTTATTGAATTTGATTGGGTGGGCAATCTGTCGCCGTCCATGCGGACAACACATTTAAATATATGTTGGATAAACCTTTCGTCACTTCATGTCTCGTGAAATTCTAGCCTGATTTGATATATCACACCATCCTCTTTCCTTTGAAATTTTTGCGTTAAATTCAATATGGCGGTCAACAATATGCCGGATCTACGCTTGACACACACGGCTAGGGATCTCCCTGTGCCTAACCTATTTCTTTCATGACCAATTATACCCAGGATAACTCCTTTACATTTTGTAGGGGGTGTTAAGGGACATTTGACTCGTCATAGTTCATATAATGGGGCTTTTATCAGTCACACAGTTACACATATTATTTTGTATCTTCGGATCCCATTGCAGTCCCAGAATGATTTCTTGATATGTTTTAGAGTATGGTATGAGGGACCAAATATATTTTTTTCAACATTTTTGGTGATGACATGTTTTGAGATATTCAAGGTCAAAGGGCAAGGTCACGTGACAAAATTATATTTTTATCCAAAGGTAGGCTTGTTATATATCACTGGAAAGCTTGTTCAATTCTCTGTACAATAAGCTTTATTAGAGCTTTTTAGGCGAAATAGGGGCGGAGTTACAGCAGATTTAGTATAACTAAGCGGGCTCAAAAAGGGCAATTTCTGCTAACTTTGACCTTGAATAATTTAACAATTACAAGACGCACGAAACTAAAAAATTTCATAGTTACTAAGTTCCATTCATAGTTTCAACTCCCCAAATTTCATGAAAATCGGAGATGATCAGGTTGGAAATTGCACATATCTGTGTTGATTTGGCATGGAATGACTCATTAGCGAAAAGGCTATCAACAATTCGAAAATAAATTCCAAGATTTATTTTTCGGGGTGATCGATTAGCACTAGTAGTTAATTTGTCAATTTTAGGCAAGGGCCGCCGGCAACCCTTACCTTTCCAAAAAATTTTGGCCATAAATGGTCCATGAATAAAGGTTTGGGCAAAAACCTCAGACACACTAATTAAGAATTGTAGAAAAACTGTTTGCAGGTGTTGCACAATAATTTGCTAACAAACCTAAAAAAAATGAAATTTTACGTTCTAGCAAATATGTTTTAAATAATGTATATATGTAATTAAAAGGGTATATAGTTTATTATGTATAAAAATTTAAATATAACTTTATTTGGTAGAATTATAATAGTTATGTAAGTGCTACCATCTATTGAGAATCCAATAAATTCCATTGTCAGAATCTGTATGGTGGGTTCATTAAAATCGGTAATATGATTATTACATGAGAACAAATGACGTCACGAGTATGTTAGAATACGGAAAACATACCGCATTTGCCGGCGCAAAATACCCTTTTTTGTACACCTTTGTTAGTAACATGCTTTATCACTGAATATTATAATTAATTTAAAATATTTCAAATATAAAGCAGGTCTACTTTCATAAATAACTTAGTTAATCTAACTAGAAAAGAATACACAATCTCCTTTGTCAAAACCCAGACATTCATCTCCAGGGCTAAATGAAAAGTCACTTGAAATCAGGCTCGTACCCAGGATTTTTTTCAGGGGGGGGGGGCAAGCACGAAACCTTGGTTATATATATACACAGTGGCGCAGGAACGTTTTTCATTTGGGGGGAGTACAAAATTCAGCCTCCCATATATATATATATATATATATATATATATATATATATATATATATATATACACACACACACATAGTACTTCACAAGTACCTATACCTGGCAGGCACGTATCCAGAAATACATTTCTGGGGGGTCCAACGAAGTGTCGCAATAATAACAATAATAATAAGAAGAATTATATTTAATTAAATTAAAATATTAATTAAATATGTAAATTAATTAATATTTTATTGTTATTATATTACATGAATAGGTAAGAGATAGTAAAATAATAGAGATATGACAGAACGTATTCATTATTTAGTTTACGTGTATAGTTAAGATCGCCACGATTTGCTTAAAAACAACTGCCCTAACAAGGAATTTAATGTCAAATAGAAATATAACTGAATATTTATTGTATAAAAAAAAGAGTTAGATCCAATTACGCGTAATAAGAAGTAAAGTTCCTGATTAATATTTTATGGATATTATCATTAATAGTGTGCATAAATCTTTGGAACCCTTCAAAGCCGTATGAGCCAAATTCCTTGCCTTCCAATAAGTTAAGCGGAAATAACCATCGGTTGGGGCCGGACTCCCCCTAAATACGTCCTTGACACCTAGGTATATTCTGAAGCCATAAGAAATGTTCTATTTTAGAACAGCACACACGAATGTCCTGTTATTTAATGCAAAATTTGCATAAATATTTTATGCTTTGTTTTCCTTAGTTTTTTATTTTTATTTTTTTTATTTTTAAGAAACAGATTTTAAAACCAGATAACAATTCTGAAACATATAAAGCTCTGGACCTCGTTCTCGGCTTATTTGGATTTAACGGAACCGAAAATCAGGAATTCGAAATGTGAAAATTGCGAACAAAGATACATCTATTCATTTTAATGCAGATTGAGCTTAAAGGGCATGAGGAAGATCTTGAGTCACCCCAACCAGGAATAATCATCTCCCACCCACTGGATATAGAAACCACATTATTGAATATATCATACTTATAGGTGCGGTCCTCCATTCATATTGGGGGTTAGGCGTAGAGCTGACAACTCTGCACTGTAAAAAAAATGTCAAAAAACAGCAATATAAGGCCATGGATGTTCCCAAGGTAAAATATTCCGGAGGTAAAATAGTCCCCCATTCGGATCTCCGGGTGGGTACTACTTTGGGAGGTCCCTGGACTAAGGATAAGATCTACATTAGGAATAAGAATATTAAATTAGGCACCTGGAATGTTCTGAGCCTTTACCGGCCTGGGGCATTTCAGTGTACAGTTAATGAGATAGTTAAGTATAAATTAGATGTAGTAGCTGTCCAGGAAGTTAGGTGGCCAGGAGAAGGGAATTGTAAAACTAAAAATTATACTTTTTCCTATGGTGGTACTGAAAATCATAATTTTGGAACAGGCTTTTACATAAATAATAGAATTATCTCGGCTCTTAAAACAGTACAATTTATTAATGATAGGATATCATATGCAGTTTTACAGGGTAGGTGGTGTAAAATTATTTTAATAAACATACATGCTCCAACGGAAGATAAAGATGATAATACTAAAGATGATTTTTATACAGAGTTAGAACAGGTCTTTGATAAATTTTCTCAGTATGATATGAAAATTCTGTTAGGTGACTGTAATGCACAGATTGGCAAAGAAGAGACATTTAAACCCACGATTGGTAAAGAAAGTCTTCATGAATTAAGTAATGATAATGGTATAAGATTGATTACTTTTGCAACCTCAAAGAATTTAATTGTGAAAAGTACCACTTTTAAACATAAAGATATCCATAATCAGATAGATCATATTCTCATTGATAAGAGAAGGCATACTAGTATAATTGACGTTCGTACACATAGAGGTGCTGACTGTGCCAGTGACCATTATTTAGTAATTGCTAAATTAAGAGAAAGACTCTCAGTGATAAATCATAAGCAACAAAATCTAAAAGTTATAAAATTTGATACAGGAAAGTTTACTGATGAAAGAATTAAGAAAGATTACCAAATAAAACTGTCAAATAGATTTGATGTTTTGCAGGATTTAAATGATGATGAAAATATAAATGAAACAGACGTAAATAAGAATTGGGAGCACATACGTAATGCAATAGAATCAGCAGCTAAAGAAAGTATAGGATACCATAAACCGAGAAAAAGTAAGCCATGGTTTGATAATGAATGTCATAATCTAATAGAAATAAGAAATCAGGCTAGACTTAGGTGGTTAAATAATTCTGATGATACAAATCTAAACAATTATAATAGAATAAAGCGAGAAGTTAACCGCACATTTAGAAGTAAAAAAAGAGATTACTTGAAAAGCAAAATTAACGAAATTGAAACAAACAGCAAAAATAAAAATATCAGAGATTTATATAAAGGTGTAAATGAGTTTAGAAAGGGGTGGCAACCTAAAGTAAACTTGATAAAAGATAAGGACGGTGATTTTCTAGCTGACCCAAGCGATATTCTAAATAGATGGAAGAACTACTTTAATGACCTTTTAAATGTCCATGTAGGAGATAAATCAGAAGTAAATGAAGTCCACACAGCAGAACCTTTAGTTCCAGAACCTAACTTGACTGAAGTTAAAGATGCTATTAAAAGGCTAAAGAATAACAAAGCACCTGGCATTGATTTAATACCAGCTGAGTTAATTAAATATGGTGGAAATTCGTTAATATGTCAAATTCATAAATTAATTTGTTTAATATGGAATAAAGAAGAAATCCCTCAACAGTGGAAAGAATCCATAATTGTTCCTGTGTTTAAAAAAGGCGATAAAATGAACTGCAATGATTACAATGGAATTTCTCTACTCTCAACAACATATACAATATTATCTAACATTCTTTTAACAAGACTAACCCCATATGCTAATGAAATTATAGGTGATTATCAATGTGGATTTGAACGTAACAGTTCAACTACAGATCAAATTTTTCACATTAGACAGACACTTGAAAAAAGTGGGAATATAATCAAAATGTCCATCAGCTATTCATTGATTTCAAAAAAGCATATGATTCGGTCAAAAGAGATAAATTATATAATATATTAGTCGAGTTTGGAATACCTAAGAAGCTTGTTAGTATGACAAAAGTATGCACCAGTGAAACAGAAAGTAAAATTCGTGTGGGTATTAATGTGTCTGATAGATTTACAATTCATGAAGGGTTAAAACAAGGAGATGCATTATCTCCATTGCTCTTTAATTTTGTCTTAGAATATGCTGTTAGGAAGGTAAAAGAAACTAACGAAGGACTAAAATTAAATGGTGTGACTCAGTTGTTAGCATATGCAGATGATGTAGACTTATTAGGGGATGATACAAATACAATTAAGAATAATGCTAAAATATTTTTCAAAACTGCTAAAGAGATAGGTTTGGAAGTTAACAAAGAGAAAACTAAATATATGCTTAGAGGCCAACAAGTGTTAGGTAATAATCAAAATCTAATAATTTGAACCAGTAAAAGTGGGTATCACATAGCTGCTTTCTACGTAGCGGTGGGATAAACTATAATTTTTTTTGCAATCTCCTCTTATAAGCTTCTTGGTATTAAAAGCTAAGCTGTTCGAGGATAAAATAATAATCGGGGGTCATTTTAAACGGAGTGTGATTTTACCACTTTTTTCCAGAGTTTTTTCTGCTTTCATTTTAAAGTTTTGACTTTGTCAAAATTTCGAGATAGGATGTTGCCCCATCAGCTCCCCCTCCCCAACAGTGCTTGAAATAATAAAACGCACCTGATGCTTCACAATGACTGCTTCACATGCCACGCGGCTGACGCAATGAACCGCGCGAAGACATTTCGGGTCTGAGCCTGAAACCAGGTGGAACAATGCACGTTTGTGAAGCTATCCGCGCTTACGTCAGAACACGAAGGGAGGGACGTGACCAGAAAAGTTGTTTGAGAATTGTGAGATAAGTGAGACCTCAAGTTTTTTTTTTCGTCCTATGCACTGAAGTGCTTGAAAATCATTAGAGAATAGATTTTTAGCATTTAAAAAGGGTGATTTAGGTCAAATATCAAATTAAAATATTCAAACATACATTATTCATAGCAGAAAGCATTTTCAGAAACTAGAAATGCATGGATTATACTTCAATAGTTGCAATCTATACAACTTAACACCAAAATGGATTAAAGGCTAGTCAATAATGTCAAGTCGTGTCCCAGCTCTTCACAGCTGGTCAGTGCCGGATCTACAAATTTTGGGCCCTCCCGCAAAATATTACTAACGGCTTCCTCTATATAAAATAAAACGTACTTGTGGAAGGAAATGTCAAAACTTTTGCTGTTATTCAGTTTCTCTTCAGTACATATACACACACTTCTGGAAAGATTTGATTTGATTTTTGTTATTTAACATTGCTTTTCTGCTACGTTTAGCTAATCGCGACGATGAAGATGAGTGATAATAGTATGAAATTGATGAAGGAACACTCAGTAAGAACACGCATGCACAGGCCGGGATTCGAATCCGATACCACTGGCGTAGCAGCGCATTGTGCTAACCAGTCCGTCATGAAGGTAGGCATACATCTGGAAAGCTAGGTAGAATTGTATTGTACTTCTCAAACATATGTTTTGCCATATCAAATACAGATGAAAGTTTTGATCTTAAACTGAGGCAACAATCGAGCAGCTGGGAATGATGGACCAATACCTGTTTCCTAATAGCATTTCTGTAATTGTTCTGCTTTTGCTATCAGTTCGTCGTGCTTTGGGTTGGGTATACTAAAGTGATGGTTAGATAAGCAAATCAGATTTGTTGGTCCCCAAAGTAAATACGAGTAGTAATGTCGTTCAATCTACGAGTTTTTCGTCCCTTGCTCCGCTATGTTGGACATCTACTCTCGTAGTAAGACCCGTTTCACCTCTTCGTCCATGTACGTAGACAACATTCTTACATCACAGAGTTAGGGAAGAAATACTCGCGGTTAGAAAGAAATTGATGTTTAGTTTTTCTTACTGATCGTTAAATAGAAGTCATTATCCAAGAACTAATGTATGTCAGTATGAATAACAAAGTCTTTCACCTTATAATATTTAGGTGGTCATTTCTTCTTTGCTCTACAGTGCTGGAACAATCACTGCGTTCAGTGGCGTACGCAAGGGGGGGTTACGGGGTTTAACCCCCCCCCCCTTGAGCTTTTGAAATATTATGAAAAATGCTGTGGAAAAATAAAAATGACCAATTTATCACTGTCAAGGACCTGCGACAGTACTACTACTACTACTACTACTAATAATAATAATAATAATATAATTTGAATTAATATTCCCATGCAGCACGGAGAAAAGCACAGCATTCCAAAACACGCGTCTTTAAGAGTGAATGCCTTGAAAATAAACACGAATTCTTGAAAATAATATATAAGGGCAACTATGATTTTAAAGAGCAAAAAAGTTATTTTGTATCTTTGCTGCAACAATGTTCAATAATCATTTATTTTTTTGTGTGAACAATGAGCATTAACTAAAGAAAGTTCTTGGTTCGTTGAAAGCGGCTAATGTATAGACAAAGGATAGGCCGACAAGAATAACTCAGTCACCAGTCCGCCTTCCCGCGGCACGTTTGAATTTCTGACTTCAAACGACAATAAGCTTAATTATTGTAAAATGTTTTGTTGGTAATAACAGTGAGGCAATCCAGATGTGAATTATCGGGGATATTTATGCGGCGACAAAGCCGGAAAAATTCCAACCAATTCCAGGAATCGAATCTGGATCTCCCGCATGGTTGTCAGATGCCCTACTGACCAGACCCCCGCAGCTTCTTGGATGAGTTCCGTACTTTGATTATTTCAATTTATTTTAATATATTTTCTTGTTTTTATGGATTTTCTTCACACTTAAAATGTCTCATCTCGTTAAGTAGACAATTATTTCGTAAGAAAGAAAAAATGCTCTAGAATTTGTTAAAAATTGAATTACTAGAAATTAATTTCGTTTTATTGCTTTCATAAATACTATATTTATGTAGATCTCTACTACTTAATAGTAGTAGTGGTATTAGTAGTATTTTTAGTAGTAATTCAACTAATTAATTAATTATGAGTATTATTATTTAATTAAAGTATAATAAAACAATGGTAATGTGAATTTGGAGAAAGTTTTAGATATAACCCCCTCCCCCCTTGATGAAATCCTGCGTACGCTACTGACTGCGTTTATTGTTTTCCATACACCCATTTGAGTATGATAAGGATATGGCAAGGGCCTCCTAAAGGCCCTGCGGGGTTTTGCGGTTTACAGATCCGACACTGCAGCTGGTTCTAGAGTGCGCGTCAAATCTCCTGCATATGGCGATAGCCAATAGCAGCGCACTGCAGCGGTGCCATGTGGAAATCTCACACGGAAAAGAGACAGCGTGGTTGAGCGAAACGCTTTGTCACGGAACTAGGCAACGCCGCACGTCTGTGATTCGCTGGTGCTGTTCAGCCGTTCAAGGCCATATGCAGGAGATTTGACGCGCACTTTAGTATATATTACACATTACAAACATTATTTCTTGCCACCCACGAATTAACTGGTCCCTAGTTGTTGAATTGATAGCTACAACAATTTGATGTGTCAGATCTTGAAGAGTAGCAGCCAGAGGTGGTACATACACTGTGTTTAATGTATCCCCACAGATAGTTCACGTTGCACTTTAACAATGGATTCACACTTCGCAAACTGCAGCACACAAAACGACTTCCCCTTTGGAGTCGCCATTTTAAATGTAAAGAAAACAAACGCCGTTGCAGATATTGAACGGAACTAATAGGCAGGATTATAAAACTTTGAACCTTCCTTCATTTATTGATGTATGACACGTGTTTCTATCTTTTATAGTTCGTGAGAAATAAACATTTGAAATCTGCTCTTTCTTTCTGAATAACCCCGTATTTTATTAATTGTTCCAAGTAGCAGGTGACTTTTATTCTTGATTATTGCATCTTATTTCAAGTAAAAGTGTTCATATAACTGAAATAGTGTAACGCATTAAATTTCTTAATTTACATTATATTATATACATACTCCTTATAAGTAGTATAAGTTGAAAATTGGTGATAAATGATAGACGCTTTAAGTTTTTAGATTTAGAATGTTTAATGTGACTTCATACATCAGCATCCAACGAGGATTCCATTGTCCCATTAGACTGTAACATTCACTGCTGTTTTCTGCACCTACAGAGGTTCTATCTTGACCCTGAACAAAATAAAAATCTTAATTAATTATTTTCAAGACATGCTTTAGTAAGAAATGCAAGCAGAAAGAAGTACATTCACTATGGTTCGAATAATTATAACCTAAAATATTTATGATATCTGAAACGTACACACACACACACAAATATATATGATGATGATGATGATGAGTTGTCTGCCTGAAGGCAGGTCTTTTGACCGGAAGGTCGCTGGGCAAGTTGAACCCATGGTGGTTTGCCATTGCCTTCCATGGGATGAGGATGAAATGGACATTTACAAACAACCATGCACGACCGGGATTCGAACCCGGGACCCCTAGCGTCGCAGCGCGATGTGCTAACCACTCGGCCATGGGGTCCGGCATATATATATATATATATAAACATATACTAAAAATACTGCAAAAATATACAAAATAGATATTGATTTTATTAAGCATTTCACAAAATCATTATTTTCTTTTGCAGTGAAATGTCCCACAAAACATTATCAGAATTATACAATTTTGGGGGTGAAAACAAACTGCAGATATGTTTTTAATAAAAATAAATTACATATGAAAAATGTATATCTTAACTTAAATTTTATTTTCTTCGTTATGATGGATGACAACATGTATTTTCAATTTCAAGCCGATACATGCGTTATATTATGATCATTATCTGTTGAATTTTTAAAATATATACCATTTTTTGTTCAAAATATGACCTGAAACTAAAATATGCTTTTGAAAAGTTATGCATTTACTACACAGGACCAAAAAATTCACTTAGACATGGGGAAACAGGAAAAGCTATAAATGTGAAGTCATAAAATTCCGAACATTATTAAATCTGTTCTAGTGTACGGTGGCTAAAGTTGTCTACCAGTCTAACCTTGTACAGTCAGTAACAATTGTATTCCTAGCATGTGCATGTGTGTGTGCGTGTCTATAGACTCTGGTATGCGGTAGTCTCCTGCAGATGATAAGAAAATTCTTATTCTTTCATTAACACTTAGTATTTTTTAAGGTGATATCAAAAATTTCTGAACCACGGGAACGTGTATTTAGAATGTATTCCGAACCGTTTTCTCGCTATATGGTATATAAAGTTTTTTTTTTTTTTTAATGCAACTTTCGCACTGCTCATTCATCGTTACTGATTCATAATTGTTACTTGTTGACAAGCATTAAACTTATTTGCCCAATTATAAGAGCTTTACGGGTTATTCTTTGGGGAGGCTGTGAGTGATGCAACACTTGTAACTTCAATGAGATTTACTTATGTTTCTACCTTCTAAATGTTGTACCCTTTTTCAAGTTATACCCACTTTATACTCTGCTACACAAAATATTAACACTTACTTGTACATGCTGCATCCTTGAACTTGACTTCAAAATAATTTGGCGCAGATCCTTGCCTTTCCCTTTGCTTTCCTTTCCACGCTGCATCGAACTGGAGTTCCACTCTGTGATACGTTCCTCAAGTTTAGATACTTTGGTGAGTTTTCACTCACAAGTGGCCCACCTCCCTCCCTGGGCCCTGAGAGCTTCATGCAACCTTTAAGGCCCAACTTGGCTCTTTGGGCCCTCTTTAACCCTTTCAGGGCTCCTTAGGGTCCCTTTGAGGACCCCCTGGAACCCCCTTCAGACCCCATTTTCCCTCTAGGGGGAAAACCAACACTGCGGAGGAGATCCTGGACAATGGGGGAGCCCAGGCCGGAGGGGGACGTGAGGTACCTCCATGCCTTCCGCCCTCCTTCCCACCGAATCCCCCCTCCCCGTGGGAATGAGCCCCCCAGCGTTCCCGGACGCCGTAGTGATGGTGCAGCAGAAGAAGGTCTAGGGATCAACCCTCCGTAGTGAGTGCCGAAAGGGACGAGAGAGGCCCACGCACACACACATGCACACACACACACTCACACACATACAAACACACACACACAAAGAAAAAAGAAAGCTATAAGCTAGTAACTAAGAACTAAGAGGGAATTGGAGGGTGAACTACCTTATGGTGAGTCCAGCCGCCATACAGCAGCCGGATGTCACTCTTACTAACTATTGGGTCTCCAGCCGCTCGAACGGCCGGAGACCACCCTTAGTCACTAAATAAGCATAAACACCCATATACTATCTTAGAAATAGCGGTAGCACAGAAACTCTATGGTATGTGGAGATAGTTTTAGTGTAAGATAATGTTTAGGCCCAGCCTCTTCGACATTCCCACTTGCCTCTTGTTGTCGGTACTTATCTTGAACCAAGATGAGGTTCTGAAGAGGATCAAAGCTGAGGCCATGGACGCCTGCAGGAGGGGAATCCCTAAGCAGACTTTGGATTGACATTAGCGTGATTTTGACTAAGTTAATAGCACAGCACGGCAGTCAAGCATATCAGCTTATTTAACACATTTCTGGTTGTTTTACGAGTGAGAAGCTAGGATTTAATAGTCCGGAATATACGCAATGTTTTAAATCATGATTAGCATTTGTACATAAAGTTAATATTTTGCACAGAATGTATATCTACTGCGTACTCTGCTTTCCTCTTTTACGTGGACATGTCCTACACATTAGCCTTATTCCCAGTGTCGGAGATGATCCTTTAAAAAAAGAACATAAATGTCCTACATTTTTAGCGTGACATAATTCGAATTAAGAAGAATACATGTTCCACTCAAACAAGGAGAAATCACAAGAAACATCATGCAAGTTGCAAGTCTATGGACTGCACCCCCATACTCAATACCGAAATTTATTTTGATCCAAATATTTTCTTCTGGATCGAAGACTGAATATTTAATCAATGGAGCCACATTCTGTTGATGTCGCTTTTCGATGTTTTGGGATGAAATCAATCATGGGTCTTTCAAGGTGTTTAACATTTTTATTCAATGTGTTAATTGTAAAGCGGGGGATATACAGAAGAAAGTTATTGAACAAAAAATTACACCAAATGATACTTCTTGAAACATTTACATTTCTGTGAAGGACATCATGTTTCATGTTATTTCAAGTTATGACAAATACCGAATATTTGTTTGACAATTCAGGTCATAATGCAAATGTTGATAGATTATTTTAATTAATATCAGCACAATGGACTAATGAGAGCTTATTTACATTTATTGTAGAGTTTGTAAATGGTTTGATATTGGTTCAATATAACTTCAAAGAGTTTGACTGTTCGGAGTTGCATAAGTACGAATATATATTTTGACAAAAACGGAAATTTTGACAACCGGGGTCTCCTCTAAGAAGTGCGACCGAAAGCATGTGTACTGAGAAGTGTAATGTTTGGTATTGATTATAAATTTGGAAATTTTATATTTAAGAAATCACTACAAAATCACATATTTTTTTAAAGCAAAAATTGTGTCAATTTTACATTACTTGTTAATGTATTGTGTTAAAGTGTATTATTTAATGCGAACGATTTGTACATTTTGACTTACAGTCCTAAATTTTGGGACAGCATGTCGTACTTTTTCGTTATAGTGATCTGGTAACCTTACTTATTCGGGCAAGGACGTGTATTCTAATTCTCTGTGCTGTAACACTGTGTATTTTCACAACATTTTATAGATATCTTTTCCTTCCACTTTTGTTTCACTTGTCGCACTTAACCAAAAATCGGAGACCCTGCAGGCGCCCATGCCAGAGCCTCACGATGGCATCGAAAAATGACAAATTGAAACAAGAGAAATTGGTAGCCTGGTAATCATGATCGTGAGGTAAGTACTATGTACCGATAGCAGAGCTGACACGTCACAACCTTCTTGATTGATTAACATAATCCTAACGTAATCTATAACTTATGTACATTAATCTGAACTTAATCTAAATATTCTTATTGTTGTATGATAGGAAAACTATCTTTCTACTCCGATTTGGAATTCTCTTCATTCGTAGTTGTAAAAGTGTATTCTAAACATAACACTGGCCATGTATTGTTTCTGCTAAACCTCATATCTCTAAGTATCCTGTGTTGCATTGCGTATTCTACATCTATCCTCCCTATTGCAGGTTTCTTACAAAGCTGTCCTGCCCTGCCAAATCTTGCTATTTCTTTTGTTCTTTTTCTTGCTAAATTTTGATATCTCATTTGTTGAATAGAATAATGTAGTATTACTTATCTATCGTAGTTTCTCTATGAAACTGTTCTGCTTAATTTTGATAACTCATTTGTTGCATAGACTAAAGTAGTATTACTTATCTATCGTAGTTTCTCTATGAAATTGTCCTGCATAACTTTGATTTCTCTATTGCTGCATAGACTAACATAGTATTACTTATCTATTCCAGTTTCTCTATGAAACTGTCCTGGTGAATTCTGATATCTCTTTTCTTGCATAGACTAACATAGCATTACTTATCTATCGCACTTTCTTTATGAAACTGTTCTGCTAAATTTTGATATCTCATTTGTTGAATAGACTAATGTAGTATTAATTATCTATCGTAGTTTCTCTATGAAACTGTTCTGCTTAATTTTGATAACTCATTTGTTGCATAGACTAAAGTAGTATTACTTATCTATCGCAGTTTCTCTATGAAACTGTGCTGCTAAATTTTGATATATATATATTTTGTTGCATAGACTAACATAGTATTACTTATCTATCGCAGTTTCTCTATGAAACTGTCCCACTAAATTTCGATATCTCATTTGTCGCATAGACTAATGTAGTATTATTTATATATCGCAGTTTCTCTATGAAACTGTTATGCTTAATATTGATATCTTATTTGTTGCATAGACTAAAGTAGTATTACTTATCTATCGTAGTTTCTCTATGAAACTGTTCTGCTTAACTTTGATTTCTCTTTTGTTCCATAGACTAATATAGTATTACTTATCTATCGCACTTTCTTTATGAAACTGTTCTGCTAAATTTTGATATCTCATTTGTTGAATAGAATAATGTAGTATTACTTATCTATCGTAGTTTCTCTATGAAACTGTTCTGCTAAATTTTGATATCTCATTTGTTGAATAGACTAATGTAGTATTACTTATCTATCGTAGTTTCTCTATGAAACTGTTCTGCTTAATTTTGATAACTCATTTGTTGCATAGACTAAAGTAGTATTACTTATCTATCGTAGTTTCTCTATGAAATTGTCCTGCATAACTTTGATTTCTTTATTGCTGCATAGACTAACATAGTATTACTTATCTATTCCAGTTTCTCTATGAAACTGTCCTGGTGAATTCTGATATCTCTTTTCTTGCATAGACTAACATAGCATTACTTATCTATCGAAGTTTCTCTATTAAACTGTGCTGCTGAATTTTGATTTCTCTTTTGTTGCATAGACTAACGTAGTATTACTTATCTGTCGTAGTTTCTCTATGAAAGTTTCCTGCTTAACTTTGATTTCTCTTTTGTTGCATAGTCTAACATAGTATTACTTATCTATCGCAGTTTCTCTATGAAATTATACTGCTAAATTTTGATATCTCTTTTGTTGCATAGACCAATGTAGTAATATTTATCTATCCACTGTGACCTATCTTCCAATACATTGGTGTGGCATGCACAACATTGTTTTTCTCCTGTCTTGCTAAACCTACTTGAGGCTTACATTCTATGTTGTATTTTTTTTTAGTGTCGTGTTGTTCCATCAAAATTATCTCTAACTCCACGACGCTTATACATTTTACGGTGTGACTTGAATACCATTGTTTTCCCACATATTCTTTGCTAGGTTATATCATTCATGTTTTCATTATTTCCAAATTAGCTATAATGAAACAAATAGTAGACGATTCTCCCTAAACCTTATATACTAATTTGTCATGTTTCTTAGGGCTAAGTACTAATAGTATTTGCCTAGAACCTTATGGCATTTTAGGAGAAGAAACTTAAGGTATTTGACAAATATATAACAAAGAGTCCAAATATTGCAAAATAATTTGAACTGATGATGGAGAAGATCACGCCACAATTAAACATGGCTTCAGTAGAACAATAAAGGTAGGATATGGAACAATGCACAGAGAGTGTAATCTAGACGAAGACCCTGAAAGAGGCAAGGAAGGAAAGTAGAGGCTGTCCGATCTCCTTTTCAGGGGTTTGTAAATAGAAGGTGACCCTTCCCTCCGCGACAGAGTAGTTAGCGTAGCATGCCACCTAGTCTGTGGTCCTAGGTTCCAATTCTGGATAAAGTACTGGCATTTCATCAATTCACCATTCATTATCGTCTTCGCGATTATTCAAGAGAGGTATAAAGAGTGAGCCATGGACGTTTCTTCTACCGTAAACTGGGGTGACTTTGTGACTGTGGGGTGACTTTGTGACAGACGTTACGTTTTGCGGTTTCTGGTGTCCCACGCTTATAGTGTTCATTCTGTTGAACGAGTGAGTCATTTGCGTGCCTGACTTGTGCAGCAATCTGCTCTTTCAGCTGCTTTGCCGAAAACAGCAGACAGCTGCTTTTCGTTGTCTGCACTGTGACCGTGCGAACATTGTCTGCAAATCTTTGTTCGTGTACGCCCTCTGAAGCAAAGAGGAGGAAAACAGGGTAAGTTTTGTAGATACCGGAACAGTAGTGAATCATACGCTGCTGATGTGAAGTTTATGGGACGTGGTGTGTGTGGATTGTACGGGTGATGTTGACAAATTACGCTACCTTATGTGGTTCTGTCCAACACGAATGGCACTCCGATGTATCTACTTCAGTTTCTGTTCTTGCAGACGCGCAAGAATGTAACGCGCCTACAAAAAGCGAATACGATAACGTTCATTTAGAAATGATTGTGAAGATGCCCCAACTGAAATGAGACCTAAACGAAAAACTCTTCGCGCTGCGGAGGAAAAGTACAATGAGGACCAAGTTTGCCCTAGCGTATCAAGGAAGTGCAAGAGATCGGTTTTATTCTAAGTCGAAGAAAAGAACTGGCAAACATTTTAAGTGTCCACAAAAGGCTAACTTCTTTACTTAAGAGATGAAATATTGTCTAATATAGTCTAAGCCTAGGAAAATTAGACGTAGAAAGATATTCATAGTTTCTGAAATCTCAAATTGATGATAGGATTAGTCAACCTCCGTGGCGGGGTGATTAGCACAGCGTGCTGCGATGGCAGGGATCCCGAGTTCGAATCACGGCCTGTGCTTTGGTGTTTATGAGCGTCTGTTCAATTTCTTCAACACCCAGTGAGTAGGAGCAGCGACCCAGTTTTCTTCTTCTTTGTCAAAATATTCCAATATTTTTCAGTTTGTGAATGACAACAGTATATCATGAGTAGCTGATCACTGCAAAATATCGTATCTGTGGCCGTTCTGTACTTTCACTCATATTTAGCTATACATTGCAAACTGCACCCGAATGCATTGGATGATATTCTGAGAACTGTTTGATTCATTATTTCAATTCTCGCTAAATGTCTTGCAAAATAATTACCAGCATTCAAAACTTCATGTTTGAAATTCCTATTGTAGTTTCTTACTGATATGCTGCAGTTTGATACTTTCTTGTGGTAAACAAAATCATGAAAAATGTCACAAAGTCACCATAGTATACGGTATTGCATCAATTCTCATCTATCCTCAACGTCGCGACTAACTAATGAGGTAAAAAGTGACGGAAATTGGCAGTAGGGAACTGACAGGTAAGCACGAGAATGGAAGAGGACAGGAACAGAAATAAGAACCCAAATAAGATGAAGAATGAGCAAACAAATGTAAGATGTTCATTTAGACGAGCTGCGTAAAACAGACAAATACAAAAGGTTCGAGAATTCCTAGAGACCTACTGGTAGACAACAAATAAAATTACCCCACTGTATATGCACTGTAGTAATGAACACACACACAAATATTCATGCACACAAAATCTGACCAAATAGGAACTGAGCTAAAATGAAATAATCTGAGCAAATAACGAAACAAGAAACGGAATTGAAAAAAGTGTGTTTGATATCCAGTGACTCATGGTGGGGCACATTCATTAGTCAGTAACTGCTAGATGCCTACGTTCTAGGTTCGAATCCTGGTTAAGGCACAGGTGCTGAGTTTGTTTCATCGTTTAATCATCATTCATTCACCATTCATCTGCAACGTAGCGATTAACGTAGACAGATTAAAAAAGCAACGTAAAAACAAGCAAGTACGTCATTTACCCCAGCATAGGTATTTAGTACAGAACCCTTAACTATATCTCTATATCTGTGTGTAAATCAGGGGCGTATATTCTACGTTATCTGGGAAGTCAGAGGCCCAGGGACTAGAATTCATATGCGAAGATTATAAAATCTGCATCAAATTCTTCAGATGACTGTGCTTCGGGAGTTGGCAACCTGACTTTTTAGGAGTTGGCAACCAAGTACGTTTGCTTCGATGAATTCACATGGCGAGGTAATACATGGAAGAGAATCCGAGCATTGAATGCAGCCAGTCTTCGCTCACCTATTGTGCAGTGTTGCAAATCCATTGTTCCCCGTATAGAATTTCCCCAGGAACGGGGAATTTTGGAGCCAAAATGTACAGGAAAGGGAGAAAGGGTGGCACACGTCAGGTAAAATACCCTCTGGGCCATGAACATCACTGTTCAAAGGAACACTTGTAGATCAGTAGAAAAAGAGAGCGTTGACCTCTTCAATCAACCAGTATTTTCTAGCATGATGTTGATTGACCTGCAAAGGTTAATGACTGCAGATGAAAATAAGAAAAGGAACAAAGGCCATGTTCCGAAATCTCGTTGGGCCTCGGGCAACATTCAGAGTGCACTGATTTTTTAAAAATTTATTTATAGCAGATTCGTGTTTGTAGTGTTGAATTTGATGTTTGTACTTATGTGGATGATATTATGTGCTGTGTTGTGAGCTATTAGCAAAGACGCCATTTACCGAAGAATTAGTATTATTGTTTACAACTGAGACGGCTGAAAGAAATTTCTGAGAGTCGCATAACAATAAGTCCGGTTGGTTGTTATACCTATCGGGTAAAGGATTGTTCTGAAAATGAAAGAGAGCTGACAAGGAACATTTTTTCAATACTTGACCTAAAATTTGCCCAAAACAAGAGAAGAAATAAGTTCCTGTTCAAATGAAGTATTCAAGATTAAAAGTTAACAAAAATATGTTCCACTTTATGTTCGTATGTAGGCCTACAAATATTTCACAATATATACTGCTGGACAAAAAAACCCGGACACTTGCATTTTTTGTGAGAACGCATAAATTCTGATTCGAAGGCTAAGTAAATGTTGCAGAAATTATTGGAAATAAGAAATCCTGAATATATTCAACAGAAAGCAAATTAAAATGTATTGTTAATAAGTTAAATTAGAACATAAACGAAAGTTACAGAAAACTACCAAAAAAAATCTTAGCAATATTTTTTTTTTAATATTGTTAACTGGTACTGGTGGGGTCTAATAGCGGGTGTTACCTCCCCTGCCATCAATTACAGCTTGTAACCGCCGTGGCATACTTCGAATAAGGTTGGCAATCACTTCTTGGTCCAATTGCTCCCATTCTTCTTGAATAGCACGTCTTAGCTCTTCAATTGTTTCTGGAACTATTGCGCGGTTTCTGATATGTCGTTTCAGTTGATCCCAGACGTGCTCTATCGGATTTAGGTCCGGACTTTGTGGTGGCCATTCTAATCGCGTAATCGCAACTTCGTCCAAGTACTCCGTGACAATATTCGCAACGTGAGGACGCACATTGTAATGCATAAAAACAAAGTCCGGGCCTATGAATGGTGCATATGGTACTACATGATCTGCCACACATTCTGTAATATACCTGCAAGCTGCCATTGCCTCATTATCTACAAGAACCAACTCTGTACGTCCTTGTAAAGAGATACCTCCCCAGACCATGACACCACCACCTCCAAAGGGTGTTATTTCAACGAAACAACATTGTGCATAACGCTCATTAGGTCTTCTATACACATGTTCAAGCCCGTCTGATGAACGTAGGTTGAATTCTGACTCATCAGAGAATAAAACCTTTTCCCACTGCTCCACATTCCAACGTAAGTGTTTTGTAGAAAATTCCAGTCTTCGCTTCCGGTGACGTTTTAACAACCTGGGACCTGCAGCCGGTCTCCGAGATGATAAACCACTTTCATTCAGTCTTCTACGAACTGTTCGTGAAGAAACCACAGTTCTATGAACATTTCTCAAATGCTGTGCCACAATATTTGAAGTCGTACGACGGTCTCTTAAGACTATGATACGCATTAAACGATCTTCCCGTGCTGTTGTGCATCGTTTCTGACCAGAACCCGGTCTTCTACCATAGGAACCGGTTGCGTCATACCGTCTGAGACCTTCATGGATAGTACTTCGTGCTATATTTAGCACCCTAGCAATATAGTGTACACTACGACCATCATCGCGAAGAGCAGCAAACTTACAATACACTTGCAAGAAAAATACCAGCAATGACAATGTCAATAATATATGTTACTATGGTTACTATGAACCAAAATTCATGCCTCTCTAGACATTAAACAAAATAATATCAACAGGAATTGAAAATCAATAAATTAAAACAAAATTGCATGAAATTAATTTTGAGCCTACTAAGTGTTCCAAATAAGTAAATACGAGTAAATAAATAAATAAATAGATAAATAATAAACGGAAAACTGTGGAAAATGTTCAATAATGAATGTTCAATTGTTCAATACTTAACTGAGAGCGTAATTCATAAGTAATTGCAATTCAGATGTCAAATATTAAGGTGTCCGGTTATTTTTGTCCAGCAGTATAGTTCGCCAGTAGTTATGTACGAGCATGAAATATTTCTACTTGAACACTGTTAGTCTTTCAATGATACACTTCCGTGATTATTTTTAAGTAATGTCACACCACAGCACGAGAAGGAATACTCCATTAGCAAATTATTGTTCATTTTAACATTTTTGTATGGTGAGATGGCCCAGGTTTTCAACCCAGTATACGCCAGTGGTGTATGTCCTAACGTAACAGTGTAATGTGGCCAAAAATATGTGTGTTATTGAAAAAGTTATTACGAGGTGCACTTGAACATATGAGAATTTATCTAGATGAAACTTAGAGGCAACCTCAGATGGATTCAGAATATTTTAAACACATTTTATGGTAAAAGAAGCGTTTAGAATATTAAAAACAGCTTATTGGAAAGTTTGCATAATGAAAACTGAGAGATAGATTTTGAAAGTATTAAAATATCGAAGTGTTCAAGAAATGTATACATCTTTGGTGTGTAAGATTAGTAGCTGCAAGTATACCTACAATGTGTTTTAAAGGATCAAACTGTTAGAAGTTCTGCTTTACATGAATATGTCTTTATAGACTTCATGTTTCACTGTGACATTTACAATATACTTTCTGAACATTGCAAATGCAAGGTTGCATGTGTTGCTGTTCCGAAATAAACATAACTGCATAGTATAATGCGATATATGTACTGTGGGTCATTATAGCAATATCCATCAAATAGTGTTATAACTACGGTTGAACGTTAACGATTCTGCTGCTTGAAAACTGTAACAATTAAAACTTGTTCAAATATTTGACTAATATTAGTGGGTAAGTATTCTACTCCAATTAAAACCACTAATTTACCAGTGTTTTGCTTTACAATAGTTTTAAAATTTGTATCAGATTATAACTGTTATGTACAGTCTTATCACATAATATTGGTATAAAATCAATGGAGATTTCGAATCTTGCATACTGTAGAGGATAATTAGACTCTGCGACAATGTTGCGGGGTATTCTTGAGGACCCCGCGACCAATCAAAGCACCGGGAAAGTAACGACCAGTATCGGTGAATCAACCGATACTTTCCGATACACATGCCTATCGTGTATTGTTTTAAAGAACTTATTTAATGAAACACTTGGGTTCGAACATCTTTATATTAACTCCATATCACATGTATATAAAAAAAATCAACAACCAGTAACTATAACAACAATAATATATATAGCTGTTTCAGCCCATGGCTTCATAACTTAAACTAATATATAACAATATTCCCCTTGGTTGCAAAATGAAACATAATAATAACAACAATCATAACATTTCTAATCTGGTTCATATCTGCAAGGTGGTTTATGTATCCTTGCAGACCTTCGTGGAAATGATGCTGCTGTAGTGGACTCTTGTTTCGAACATCCTGCCTTCTCCAGACCCTGCATACCTCCTTGTCTCTGCTGCTCCATTTCTTCATTGTGAGCCACAGAAGGTAATTCCATATAGTCTAAGTTAGCAAATTGATTTTGCTCACCACCAAACTCTTCAGTACATCGTGTCGAGCGTTCACCATTACCATATCTTCCACTCTCGTTCCTTCTGGAAATCTCTGGCTTCAAAAATGAAAAATGAACATTTCTTGTGTAATTGTCCCTCTTAACTTTGAAAATTGAGTGTGATAATTGTCCCACTATCTTGCCTTTTTCATACTGCTTTTTTTCTGGACAATAATAATATACTCCAGATCCTTTCTTATAATGCTCTGCCTCATAAATAACCCTTGTTCTATCATTATGAATTAATTTATTGGCGTTTACTTTGTATGAAAATAAAATTTCATTTGGTGATTTCCCCATAATCACATTTACAGTATTGTTGTGATAGAACAACATTCTCTTTAAGAATTTATCCACAGAAGCATTGCGTCTGTTGACGTTGCCTTTTGTTATCTCTCCTGTTAAAGTCATGTACCTTTTGATGATTTGTACGTGCCTTTCAACTTCTCCATTTGCACATGGTCTATACGGTGGACTGTGAATTAATTTTATTCCATGATTGATACAAAATCTCTGGAAATCCCTGCTGGCAAATGGTGGACCACCATCAGAACATATGGTATTTGGTATTCCAAATATGGAAAAATGATTTGTCAACTTCTCAACAGTTTCTTCAGCCGTTAAATGAACAACTTGCCAAACATTTACGTATTTACTAAATGCATCCACTAAAATAAGAAATTTATATCCATGGAAGAAAAAATGATCTATGTGTACTCTGTGAAATGGTTCTTCTTCAGGCTTCCATGAAACATACTCTTGTTTGTTTGGTGCTCTTGAATGTCTTCTGCACACATCGCACGACAGAACATAATTCTCTATATCCTGGTTCATGCTCGGCCACCAAAAGTACTTTCTTGCAACATGTTTGGATTTCACAACTCCAGAATGAAATTTGTGCAAGTCTTTTAGAACCTTATTTCTCAATAATTTTGGCACTACAATTCGCTCACCATGGCATAACATTCCATTATTGCAATTTAAGACATTTTTATTCTGAGAATATTTTTTCAATTCTCCATCAGCTTCGATACGTGCTATATTCCTCCAATTCTTCTCTGTGTATTCATATGCTAGTAACAATGTTTCATCCTGTCTCATTGCTTCAATTACTTCCTCAACTCTTAAAGGATCTTCACTCATCAATGTCTCATTATCCAAAAAATAAATAGGTAAATCCTCTTCTTCATTCACTAAACATGACACAGGTAATCTGGACAAGACATCAGCTATCCCTACATTCTTCGTGTAATGAATGGAATAATCATAATTTGCTAGAAGTAACCTCCATCTTTGCCATCTCATAGATACTGTAGGAGAAATTGCTTTGTCCGGATCTAATATCGATTTACCTGTTGAAGAATCTGTTAGAATTTTAAATTTGTTTCCTGCCAAATATATATGAAAATGTTTTATACCTTCCACTACTGCCAAACTTTCCTTGTCAGCTTGAGAGTAACTTTTTTGACTATCTGTTAAAGTGGCTGAAAAACAAGCAATAGGTTTCAGCACTCCTTCTATTTCATGTGTCAACTGACAACCTATCCCATATCCACTTGCATCCGTGACTAAAACTAATGGCAATCGAGTGTCAAACGATACTAAAACAGGTGCAGAAACTAATAGCTGCTTAACTAGCTGAAACTCCCTCTCACATTCTTCGTTCCAAAACCATTGTACGCTCTTCCTTTGCAATAAATAAAGATTAGGTATCCTAGAACTCAAATTAGGCAAAAATCGTGCATGATACGCCACTAAACCCATGAATGTCGCCAATTCCTTTTTATTCTCAGGCACCTTACATTTTAACACTGCCTGAACATGTTCATTTGTAGGTAAAATTCCATGTTCCGTGAATTTCCTTCCTAGAAAATTTACTTCATGAACAAAAAATTCAGACTTCTGCAAATTTACCTTCACATTGTACTGCATCAATCTTTCCAAAACTAATACAGTTAGTTTGTAACAGTCATACAATGTATCTGCTCCTAAAAGAATGTCATCAATAAATGATACCACTCCATCAATACCACCAAGTATTGTGTCCATGGCTCTTTGAAATACTTGAGAACTTATTTTAGTTCCAAATGGTAAACGTTTATGTACATATAAATGACCTTCATTTACAATGGTAAGAACACGTTGAGACTTTTCTTCGACTAATAATTGATGAAAAGCTGAACGTAGATCAATCTTCGTATACCACTTATGTGAACCTAACTTATGATAAAGTTCGTCAAAAGTTGGAAGTGGATATTGTAAAGTATCTACATTTGGATTTACAGTTTTGCTATAGTCAGCACATACACGAATACTTCCATCTGCTTTTCGCACAGGAACTACAGGACTACTCCAATCAGAACTTTCTATTTCTTCTAAGATTCCTTGCTGGCACAAATCTTTTATTGCCTTGCCTACTTCATCACGCATAAAGTAAGGTAGATTGTAACCTTTCCTTTTCACAGGTACAAATCCAGGCTTCAATGGAATCCTAACATTAATATTTCTTATAGGTTCCGAAATGTCATTATTGAACAAAATTTTAAATTTTACTAAAATATCAGATTTCAACTTCGCTGATTCCCCATTCGATGTGTCTGTGTACAAGCTCCTTGTAATACTATTCCAAAATATTTTGTCCATTTGCCCTTGTACAGTATCAATTACCAAACTTCTTCTCCAATCGCCAAAGAGAATACGCAATCCTGCTCGACCAAGTATAGGTTTTAAATCATTTAAATCTCCTACTATAAACGGCATTTCATAACTCAGTGAGTTATACTTTACAGGTAAGGAAATTTGACCCTCAAACTTCAACTTTTCTCCTGTGATAGTACCATAGCAATTTTTGAGTGGATTCAATCGTAAAACGTTGCTGCTTTTCCATACACTACTCTTAGGTAGAATATTAGCATAACTTCCTGTATCCACTATGAATTTAACTGGTTCATTGCAGATATATAGCTGAACATGTAAGGGTTGAATCTCATTGCATAATAACTCCTCAACATCCTTGCTACTTTCTTCACTTTTATGCTGTACAGTATTTATTACATTTATACTGAATATATTGTGCTGGCTTCCACTGTAGTCAAAATTATTACCTCGGGTTTGAATCTCATTGCATAATAACTCCTCAACATCCTTGCTACTTTCTTCACTTTTATGCTGTACAGTATTTATTACATTTATACTGAATATATTGTGCTGGCTTCCACTGTAGTCAAAATTATTACCTCGGGTTTTGTTTATCGCATCTTCCTGCTCTGAGGGTGTAGAAGATCTTACATTAGATGTAGTCTTATTTAAATATTGTACAGCCCTTGAGGTGTAGTTAGGTTGTTTTTGATGCATGAAATCTGCCTTCTTCCCAGATGATATTTTATCTACATCTTTTATTTCATTCTTGTATCTACAAACATTAGAAAAATGATTTATCTTGCCACAAAATCTACAAGCTTTCCCCATAGCTGGACAACCTTCAGCTCCGTGTTTTGTTTTCGAACCACATCTATAGCAAATCCAGTTAACATTCCTTGGACTGTCCTGTTGCAATTGTCCTTTATAACATTTCTTTACCTCTAATTTGCCCTTGTACATATTTCTTGGAGTGTACGTGTTAACTTTGTGGATGTTTGAGTCTTGATGAATGCGGCTACCAAATCTGTCTAGTACTTCATGATTCCTAATGTAGTCACAAACATCTTTGTACGTCTTTGGAGTCTCCATAATTAACTTCCTTTTTAATGTACCTTCCTCAAGTCCAAAAATGGTTTGCTGCTTTAATTCTTCATCAAAATCTTCTGGCTTAAACCCACATGTTAATGACAACTTTTTAATTCGTGATATATAGTCATCCATTGATTCACCATGCTCTTTTTTAGCATTTTTAAATTTATATATCTCAAGCAACTTGTTTGTTTTAGGTTCATAAATATCAACAAGTTCTGTCAGCAAAACCTCGACAGGAAAACTACTAGGATCATTTGGAGCTAATTTAATATACAATGCCTCATACGCATTATTTCCAATCACTGATAACAATAAATGAACCTTTTTATCTTCTTTAACTTCTTGTGCTTTTAAAAATGAATCAAATCTTCGCACATAAGCTTTAATATTACTTCCTACCTCATAGGATTCGAAAAATGGCAACGTATTCATTTTTCAAACTTCTTACAGTAGATTTGAATCTTCTATTCAACTACAATAATCTTATTAAATAATTGTTCAACTCACAAATGTATCCAATCCATCGTCGCCACTTATCGTGTATTGTTTTAAAGAACTTATTTAATGAAACACTTGGGTTCGAACATCTTTATATTAACTCCATATCACATGTATATAAAAAAAATCAACAACCAGTAACTATAACAACAATAATATATATAGCTGTTTCAGCCCATGGCTTCATAACTTAAACTAATATATAACAATGCCCTAGTTAAAAGCCCTAAACTATCCTTGGAGCTCACAGTTTGAAATGCTTAGTGGAACGCACTGTGAAGCCTGGGGTACGTTTTATTATTCATCCCCATTGTCGCGTTACACCTAGAGACGTACAAACAACGACGTAAAATAGTCCAAAGAGAATGTAATCTGAGAATGCTCCATACTTTTCGATAGCTGTTCTGACTGTGGCACCATGAGTCACTGGAGGAATACGGGAAAACAATCTGGAAAAAATGTAAAGGAGATCGAACTGCTTCCAGGCGACAGAGGACCGAGCGGTGTGGAGTGTAGAGGAGCGAGTCGTGCGAGTTTCCATGCAACCACTACATCCCCTGCAACCCTTCCCCTACACAACTAAGGAGGGAAAAGGGACGGCCTCCCCCGCCTCTCACGAACACCGACAGAGGCGAGTATTCACCCACGCCTCCTGTACGCCATCACACCACCCCGATACCGAGACCAGGAGCCCCAAGGAGCCCATTCAGACAGGGCGCGTGAAAGGGTGGAAGTATGGAGTTTTCACCAACGACTGCTTTTCAGCAACCCGCTGGTGCCTACGTCCCTCCTGGCCTGGGTTACATCCCCCACGGACCATTCACCCCTCCGCAGCGCTGGTTCTCCCCCCTCTGTACCCTCCCTTGCCCCACCCCCTTTCCCCCTGAAGTTGAAGGAACTCTGAAAAATGGACCCCCAGTTTTTTCACTGGCCCAAGAAGATAGGCCTTCTTTTTCGAGGGGAGGGTTAAGGCAAAGATCTGCTTTTCTTTTATCAAATTATTAATTTACTGGAACCTGTAAAAGAAAGTATTTGTTTTAGTGTTACTTACCGGTGATCTAGAAAATAATGACAAACAATAACACTTAACTAACAATTTATTCACAAGAACATGTCAGTATAGGAGAGAGATTTTCCTCACAAAAACGACCATTGGAATATTTGATGTTTTCTATCGTTACGGTTATGAAGAAAATAAAATTTAAAGTTCCCTCCCTACTTGAAAGCGGAGGGAAATAAAACTTGTAACGGAAATTTCGTTAACAAAACCATATCGATACTATTTTTACGAAAAAGAATGTGATGCAAACTTCAGACACTCCAATGTCATTGTGTTTCTGACGTCACAGAACTTTGGTGGAAAAGTCTGTGTGAAATTGTCCCTCCTTTTTTTAACTAGTTTACTTGAGAAACTTATTGGTATAAACTAAATGTAAAAGTGGTACATTCAAATACAAACAATGAGCAATTCAATGATCAGTGGATTGTGATTCAGAGGCCTCGTCTAGTTTGCTGAACTTTTCGACACCAGGTGCAGTTCAGTCGCATCCCCGTCTCAGGCTGCTGCAAGGATATTGTGTTCAACCAAGCAGACGCTGTACACAAGAACAGCCGTGTTGAAGTTCAGAAATTTGAACAAATGCCTCCTGCATGCTGCTTCGTGCGTTCATTTGATTGGTTAGCACGCATCACTGATCATACTGTACACCGCACCAGAACGTAGTGCAAACGGCGTAGATACTAAATCGACGACAAAGAAGGCTCGGTGTTGCACCTCGTAACCAACTGGAGGCGTGAGTGCGAAGAGAGTCAAAAGAGACAGCGAGTTAAAAGAGGCTAGAGAGAAAAGTGGAAAGCAGTGGCGTGGATTTTCGAAAGGAAGAGGGGGGGATTCGTATACTTTTTTTAGTAGTCTGCTTTCATTTTCCTTTCACGTTCTTTTTTCTTGGAAATACTGGGCCAAAGAAAAGGGTGTTATGTCCCCCACCAAACCCCTTGGGCACGCCACAAGGCGGAAGCTATACCGCGCTTGTTCCAACTCGTCACCTTTTCCGCGCTAGGGATTACTAGACAGTTTCTGCCAATCACAGACGAGGTAAATGCCATCTGCTAGAGAGCAAAGGGCGAATGGGAAACAGAGAAGCAGCGCTTACGCAAGCGGTGTTGCCACTTCCTACTTTTTCCCTCACTATGTCATTCAAGAAGTTCATTTTGCCCAATAATCGTGGTATTGGCAAGTGTACTGTATGAACATTTGTAAAGTTGAAGTCCTGATTCGAATGCCAGTTCGGTATCTTTGACAGCTCGAGAGAAAGCCGATCGGACGCGTATCTGGATTCGAGCAGCACCTATTTTTCTGAGAAGTGCTGTTGTCACGTTTACCTGCAGTGGTTAGACATCCAACACGACGTTAAACTCCCAAGGTCTCTACATTGCGTATATAAAAAAGAATAGCACAACTCTACAACACAAGCTAGCAAAGATAACCGAAATTTTACGTTTTTGAAATCTCTACAGAAACTGAATTTGAAACATCTCATTTACTCCACGTGGACTTTACAATTACTGCCAGCTTCTAAAATGAACGCTATTGGGGGGAAAGGTTTTAGGGGAGGATATACTGGGTTCCACGTGGACTTGACATATGGTTGTCAGGGAGAAACTGAACTTTCTAAAGTAAAGTGGCATTCGAATCAGGACTTGAACTATGCATTTTCGTGTAACTTATATGCGGCCTGGCTTCTCCAAACAGAGGGCAGTTGACAGTCGAGAGCGACAACACCGCGCAGTTTCTGCCAAAAGTTCAACGTTCGGCGAGCGCAGAAATGGTGACAGCTTATTCAATGCGGTGTAGGAGACATCCACCCACCCCTTAATTTTCCATACGTATATAAAATATTTGATACTATTTGCGGGAATAAATACCTCGCTTCTAAGTTCGACCACGTACCCCCCCCCCCCCTTTTCATACTGGGTTAGTGGTTTTGGGTTAAATTTCAAAAGCGTTATGAATTTCTAGTGTGATCTGCTTCATTGTTGCTCATTCCACCCTTAAGCTGAAACCAATTACGAGATGTAACCATTTCACGTAATTTTTAAGCAAAAAGAAGTTCCCCAACTATATTCTTGCATTCCGCTTAAAACATCTGCACTCCTGCTTGCCTCCGTGATGGAGTGGTTAGCATATAGCGCGCTACGACTCCAGGTTTTGAATTCCGGCCAGAGCGTGGGTGTTCGTCGTGACAATCTCTTCATCAATTTCAACATATCATCATTCATCGTCATCTTCGCGATTAGCCACAAGTGACAGAAAAGCTAAGCAAAATGTATCAAATTAATTAATATATCAATGAAAACTCCTGTTCCTTTGCAATCATACGGGCTCAACATATGTTCACAAATCAGCTAGAACATTGATTGATGGAATTTGAAATTATCTAAAACAATGCACAAAATCAATCAGTGGTACACGCAGACTTCGTAAGGGGAACGTGATATTTTGGAACAGGACTTCATGTGTTTATTTAATTTATTTTGGGAAAGTTAAACCAAAATAGGGATTATACTTCTATCCTCGTTGGCACGTCACTGCACGCATAAATAATAGAGTCGATTACATAATGTAGAAATAGTGTGAGAGGATTCATGAGGCGTAATTAATTTTGTTTTCGTTAATGACAAAACTATCCAAATTACACCCCATTTGAAATTATCATAAAATTATACTATTTCCTCGATGAATAAAATAACATTAAATACATCTTTAAAAAAACAAGTAAAACAGAAATATTTTTTCAGCTGACTTTCACCACACGACATTGGATATTTTGTTTTTCTTCAAGCTAGTGAAAGCTTGGTATTCGGATGTTGAACCTTTGTCTGCTTTAGCAGAAAAACAGCAATAAATTAACCTTGAAACTGACGATAGGGTTTTATGACTGAAAACTACTGCGAAAATGTACGAGATATAATCCTCCATTTAAAGAATGGATGTTCTTTGAAGAATAACATTGTGAGAAATGTGTTAAGATATTTATGTCAACAGCAAGTACAGAGTATGGAATCAATAGTACTTACCAATTAGTTGTGATTGTTCCGCTTCTACTTTGCAGCATTTTGATTTTGTCGTCCCTGGATGACTGAGTTGCCTCTGAAAGTTACAAGGTAAACACAAATAAACCCAATGCTGAGATATTATTAATTAATAATTTAAAAGCAATGCAACTGGAATCATTAACAGTGTGATAGAAGTAAAAACCTCAGACTGTCAAGAAGCAAGCAAGCATTGTGAACTTTTCTGGCATGGGTCAATCTACACGTTGCATAAAAAAATATATAGAATCGATTAAAAGTGCTCTCCGAAAGTCTTTTCATATCCAGAATATCTATTCGAGCTACGTACATAACTTCGTATAAGAACAAACGGGTCGTTATTAACAACATGTAAAGATTATAAAAACAATCATTTTCTAAATTCTACAGTCAGCAAATATAATGATTTTCACCGATCCTAAAGATCAATTGTATTTTAATGTTTTCATCAGGTACATTTTAATGTATATTTTAATGTACTTTTAAATGTGTTTAGTATTTATCTTTTATATTTACATTTTTGTCATCAAATCTTGTATAATAAATTTGTCTCTTATATATTTTTAAATGTATATGTGTGCTGCTTCACTAAGGCTCGTCAGTTGTTTTTCAGTAGGATAATATCAGCATAAATAAATAAATATACCTTTCAATACACTTGTGAGATTTTACTGACTTTGAACGAGAGCAAAATGGAACAATCTTGTCTAAACATTTCTTCAAGTTTGAAAGGCTTTTATTTCTTGCTTTAATTTTGTTTCGTTACAAAACTGATAACCATGCAGTAATTAAAGCCTACAACTAGAGGCCCGCTAAGTAATTCGATACTTTAAAGATCGTCTTGATACAATCTGTAGATTTATCTGAACCAATATTGAAATGAGCTTTTAAATTCTTCATTTGTTTTGTCAACAGTGTTTCTTTGCACTCACAGATATTGACCAGAGGCATAACATTTTTCGTTGGTGTCACATTTGGAATAATAAGCGAAATTTTGTACAGGTATGTAAAATAATGAAAAGGGATTCTCACCTACTGCTTTTACAGTCTTCCTCTTGGCAGATGCTGTTGCCTGAATAGTCGTCCTCTGTCCCATTGGCTCTTCGGAAGACGCGAAGGCCTTGGTGTTCAGTCTGTCGGTTTAACTTGACTATCATCAGGCAATCTGGGCTTGGTGGCGTCCTTTCACTTCCCAAAGTTGTATGTTGAGACACTTTTCTGAGAAAGAAAAATCTATTCTTTGTACTATTCAATTCTAACAGAAACTTTCCGTACAATAACTAACGGTGAACCAAATGTGCAAAATGTAAGGTCCCTTGGGGTAATAACGCCAAGTTCTCGTAAAGAGCGTATTTTTGAAGAAATCAGAGAGATGACATATGCAGTACCTTGATTAAAGGTTCTGAAGTCAAGAAAGCAAGTAACCGTTCTGGAATATTCTCTGTGGCACCAGTATTTCTCTATGTTGTGCAAAAGGCGGTTGATTTCCTGCCTGTTGTAAAACAAACAAGGTAAGTCTGTTGCATGCGAGACTGTATTTTAAATTTCTGTCAATTACACTGCACATGTATTACTAGTATATTTAATGTATTATCGTTATGTACTAAGTGATCGGGAATGTGTTCAAGAACGAGCTCGTAATGGACATAGAACGTGTAATAAGTGAGCCGGTGGAATAGCGCCACGCTCTGTTTATGAAATCAGGAACCTGCGATCAGCGTTGTTTTGTTATTTTAGATATCAGTGATATACAAAAATAAAATTTACATACTGCATGTCCGAAAAGGTGATGGAAGCTATCGATAGTTTTGGCACAATTCTAACGACTGATATCTTCCTAAAAAGGAAGAAGGGATTGGAAGTGCGTCTTCATCAACTTCTACTGGAAGCTACTCAAAATCAACAGAACCCAAGAGAAGAAAAACAGTTCATAATAAAAACTAAGAAATATCGTCGAAGGAAACTGGTGGGGGCACCATCATCGTTGTGACCCTAGAGAATTTTGTTCATTTTCTTGTCCTAAACTTTACATTGGAGCACGATGGAGTGGCTATGCAAATATTACTTTTACCGAATGTAAAAGTAAAATGCAAAAATCGATAATAAAAATGTGTTTACTAAACCTTCCTGATCATGTAGCAAGTCACAAGCTTCTGAAAATTACATTTTCGTGAACCTAAGAAATAATATATTAAAGTGCAACGACAGGGTGGCCCGAACAGACCAAATATGGTATGTTTGTGCACAAAGAGCACTAAACTTGGCTAATTTTGGGTCGTTCCTAGCTGCCATGGGTTCGACATTACACAAATTTATATTTTACACTTGGCTTTATGTTTTCTCTGGTCGCGAGTATGTGTAATTCAACGGCGGGTGTAGGAATCGGAGAAACTCACCAAAAAATCCAGAAAAGAAATTATGTGAGTATGCGCATGATATTTATTATTATATAATTACACCATCCGATATTTTAATGTTAACGTATGCTTTCCTTTCATACAGTAGACATTTTCCCCTTGCACTTCCTTTCTCTATTTTTTGTTGTTACAATACTTTCAAAATTATAATTCCTGTAAATATAAAAGCCCTAGGGGCTGGTAGACGTGAAACAGAAGATAATATTGTTTTGTAATAACTACTCTTTTCGATAAATGTGCTACATATAAAGTAGAGCATCATATTTACTACTAGAAGTGTCAATTATAACAACAAATAAGAAAACAAATGTGCAGTCGTGCGGAATTATTATGTACAGTATTATTCTTTAGCAAAAAAAAAAAATATTGTGAAAGCTACAAGTAACATAACCAAATACTGTGCACATTTGAAGTTTCTTTTTAGTTCAGATATCTTTTTCTATTGTTAACGATCAATCGTTTTTATAATCATAGTATTACAGCACTGAAAAATCATCTATCGTATTTTGGCATAATTTCTGAGGATAAGATCAAATTAAACTTGCAATTTATCCCCGTGTACTTAAATGGGAGAACAGTTGTCCGTCTGAAGTGAAAGGACAAAACGATCGTGTCGCCACCTAGAATTAGCTTTCGTTGAGCAGCACAATTAACCACACATAAACACGATCATTTGGAATTTCCCGAATGCTCGGGATCCCGAAAAGTGGGAAAGTGATTTCTGTAAGTCGGGCTCGAAACTCGATTCTTTCCGTATTTCAGAACTTATTTGTCCGGATTCAGAATACACTTACTAGATAAGATTCATTTTGTGTTCCTGTACACAAATTTATGATGAATACTAGGAGTTCTTAAGATTTAAATGGCCGAAAAATGTATATTTATATTATTAAAAATATATCTTCCTTACCTTTTTGTTCTTTTAATTGAATTTTGGTCTCTTATTAGTTTCTTATGTCACATTTGCATTGGCTTTCATTCTAAAATAAATCTATGGGAACATATAAGTATTATTGAGCTAAAATATTGTTGCAGCCAGCAATGCAATTTGCTCTATTTCAGGCGGTGCTCGTTGCTATGTGCAGTACGTATGCGCAGTCGTCCGTGGATGCATTACGTCATGTGGGAGGATCGGGTTTGTGCGGGGCACATTCAGCTGCTAACGCGTCACGAAAATCGAAACAAGCAAGTTGTTGATTTTGTAGCGTTCGATTTATTTTTATTGTATTTTTGTACTTGTAGTCTGCAATCATGTCTAATTGTGCAATAGCAAGCTATGAAAACTATAACCAGAAAACTAAAGGAACTTACATAAAATATCATAGATTTCCAGCCGATAATTGCGTAAGTAAACAATGGATTCATGCTTGTAGACGAAATGTAAAAGATGCAAGTGTGCAGTGCCAATTATTGTGAAGCAGACTATGTGCGAGATCCAAAAGCAGAACTTCTGTATTTTCCACCAAAGAACGTGCTGAAGTTAACTGCAGTGCCATCGCTAAAATTAAACCCAATTACTTTAGTACCAAATAATCGAGGAAATAGTGTAGTTCTCCTAAACACTTATCTTCACAATGTGATTCGCTTGTAGGACGTGGTGATAAGGTTTGCAGAGATATACGCTACGAAAGACATGCAATATGGAATCGTGCCCTAAACAAGCTAAAGACTATGCTGCCAAAAAAGAGAAAAATATATAGACGTAGGTATACACACAAACTGCAAGCAATGTTTTGTTGTTGGAAAACATATTCGATCGTTTACAAAGGAGAAACACACGTCTGCATAATTAAGCAAATACATTTAAAATTACAAACAACCTCTTTCAACCTGCTTTAACCAAATAAGAAAGTTCAAAATCTAGAACGTAACCTTACCGACAGTACTACAAGTCACCAATATCTTGAAAATGTGTTCAACTAGGGCGAAGTACGTAGTGAACCTAACTGATTTGTTATGTAGATTTCATGTATGTCGGATTTGTAATTATTAACAAATTCATTTATTTAGCACAAACTGATGTTAATTGTGATTTGTATGTTCACATTATTGTGAAAAACTTTGTCGAAACTGTGCATTTCGAAGTGTAAAGATCGCGTATTGACTTTCACGCTGTTGGAAATGAAACTCACTTATTACGTACCATACCCTGTTCGATTAAGAAATATTGACCCTGGCAGACCTTGTCAGCTCCTTGCTTCTCCGATGATTCCAGATTAAAAGACCTCGTGTCGCTCTCATGCGCACCTATTTAAACCCTCGCTTGGCCTCTCGTCACCTCTTGCCAAAGGCCAGTGTTCTTACCATTTCCTGTAGAAAGCTTATCCTACACATTTCTGTTACATAGTGTTGTATACACGAAGGTAAGCATTATATGAGTGAATATTACACTCATCAATGAAATTTTTGCTGTTCAATTTTGGTATTTCACAAATACATTGTGGATAATTTTGTACCCTTGTACTCAATATAAACCAATGGATGCTACATTATTTCTTTGCAGTATGTTTCTGTCAAAAAGAGCAAGATTAGTGCAATGCAAGTTACTAAAAGTACAAATGTGTGTCGCACATCAGCCTTGGTTTTCTGGTTATACAACTCAAACGCACATGGAAATCTGCGGACCAAGTCCTTTAACGAATAATGAATGATTCGTACACTTGCACGGTCAATCATTGTAAGTTCATGTAACTTTTCTCCTTTATTGTTTAATTATACTAAGAACTATTTTTATCGATATTCTCAAACCGTTTCATTTTCCGTGTTATCGTAAATCTATTTCTATAGGCTTGAATTAGTAGGTTAAGACATTTAAGTTTGATAGCACCCATCAAGTATTTCGAGTAGGTTAAGTTAGTTAAATTAGTACTTGTTAACTTTGGCTCGTCTTCTGCACGCGTGTGTATGCAAAGTTCTTAATACGAAACAAATACTTTTTACAACTGTGACAAAAGATTGGATTTTAAGTTTATCAGTATTATTTAAGTACTTTCTGATGTTATGTAAAATTTGAAATGTTCGTGGAAGTGATGGCAACGTTCTGAATGAATAAGAAGGAACGATTCAGTCAGAAAACTAAATATTACGCTTTTGTAATGCATTGTATTAAATGTTGTAAACAAATTATACAGAACTACTATCGGATTAAAAATTACGGATACTCAAGTTTGGACTCCAATTAACAGTTAACCAGTAGAACCACATAAGAATTTTGGCTCTAAGTTTACCCTTACACCCCAAAATACAAACTTATATTCGTCCAGGTGGAAATATGTGGATAAGCCTCTGCCTTGCTTTTATAAGTTTCGTCTCCAGTTGTATGCCTCTCATTCTCGATTATGTCTTGAAATATAAACAACTGTCTCGTTGTCATCTCCAGCCTTGTTCTGTTTGACCCTTCATTTTGACGATACGAACCCTCGAAAAACGAAACTTTATGCTGAATATTAGGATCCACGTATTACAGGCTGACAATTGCCACGAATGGATTGACTTTGTAACTGCTATAAACAAAATATGAATTATCTCTAAATGAACAATAGAGATCGGCTTCGTATGTTTGACTAACTCACATAGTAAAGTAAATTGGATTTAGGTAAATTTTTCAATTCTGAAACGAGACCGAGAGTCCAGGAAACTAAAATTTTGTTCTCGCCTCGACTTTTTTACGAGGATGTATCGGTCTCGTCTCGTCTCGCCTCGGTTTCAACACCAACATCAATATATTTTTATTTGTTTGAAGGGAATGAGAGAAATGCGAATTAGAATAGCGATTGATTACATGGTACTTTTACGTACCCAATCTGTCAATCTGGAAAGAAAAGAATTCAATGTTAAAGTTTAGCACCTTCCATATGGGGGGGGGGGCGATTTTTTTTTAAAGGAGCACAATTAAATGATCAAATTTACTCTGTAGTCTCATTTTGTTCGGCAATAGTATCTCAAAAAGAAGAGGCTCTGTCCCTCGTAAGCCCCATTTGATCACGCCCCTGGCATAGCGGTGATGCTCATTCCGTAGAAAAGCATCAAATATTATTAAGAAAAAACTAGAGAAAAATTTACAGAATAGCTATCTCGGAGACAATGTTAGGGTCACCTTGGCTTCTATTTAGTAACATTTACAGACTGTAAAATAGGATATTGTATCTTGTATCACGTTTAGAAGTTTTGAATCTAATGAATGATCTAATGAATTAGAACTAATGTTACGCTGGCGGTTATTTTGGATACAGATGATGCTTCGATACCCTCAGGACATAATAACGTATTGATTCACTTCAATAATTCTACACAGGAAATAAGTTATTAGGATGCATAGTGGCATATGGTGTACAAGGAAAATAAAATGCTCGTTCGCACATATTCACACAAAAATGAAGAGGATGATAGTAGTAAGGAAGATGCTTAAAAGTACTATATAAAGGGGCGAACTGATACATTTAACTGACATACTTCTCCTTGGTAACGATTCAAACTGCACAGATATATGTCACTTTTCCACATGATTGAATCAAAAGTTTTAGCCGATTCGGTGGCCAGGTGCGTTGAAGTGGACAACTATCGATCTCACCACTGAAGTTCCTGGGTTCGAGTCCTGCCTAGGCATGGGCGTTCTTCGAAAATATCCCTTTATTGGTTTCATCTGATCATGATTATCCTCTTGATCTTAATTATACAAAAGCGGACTAAACGAAGTACAAACACACCAAAAGGTGTGATCTCACCATAGCATTAACTGAAAATAGCTACAGTTTGAGTTGTGCCACCTTTCTAAGTGATGTTCTATTATAGAACTTTTATGATATTTTATCAATTGTGCAAGTAGAAAGTTTCTGTTATTCTTTATTATTGTATCTTATTCGAAGTAATAATGATCATAAGACATTAAATTGCTTATTTTATATGATAAAATACGACATACTTGCGTCAGAATCAACACACCTCAACCGAAACAAATGCTATCTATATATGTACATACTCCTTATCCTAGAAGTTAAACACGAGTATTAATGATACACGCTGTAAGTTTTTAGATTTAGAATGTTTATTGTGACTGCATACATCAGCATCTATCGAGGCTTCAATTGTTCACTTGGACTGTAGTACACTGCTGTTTTCTACACCTGCAGAGGTTCTATCTTGACCCTGAAATAAATAAATATAAAACTTAGTAAGGAATGCAAGCAAAAAGAAGTACGTTCACTATGGTTCGACTTCGAATAATTATGACCTAAAACCTTTATGATGTATTCCCTAAAACGTACGAAACATGATCCAATATCTCAAAATATAAACTAACAATACTGCTAAGAAATAATAACAAGGTAGATATTAATTTTATTAAGCATTTCCCAAAGTCGTTATTTTCTTTTGCAGTAGAATGTCCAACAAATACTTTGTTGACTTTACATCAATATTATCAGAATTGTAATATTTTAAGGGTGGAAAAAGAGAAACTGCAAATATGTTATTTAATTTATAAAAAAAAATAATTACATGTCAAAAAGTCATACCTTAACTTTAGACTTCATTTTATAGGTTGTGCTCGAAGATTACATTTATTTTCAATTTAAAGCCTGTACAAGCTTTATTTTATTTATTTATTTATTTTTATGCTTATGCTTCTTATGCCACATTTTGGACAAAATATGAACTGAAGCTAAAATATGGTTTCAAAAACTATTGCATTTAATACAAAGGACCAAAATAATCACTTAGACATGGGGAAGCAGGACAAGCTAGAAATGTGATGTCCTAAAAATCTGAACATTAGTAACGCTCTTCTAGTGGTCGATGGCAAAAATTATGATAAGAACTATTGCGCAAAGAAATATCTTCCACTAACTAAACTTTGTCAAGAGAGAAAATATCACCACATTTTGAGAAATCGGTGTAGGGCCTATGATCTACAAGGCGCAAAAGTTATAAGAATCTTCGTGAGGCTTCACATTTTTTAAAGGAAAATTTAGAAAATTAACATTTAAGCACTTATTGTTTTATGCTATACATATAGTAGCATTTCTCTCTCTCTCTCTCTCTCTCTCTCTCTCTCTCTCTCTCTCTCTCTCTCTCTCTCTCCCTCTCTCTCACGCGCGCGTGTGTGTGCGTGTTTGTTTCTGTGTGTGCTGGTACGTTTGTAATTTTAATGAAATGTCTTATCTTTCTACCTTCTAAATGTTGTACCCTTTTCAAGTTATACGCACTTCATACTCTACTACACAAAATATCAACACTTACTTGTACATGCTGCATCCTTGAACTGGACTTCAAAATAATTTGTTGCAGATTCTTGCCTTTCCCTTTTCTTCCTTTCACGCTGCCTCGAACTGGAGTTCCACTCTGTGATAGGTTCTCAACTTTAGATGCTTCGGTGAGTTTTTCACTCACCAGTGGCCCACCTCCCTCCCTGGGCCCTGAGAGCTTCATGCACCCTTTAAGGCCCAACTTGGCTCTTTGGGCCCTCTTTAACCCTTTCAGGGCTCCTTAGGGTCCCTTTGAGGACCCCCTGGAACCCCCTTCAGACCCCATTTTCCCTCTAGGGGGAAAACCAACACTGCGGAGGAGATCCTGGACAATGGGGGAGCCCAGGCCGGAGGGGGACGTGAGGTACCTCCATGCCTTCCGCCCTCCTTCCCACCGAATCCCCCCTCCCCGTGGGAATGAGCCCCCCAGCGTTCCCGGACGCCGTAGTGATGGTGCAGCAGAAGAAGGTCTAGGGATCAACCCTCCGTAGTAAGTGCCGAAAGGGACGAGAGAGGCCCACGCACACACACATGCACACACACACACTCACACACATACAAACACACACACACACAAAGAAAAAAGAAAGCTATAAGGTAGTAACTAAGAACTAAGAGGGAATTGGAGGGTGAACTACCTTATGGTGAGTCCAGCCGCCATACAGCAGCCGGATGTCACCGTTACTAACTATTGGGTCTCCAGCTGCTCGAACGGCCGGGGACCACCACTAAGTCACTACCGTGACACCAGCCGCCATACAGCAGCCGGATGTCACTCTTACTAACTATTGGGTCTCCAGCCGCTCAAACGGCCGGAGACCACCACTTAGTAACTATGGTGACACCAGCCGCCATACAGCAGCCGGATGTCACCCTTAATATCTATTGTGGTCTCTAGCCGCTCGAACGGCCGGAAACCACCCTTAACCACTACGGTGACACTAGCCGCCATACAGCAGCCGGATGTCACCCTTACTAACTATTGGGTCTCCAGCCGCTCGAACGGCCGGAGACCACCCCTACTCACTAAACATGAATAAATACCCACATGCTACCTCAGAAATAGCGGTAGCACAGAAACTCTCTGGTGTGTGGCGATTGTTTTATTGTAAGATACTGTTTAGGCTCAGCCTCTTTGCCATTCCCACTTGCCTCTTGTTGCGGGTGCTTATCTTTAACCAAGATGAGGTTCTGAAGAGGATCAAAGCTGAGGGCATGGACGCCTTCAGGATTGGGAATCCCTAAGCAGACTTTGGATTGACGTTAGCATTATGCTGACTAAGTTAATGGCAGAGCACGGTATCAAGCATATCAGCTTATTTAACACATTTCTGGTTCTTTTACTAGTGAGAAACTATAATTTAATAGTTCTGATTATACTCAATGTTTTAAATCATGATTGCCCTTTTTACATAAAGTTAATATTTGCACAGAATATAGAATTATTTTGTACTTTGTTGTAACATGAAATGGAAGATATATAAGACATTCCAATTTAGTTAAATAACACAATTATTATTCTTTACATATTCTTAGAGTTACTTATTTTTCCCGTTCATGTCCTATTTTTTATCTTTATGACCGGCATCCAACAAGATTTTGAATAAAAAACTTAAATGTCCCAATTTTGGGGTTTGTACCGATGGAATCAATCACAGAGCTTTGAAGGTATTTCTCATTCCGTTCCAACGTTTTCATTGTAAAGCAGGAAACATACAGAACAAAGTTATGGAATTAAAAATCACCCCAAATGAAACTTCTTGAATCATTTCAATTTATATCAATAGCGTATGTTTCATATTATTTCAAGTTATGCTAATTGCTGAATATTCGTTTAACAATCCAGGTTATAGTGCAAATGTTGATAGATTATTTTCACTAATGTCAGTACAATGGACTGATGCGAGAATTACATTTCTCTAATGTTTGTAAAAGATCTGATAATGATTCAGTATAATTGCAAAAACATTTTGACCAATGATAAAAGTTGACTGTTCAAAGTTCGCATATTTTGACTAAACTTGAAATGTTGAAAAAAGAATGACTCTTCTGAGGAGTACGACTTAAAACACATGTAGTAAGAAGTGTATTGTTTGGTGTTAATTACAAGTTGGGAATTTTGTATTTAATAAATAGCTAGAAAATCATATTTCTTAAAGTTTAAAATGTGTCAAGTTTATATTATTTGCTAACATGCTTTAGTAATTTGTATTATTTAATGCGAATGATATGTGTCCTACATTATGACAAAGTCCTTGAATTTGGGACAGCATGCCCTACGTTTCCCTTTGAGTGATCTGGTAACCTTATTTATTCTGACAAGGATATGCTAATGCTCTGTGCTGTAACACGGTGTATTTTCATAACATTATATTTATATCTTATCGCTCCACTTCTGTTTCACTTGTCGCGGTTAACAAAAAGCGGAGACCCTGTAGGCGTCCATCCCAGAGCCCCACGATGACATCGAAAAGTAGCAAATCGAGAAAAGAGAAATTGATAAACTGGTAATAATGATGATGACGTAAATGCCGATAGAATGGACGATACATCACAAACTTCTTGATTGATTTTAGTCCTAACATAATTTTTAACCTATGTAAATTAATATAAACTTCATCTATATATTCTTGTACATGTGCGACAAGAAAACTCTTTCTACTCCAATCTGAAACTTTTTCCTTTATTAGTTGTAAAAGTATATTCTAAACCTAACATTAGCTGTGTGTTTTTCCTGCTAAATCTTAATAATAATTATGTATAAATCCTATCATAATTTTCTTTCAGGTTGTCGTGCTTAATCTTGATATCTCCTACGTTTGATTTCATGATATAGTAATAATTATGTATAAACCCTACCCTAATTTTCATTCAGGTTGTCATTCGTGCATAATCTTGATGTCTCCTTTGTTTGATTTTATGATATAGTAATAATTATATATAAATTCTATTCTAATATTCTTTCAGGTTGTCGTGTTTAATCTTGATGTCTCCTTTGTTTGATTTCATTATATAGTAATAATTATATATAAATTCTATTCTAATATTCTTTCAGGTTGTCGTGTTTAATCTTGATGTCTCCTTTGTTTGATTTTACGATATAGTAATAATTATATATATAAATTCTATTCTAATAGTCTTTCAGGTTGTCGTGCTTAATCTTGATGTCTCCTTTGTTTTATTTCATTATATAGTAATAATTATATATAAATCTTACTCTAATTTTCTTTCAGGTTGTCGTGCTTAATCTTGATGTCTCCTTTGTTTGATTTCATTATATAGTAATAATTATATATAAATCCTATTCTAATTTTCTTTCAGGTTGTCATTCGTGCATAATCTTGATGTCCCTTTGTTTGATTTTATGATATAGTAATAATTATATATAAATCCTATTCTAATTTTCTTTCAGGTTGTCATTCGTGCATAATCTTGATGTCTCCTTTGTTTGATTTTATGATATAGTAATAATTATATATAAATTCTATTCTAATATTCTTTCAGGTTGTCGTGTTTAATCTTGATGTCTCCTTTGTTTGATTTCATTATATAGTAATAATTATGTATAAACCCTATCCTAATTTTCATTCAGGTTGTCGTGCTTAATCTTGATGTCTCCTTTGTTTGATTTCATTATATAGTAATAATTATATATAAATCCTATTCTAATTTCCTTTAAGGTTGTCATTCGTGCATAATCTTGATGTCTCCTTTGTTTGATTTTACGATATAGTAATAATTATATATATAAATTCTATTCTAATAGTCTTTCAGGTTGTCGTGCTTAATCTTGATGTCTCCTTTGTTTGATTTCATTTTATAGTAATAATTATATATAAATCCTATTCTAATTTTATTTGAGGTTGTCATTCGTGCATAATCTTGATGTCTCCTTTGTTTGATTTTATGATATAGTAATAATTATATATATACACCCTATCCTAATTTTCTATAACGTTGTCGTGCTGAATCATATCCTCCAAGACATCTATGTATTTTATGGTATGGCATACACACCATTGTCTTTACTCCTATCTTCCTAACTTATGTGAGGCTTACATTCTATCTTTTATTATTTTTAAATGTCATGTTGATCCATGAAGCATATCCCTAAGTCTACAACGCTTGTACATTTTACCATGTGGTTCACACACCATTTCTATCTTCTTTTTCTGTGCTAGATTCCATAATTCATGTTTTTATTATTTACACATTAGCTATAATGAAAGAAATAGTAGGTAATTCTTGTTACATCAGGAGAGGTTCCCTGTAAGGTGCCTAAACCTACTAATTCGTCATGTTTCTTAGGACTAAGTACTAATAGTATTTGACTAGAACCTTAAAATACCATAAGGTATTTTAGAAGAAGAAAGTTAAGGTGTCTGACAAATATATAACAAAGAGTCAAAATATTGAAAAATTGAAATGATGATGGAGAAGATCACGCCACAATTAAACATGGCTTCAGTAGAACAATGAATGTAGGGTATGGAACAATGCACAGAGAGTGTCATCTAGATGAAGACCCTAAGTTCAGAGAAAGAGGCAAGGAAGGAAAATAGAGGCTGTCCGATCTCCTTTTCAGGGGTTTTAAAAAGAAGATGACCCTATCCTCCGTGGCCGAGTGGTTAGCGTAGTATGCCACCTAGCCTGTAGTCCTAGGTTCCAATTCTGGATAAAACACTGACATTTCATCAATTCACCATTATCGTCTTCGTGATCATTCTAGAGAGGTATAAACGGTAAGGCATGGACGTTTCTTCTACCGTAAACTGGGGTGACTTTGTGACAGAGGATGCGTTATTCGGATTCTGGTATCCCACGCTAATGGCTTCTGTTCTGTTGCCCAATGAGTAAGTCGTTTGCGTGCCTGACTTGTGCAGCAATCTGTTCTTCCAGATGATTTGCCGAAAACAGCAGACAGTTGCATTTCGTTGTCTGCACTGTGACCGTGCGAAGATTCTCTGGAAATCTTTGTTCGTGTACGCCCTCTGAAGCAAGAAGGGGGAAGGTACTGTGAGTTTTGTAGATACCGGAACAGTAGTGAATCATACGCTGCTGATGTGAAGTTTGTGGGACGTGGTGTGTGGATAGTACAGGTCATGTTGACAAATTTCGTACTTTGATGAACGTTCTGCCCAACACGAAGGGCGCTCCGATAAATCTACTTCAGTTTCTAAAGTCAGTTTCTGTTCTTGCAGAGGCTGAAGAATGTCACACACGTACAAAAGGCGCATAGAACCTCGTATACGTATACATAAACTATTGTGAAGATTAAATGATGCCCTAACTGAAATGAGATCTAAACCAATAAGTCCTCGCGCTGTGGAAGAAAAGTACTTCGAGGGACAACTTTACCCTCAGCGTATCAAGGAAGTGCAAAGGTGCGGCTTTGTTGTAATTGCAATAGAAAGAACTGGCAACACTGGAAGTTGCCACAGAAGCTAACATCTTTATTCAAGGTATGAAATATTGTCTAAAATAGATCACCCTATGAAAATTGGACGTCGAAATATATTTAAGGTTTCCGAAATCTCAAATTAATGGTAGGATTTACCGACCTCCGTGGTCGAGTGGTTAGCACAGCGCGATACGACGGCAAGGGTCCCGAGTTCGATTCCCGGCCTGAGCTTTGGTGTTTGTAAGTGTCTCTTCATAAATTTCATCATATCATCACTCATCCTTACCGTCGCGATTAGACAAGATTGGCAGAAAGGCGACAATCAATCAATTATTTGTTGGACTGAATAAAGGTTTTAGCGTGAGCATAACATGGGCATATACCAGCACTTGCAGCGGCCCAGTGGGTATTGTTCTCTTCTTCCTTGTCAAAATGTTCCAATATGTTACAGCTTGTGAAGTACAGCAACATATCATGAGTAGCTAACCACAAGAAAAGATCGTATCTGTGGCCGCATCTTATGTAGCTATACATTGCAAATTGCACTGCCACAAAGTCACCCGAATCCAAGGGTTGATATTCTGACAACTATTGTTGCATTATTTCAATTCTCACTAAATGTCTTACAAAATAATTATCAGCATTCAAAAGTTCAAGTTTGAAATTCCTATTGTAGTTTCTTACCGAGACGCTGCAGTTTGATACTTTCTTGTGATAAACAAAAAATAATAATAAAAGTGTCACAAAATCACCAGAGCTTACGGAATTTCATCAATTCTCTTTTATCCTCGTCGTCGCAACTAATCCCATGGAGTAAAAAGTGACGGAAATTAGCCAAAGGCAAACACAAAGATGAAAGTAGGGAAGAAATGATAGTAAGCACCAGAATGGAAGAGGGCAGAAGCAGATATAAGAACCCAAATAAGATGAAGAATGAACAAAAGACTATTAATGTAAGATGTTCATATAGCCGAGCTGGGTAAAACAGCCAATACAAAAAGTTCGAGAATTCCTAAAGTCCTACTGGTAGATAACAAATAAAATTACATTACTGGATACGGGGGGGGGGGGGGGGGTAATGGACACACACGTGTGGGGTCCAGTGACTCATGGTGGGACACGTTCAATAGGCAGGAACTGCTAGATGCTTACGTTCTAGGTTCGAATCCTGGTAAAGGCATAGATGTTGCGTTTGTATCATTGTTTAATCATAATATATTCACCATTCATCCTCATCGTAGCGATTTGCTGGGAAGTCCGAGCCCCAGGGACTAAAACCCAGAAGAGAAGAGAAAATCTGAATAAAATCCTTCAGATGATTCAGCTTTGGGAGTTCCCAACCTGATTTTCTAGGAGTTGGCAAGCATATTTCTTAGGAGTTTGCAAGAGGGACGTGCGTTGAACGCAGTCAGTCGTCTCGCACCCATTGTACGGTGTTGCCAACCCAGCATAGAATTTTCCCAGAAACGGCAATTTTGGAGACAAAAATTTACAGCAAAGTGGGGAAGGATGGCATATGACGTAAAAATTTCCCTCTGGGACAAGAACATCACTGTTCCAAGGAACACTCGTAGAACACTAGAAAAAGAGGGTATTGTCCTTTTCAAACAACCAGGATAGGTGCGTGATACCGGTGATGAGAAATTTTTGGATCCGTAGCTAGGACGAGAAGGTGGCTGACCGGCAATTGTTTATGACTGCAGTTCAAAAATAACAAAAAGCAGAAAAACCAGAGGCCGAAATCTCATCGGTCTCGGGCGGCGTTCAGTGTCTGGAATATTTATATACATGTAGCAAGGTCTTGAGTGTAGTGTTGTGAGTGAAATAACTATATTTCTGTGAATTACACTATGTTCTGTCTTGTGAGCAGTGAACTAAAAATGGTTTACATGATTAACGAACTATTATTGACAATGACACTATTTACTCGTAAGTTTATTGAAGAATTAGTATTAACATTTCCATCTACAATTTCGACGATTGAGGCAAGTTTCTCTGCTCTTAAGAAGATTAAATCATTTCAGAACCGCATCTGGGCAATTCCGGTTGAGTAATTTCGTTGTTACCAGGATAAGGATTGTTCTTTGATAAAAATAGTGGTGAAAAAGAACTTGTTGTGCATACGTGACCCTGAAATTGAAGTTCCTGTTGAAATGAAGTATTCAAGGTAAGAAGTTTATTCCTATGTTATATTTTATGAGAACTAGTTGTTATAAATAATCATGAAGTACTTGAAATCCTTTCCTTATTGTTGTTCTCTTAATTATACTCTTTCGTAATTACTTGGTATATGTAATCACAATGTCACATCACTTCAAATTCAAAATAATGAACGAGAAGGACCCCCCATTAGCAAATTACTGTCCATTTAAACATTATCTCAGGTTTTGAACGCAGTGTACGCCACAGGTGTAAAGGTAAATGCGACAAGCGAACAGTGTTATCTGGCACAAAATATCTGTGGTATTGGAAAAGTTCTTCATAGGTGTATTTGAACACATTGTGTGTGGATTTACATAGATGGAACTTAGCGATAGCTTAAAATGATTGCAGAAGCTTTGTTAAACACACTTATGGGTAAGGAATGTTTAGAATATTAACACATTTTTTGTGAAGTTCGCAAAATCAAAACTTAGAGATGAACATTAGGAGTATTGAACTATCATACTGTTCAAGAAATGTACATAAAAATGACAGAAAATGTTAGTTTGTTTTCAATGTGTAAGATTGGTGGCTGCAATTATAATGTTTGTAGCTAACAGAAGTATTTCAACGGAATATTCAAACTGTTAGAAGTCTTTTTTTTCTGCAACATGAATACGTGTTCATAGAATTCATGTTTTTTTGTGACAATTAATGTTTTCTGAACTCATCTGAGAATATTAGAAAAGTGATGTTATTGGTGTTGCTGACCCGAAATAAACAATAGTGAATACTAGAACTGAGAAAAATTCTGTGTGTCATTAAAGCAACATACAGCTTTGAACCTATACCGCTTTGAAACGGATACCCTTACCCCATACCGATACCTATACTGTTGCTTGAAAATTGTAAAAATTGAAAATTGTTCAATATGTTGACTAATATTGCTGGGTGAATAATCCACTTGAATTATAAGCAATAATTTACCAGAGTTTTTGAATACAATATTCTGTTATGTAAGCACAAAATACAGTATTTTCCACATAATATTGGTACAATATCAATGAAAACTTCGAATTTTAACCCCCGAACGATCGGAACGACCTAACTTTGTCGGCTGGTATCAGTAAATAAAGTCCAACCGATACTTTCCGATACCGATACCGATGCCCTAGTTAAAAGCCCTAACTGACCTTACAGCTCACAGTTTGAAATGCTTAGCGAAACTATCTGTGTAGCCTGGGGTACGTTTTATTATTCATCCCCATTGTCGCGATGCACCTAGAGACGTACAAAACGACGTAAAATAGTCTATAGAGAATGTAATCTGAGAATGTTCCATATTTCTCGATAGCTTCTGATTGTGGCACCATGAGTCACTGGAGGAATACTGGAAAACAATCAGGATAAAAATGTAAAGGAGATGGAACTGCTTCCAGGCGACAGAGGACCGAGCGGTGTGGAGTGTAGAGGAGCGAGTCGTGCGAGTTTCCATGCAACCACTACATCCCCTGCAACCCTTCCCCTACACAACTAGGGAGGGAAAAGGGACGGCCTCCCCCGCCTCTCACGAACACCGACAGAGGCGAGTAGTCACCCACGCCTCCTGTACGCCATCACACCACCCCGATACCGAGACCAGGAGCCCCAAGGAGCCCATTCAGACAGGGCTCGGCAAAGGGTGGAAGTATGGAGTTTTCACCAACGACTGCTTTTCAGCAACCCGCTGGTGCCTACGTCCCTCCTGGCCTGGGTTACATCCCCCACGGACCATTCACCCCTCCGCAGCGCTGGTTCTCCCCCCTCTGTACCCTCCCTTGCCCCACCCCTTTCCCCCTAAAGTTGAAGGAACACTCAAAAATGGACCCCCAGTTTTTCCACTGGCCCACTGGCCTTCTTTTTCGAGGGGAGGGTTAAGGCAAAGATCTGCTTTTTTTTTATCAAATTATTAATTTACTGGAACCTGTAAAAGAAAGTATTTGTTTTAGTGCTACTTACCGGTGATCTAGAAAATAATGACAAACAATAACACTTAACTAACAATTTATTCACAAGAACAACATGTCAGTATAGGAGAGACATTTTCCTCACAGAAACGATCATCGAAATATTTCATGTTTTTTTTATCGTTACGGTTATGAAGAAAATAAAATTCAAAGTTAGGGATCTGGCTCCCTATTTGAAAGCGGAGAAAAAATCCGTGTAACGGAAATTTCGTTTGCACCGGTTTGCTAAAGTTTTCAAATAGGGGACACCTTCCAAATTGGAATTTTAATTTCAAAATCATATCGATGCATTTTTTTGCAAAAAAGGATGTGATGATGTCTCCAACGTCATTTTTTTCTGACGTCACAGAACTGTGGTGGGAAAGGCTGCGTAAAATTTCCGCCCCCCCCCCCTTTAATCAGTTTACTTGAGAAACTTATTGGTATAAACGAAATATAAAAGTGGTACATTACAATACAAACAATGAGCACTCCAATGATCAGTAGAGCACATTGTGATTCAGAGCCCCTCTCTAATTTGCTGAACTTTTTGACACCAAATGCAGTTCAGTTGCATCCCGGTCTCAGTCTGCTGCAAGGATATTGTGTTCAACAAAGCAGACGTTGTACACAAGAACAGAGGTGTCGAAGTTCAGAAAATTTAACAAATGCCTCCTGCATTATGCTCAAGCGTTCATTTGAATGGTTCGCACGCATCACGTGACCATAAATCACACTGTAGACTGCTCCAGAATGCAGTGCAAGCGATGAAGACACTAAATCAGCGAAGTGGACTTCTCAGTGTTGAATTTTGCAACCAACTATAGGCGTGAGTGCGAAGAGAGTTAAAAGGGGCTAGAGAGAAATGGCGAAAGCAAGTGGCGTGGATTTTCAAAAGGAAGGGGGGCGGGGTCGTATACTTTCTTTTAGTAGTCTGCCTTCATTTTCCCATATTTTCCTCTCTTAAACGTTCTTTTTTTTTTTCTTAGAAATACTGGGCCAAAGAAAAGGGTGATATGACCCTAACCAAACCCCTTCTGCACGCCACTAGGCGGAAGCTATACCGCGCTTGTTCCAACTCGTCACCTTTCCCGCGCTAGCGATTGGTCGACAGTTTCTGCGAAGGGCGAATGGGGAGCACACGGTGTTGCCACTTCCTACTGTATTACTAGCTTTTTTATGTCATTCAAGAAGTTCATTTTGGACAGTTAGCGTGGTGGTGTTTAGTGTGCTGCACAAACATTTGTGCATTCTCTTTTAGCTTATTGGCGGCCTGGCTTCTCCCACCAGAAGGCAGTTGACAGTACGTAGCGACAACATCGCGCGGTTCTTGCTATGGAGACGTTCGGCGAGCTCAGAAATGGTGACAGCTTATTCCAAACTCAGTGTAGGAAACATCCACCCACACCTTACACATGTAGAACAACTTTTGTAAAATATTTGCTACTATTTGCAGGAATAGACACCTCAATGGCAAATGCATTTGAGTTCTTGGCGCACAGGCTGACCGCCTAACCCCCAACCCCAGACTGGTGTAGTGTGTGGTTTTGGGTTATATTTCATAAGTGTTATGCATTTCTATGTGTACCTGTTCAACCAGTTTGCTTCATTGTTGCTTATTCCACATTTAGCCTGAAACCAATTATTTCATTTTTTGTTCACAGGATTCGTTGTGATGATTTTTCTTTTCTATATAAACTGTATTTGAACCATTTCACTCAATTTTTAAGCAGAAAGAAGTTGAATCATATTGTCGCATTCATGTTGTAACATTTACGCGAGAACTCCTTCCGACCTCCGTGGTCGAGTGGTTAGCATAGTGCGTTACGATGACAGGCGACCTGGGTTCTAATCCCGGCCTGGCCATGGTTGTTCTTCGTGAGTCTCTCTTCATCAATTACCTCATCATCATTCATCGTCATCTTCGCGATTAGCCAAAAGCTTCAAAAAAGCGAAGCAAATTAAATCGAATACCAGTATGAATGAAAAGTCCTGTTCTTTTGCAATCATATGGGATGAACATATGCTCACATATCAAGTAAAGAAAGCATTCCACAAAATCAATCAGTGGCATACGCAGACTTCTTAAGGAAGACATGTGTTCATTTAATTTATTTTTGGAAAGTTTTATCAATAGGGGGATTATAACTTCTATCCCCATGGGCACGCCACTGCACGCATAAATAATAAAGTTGATTACATAATGTAGAAATAGTGTGAAATAATTCATGAGGCGTATGATGTTGCTTTCGTTAATATAAAAACTGTCCATTTTAAATTATCATACAATTAAACTATTACCTCCGTGAACAAAATAACATTAAATACAACTTTAAAAAAATTGCAAAAGAGAAATAAGTCTTCCGCCGACTTTCATCACATGACATTATTTGCGTTGATGTTCTCGAAGCAATTGAAAGCTTGGTACTTGGGAGTTGAAATTTCGTTAGTTTTTACTGCAAAATCAGCCAAAAATTAACTTTGACATTGACGATAGTGTTTTAGGACTGGCTGAAAGCTAATGCGAAAATGTACGAGTTGTAATCTTCGATTTAAAGTGAACAGAATGTCTCTAGTTTCAAGAATAACATTTTGAGAAATTTGTAAATATATTTATGTCAACAGCAAGTACAGAGTATGGAGTCAACGGTACTTACCAATTAGTTGTGATTGTTCCGCTTCTACTTTGCAGCAGTTTGATTTTGTCGTCCCTGGATAAGCGAGTTGCCTCTGAAAGGTACAAGGTAAACACGAATAAACACAATTCATTTATCAACTAAAGACAAGTTCCAACCTTGTTATTAAGATTGCCAAGAATGAAGCAATCAGTATGAACTTTACAAGTTGTGTAATAATAAAAATATGGAACCGGTCAAAAGTGCCCTCCTAAAGAATCTTTTCATTTGCTTCTCAACACACTTGTGAGATTTTACAGATTTCGAACGACAGAAAAATGGAACAATCTTGTCTAAAGCTTTCTTCAAGTTTGAAAGGTTTTGTTGACTTAAATTTGTTTCATTCCAAAACTGATAACCATACAGTAAGGAACCCCTACAAATAGAGGCCCGCTAAGTAATTTGATATTTGAAAGGTTTTCATGGTACAATCTGTAGCTACTTCTGAACCCATATGATATGAACTTTTAATTCTTGCTTGAGCCACATTTGCTTTGTGGACAGAGTCCCTTTGCACCCCAAACTATTGATCAGAGGCACATAGAGACTTTTTTTTTTGTTTGGAATAATAAGCGAAATTAATTATATACAGGATGTAAAATTCTCACCTGCTGCTTTTACAGTCCTCCTCTTGGTAGATGCTGTTGCCTGGATCATCGTGATCACCGCCCTCTGCCCATGCTTCTCGGAAGACGCGAAGGCCTTGGTGTTCAGTTTGTCTTGAACTTGGCTGTCATCAGGCAATGTGGGTTTGGTGGCGTCTTTCCACTTCCCAAAGGATCTTGAGACACTTTTCTGAGAAATACAAATGCGTTCTTTTGTACTATTAAAATATTACTACAACTTTCCGTATAAAAACTAACGCTGAACAAATTGTGTGAAAAGTATAATTGTAATGTTCTGCGACATTTGTCATTTGAAGCCTGTAATCTACATAGATAGACTTCCTACTGGATCGCCTTTCTAATCGCTGAGGCTAGAAGGTCTTCTAATAAGAATTCTACCTCCGTGGGAAACGAGCTTAAATGTTATTTACGCGGTTTCTAAATTTTGTAAAATGTGAACGTTGCGTTTGATTCGATATTCTCTTTCAACATTTGCTGGCTTATAATAATAATAATATTAACTCAGTTTAATCTTACCTACGGAATTGTGCATGATGATTTAGACGATATCGTATGGTTTAAAATTCTTTCCATTCTAATAAAGTGTATGTTTCAGGTAAATGTTTCATGCAATTGGAACAATAAGCACAGCTGTTTGTAAGGAATTTATCTTGTGTGAGCTTTGAATGTTACATTAAAGAAGAGGATTTGACCATCAAACCTTTCCAATTATTTTTCAAGATCCGTAGAAAATAACTTTTGTGATTTTGTACAGCACTAATCAAGCTACACAGCAAAGTTAAAACAGTTAAAACAATAAGCGACATTGTGATTCAGAAGAAGTAAAGTTAGCCTACTAGAAATGCTATTATTACTTTTATGACAATGTGTGGCATTTCTGTTACTGTACGAATACATATTTTCACAATAAAGTCAAAGCATTGATACACGAACAACGCAGGACATTCTCATATCTACTAATGATGAGCAATTTTATGTGCAATCTTGAATCGGGAATATTTGCTTCTCTTGTGTGATTATTAAGGATGTGCAGGACCGAATGTTTTTGGCAGGGACTGGACGGTACGGGAATTTTTTTAAATTTCGTGTGGCAAATGTTCTAAATTTTCCAAAACTGAAAATCTCAAATTCTGGACAATATTTTCCCATCAAGTAATCGTTTTTGCAAATCTGAAATAAAAACGTGTTCAGTAAATCTTTCTGATTATGTAGCAAGTCATAAGCTTCCAAAAACCTAACATGCCTGGTGATTGTTATTCATTTCATGATCTCATACACAAATTTATAATGATACTGCGAGTTCTTAAGTTCTGAGTGACCGAAAAATGTATGTTTTGGTTCTTATACAAATGTACTCCTTACCTTTTCGCTTCTTTCATTCTATTCTTGTCTCTTATTAGTTTTACATGTCACATTTACATTGACTTTTTTTCTAAGATAAGTTCTATGGGAACATATAAGCATTATTGAGATAAAATATTGTTGCAAGCAATCAGTACAAATTGCTCCTGACATTTATTGTGACGTCATATTTCATTATCGCCTGTTTCTCGATGCTTTAGTTCATTTAGACAAGTTTGTAACTTTTGCGAATACGATTATTCTGCTTTTATTGGTGATGTAACACTACATGTGTTTACTATAATTTTCCTTTAGGTCTTATTTTGGTTAAGGCATGGTTTTGAAAGCATATTTTAGGTCTCATTTAGAGTGTTTTAAATGGATACCGGTAATCCCAATTTTGTTAATACCATCCCCTATTAAAATTATGTTACTATGAAGCGAAGATAGAAAACAGGATTGACAAACAATGGCAACATTTGCTTAGAGGCCAGGTAAGCAAATCGTGGAATCCTAAACACTGTGCAATGTTCCAACACTGAAAAACCAATCCCCAGACTGTTTTACTTCAAAGTCACTGCACCATTGCCGTGGCCAAAATAAAAATAATTTATCAGGAATGAAACAAATCACGCGAGTGAAAGGTTGTTCTTTCTTTTTGATCCCAAAACGAGGCTGCTCCATGAAACGAGTCTGTGTTGCTGGAAAAAGTTGTAGTTCGAAAAATAAACGCCAGAGTCCGTTGTAAACCAGTAAGATTAAATTTAAAATTATCACTCGTATTCTTTCAGAACATGTAGTTTATTTTCACTTTTTAATTGAAAAATTTAACTGATAAATAGAACTGAGTACCTGATTAGTGGTTAAAGTGATTCTTCAATTTCTTATTAACCAATTTGTAGAGAGGTCTTTAAATGGAGTGAATGGTTTTAAGCTAAAAGGAAACAATTTAGATTATATAGTTAATAGTTCTGTATAGACAACTGACAGGGTACATTTAATGGAAAATTTAAAAAATACATATTTTGTCGCTTTAGAATATGCATGAATATTTCTTAGTTATTTGGTAGCATTTATTATGTTAAGGATCGGTTGGTAAGTTCTTATTTTGGCCCAAGCACGGAGGTATTCTACATTCAACAATAATTAAATCTATTAAGAATTTCTGCTAGAGAATTCAGGAGGAACTTCACCGTTGTCTTGATATTCGAGATACTTTCCTTACACTGTATTTCTATATATTTCTATTTTAGACAACAGCGAATGTTGTAGCAGGAATTCTAAACCGATTTATTTTTTGGCAGAATTTAGAATTAAAAAATCATTTTTTTCCAAGGCGTTGCGTATGGCATGACATTTTTTGTAGGACGTTCTCATGTACGAGGGACGTTCTGAAAGTAAGTTTCGTAATTTTTTTTACAGGAAAGCTTTACAACAAACAGGAGAATACAATGTGATAACAAAATACAATTTTTTGGCTATTTTTACACATAGTCGCCACCGACATTGATACAATTGAACTACTTAGAGTGCTACAAGCCACATTTCACGTTTACTACATTATAAAGCATGCCATATTTCACAGTTTAACGTAGAAAACGGTGTTTGAATTATTGTGGCACTTACAGCGTTTACCATTTTTAGTCTTCAATTGTCGTACCGTTAAATCTATTTCAAAAAACCCTCCTGGTAAAAATCGGTGCCCAGCGATTTAAGGAATTTCTTCACAGCCTGTTGCACCTCTTCGTTGATTAGAACACGTGCATTCGTGTTAAGAAAGAGAATCAACTACACAGTAATTCAGACGTTGCCAGGATATCTTCGCCGGAAGTTCACGTTCTAATTTCGCAACTCAACTGGTAAAGGGTTAAAACATATTTCAGTCAGTGATAGGCCGGAAGAGATTCATGTGGCTATATGCCCCCTTCCTCCTCTACTTATTTGCTCAGCTTTCCTTTTTCTTTTTTTAATAAAAAGTGTTATGTATGATATTATGGTCCACATATAATACTTACTTCTAAAGAAGAAAACATATTCTTCTCCAGATCATCAATCCCTTTGTAGTTGATTCTCTTTCTTAACACGAATGCACGTGTTCTAATCTTACGAAATTGTACAAGCCTCTGACAATCGCATGAAATAATTTCCGTGATTGTACGATATTGTGAGAAAAAAACATTGTGTACAATCATGTTTATTTGCTTATAACATTGCAAGAGGTTTCCTCGTTTTCCTGTGCGTTTCCTCAAAAGTATTCATTGTCAATGCACTCTATTATGTTACTCAGTTATCACCAAAAATCGTGATAACACAGCATTAATCGCAATTGGTGTAACACAACACACATTTTTCTGATATGGTTATTACATCACTCGTTCTTCTACCTCTTGGATTAAATGCCACAATGAGGGTCAATGATGATATAATGATATAGATGACTGTGCTTGACCAGAGTTCAAACCTGACACCTTCGGCTACGTAGCACTTCACATTGGCCACACCACAACTGTATATACAGGGTGACGCGCGGGAGTGGGAGATTTGGTAATGACGTAATGCACAGTAATAATATATATATTGTTACTTAATTCAGGACATAAAAAGGTACATGTATGCCATTTGCAAGGAACAAAACATAACTCACGGTTTCAAAATAACGTCCTCTAAATGGCGTAGCATGTCCAGGAACGACGATATGAACTGGCCTGCAAGATCGCCATATTTGTCAGTGTGTGATTTCTTTTTATCGGGATATTTAAAGGGTCGTGTGTTTACTACTCATCTTCATTCACTGCAGGAACTAAAGGCTGCGATGTGAAGAGATTTGGTCTATCACTGCGGACGTACTGTAGAAAGTTATGAGAAACGTTCATTCCCGAATGCAGGAATGTTACCTCAGGGAGGTACGCCATCTAGAATACGTTATTTTTCAAACCGTGAGTTATGTTTTGCTTTTTGCAAATGGCATACATGTACCTTTCTATGTCCAGAACTATATATTATTACTGTGCATTACGGCATTATCAGAATCTCCCACTCCCGCGCGCCACCATATATATACGAGGGACATTCCGAAAGTAAGTTTCGTCATTTCTTTTCCACAGGGAAGCTGTATTACAAAGTGAGAAAACACAGTACCATAACAAAATACAATCTTTCCTGAATTCACTACGGGATGAGTGAGAGCAGAGGAGCGGTGGCGCATGCGCAGAGTGCCGAAGAATAGAGATAAGCAGCAAACCGACGTGCCCGAGATCATTCGAGTGCAAACCAGTATGGCAGAAAGACGCGTGGTGGAAACGTGGTCACAAATGGAAGTGCGTGCTGTCATGCGCTATGAATGGGCGCGTGGGACCAGTGTTTCAGATATTCATCGACGCCTACAGAGCGTCTATGGAGACAACGCCATGTCACGTCAAATGGTTGGGCGCTGGTGTTCAATGTTCAATGAAGGAAGGCAGAGTGTGAATGACTGCAACAAACGTCGACAGAGTACAGAAAATGGTGTTAGCCAACAGGCGCGTAACTGTGTCTGAAGTCGTATCCACATTGGCTGTTGGACGTACTGAAGCCCACCACATGATTTACGAGTTGTTGTGATATCGAAACGTGTCGGCAAGATGGGTGCCGAGAAACCTCACCCCTGAGCACAAGCCTGCTCTCGTGAGCTACGGTGGCTCAGTTGGTAACGCGTCTGACTACCATGCTGAAGGTCCCGTGACAGCACGCACTTCCATTTGTGACCACGTTTCCACCACACGTCTTTCTGCCATACTGGTTTGCACTCGAATGAGCTCGGGCACGTCGGTTTGCTGCTTATCTCTATTCTTCGGCACTCTGCGCATGCGCCACCGCTCCTCTGCTCTCACTCATCCCGTAGTGAATTCAGGAAAGATTGTATTTTGTTATGGTACTGTGTTTTCTCACTTTGTAATACAGCTTCCCTGTGGAAAAGAAATGACGAAACTTACTTTCGGAATGTCCCTCGTATATATATGGTGGCGCGCGGGAGTGGGAGATTCTGATAATGCCGTAATGCACAGTAATAATATATAGTTCTGGACATAGAAAGGTACATGTATGCCATTTGCAAAAAGCAAAACATAACTCACGGTTTGAAAAATAACGTATTCTAGATGGCGTACCTCCCTGAGGTAACATTCCTGCATTCGGGAATGAACGTTTCTCATAACTTTCTGCAGTACGTCCGCAGTGATAGACCAAATCTCTTCACATCGCAGCCTTTAGTTCCTGCAGTGAATGAAGATGAGTAGTAAACACACGACCCTTTAAATATCCCGATAAAAAGAAATCACACACTGACAAATATGGCGATCTTGCAGGCCAGTTCATATCGTCGTTCCTGGACATGCTACGCCATTTAGAGGACGTTATTTTGAAACCGTGAGTTATGTTTTGTTCCTTGCAAATGGCATACATGTACCTTTTTATGTCCTGAATTAAGTAACAATATATATATATTATTACTGTGCATTACGTCATTACCAAATCTCCCACTCCCGCGCGTCACCCTGTATATACAGTTGTGGTGTGGCCAATGTGAAGTGCTACGAAGCCGAAGGTGTCAGGTTTGAACTCTGGTCAAGCACGTCATCTATATCATTATATCATCATTGACCCTCATTGTGGCATTTAATCCAAGAGGTAGAAGAACGAGTGATGTAATAACCATATCAGAAAAATGTGTGTTGTGTTACACCAATTGCGATGAATGCTGTGTTATCACGATTTTTGGTGATAACTGATTAACATAATAGAGTGCATTGACAATGAATACTTTTGAGGAAACGCACAGGAAAACGAGGAAACCTCTTGCAATGTTATAAGCAAATAAACATGATTGTACACAATGTTTTTTTCTCACAATATCGTACAATCACGGAAATTATTTCATGCGATTGTCAGAGGCTTGTACAATTTCGTAAGATTAGAACACGTGCATTCGTGTTAAGAAAGAGAATCAACTACACAGTAATTCAGACGTTGCCAGGACATCTTCGCCGGACGTTCACGTTCTAATTTCGCAACTCAACTGGTAAAGGGTTAAAACATATTTCAGTCAGTGATAGGCCGGAAGAGATTCATGTGGCTATACGCCCCCTTCCTCCTCTACTTATTTGCTCAGCTTTCCTTTTTCTTTTTTTAATAAAAAGTGTTATGTATGATATTATGGTCCACATATAATACTTACTTCTAAAGAAGAAAACATTTTCTTCTCCAGATCATCAATCCCTTTGTAGTTGATTCTCTTTCTTAACACGAATGCACGTGTTCTAATCTTACGAAATTGTACAAGCCTCTGACAATCGCATGAAATAATTTCCGTGATTGTACGATATTGTGAGAAAAAAACATTGTGTACAATCATGTTTATTTGCTTAAAACATTGCAAGAGGTTTCCTCGTTTTCCTGTGCGTTACCTCAAAAGTATTCATTGTCAATGCACTCTATTATGTTACTCAGTTATCACCAAATATCGTGATAACACAGCATTCATCGCAATTGGTGTAACACAACACACATTTTTCTGATATGGTTATTACATCACTCGTTCTTCTACCTCTTGGATTAAATGCCACAATGAGGGTCAATGATGATATAATGATACAGATGACCGTGCTTGACCAGAGTTCAAACCTGACACCTTCGGCTTCGTAGCACTTCACATTGGCCACACCACAACTGTATATACAGGGTGACGCGCGGGAGTGGGAGATTTGGTAATGACGTAATGCACAGTAATAAAATATATATTGTTACTTAATTCAGAACATAAAAAGGTACATGTATGCCATTTGCAAGGAACAAAACATAACTCACGGTTTCAAAATAACGTCCTCTAAATGGCGTAGCATGTCCAGGAACGACGATATGAACTGGCCTGCAAGATCGCCAGATTTGTCAGTGTGTGATTTCTTTTTATCGGGATATTTAAAGGGTCGCGTGTTTACTACTCATCTTCATTCACTGCAGGAACTAAAGGCTGCGATGTGAAGAGATTTGGTCTATCACTGCGGACGTACTGTAGAAAGTTATGAGAAACGTTCATTCCCGAATGCAGGAATGTTACCTCAGGGAGGTACGCCATCTAGAATACGTTATTTTTCAAACCGTGAGTTATGTTTTGCTTTTTGCAAATGGCATACATGTACCTTTCTATGTCCAGAACTATATATTATTACTGTGCATTACGGCATTATCAGAATCTCCCACTCCCGCGCGCCACCATATATATACGAGGGACATTCCGAAAGTAAGTTTCGTCATTTCTTTTCCACAGGGAAGCTGTATTACAAAGTGAGAAAACACAACAACAACAAAAGACAATCTTTCCTGAATTCACTACGGGATGAGTGAGATCAGAGGAGCGATGGCGCATGCGCAGAGTGCCGAAGAATAGAGATAAGCAGCAAACCGACGTGCCCGAGATCATTCGAGTGCAAACCAGTATGGCAGAAAGACGCGTGGTGGAAACGTGGTCACAAATGGAAGTGCGTGCTGTCATGCGCTATGAATGGGCGCGTGGGACCAGTGTTTCAGATATTCATCGACGCCTACAGAGCGTCTATGGAGACAACGCCATGTCACGTCAAATGGTTGGGCGCTGGTGTTCAATGTTCAATGAAGGAAGGCAGAGTGTGGATGACTGCAACAAACGTCGACAGAGTACAGAAAATGGTGTTAGCCAACAGGCGCGTAACTGTGTCTGAAGTCGTATCCACATTGGCTGTTGGACGTACTGAAGCCCACCACATGATTTACGAGTTGTTGTGATATCGAAACGTGTCGGCAAGATGGGTGCCGAGAAACCTCACCCCTGAGCACAAGCCTGCTCTCGTGAGCTACGGTGGCTCAGTTGGTAACGCGTCTGACTACCATGCTGAAGGTCCCGGGTTCGATCCCCGCCCGGTTCAAATCCGGGAACTTTTCTAACGTTGGAAGCGGTCCCGGCGCCCACCCAGTGTGAAATAACATGGGTACCGGGGGGAAACCCTGGGGGGTAAAGGCGGTCAGGGGCGTGATGCTGATTACATCACCCCCACTCACGACCGGATCAAGAAAGTGTGGGGCATTACCCCCACACCCCCTATACGCCTTCATGGCGTGGTGCTATGCACAGGGGAGCACTTTACTTTTTTTTTGTTTCCGCATTCCCCACGACTCTGCTTCATTAGGGTAAACTATATACACAATTCACACAAACACACACACACACACACACATATATGCCGGGTGGTCCAAAAGTCCCGGAACAGTCACATATCGTGAGAAATACACATAGAATCGGAAAACGAAAAAAATACGTGTTGAATAAGTGAAAAAAAGCTATTCAATGCTTTAACACTTGATTCCCCACCCCCGCACCCTGGGGGTGGGGCGGGGTGTAACTGTGAAATTTTAAATAAAAACCACCATTTAGTATTGTAGAATCGGAAAGAGGACTTCATTCCGAGTCCAACAAGCTATGAACCATCCTCCTAGCTCAATTAGGAACGGAGATATGGAAATTTACAATTTTCACCCCTAATTGACGTGAAAGCTATTGCAGATTCGGAATCTGCACGTCAAGACCTTTCAATAGAGTATATGGTAGACCCCCCCCCCCCACTTAAAATCGCCATATCCCCGTTCCTAATTGAGCTAGGAGGATGGTTCATAGCTCGTTGGACTCGGAATGAAGTCCTCTTTCCGATTCTACAATACAAAATTGGAGTTACCGTTTAAAATTTCACAGGGGGCGGGGGTGGGGAATCAAGTGTGATATCATTGAATAGCTTTCTTTCACTTATTAAACACGTATTTTTTCGTTTTCTGATTCGATGTGTATTTCTCACGATATGTGACCATTCCGGGATTTTGGACCACCCGGTATATATATAAAGTGTAAAGTGCTCCCCTGTGCTTTGCACCACGCCATGAAGGCGTATAGGGCCCCACACTTTCTTGATCTCGGCCGAGTTGGGTGATCTGATCAGCACCATGCCTCTGGCCGCCTTTACCCCCAGAGTTTCCTCCAGGTACCCACTGGGTGGGCGCCGGAGTTGCTTGAACAGGTTGAAAAAGTCCCGGTTCTCCCCCGCTAGGGATATATATACACATATGTATAAACATATATACAATTTACATACTGTCCCACTGCTTAAAGGGTAGTTACTAGAATTTTCAAATATCACACTGATAAATGTGTGTGTGTGTGTGTGTATAATTGTCATGAAATAAATGTGAATTATTAAATAATTAATTAATTAATTAATATATTTATATTTATAAACATATATAAACAAATTAATTTGCTACATTCATAAACTAGCAAATTAATTCCTTTAACGACTGGTTCAAAATGTCAAGAAATTAGAAGATAGGTGAAATGCTTTTAATAAGTTTTAGATATTTAATTATTGCTTTTTATTAAAAATGATAATTACATTTTCATACTTTTATTGTGTTATGTTTTTATAATGGTGTAAATCTATTAATGGTTCCTCGAAAGGAAATATTTCCTTATCAGAGTTGTAGCTAGAGATGAAACATATATATATGAGAAGGTGTGTAGAGAAATTTGCTCATTTCGATTCTTGGAATCCTTGAAGAACGACATTTTCTAACCTGCGAGTTTTTAAAAAAATAATAATAAAAATAGACTACGAGAAGCAACATATGTCTGTGCGGTGATAGATGAGTTTTCACCATTTTGCAAAATCAAAGTTCCTGACTTTCCAGGCATAAATTAGAATTGCACTTCAACTTTCAAAGTTAATCAAATGATTCAAGTTTGTTGAACATTTTTGAAATTTTTTATTTTATTTATTTTATTTAAGTTTTTTTAAACTGCCGAGAACAGCTTTTCAGCCTTAATACAGCAGTATTACATGCTACATGTTACAAGGTTACAAGGTTACATATTACAAGGTATCCAAAACCACAGTATTGGATAAGAGAGCATTTCAAAATATTTAGCAACATAACCTAAAACTACAAGAATTTTAAAAATGCATTAAAGAATATTTATAATTGTTACATTTCAACTATAGAACTATAAGAAATTTCTTAAATAATTATCCTTATATATGAAGTTGAAATTGTTTTAACAACATTATCAATATCTATCTCACGGTATTCGAATTATAACTGTTTATGAGATACAGAACATACTTGTTATTTTTGGAGTTCTTATCAAGATATAATAATTTGCTATTTCCTCTCAAATTGTATGATTTTACCTTAAGCCATATCTTACGAAGGAGGTTTGGTACTATATAATTTCCCTCCAAGATTCCTTCCATATAAGTTATAATTCGCTTTTCAGCTCTGACATTAAATCTGTCTATTTCTAGGTGATTCAGCAGGTTATCATACTCATAATAGTATTTGAATAGTTTGAATTTGTAATATATAAATGTGATAAATCTGTTTTGTATTTTTTCTATTGATTGTTTCATCTTAGCACTACATGCGTAATACCAAATCGGAATATTGTATTCCACTATAGATCTCACAAAAGTTGTAAACATTAAAATTATAAATTGTAAGTTATTTGAACAACTCCATTTTTTATAATAAAGGTACATTGCTTTCTTGCTTTATTTATGATGTGATTAATATAGTCTTCAAATTTCAAGCGTCTGTCCAAAATAATGCCCAGATCATTCATGGATTTCACATGTTTAATGATAATATTACTGATAAAATAATTAAAAATTTTGAAGTTTTCTTTCCCAGAGAATGTTTGCACAAATGATTTTAATGAATTTATGGTCAATTGGATTGCATTAACCCAATCATAAACTGAGTTAATATCATCCTGAAGTTTCTCATGAGAAATATTATTATTTTGTAAATATAATTTAATGTCGTCGGCGTATGCAAGATATTTTGCATGTTTTATAACATATTCGATATCATTCAAAAATATATTGAATAGTAAGGGCCCTAAGAGCGATCCCTTGAGGAACACCTCTTGACACATTTCCAGGGATGGAGAAACTAGACTTAAACTTTACTCTGAAAGTTCGCTGAGACAAGAAACTCTTAAACCAGGAACAGTATAAAGGAGCACACCCATAGTTTGCCCGTTTAGTTAACAGAATTGAATGGTTGACACTGAATGAATGAAAAATAAAAAGAAGGAAGATTGTTGGAAAGATAAAACGAAATGTGTTTTCGGTTACAAATTCTGGCAAGCAAGCAAGAATCATGTAATTCACCTGACTTTTGCAGGTTTTGAACGCTTTTAAAAAAAACATTTGTTTCCAATTACCTTCTCACTCCTATCCTGGTTTTCCTGGCTCCTCCAGTTGTCAAGGACTTTCAGGTCAGTGCGAACCCTGTAAATGAATTATCTGAAGGGAACGGCTAAGATAAGTACCTTCACCATGGCAGCTTCTCTGCTGGCAAAATATTGTTTCGCTTTTTTTAGCTATTGGAATCTAGTTTGACAGTAAAAATAAATGTCAGTGGCAATCAAGAAGCCAGTTGCATACATGTGGGATAGAAAATGCAATTTGCAGCGTCTTGCAACATCGAAATTTTTCGTCTTGATGTCCTCTACACACTGTGAAAGTTGTCAGTCTTGTATGGTCACACCCCGTGTATTTATGTTCAAGACAATTACAAGTAGAAAAGAATAAAAGTTGTAGTAAAATAAATTCAGATTGACTGAATCTCGTAAATTATATTGTACATATTTTCTTGAGTATTTGGGGAAAATAATAATGTCTGTTGAAAGTACTTCAGGCAATATTTTGCCCCAAAAATCTAGCACGATTCTGCTGCGAAGTGGATTTTCATATTTACATACAATCGTAAGCCATTCTATGATTGTCAGAATCGATATCAGTTGCAGAGAAACCCATATGCTGGACAAAGATAAAGTTTTTATGCTTCTGCTCAGTGGCGGCGAAAAGGGACCAGACCTTGCGCTACTGGTGGAGAGCTAAATGCTCCCCCCCCCCTTATATGGTTAGTATTGCAGTCATTGAGGAACCTTTGTTCCATAATGTAAAAATCATACAAAATTCCCCTTTATGCAAATTAATGTTAAAAATTAATGACACTATAATAGAATAAACCATTCAATAACCAAGGGGTTCCTATTTCTCGAGTGCCAAACAAATGTTTTTGACTCAAAAAAAAATTCATACAATTTTTAAAATGTACACAATATTCTACAGAAAGTCCTACGTAACCAGTACAATGTCTGCAGTGGTGCAAGAGTCTTCCTTTATAGCACATAGTGTCCAAGCCGAGACGAAAAAGTCGGGACATGGATTGAAAGGAATGGACTTTCCCGACTAAATCGGGATGTATGATAGCCTTGCATCAATGGTTATAAAACTAAAATTGCCAAATATAGTAGACTGCAGAATTCTGGAGCGCATTCATTTGTGCAAGAACAAAATCGAAATTCTTGCAAAATTTCAAAAATCATCAACGTTATTTTCATAGATTTTTATACGTTCAATTTTTTTTTTCTTGGCTCGAGGGCGGGCCATGGACCCCCTGCCACCCTTTGGGTACGGGCCTGACATCAATGAATACAGCTTATATTCAAGTTTCATGTCGCACGTTGTTAGTTTCAGACTCCGCCACTGGAGGCGTGACCGTTTGTTTATCTTACACAAGTACCGACTTGGATTTGTCGCGGTGGAACGATTCCGTGGCCACCTCGTTCGCCTGATTGCACATCATGGATTTCTCTATCTGGGGTTACATTAAAGAACGTGTGTTTGTTCCCCCTCTTCCCAGCAACGTCGACGGGTGGCCACGAAAAGTTCCACCACGACCAATCCAAGTCGGTACTTGTGTAAGATAAACAAACGCTCACGCCTCTAGTGGCGGCGTCTGAAACTAACAACGTGCGACAATAAACTTGAAGATATGCTGTATTCATTGATGTATAAACCATTTCTGTTACTTTGTATAACTAATTTATAGAAAGCCTGCATATTAATTAAATGTGAATTTCTGAAGCACAAATAGATTTTCGGTGAGGGGAGGACCCCTTGGATCCCCTAAATACTTTCTACCATGTAACTGTATTTAAAAAAAAGGTTGCTTAACAGTCGAACATACAGTGTGCTTCTCATGTTCTCCTGTCTTCTGTTGGCCAGTGTTCTACTTGAGGATGTTTTTGAAGAAGTTTTCTAAATTCTATCTGGAACTGATGAAGAGAAAGCTCTCACACACTGTGATATATGCCTATTTATAAATGAAGTTTTTGAACCAAATTATTGTCATTTTATATTGGATTAGTACAATATTGGGTTTTAAAAAAAACATATTACTACACAGCCTAATTTTGTAACAAAATGCCATGAAAGAAAACGTTCCAAATTATGAAAAAATATAAATATGCTGACCAAGGCAGTAATTTATTTTATTAAAAAACATAAGCTAAACGTAACGTTTCAACCTTCTAGCAAGGTCTTCATCAGACTCTGTATCAAGTACAAAAGTAACAAGATACCAAAAACAGGGCATTATATATACACAAAACATTACTCCCTCCAGACTATTAGAAAGTTGTTTTGGAACTTTCTAGCAGGTGGCTTTCACTAGTGAACTGTACTTTCACCTAAAAGGCTAAAAATATATACTTCCATATAGAATGTGGATTGGGCTTTATATCTCACGCTCTTTTTCCTTCATTTTCTTGAAGGAGACACAATGAACTGGAATGGGGGACTGAAGTTAAACAAAGAATGGAAGAAGATGTTAGAAAGAGTGGAAAGGACAAGAGAGAAAGAGGAGAGGAGAAGGAAGAAAATGAAGGAAAAAGAGCGTGAGATATAAAGCCCAATCCACATTCTATATGGAAGTATATATTTTTAGCCTTTTAGGTGAAAGTACAGTTCACTAGTGAAAGCTACCTGCTAGAAAGTTCCAAAACAACTTTCTAATAGTCTGGAGGGAGTAATGTTTTGTGTATATATAATGCCCTGTTTTTGGTATCTTGTTACTTTTGTACTTAATACAGAGTCTGATGAAGACCTTGCTAGAAGGTTGAAACGTTACATTTAGTTTATGTTTTTTTAATAAAATAAATTACTGCCTTGTTCAGCATATTTATATTTTTCCATAATCATGGAAACAAGACTTAATGGTGTTCCAAATTACTGTTAAAACTTAGAAATGAGGGTCAAACACAATAAATTTACTAGTAATTAAGGAAACTGGAGGTTTATCCGCAAGTGAGGACTTAAAGTGTGATGCATAAATATTAAAAAAAAAAAATAGTGGGGGGAGGGAACCCCCGAAGTAAGCACGCCTCCACCCGCTTACATTCGAGGGTATGCTTTTTTTGTACTGATTTCCTTAAAATATACCAGGACGTCGGTTGCGTGAATTTTTTAAAGTTTTATTTATTAGTTTAATTTTACAATACATAATATAATATAGTACATGATATAAAATAATTATACAAACATCGTTATTTGATATGAACAATCCTTTTACATAATTATTTGTTTGTGGTTGATCTAGCTATTCTACCCACCACTTTCAGTCTGTGTCTGTGACGGCGTGCTTTTTATTAAATTTAATTTTGAGCTGGGAAAATAAAAGTATAAGTAAGTATTAAGAAGCTTACTGTATTTGTTTTCTTTACACAGTGAGAGCTTCAAAAATTGAAACAAAACCAATAAGCTGTTGACAGCCTCTGACCAGTGTACGTAGAAATGTAAAAACTCATAGGATTCAGGAGGAAAATTAATAAAAATAGCAATGGACAATTTGCCGGGCAATACTTGCGCATTCTACCGTACACAGTACCGTGTGAGATGGACATAACACAAGGCACTTCTGGACAATGTAACAGTTGGGCTGAAAAGTTCGTAGGCTGACTCATAGATGGCGTTACTAGAATTAAATCCATGTGATTTTTACTTAGTACTAACCTTCAAAAGATACGTGTATAAATTTCACAGCTGCCGGATAATTAGTTCGTGAGATATAGCATTGTGAGTGAAGCAGCTTTTGTTATTGTGAAAAAATGGATAAAAAAGAATTTCGTGTGTTAATAATAAAGCATTGCTTTTTGGCGAAAAAAAATACTGTTGAAGCCAAGGCTTGGCTTGATAAACATTATTCGGACTCTGCACCAGGAAAATCAACCGTTGAGAAGTGGTTTGCTAAATTTAAACGAGGCGAAATGAGCATCGAAGACGATGCACGCAGTGGACGCCCCAAAGAGGCTGTTACCGACGAAAAAATAAAAAAAGTCCACAAAATAATTTTAAATGATCGTAAAGTGAAGTTGTTCGAGATAGCTGAGACTTTAAAAATATCAAAGGAACGTGTTGGACATATTGTGCATGAATATTTGAACATGCGAAAGCTGTGCAAAAAGGTGCTGTTTCATCAAGACAATGCACCGTGTCACAAATCAATGAAAACGATGGCAAAATTATATGAATTAGACTACGAATTGCTTCCCCATCCACCATATTCTCCAGATCTGGCCCCCAGTGACTTTTTCCTGTTTGCAGTCCTTAAAAGAATGCTCGCTGGAAAGAAATTTAGCACTGATGAAGAGGTAATCGCCGAAACTGAGGCCTATTTTGAGGCTAAAGAGAAATCGTACTATAAAAATGGCATCGAAAAATTGTATGACCGCTATAATCGTTGTATCGCCCTCGAAGGCAACTATATTGAATAATAAAATCGAATTTTGTCAAAAAAATATTTTTTACTATGTTAGCCTACGAACTTTTCAGCCCAACTGTTACATCGCTCGTTAGCCTCGGGATACGATACTTTAACGCAGCCACCATCCCATCCTTGCAAACATTGATTTGGCCGTATTCGCTCCGAGAACATGTGGTTTACGATGGCATCGATCAGTAATATTTCTCTCCGCATGTGTTATTCTTTTGTTTTACGATCATACAGCTCGTATGGTGAGCCACCACTAAGCCACCACTAAAGGTCATAGTAGAGCTAGCGACATGTACTCGCTGATTAAGGGTAGGGGTGATGTTCTAAAACTATTTGACTTTCCACAAGGTGTGAGAAAAGTCTCACACCGTGCAAAATCGAGACTGCGAAATCATTGAAGACTAGTGGGGAGATCTTAATTTTCACACACACACACGTACATATGTGTGTATGAACTATTTTATGATATACATATTGATTGTTATTTCATATAAAAGTATATCACTAAATGTTTAAAAAACATATACTATAAAATATATATGAAATAATTAATTTGGTTTCATTTACATATGTCATATATAGTTTTGCTACTTTATACATATATATATATATATATATATATATATATATATATATATATATATATATATATATATATATATATATATATATATATATATATATATATAAAGTAGCAAAGTTATTCCTTTAGCATCTGGTTAAAATGACAATAAATTACAAAACAGTTGAAATTGTTTTATTATGTACAAGTTTTTGTTTAGTTGTAGCTTTATTTTAATATAAAACATTTAGATTTCATACCTACATTTTCCTTGTATTTTTGTTTTACTTTTATTGTAATATTGTACAGTGCGACGCAAAAGTATTGCTCGGCAAGTTGTCCACGACTACTATTTTCATGATTTTTTGTTCACTTTTGCGCAAAACAAAGAGAATAGAATGGATAATTTGCTTGGTAATACCCATGCATTCTACTATACAATAGAATAATATAACATTATTGTTATTGGTGTAGATCGGTTAATGGTATTTTGAAATATATATATATATATATATATATATATATATATATATATATATATAAATGGATATAGATGTACAGTGGAATCCATGAGTATTACTATGCAAGTTGTCCATCACCATGTTCGTGCACTTTATTTGACCCAATAAAAGCTTCAGGAATTAATAGAAAACTCAAAACAAGCTGTTGACAACATCTGCACCAGCATACATAAAAATCCATCGCTTAAAAACACATAGGATGTAAGAGAAAAATTAATGAAAATAGTCATGGACAATTTGCACGGTAATACTCATGGACAACACTGTTCAATTTGGACGGTAATACTCATGGATCCCACTGTACATGTGCGTGTCTTTTCCCTCTCTTTTTTCACCCATAAATAGTTATTTGCATATCACCTCCTAGGTGATGCCTGAAAGCATATTCATCATTTACACCTCCATTCTCTTTGCCAAGTAAAGCAGACCAACGTTACCAGAGCTCTTTACTTTACGCCTTAGAAATATCGAAACGCCTGAAGCAAAACGGCGATATCTTCTCGTTTGGACCTGGTACTACTGCATTAGGAAGGCGAGTTTCCATTGAGCAGAGAGCTGGCCATGGAAGTTTTGCGAGGCCATTGAGCTTTAGCAAAAAGAGAGAACTTTCTTTATCTGTTCTGGAAGATTTAGATGTCGCCCTGGCGGGATCGACCTCAATGCAGTGTTGGCGAACAAGGAGAGCGAAAGGGAAAAAATTGCAAAGTACTACGTAGAGAGTTTATGGCGGAAACTAACAGCGGTAAGAAGAAAAAAAATCATATCTTAAAACGTGAAATATATCTGCAGGGGGAAAGATAAAAAGAAGCAGGAAGGGAAGGTTTCGTATCTCAGGTCGAGAATGGTAACGACGCAGTGTTGCCAAGTCATGATGAGGAATAATATATTTCTTATTGTTTCACTATCTCGTTGCTAATAGATTTATCAGCAAGTGAACTTCTAAAACTGACGAGGACAAGGTGCCCCTGAATCTCAATGTTTGAAATTAAGTGAAATGTCATAACTCTTTTCTAACTTGTAAGACAACAATCTAAACTTGTCATTTGGATAAAAATTCAAGTATTATACATAATTAAGTTAGAGAGTAGAAAGTATTTTACACATTGTTCGTTTATTTTAACTTTTTTATTTACTTTTGTTTTGCATTGTGTCCCACCCGTGACATTTCCCCTTCAGCTTCACTAGAACATTCCAGGGCTGCCCATTCCCCCCAAGGCCAATGGCGCATGCCCCCAAAATCATGTCATGCATCCCCTCAAAATCATATCATACATCCCCCCCAAAATCATGTCATGCATCCCCCCAAATCATATCAGTCACTCCCTCAAACTATATCGTAATCCCCGCAAAGTATTTAATTACGACAGCGTGTCTACCGAAAGTGACTTGTTTCTTAGCTTTACTGAACACTATACTTGATCTGCCTCTCCTCCCTAAACAGGGGTGCAGGGGTGCTCATCACTCAAGACCACCCCTAAAATCGTCCATTATAATCGAGAATATAGCTTGTCTTGTAATTCAGCTATAGGCTAGTGTAAAAACTTCACTTTCACCTCATTAAAGTGTCAAACACGCACCCTAGCAACACACCATTGCGAGCGAAGCGAGCAAGAAAATTTTTACATCCATTTCTTTGCAGGCTTTCAAGAATATTAATTTAATGGGCTGTCAATACTTTCTTAGGATACCGCGATATTTACTCTTTTCCAGCTTCTCTTTTCGCACTTTCGGCGCCGAAAACGTGTGGATGCCATATGGCTAAATACAGTCTCCAAAATTTAATGTTCGAACTCTCTCTCCACTACAGAAACCCCTTAACAATCTAAGATTTAAGACTTTATCAAGAGCTTTATATCTCCCCCTTTAAATTTAATACTCAATCAATTTCACACTTACTGTTGATATTGAAGAGTGGATATTGCTTCCTCCAAAAAATTAATTCTCAGTCCCCACACCAGAATTTCCGCAACAGTCTAAGACAATAGCAATACACAAGAATTGGATACCCTCCTCAATTTAATGTTCAATCCCTCTCTATCTAAAATACCCGCCATAATCTCAGATCTAGAGTTGGATACTGTCCCCCACAAAATTTAATTCAGAATCCTCTCAAGAACCCACGTGTCAATTAAGGCCTACTATGTAAGAGTTGGATATTTCTCCACCCACCCCCTTCGATAATACCCTTAAAAACTTTCTTTTCTTCATCTAATGGATTAAATATGGTACATTTAAGGCGTAAAATGTTTACATATTTTATATTATTTGAAGTGGAAAAAATCCCCTCCAAAAATATCGATGGCCCATCCTGCGCCATAATCCCCCCCTGTGGGCACCCCTGGAACATTCAAAGGTCAATTGCCTTCTCTTTTTGGCTTAAATAATGTATTTTTCATTTGAAAATTCACACAAAGTAAAATACATTTCTGATTAACTAAAGAGGCACTGTTTTTTTCTGTCCCACCTGTGACACGAAACTGTTCACTTAAAGCAATAAATCTGGGAAACCATTTTAAAGTTATTTATGTTTAATCAACAGCGTTTAGCTTCATAATTCATTATACAGAAACTGTAAGAAAAATGTTGCTTAACTATCAGTAGAACAGTTACTTTGTAGTCTGGGCATTCTACCCGTGACAGTGGAATGCCTCATTGAGAATTGTATTTTTACAAAGATAAGGTGACCTTTTATAAAATACAATTATAATGTAAATAATTTATGCGGAAGCTACAAAGGTATAACCAGAGAGATCTTGAAAAAGATTAGGAACAGTGGTAGGACAGGCAGTGCCGGAAACTGAACTTTAGATAAAAGAAATCTAACAAAAAATGGCAGAGGAAAATTTCATCTTATGAAAGACTTTTCTCAATCTCTCGCTCACTCTTTCTCAGAATTTTGCAACGAGAGAACCTTATTTTCTTCGATGACAGCCTTGATCCGATGACTTCATTCTGTGTTCCATAGAAGAGTGCTTATCACGAAAACGTCTTTCACCCATTTTCAGGATTAAACTTTTGAAGTTCTGGCCCAAAATAGACTCACGCTATGATCAAATTAGTCACACTTTTTTTGCACGAGAATCCTACGCAAACTAAACAGAACAAGAAGAAAAGGGTAGGCGATGCTTAGAAACAATCAAAAAGTTTACCTCCCGTTAGATCAACAAAAGTACATTGCCACAACTTGTCATTAATTCGAATTCGTTTTTGAGCATTGCAACACTCTCTGGAGGAAACATGTTTGCTTCTTGTGTCGCAAATTACAATGACCTTCTATTGTTTACCATTTTCAGGGTTGCCATGTTTTGGCCTAATTATTTACTTACAGCAATTTTTGGTAGAGCCCTTGTTTTAAAAATTTCGACATTCTAACGTTAGTCTAAATTTCCAGTTAGAGTTATTGTTTTAAGTCCACTTTATGCACAGATAGGTTAATCGAGACTGGACCTACAGTTTAAATTGTGTTCTGGATCACTCTACTGGGTATCGAAACCGGAACCCCTTCATTACAAGGCGAGGATGTTACCATTACGTCATCGGGTAGCCCCTAGTTAGCCTAATATGGTTGAGAACAAAAGAAATTTTTTTATGCTTTATTGCTATATATGTGCGTGTTCATGTGCGATAAAGAATGGGGGAGAGAGAGAGAGAGAGAGAAGGAAAGAGAGAGAGAGAGAATGAAAGTGAAAATAAGACAGAGAGAAGGAGAGTAGAATAGAATAGAATAGAATAGAATGGTCTTTATTTAAGCAGGCGTGTTTCGGCCTCATGGGCCGTTCTTACAACCAACCCTTGTCAAAGGTACAATAAATGAATAAAAACAAAAAGAAAGAAAAAAAAACACATCATGATTATGATAATACAATAAAGGTAATATAAAGATTATACAATGATAAAATAATACATTGAATAGATTAGTATATATACTGTTGAGTAAAGATAAGTAATAAGTCTTCGTTAGTTCATTGTGTGTGCGGGGGGGGGGGGGGGGGTAGGTTAGGTATGCATTATATGATGTATAAGTGCAGGTGCAATTGTTAACATATGAAGGTTAATAAAGTTGTTGGGAGAATAGTAAGTTCTTCAGATTTTTCTTAAATCTTTGATGGCAAATAATGTTAGTCAATGGTGCAGGCAGTTTGTTCCATTCCCTGATCCCTGTAACAATGATGGACTTGTTATATGTGGCGGTTTTATGTTTGGGGATTTTTAGATTGTGCTTGTTGCGGATATTATGTTCCCGTGATGTTCTACGAGAACAGATCTTATCGGATAAGTATTTTGGGGAGCCACTCTTAAGTATTTTGTGCATCAAGGTAAGTGTTAAGTATTTTCTTCTATTGTTAATGTTTAGCCAAGAAAGTTTCTTTAAATAGGGGGATACATGTTCCTTTCTGCTAAGGTTAAATATGAAACGTATACAACAATTCTGATTTTTTTGAAGTTTATAGTTTAGGCCCTGGGATATATTACTGTACACTGGAGCGCAATAGTCTAATGTGGATAGGACGAGTGCTTGCATAAGACGATCTTTAACATTAGCGTACAGAGTATGTTTTAAATGATACAAAGATTTACGTTTCCCCATACAGTATTATTTCTTTGGAAGTGTTCATAACCTAGACCACATTTTGGACTTACTCAGAGAAATTTTGTTTTCACTTGCTGTAATTTTGATATTAAACATTTTGGCCCTATCATATTTAGCGTTTTTGGATAGTTCAATCTACGTTTTCATGCAATTTGATGCTCTCACAATTTCCTATGGTAGGTTTACGTTTAATAATGATTGATGCGTAGTGATACCATTGGTTGGAGATTCAGTTTTTATGCTTTCGTTACTTGAAATAAGAAAAGAAAATATTTTAATGTTTTGGATCTTTAAATTATTCGATTTCCTAGGTATGTTCATTTTTTCTTTCTTCCATATTTCATTTTTAATGGGTTTTTAGGTTTGTGTTTGTATGTTTCGTATCGAATCATTCTATTCCTTTCATTGATTGGCAGTTTTCTGCTACTTTCACCCAATTGTTTATTTTACACTACTTTTATTCAACTTTTGGCACATTATTTTATTTGACTCTACTTCTCTGCTTCTATTTAGGATAACATAAACAGTACTTCGCACCCTTAACAGTTCTAAGTACTCTGCTATTTATGTTGATGTACAGGATGATTCTAAACAAACTTCAAGAAGTGATTCCTGACAAGACAAGGAACAAGAAAGTCCAGATGAACATATGTCTGGAAATGCATGTGTTCCAAGATAGATGCAACTATATATAAATATAGTTGCCTTGCATGCGCATTTTGAGCAACTGGAAACGTGAATTTCGGTCCGTTTGCGAAAATAGGCCATCGCGTGCATTTCTTTCGCCATATTAGGCAACTCGTGCTCTTACGACGAACTCTCTGCATGACGACGAGTAGTGCCATCTATCTTGGAACACATGCACTTCCGGACATATGTTCGTATGTGCAGGCTGGGTCAGCAAAACCTGACGATTTTAAAAATGGTATGGCACGGTAAATAAAACGAGGTCGTCTTTATTCATGTGCTAACCTTACAGCTATATACCATTATTACTGAAATAAGAAAATTATGATTTACACCAACATTGGGTACGGAAAGTAACATCTTGCAAATGGCGCCCATTTTGGTCCACACACTGCTGGAGACGGTCGCTGAAACTTCTCTTTTCTGAGGAAGGAAAAAACTGCCGATTGTTCTGTTATTACGTCGCGTCACGTGGTGGTGTCGTGGGAGGGGAGGTGGGGGGAATCCACTCCTCTCTAGCTGCTATTTCAGTCACCATGGTGCCGTGGAATGCAACGCACCGCACTTTCATTGTTGAAACACCATTTGCAAGATGTTGTTTTCCACACTTCATGTTGGTGTAAATCATAACTTTCTTATTTCAATAATAATGGCATACATATGGATGTAAGGCTACAACATGTACTGTGTTATATCATTTTAAAAGTCATCATGGTTTTCCAACCGACCCTGTAGTTTTTATTCCTTGCCCTGTCATGAACCACCTTTTAAAGCTTGTCTCCATTATTCAGGATCACCCTGTATATTTTTATCTTAATGTTTTTGACATTTTCGCGTTTGAAGCTCAATCTGTATATGTGGCGAGCATAATGTGGAATCTCAAGGTCTTAAGTCTGAGGGGGAGACCAGCAAGATAGCCAATGGTCATTTTTAAATTATGAAACGGAAGACGGGTCGGCTCTTCTTCTGAATAAGTAACTGATCCAGCAGCCTCGCGCCGATCGACAGACGATTCCAACCAAGGTCGGTGGCCATTTTTATGTAACGACACGAACAAGTTAAAGAAGGGAACGAAGCTGTGAACTTTCTCGCGACGAATCGTAATGAATTAGAAATGGGCGGGAAGGTTCTTCGATTCAGTTGTTTTGCTTCGACACGATTAATCAATAAATCAAACAGAGCTCTTGCGGGGGAAGCTGACGTTTCACGCACGTCAGTCCTTTTTTTCTTTCTTTCTTTCCCCTATTCTCCGATTTCTGTTTCTGGACTGACGCATTAATGCAAGGCGTTCTGGTGTATTCTTATTAACCGCACTGCCATGAAATGAGGCGGCTGGCAGAAGTTCGCGCTGTTGCCACGTCGGAGCACAACCCCGTGCGTTCGGAGGTTTAAGTGAATGAAAGTGTAGAGTTGATCTTTGTAAGCCATGCGATACAAGCCGACAGCACTTGCTCGAAAGGTCAGGGGTGCAGGCAACGCAGGCAACGCAGTCCGGTTGACGTTGCCACACAGTGCACGGGAAGCAGGGACTTTTGTCCCGCTCTCGTTTTGCTTTTCCCACATGTGGCAACAGCGCAATTCTGCCCAGCCGCCTATTATCATGGCCGTGCGTTTAGTCACAAAATCTGACTAACGTATATCCGGTTTTTAAATTATCCAATATCAGTTTCTGATGCAAACGATAATCCGGATATCCGAATCTAAGGATAATATGGATATCCGAATATAAGTAAATATGGATATCCGAATATAAGTAAATATGGATATCCGAATATATGGATAATATGGATATCCCAATATGAGGATAATATGGATATCCAAATATTAGTAAATATGATATTCGAATATAAGGATAATATGAATATCCGAATATTAATAAATATGGATATCCGAATATAAGTAGATATGGATATCCGAATATAAGGATAATATGGATATCCGAATATTAGTAAATATGGATATCCGAATATAAGGATAATATGGATATCCGAATATAAGTAAATATGGATATCCGAATATATGGATAATATGGATATCCAAATATAAGTAAATATGGATATCCGAATACACGGTAAGGATAATATGGATATCCAAATATAAGGATAATATGGATATCCGAATATAAGGATAATATGGATATCCGAATATAAGGATAATATGGATATCCGAATAATATGGATATCATGATAGTTCGGATATCCGGATATTCAGATAATCCGTGCATGTATCTAGATCGCCATGTACTCTTCAAGTTCGTAAGTTATTCTGTTAAGAATAGTTTCTGAAATTAAGGAAGTAATTACCAAATAATGATTCGAGATTATCCTTTCACAAAGGACCCACATTGAAAAAAGCAAACAAACGTGGATAATACTGAACTTAGTAATGCAGAGATCTATTTTAGAAAAGAAAGGTAGACATTGAAAGAATATGCTGAGAATGACGTATAATGGACAAGATAGAATTTTACGTCATTTTTCTTTCACTTTCAACTAACATCGACAATGACAATGAAGGACAACAATGGAATTAACGAGGAGACAGAAAGGAACATGACTCGAACCCGGTAACCGAGGCGTCAGTTTTAGAGCACCAATCATCAAGAGCGGTGTCCGTCTGTTCGTCCGCCCACGTCAGCTATCTCAGAAGTGACTAGACCAAGGAAGACTAAATTTGACGGGTGTATAAATCAAACAATAACTCAATGCGACACAAATGAATTAGATGATCGTGAGAAACGACGGTTGATCATCTCGGGGACCCATCCGACTTTATGGTCAGTAGAGTTTCGCCTTTAGGGTTAATCGCGATGAGAATGAATGATGACGTAATTGATTTGAGCATTGGATCAACACAATGCTGCATAGGGTTCAAACACAGAAACTCTACTTTCTAGCGCTTTTTCGTTGCATGTAGCAACACTGATGTTATTGAATTCTGAAATATTATATCTCCATAGCTCCTCATAACGCACTAGGAGCACCTTGGTGTGGTTTGCACTCCCTTGTGTGGTTCTCGATACTTTGAATAGCAAATAGGTTTCTTAGGGTGAGAAAGGTATTACAAATATCTTGACAACAGCGGACGGAATTTAGACGGTCGTTCTCTAAAATTCTTTAGAAGCCATTCTAAGTAAATATGATTTTCAGAATTTTTAATAATAAGTAGTGGCATGCATATTTCGTTTTTGACGAAAACACGAAATGTGAAATAACATATTCTAATGTTAATTTTTCATGTTTCTGAAAGGTGTGAGGTGCATTTACCTACCCTGTTTTGTCACGAAATAATGCGAAATGAACTGCAAAATGCGAAATAGACTCTTAAACACGAAATTTACCGTTTATATACAGGCGCGACACTTTTTTGAAGTCTGAAGTATCCTGTGAGTTATGGAATTCATGGAAAATTGATTAATTCTGCTGTAAATATTTGAGAAGCAAAAATGGACTCCTTTATACAGGAATAAACTTAATATTCTGGTAATGATTTAATGTGATATTAGAAGGGATATGTTTATTTTGTGTAATAGTGCAGTTTTTAAATCAAATTTGGGATTATATTGACATTTTTTAAACCCGAAATGTATTTTTATATACCACTTTTTCACCACTATAACAGCGAAATTTCATTTTATTTACCGCTTTTGAACACGAAATTGACTCTGTTTTTGCTTCTTTATTTACCACAAATGTGCCTCTAATAATAAGGTAAAAGCTAATGATACCCGGTGGAGGCTCATAGTGATTCGAATCCAACTTTAAACTGTAGGTCCAATTACCCTACCTGTGCATAATGTATACTTAAAACAAAAAATGTAACTCTACTTATTTTTCTACCCATTTAAGTTAATAGCAATGTTTCTTCTTTACCTCTTTAGGTTGATAGAAAGATTATTTTTTCTCTTCCATTTTAGTCTATTAGAACCGATAAAATGAGTGACCATAATATTAAATTGATAAATGGATAATCACAAAGTAATATCCATTATCAGGCCGCAACTCGAACCTGGAATATTTGATGGCAAAACCTCAACGAAAAGGAAAGCATGATTCAAAAAGCGAAGCCCTAACCAAACAGATAATAGTCGATTCAAAAAGATTGAAAAAATTAAATATGGAAAATATGTTCACATATTGTAGCTTAAAATACATAAATTAATAAATTAAAAGAATATGAGTCTCAAAACCAGGCAGGAATGTAAAATTACGTAGATTGTCGTTTGTACTGCAAAAATCATGCGCACGCCTAGTCTATCGTAATGTCAGCTATTCCACAGCAAAAAAGCCACTGTTTGTTCAACGGGCACAAATCAGGAAATGCTGTGAATAAATAATTCCGCTGGAACACGACATGCAGGGGGGAAAAAAAGACAAACTGTCGGAACCCGTCATAATTTATGACATGCGCAACTGGGACCTTGTTTTACGATGACAGTGTTTCAATCCTCAGTAATTTATATCAGGTACCAGGAAGAGATGAGCCGACTCGGTGGTCAGACGCGTTAAGGGTCAACTTAAGTACTTTGTAATTGTCCTTTTATCAATTTAATCTAATCATCGCTCATCCTGATCCACGCGATTAGCGAGAAATGGCAAAAAAGCGAAGTAAAAATTAACACATATGCAAACAAAATACTGAAAGATTTTAGAATATTCTTGTGTAAAATATAGCGGTTGTTAACTGACTAAACATTACAACACAGGTAGGAAAATGTAGTAGAGATTTTAGTCAAATCTCTACAGTTATTCTATAATTATAATTCGTAATATACGAGGTGCGGATTTTTTCTATTTGCAATTCTTTTGTTCCTTTGTAGTAAAACATAACTTTAATATTTCAGTTCTGCATAGTGTTGTTTCGAACCTTGATAATATATTTATAGTAGCTATTAATACCTAGAACTAGAGACTGAGAGAGAGAGAGAGAGAGAGAGAGAGAGAGAGAGAGAGAGAGAGAGAGAGAGAAAGAGACTAACAATCATTGTCGTCGGGATTAGCGAAAAATATAGAAAAGGGACGCAAGAATACGTGAAAACAAACTACAAAAAATTCAAGTCAAGAAGTGAACAATCGACTAAGAAAAAGTTTTAGTATTTCTATCATCCTCTCTTTTTGTCTGTGTTGTTGTCACTCATTTATCCTCATGTTCACTCTTTTCATCTTTTTGCAGTTTCTCCTTTAGGCTTAAGTTCTCTTTCTCTCTCCTTCTCTGTCTCTTTTCTCTCTCAGTGTGTCTTTTCTTTTTCTATCTCTATCTCTCTCTCTCTCTTCTTTCCTCTCTTCATTGTTTCATATTTTATCTTCTTTCTCACTCTCTTTCTAGATTTACTTCCTCTGTTTCTCTTTCACGCATACACTCTCCCTGTCTCTGTCTATTTCGATTTATCTTTCTCACTTTGTTTTTCTTTCTGCCTCCGAGTTGGATCTTGGCTCCTGTTAGGGAAGGGAAACAGCCGGAGATAAAGTATGGCTTCCCGAACGCGTCAGAGGGACTTCGGAGGCGTCAAGAACGCAGTCGTGATTGCCTCGCGTGAACGGCCCTAATCGTTCCGCGTCACGGGAGCTCATGATTCCGCCACCCTTGGAAACTCCGGGCCATAAATCTGTCCAGTCTCATTGAGTTGAGTGAACTTGTTTCCGGAGCTCAACGCCACGTTCTGTCACTCTTAAGAGACTCGGGATTCGCGAGACTCTTCTCGTTTGCCGGAAACTTTCTCTTCTTGACACGTTTATCCGCCCGTCTTTCTTCGTGTCCTTCGCTTGCCCAACTTTGCACGAGTTCCTGTCAAGAGTGCACATTGGCGAGGAACTTAATTTTCACTAATCACTTACTTTACTTGGCATGAACTTTCTCGCCAGCAGGACACCCACTCGTTTTCCGTTTCGTGCTGACAATGTCGTTTGTAGCGAAAGAACGTTGCAAACTGAAGCACATGTAAGGCAGCTTTACCTTTAACATTTTCTATAGCAGATGGTACTTTTCACGGAAGCATTTCACGTAACATTCCGGTTAGCATTTGCGATTCCGTTCCGAAGCGTGCAGAGAACATTAGATACCGGTATTCTTGATTGATTTACTTTATTTTACTTCGCTTTTGTGCCACTTTTGGCTAATTTGCGAAGATGGGGATGAGTGATGATATGATGAAATTGATGAATGGACACTCACAAACATCCATGCCCAGGCCGGGATTCGAACCCGGGACCCCTGGCGTCGTAACGCGATGTGCTAATCAATCCGCCACGGGGGCCGGCATTAGATAACGTAAACATCATGAAAGGCATAAGAGTGAGACTACATTTTTATGTTAAATTAACTACTTTACTCATAGGTAAGTAACATTTTTGTTACAGTTTCTGTGCAATGAATTATGAAACTTAACATTGTTGATTAAGACTACTTTCCCAGATTTATAGCTATTAATGAACAATTTATGTTAATTTATGTGAATTTTCAAATGATGAAAAATAATTCTAGTGGTGTTGAAGGAGAAATGTAACAGTTGTAGGAGAAATTAATTGTTTTGTGGTGTCACGGATGGGGCACAGTACGAAACAAAAGTAAATCAAAAAGTTAAAATAAAGAAACAACATGTAAATACCTTCTAACTTAATTATGTAAAATACTTGATTATTTTATATAAATGTCAATTTTATATTCTTTACTCACAAGATTGCATTTAATTATTGAGATTCAGGGCATTTGGACATGGAATTCCCCATAACGAGTTATGCGTTTTTCAGTTAGTAACTAATAAATTTAAGAGAAAGAGATATAAAGAGGAAATAGTTATTTAGTTAATTAGATGTGTAAAACGTACTGATTCTCTACACATTTTTCTAACATTAAAAACCGCCGATCATTATACTGATATATTTCTGTCCATGAGCGAATTTTAGGTGTTTACAAATGAAACAACTAATATATTCTTCCATGTGCCTACTGCAAAGAATGTCACAACGCCACGTGACTTATGAGAAATAATTCCTTTCCTGTGTTCGTTCTGACGTGATTTTGTCACTAGATATATATTGAACGTAGCCCCACACAGTGGCGTGCCCAGGATCTTTGAAAGGGCGGGGTTATGGGTCAGTCCTCATCTTGCAATATTTTCCTGCCCCTGACGTTCTTTTTTAAAAATACTGGACCAAAAAGGGGGAGTTATAACCCCCACCAACCCCCTCTTGGGCACCCTACTGGCCCCACAACTCATACTATAATGTTCCACAACTTTCATGTAGCAGCTCCCTTAAATTGTATGCATTACCATATGCACTATATTCCTGTAGAGCTGCGCACAAGCCACTTATATTTACATAGACTTCATTCTTAAAGTGGACAGAAGAAACGGGGCGAAAGTACGTCTTAGTAGGGAGTGTAAGGGTAAATTTAGCACCAAAATGACCATAAATTGGACTTTTGGGGGAAATTTTGCGGATGTTGGAAAAAAAATTCGGAGAGTGTTAGGAGCTGTTGTACTTGACAATAATGTCAAAGTAGAAGAGTTGCACACAAGCAGATACCAACCTCCGTGGCGGAGTGGTTATGACAGCGCGCTACGACGTCAGGGATCGCGGGTTCGAATCTTGACCTGGGCGTGGGCGTTCTTTGTGAATGTCCCTTCATCAATTTCTTATCATCACTCATCCTCATCGTCGAGATTAGACGAAAGTGAAAGAAAAGCGACATAAAATAACCTAATTCATTAAATCAATTCAACTCTTAAGTTGTATTCATTTCTTTAAAATAATTTTACAAATGAATGATTAATCATTTATAATTAACCTGTATATTTTCTGAATTTGAATATGGTTGAATTCTGCATTTCTGCCTCAATTTTTAATACAAAAAGATTATGTTATTTTATTGTAATTACTTTCTTATTGTCGGTAACCTAAAATGGACACTATGAAACATATTATATATTACACATTTTACAACACTAACATTTTCTTTTTTTTTTTCTTTTTTTTAAATATTTCAGTGTTTTTCTATATATTTTCCCAAGTTTTGGCAACATAAAAATCCAAGTTATAAACGTTACAGAGATAGATTATACAGATTTGATTGATTGATTTTTGTTATCTAGCGTCGCTTTTATGACGGTTTTAGATAATCGTGACGATGAGAATGAGAGATGATGTGATTAAATTGATGAAGGGACACTCACAAAGAACACCCATGCCCATGCCGGGATTCGAACCGCCGTCGCAGCGCGTTGTGCTAACCACTTCGCTACGGATGTCGGCAGGTTATATCTGATGTTTAATGTAACTGTAAAGTAAAAACCAATCGACGAGATGAGACCGAGAGCGAGAGAGTCTCGTTTTCATAGTGCCTCTATTTTCGACGACTGTATTAATTTGCATATATTGTATTTATTTCACGTTAATTCTGTGTCTCTGTGATTTAATCGCGACGATGGGACTAAATAGATAAACCAAACGAGGAGACAGGCAGGGAATCGTTTGTTTTTTTAAAGCTTGAGTAGAAGCAAGGGCAGAGCATCATTGAAACCACGCCGCCACGGAATGATCCAGCTATCGTAACACGGATAAGCCTTGATCCTTTGGGAGACATTACTAAGGGTGGAAAATCCCACGCACCCACCCCCATGACCAGACCCTCCCTCCCCCCCCCAATCGACACACCTACTCATGTATATGCAGAAGATAGGTCGAGAGGGCATTTCAAAGCGACGAGCATATCAGGTGGCAACACTGCGCCGTAGAGGGCGCCAGCAGACTTCCACAGAGACATCGATTTGCTGGTTACAAATCCTCCTTGCAGGGTGAAATAGTGGCGCCTTCGTCAGCCTGCGAGTTCGTAAGTGTTTTCGACCACTCCGTGCTCTTGGAAACAGAGGTAAGTGTACAGTAAGAACCACAACAGTGCATTTAGTTTATAAATATAAGTTAATTTCGGTGCCGTCATACACGAAAACAACATCACGACTTCCATAACTCATTGTGTCGAAACGGTGCAAGCTCAACAAGTCATGTGATCCGCTTTGCTGTGTCTGTGTGATTGTTTAAAAGTTTCATAGCGAGTTCTGTAGCAAGGCGGAAAAAAAAGACAATCGCACCAAGCTACTGGATAAGATATTTGCGTAGGATGTGATCTTTATATCGCAACATTGTCTGGTTCAAAAAAAGGTATAGATATTCACGCGATATGTCAGTTAACACAACTCGGGCAGAAATTCCAATAGTTTGAACAGTTCGCGTGAAACGTACCTGTCAAACCTCAATTACCAATAACCTTAATAATACGGCCTATAGCCATTAACTAAAATTCCCTTTCTCGACATATCTAAATTGGATTTAAGTTCATATTAAACTTTTCTGACGGTTAAGCACGTACAATTTTATGTTTTCATAGGGTGACCAGATATTTGTTGACCGAAAAGAGTATATAGTCTATAGGTTGAAGGTGCGCATGCACAAATCATAAAAAGAAAACGAAAATAAGGGTGGCTATTTGTTATTGTTTTTATTATAGCCCCTATAAAATAGGCCTAACTCTACAGATTCAAATTACTTATGGGTCTAATGTAATTAGCTAATTACAAATACTTACTCACCAATGGGCACCATCATTCATACTTCTGGGATGATTTTGCTTCCTTGAGAAGTTTAAATCGTCCTTTATTGCCAGTCTAAACTCTTCACATGTCATGTCCAGATTGAATTTCACTTTCATTACTTGTTCGAGTGTTGACACCAGGAGTGTACTTTTTTCCTCTCGCCAATAAGTTTTAATAACACTGAAGATTCTTTCACAATCTCACAATCAACATTTGTACCAGGTAGAGTAAAGAAGAATTTTATAAGAGTCACAATCACTTTTAAATTTGACCCAGCCTGTACTGACCTCCACTTACCCATCATTGTTTCTTTTCTTTCCCCCCAATTTTCAAGATGTTTTTTAATGGGAAATTGCACAGTAAGTGTCAAAAATATCATTATCATTAAATTTAAATGAATTTGAAATATGTTTTGCCTGTTGATGGAATATGAAAATGACTCTTGAAATTGTTCATAGGAAATTCTTGAGTCAAGGAGTAAATACCTCAGTTTGTTGACATCTTGACGTTTTCCGTTCTGTGGATTTTAAGGCATTTTTACGCGTAAAATAATGAATGAAATTAAATAGCAAGGAAAAGAGTATATTTGGGGATTTTTGCAAATTGAAAAGAGTATAGAGTATATGAACCTCTAAAAGAGTATAATACTCTTAAAAAGAGTATGTCTGGTCACCCTAGTTTTCAATTTCTTTTGTGTGAAAAAGTTAAACAAATTTAGTAGGTATAATATGAGGAGAGTCCTGTAAGTATAGGCTTGGTCCAGCCAGTTCGTATCCAAGCAGAAAATCCAAAAATATTGAAAACCCAAAAACTGTGGGAGCCAGAAAGATGAAATTTTGTTTATAGAAGAACCTTTAAATTGATTTGGTTTATTTTACTTCGCGTTTCTACAACTTTTGGCTAATTGCGAAGATGATGATGAGTGATGATACAATGAAATTGATGAACGGACACTCACACTGAGGCCGGGATCCGAACCAGGGACCCCTGGAGTCGTAGCACGCTGCGCTAACCACTCCGTTACGGAGGCCGGCAACGACCTTTCGAATGTACTTGGTGTCAAATGACTGATCAGTATTTTTTGAAATTATAACAGTTATAGATATAATAATTAGGGAATACAGACGGAAGGAAATTTTACAGTTTGAATTCCGCCTTTAACTGTGGGACCAGTCCCAATTATGTAGACCTAAGCAAGCAGAGACATGGAGGAATTGCCTGCTTTTATTTCAATTTCGCGTCTCTTATCTACTTCTAGATTAATCGCAGCGATGAATATGAATGATAAACTAATGGGTGACAAATGACAATTAAACACTCATGCTTAATGACCCCCCCCCCCCGCGATAATCTAACCATCACGCCACGAAGGTTGACAGGGAATCAGAAGTACGGACAGTTCTGTTTTGACTCCACTTTATGCACAGAAAGGATAATCGGGACCAGACTAACCGTTTAAAGTAGAATTCAAATCATTATGTGCCTCCACCTGGTATCTAATCCTATACCCGTTGATTATGAGGCAACAACGTTTCCCCTACACCATCGAAGAGGAACCCGAACACCAGGATTTAAACCCACTACCTCTTGAAAACACGTTATTGGGAACGCATACAGGGACAACATACAAAAATCATGGATGACCGAAGAATATATAAAATGGATCATGTGTGTGCACCTTGAAATCAATAAATCGCTTCTACATTCGTCACCTCGCATATATTACACGTGAATGAGGATTATATTCAAGGTTGCTAGACGTACTCTTTTCCAACGGTGCCACTGGCATGTTTCTCATTTTATCGTTTACAGGAATTCATGCTCCGAACGGAATTCAGTCGATAGTTATTTCTGACCGGTAATAATGTATCTGTCTAGGGATGAAATTACCTATAATATTACCCATTTATTACATACTGCCTGTAATTACAACTGCCACAATTTGTCTTTGTTTTGCATGTAAAGGAAAAATCGATGAAGGTGACAAGGTTTCAGTCTTTCCAATACACAGTGGCGGCGATTGGGTTGCAAAACTGGGGGTGAGGGCAAAGACAGTATTATTTCCCTTTGTAGATAAAGTTTAGCATAGTGCGGGTGCAAAACTGCGAAAAGTGTGGGGGGCAACTGGCCCCCCTAATCGCCGCCACTGCAAATACACATTGGTCTTTTATTAGGCAATTACTGATTATTATTTCAGTGTCACAATATACCATGTTATCTGGTTTACCGTCGGTAAACCAACTTTTTTCATATATTGCTGTAAATTTTGAAGTTGTCGGACTTCTGATATTGCTTTACTTGCATGTCTGCATTAGTGTTATATGTATTATATCTAATTAATATATATAATAAATATATAACATAGATTGTTGCGATAAACTGGGCCAAATTTTCAGAATACGCCAGTGATAAACTATATGTATTTTTTATTATTTTTAATATTTGCTTCAGAAAATTAGGTTGATTGAATTGGTGTTTTAAGTCCACTTTGTGCACAGTAAAGCTAATCGGGACTGGACCTACAGTATTAAAGTTGGATCCGAGCCACTATGTACCTCCACCGGGTATCGAACCCGGGACCCCTTGATTACAAGGCGAAGACGCTACCACTGCGCCATCGGGGAAGACCTCAGAAAATTAGGATCACAGTAATCAAATACCCTATTTTGTATTATCTAGCATGTAAATGTTTCCTTGTACTGTAGCTATTTGTTTCATCTCTATTTTGCCAGTGTTTTTATCAAGGTTGGATGAAATATTTTTTGGCGGGCTCTTTTTCTGCTTCTAAGGTTATCTTTCACTTTCCTCGTCTGACTTGCTCAGTTTCTCACTCTTTCTTTCTACCTTTTTCATTCTCTCTTTATTTTTATCTCATTTTCATATTTTCTTTCTCCGTCTAACTCTTTTTATAATTCCTTCTTTCTTTTTCTCTGTCTTTGTGTTATCATTAAGACCTTGGATTTTTAGGTTCTAAAAAGTATGCTTTTAGGTTCCCAAAATAGGTTCTAAAAATCCTAAAATAGGTTCTAAAAATCCTAAAAGAAGTTCTAAAAATCCTAAAAGAAGTTCTAAAAATCCTGAAATAGGTTCTAAAAATCCTGAAATAGGTTCTAAAAATCCTGAAATAGGTTCTAAAAATCCTGAAATAGGTTCTAAAAGTCCTAAAAGAAGTTCTAAAAATCCTGAAATAGGTTCTAAAAATCTTAAAATAGGTTCTAAAAATCCTAAAAGAAGTTCTAAAAATCCTAAAAGAGGTTCTAAAAATCCTAAAAGAGGTTCTAAAAATCCTAAAGTAGGTTCTAAAAATCCTAAAATAGGTTCTAAAAATCCTAAAAGAGGTTCTAAAAATCCTAAAGTAGGTTCTAAAAATCCTAAAATAGGTTCTAAAAATCCTAAAAGAGGTTCTAAAAATCCTGAAATAGGTTCTAAAAATCCTAAAAGAGGTTCTAAAAATCCTAAAATAGGTTCTAAAAATCCTAAAAGAAGTTCTAAAAATCCCAAAATATGTTATAAAATCCCAAAATAGGTTAAAAAATCCTGAAACAGGTTCTAAAATCCCAAAATAGGTTCTAAAAATCCTGAAATAGGTTCTAAAATCCCAAAATAGGTTCTAAAAATCCTGAAATAGGTTCTAAAAATTCTAAAAGAAGTTCTAAAAATCCCAAAATAGGTTCTAAAAATCACAAAAGAGGTTCTGAAAATCCTAAAATAGGTTCTAAAATCCTGAAATAGGTTCTAAAAATATTTAATTAGGCTCGAAAAATCCTGAAGTAGGTTCCGAGACAACTTAAAATGGTACAAAACTCGTGAAAAATACTGATTAGATACAATCGTTAAAAAAAATATCCGCTTGTACCCTTGAATTTTATCGTGTTCTCCACAGTCAAACTCCACCTTTTGTCTGTTAGGATCATTTTACATGCTGGAAATTATATTTCAACAGAAACATAGTCAGTGGTGCAAACTTGCATGCTGAAACGTTACTTCGCAAGGTTTGAATGCCACAAAAGGACCGAACTGACGCGAAAGTGAGTAAGACCACACGGATCGGAAGTTTGCTATTTGGACTGTGCAAACAGTAGGCGATTGGGTGCCAAAACTTGGAAAGGGCGAGAGGGAGCAAGAACAGTTTACTTTCTCTTAGATGACAAGAGTCCATAGTGCGGGGCAAATAGTAGGGGAGAACTGTCCCCGCTAATCGCCGCCACTGTCTGCAGGTAATAGTAGCGTTAGACATTTTGTTTCATTTAACTTTGTAAAACATTATAAACTTTGAGGGAGGGGGGGTAAATCGACAGAAAACATGTTTCAAACACAACAGTCATGGAATTAATTCGTCACCAAACCGAGTGAGATATAAAAATCTTGCAAAACCTAAAATAATATATATAAAAACCTACAAAGAAAGTTTAATTTAGGCACATATATCTAAGATCTACATATATATCTAAGGTTATTTTTGGCACTATAAAATTTCATCAGTTGTTGCGTTTTTTAATAAAACGCTGTCATAACTTGTTATTTCTTATTTACCTGCAAAGGAAAAAGGAAACACTACTATCCCTGACAAAAATATTGACCCCTCGGTTTACGCGCTTGTAAAATTGTACTCCATAGGAAGAAAAAAGTCAAATATACCTCATTGGAAACCTTCAAGTATCTACTTTTTAATAAGCGTTATCTGAAAAAAAATTTCTTAACTTTGTTTTCTTGCAATAATGAAAAATTCACTGAAAAGTGTATTCACGAACGGGGAACTTAACACCATACAGTTCATAATCGACTGTACATATAATTTTGAGATTTTGTGTACTTGAAGTTTGATTATAGTTGCACCTTTCTAGAAAAAATCAAATGCATTTTTTTACTAGATACTTCAAAAATTTATATTTTAGGGAAACGTGCAAACTTGAAATGCATAATTACGAATTCAATGAAATTGCAAAAAACTGTTGATATAACGCATTTGATCAAATTCCAGAAGTTTGGCGTGTGTACATCAAATATGGTTCCAGATGTTAATTATTATTTCGCACTCCTAATATGGTAAACGGGTGCATGACGTAAGGCAGAGTGCGGCCAATCTCAGACTCCGCGGGCAGCAGCGACTTCCACAGCGTTGCCGTTTCGCTGAGAGAATCGCGCAAGTGCGTTCCGTCGAGCCGATCCAGAGTATAGTCGCAGCATAAAATAATGAATGAAATATTTATCATATTGCAAATGGAGTATTGCTGTACTGCAGGGTTTTTTCCCCTAGGTTTTATCTTCATATGAACATCGTCTACTTCGGTACCCGGCGAAGGTACATAGTGGTTCGGATCCCACTTTAAACTGTAAGTCCAGTCCCGATTAGCCTACCTTTGCATAAAGTGGACTTAAAGAGAACATCATTTTCCCAGTATTATTTTATGTCGCACATTTAAACAGATATATTGAGTAAAACGATGTTCGATGAGGACTATTTGAATGAAGTCGATGAGAGATCCAGTCTTCTCTGTATACAATAATAACACACCTGCTGTGTATAGCGATTTCATAACAAAGGGAAACAGAGCGATGTGCATACTAGCGATAGCAACGCATAGAAATTATATTTAAAAAATTACGCATTTGAAACCTTCACGCCAACTAACATTTTAATAAAATATATTTCGAGCAAAAACGCATGTAAATTGTGTTTATCTCGCAAAAATTCATTTAATCATCGTATCGGTGGTTTCAGCATTTAACGCATCTGAAAAATTGTTTTTTGGTCTGTTTCACAGCTGCAACTCTTGTAATAAGCAGGGAGTTGTGGGTTCATTAAGAGAGACAAGATGACTAAAAACATTAATAAAGTTTCAATAAATATGAGTGAAAGGTAAAAGTATAAAATGCTGTTCATAATGGATTCTGTTGAACTGGATAATTAAAATAATAGTCGTGTATCTTTCTTCAAACCACACCTTGCAAAAACTCGCCCAATAAAATATTGGGTCGATGCAAATTTTTGTTGTTCTCTTTTTCTTTACATACCTTTTTCACTGTGCTGACGTAACCCCCAAACACTCTGCCGTGCACTTGACACCTTGGCGTATGTCGTGAGATGCGCCTATTCGTTTCCCCTGGTCGAAATATCTCTTGGCACTGACTATAGTTTTTTTGTACCACTATGATATTACCGTCTTGCCATTTTCATGCAACAAAGAATCACTTCACAGAACCGCCACCACTCAATACAGTACGTACGAACAAACACGCGAACTTGTGAGAGACCGACTGCCTGGATAGAATGCACGTAAGAATCATTATGGCTATGTGGTAGTTCAGGCAATAATTCATGGCAGGAATGTAAACACAGAAGTGACAAAAGAAAATGTCATCTCTACAATGCTTTCCTTGGCGCAACACATTGTTTTGGTTCATTTGCCGTGTCAAAGCTGCTTGGACGCGAAGTTTAAAGGGGAAGCGGTGACACTTGGCAACGCTCTACATGAGTTCTTAGGAACCATGTCAATTGCGCGGGAACCGGTTGCCAGGAAAAACAATTCTCTGTTGTTTTCAATTCGCACAGCGTGCAACAATGCGATATGAAAGTTTGATTTTTATTCCACGGCCATCATTTTGATATGCATATCATGACCATTGGGCTGATAATTACCGAAATTGCAACATCATAATTAATCATTAATTGTGACTGTTGCACAGATGATAGTAACCTTATATTTGGCTGAGATATTTCCACATAAAGAAGGTTCAATCACAAAAAAAATCATATTTTTACGACGGTTTTACACGAAGCTACACACAATTGAATTCGACTTACTTAAAAAACACCCGAAAAAACTGCACTTTTTCGCACATTTTTGTCTGAATAGAAAACAGACAGAGTTAAAATCACTTTGTCTTGCTTTTGTCTAAACGCAGACACTTGTAGCTTTACAATGAGGTATATTTGACATTTTTCCTCCCAAGGAGTACAATTTTACAAGCACGTAAACCGAGGGCTCAATATTTTTTGTCACGGATAGTAGGTTGAAAAACTAAAATTCAAGGTCTAGTTTAGGGATGGCCAGATCCGGATCCTGGCGGATCCGAAATCCGGATCCGGTTGGTTCCGGATCCTTAGGATCCGGATCCTAAAATTTTTCGGATCCGGATCCGGTACTTTTGGATCCGGATCCAGAACTTTCGGATCCGGATCCGGTATTTTTGGATCCGGATCCAGAACTTTCGGATCCGGATCCGTTTTGCCATCCCACATGCGCTTCTTTGGAAAGTAAGAATGTGCTTATAACATATTGTTACCCGCTAATATATATATATATATATATATATATATATATATATATATATATATATATATATATATATATATATATAGTGTGTGTGTGTGCGCGCGTGCGCGATATGTAATTAATTAATACACTTACAAGGGAGGTCTAAGTCTCCCCCTCCGATTTGTATGAAACTTGGCAGGTGTATAGAGGTCCCCCCTCAAATGTCAAGATGAGGAGAAATTGAAGTGGGGATCGGACCCCGAAACCACCCTAAATATGGCATAGGAAGAAACAGGCGGCATAGGGCCTCTCTATACACCTGTCAAATCTCATGGAAATCGGATGGGGACACAGGGGTCAGATGATCCCCACGTCAATTTGTCCTCATCTTGACATTTGAGACGGGTTTTGCCCCCTAAAAAAGTTTTTTAGCCGAAACAAAAAAACACGTATTTCTTCCTTTGGGCCCCTCTATACACCTGCGAAGTTTCATGAAAATCGGAGGGGGACACAGGGGTCAGATCCCCACTTCAATTTGTCCTCATCTTGACAATTGAGTGGGTTTTGCCCTGTAAAACCGGTTTTTTTTTAGCTGAAACAAAAAAAACACGTATTTCTTCCTTTGGGCCCCACTATACACCTGCCAAGTTTCATTGAAATCGGAGGGACACAGGGGTCAGATCCTCACTTCAATTTGTCCTCATCTTGACATTTGAGGGGGTTTTGCCCCCTAAAACCGTTTTTAGCTGAAACGAAAAGACACGTATTTCTTCCGTTGGGCCCCACTATACACCTGCCAAGTTTCATGGAAATCGGAGGGACACAGAGGCCAGATCCTCACTTCAATTTGTTTTCATCTTGACATTTGAGGGGGTCTTGCCCCCTAAAAACGTTTTTTAGCTGAAACAAAAAAAACACGTATTTCTTCATTTGGGCCCCACTATACGCCTGCCAAGTTTCATGGAAATCGGGGGGGACACTTAGATAACCTCCCTTGTTAGTCTTACACTTTGTAATTATATAACACTGCATATATTATAATGTTCTATTTTAATTTGTAAAACTGTAACTGTAGAACAATTGTATAATTTTTGTATAACATTTCTATCTTGTTATATGTGTTAAAGGTTTCATGCTGGAATGGAATGTCTCACATTTATGTGTTAAAGGTTTCATGCTGGAATGGAATGTCTCACATTTATGTGTGTTTTCATTTCCAATACATTGGAATGAATACATATTCGTTTCAATGCCGTTTACAAAATCACCTCTGACATTTTATGTTAAACAAGTAAGATTTTTTTTTGTGCACGAGTGTGTTAGCCGATGCGTAGCAAAGTATTTTAGGAACAACACTTGAAAAAAATTCTTGTAGGACTAACTAATGAAAAATTTCTTTGTAATCGAAGATCATAATACCTTTTAAGGTGTGGTAATATTATAATGGCATTGAGATATGAAACTCTCGGATCCGGATCCGAAATTTTTGGATCCGGAACTCTCGGATCCGGATCCAGATCCGAAACTTTCGGATCCGGAATTTTCGGATCCGGATCCAGATCCGTAACTTTTGGATCCGGATCCGGATCTGAATGGATCCGGATTTTTCGGATCCGGATCCGTTTGGCCATCCCTAGTCTAGTTATCATCCTTTCTTCTTCTCTCTTTCTTGCTCTGATTCGTAACCACTTTTCTTTCTATCTAGTTTTCCTTATCTTTTTTCTTCCCATTCTCGACCTCTTTTACTTTATATCAGCTTTTGTCTTTCTCTATGCGCCCGATTCTTGCTTACATTCCATTCTGGAAATTTTCTCATGTGGAGTATACGAGTAGGCAGGAGGGGAACCTTAGCCCACCCTTTGGCGACGCCCCTGATCGGAACGATGGGAATGAATGGCGACTAGATTAAATTGATGAAGGGGACACTAGTGTATATATACACCCATACCTATAGGGCGGAACTCGAACCCAGAACCTTAGGAGGCGAGATCTGAGTCGATCACTCGGACATTGAGAGGGTTGTGGATGGTCTCTGAATATATTTCCCTCCCGATGATTCTTGAAGATATGCACTACTTTTTATAAGTACACTGTTTTGGAACTTTACATATACATCAGCAAAACTAAGCTTTGATTAAGGTAAATGTAGGCCTCTATCCAAAATTTGTTATATTTTTTTGTTTTATTTTTAGTATTGTGAACAGTATATTCTTCATGCAACACTGGAAATACAATTAAGACAATAAAACAAACAGAATAGAATTAAACTATATAGTATAAAATTTAAACCAAAGCACAAATTAATTTGACGTGTTAATATTTTCAATATCACATACAGCGACAAAAAGATAGCTTTAATGACCAAAATTAATATACATTTTTTTTAAATTAAGCTTATTACGATTATAATATTGTACCAGCTTACTGACAAGAGACGAAGTGTATACTATAACTTATACCGATACAAGTTTGGTTTCTGACAATGCATTTTGGAACTTTATTTCCTATAAGATATTATTATTTTGTTGCCATATGAACCAGTTAGCTAGCCAATTAATTAACTAATTAACCAAAGTAATTAATACATTATAGTTATCATATATTTTTTTTTACTCCATTACATTTCTTTTGCGGAGAGAAATTAAATGTTTTTTCCACGTGTAAAATTCAGAAAGTAAGCTGTTTATAATCTCTATATTTCTTATTCCTGCCTCTTGTTTTATGAATTTCTAGGACACTATTCTCCATCCACTGCAAGAATGAGGTCAATGTAAACAAGGCAACGTGACTTCTGAAAATAGATCTTTCCTGTGTGTTAATTCTGGTGTTATTTTGTCGTAGCTGTACAACTCATAAGGTCCGATAACTTCAGTACAGCAGCTACATTGAGGGGTATGGCTTTATCACTCGTACTACAGGGTGGGTCAAAAGTCGCAATACACCTAAATAAAAGAAGCCACTGAGGGGATAGGTGTCAGTGAGTGTAGGATATGCGTGTTGGGGGTGGGGGAAAACTTTATGATGAGGTTGATCTTGACGGCCGCCATCTTGAAGTCCGCCATCTTGGATTCAACTTCATTTTTTTAAATGGGAAGGGGGTCGTGTGACACATAATTTTAGGCTAGAATTTTGTCAGGAATTATATGGTGTTGTCCATTTTGACGTATCTTTATTCGTGTAGGAGTTACAAAGGTTTCTTTTTTCAAGTTTTGAAAAGTGGCACACTTTACATGATGTGTTCGATGTGGCCTCCTTCATGCTGGACAGTAATTTCCATTCTCTTCTGCCACTCCGTATGCACACGTAACAGGACATCTGGTGTAATAGCCGCACGTGCATCAATGATCCGCTGTTCCAGGTGGCGAAGATCATTGATTTTGACCGCATACACCATGGCTTTGAGGTGGCCCCATAGGTAAAAGTCCAGGGGAGTGAGATCGGGGGATCTTGCAGGCCACTCCACTGGACCTCGACGGTCAATCCAGCGCTGTGGAAACTGTTCGTTGAGTAATCCACGTACCTGCAGACCGTAGTGAGGTGATGCCCCATCGTGCTGAAACCATAAGGGGAAGTCACCATCCTCCGTCGCTACGGATGGGAACACCAGCTCCTCCAACATCTCTTTGTAGCTGTCGGCATTCAAATTGTTGTGGATGAACACAGGACCAATGACCCGTGTTCTCCAGATCCCGCACCACACCATGACTTTGGTATGTCCAACCATCTTGGATGGATCAGTCCAATGTGGGTTACTGTCTGACCAATAACGCAGGTTCTGCTTGTTAACCTCCCCGTTAACGTAAAAGTTAGCTTCGTCCGTAAAGAGCACATTCTGGGCGAACTGTGGGTTATCTGCAAGCTGTGCTGTTGCCCATTCCGCAAACTGATGCCGGCGGTCAGGATCGTCTTCAGAAAGCTGGTGTAATAACTGCAGCTTGAATGGATGAAAAAGATGTGTCTTCAAGATCCGGCGTATGGAGCATCTGCCAATACCAGTCACATGAGACATGCTACGCACACTCCTTGTGGGACTGAGGGCGAAGCTACCTAACACGGCGATGGTTGTCGCCTCATCTGTTGATGAACTTGGCCTCCCCGACCGTGGCGTATCTTTCACACTCCCTGTGGCAGTGAACCGGGACAGCAGTGATGCAACTGTGGCGTGGGAAATTGGATGTCGGTCTGGATGGCGAGCGTTGAAATCGGCTGCAATGGTGCGAGAACTTCTTTCCCCCGATATTAGGATGATCTCAACCCGTTCAGCGTCGCTTAGTTTCATGTTGTCCTGTCAACCTGCAACGAAGAGAAAACCTTTGCAACTCCTACACGAATAAAGATACGTCAAAATGGACAACACCATTTAATTCCTGACAATATTCTAGCCTAAAATTAAGTGTCACACGACCCCCTTCCCATTTAAAAAAAATGAAGTTGAATCCAAGATGGCGGACTTCAATATGGCGGCCGTCAAGATCAACCTCATCATAAAGTTTTCCCCCATCCCCAACACGCATATCCAACACACACTGACACCTATCCCCACAGTGGCTTCTTTTATTTAGGTGTATTGCGACTTTTGACCCACCCTGTATATTCTACGCAGCTGCCATTCGAACAACCAATAGGATTTCTCAGAAGCCACATGTATTTGTGTACATCGACTTCTTTCTTACGTCAGACAAAGAATAGAAAATACTGACAAATTTATTAACAGCAATTGTCATTCATATTTCATTGACTTCATATGATATTTGATTTTTGCCAATAGCGGTGTATTTCGCTTTTTTACCGACAAAGAAATATTTCGCAAGAACTTTACTGTTATTTCGCTAGATTGAAACTCCCACTAAATCAACTTCGTGAGTTGATTGATTGATTGATTTAGTTTATTTTACTTCGCTTTTTGTGCCTCTTGGCTAATTTGCGAACATGGGGGATGAAATGATGAAATTGATGAATGGACATTCACATACAACAAAGCCCGACCGGGATTCGAACCCGGGACCCTTGGCGTCGCAGCGCGATGTGCTAACCACTCGGCCACAGGGTCGGGCTCCATCATTTGAAAGTAGGATCCGAACCATTACACTGTGCTTTCACTGGAAATCGAATCGAGATCCATTTATCACAAGGAAAACTCCAATTAAACATATATGCTGGCCTCTGTGGCGGAGTATTTAGCGTAGTCTTAAATTCGATTCCTGATGTGTTTATCTCATTGATTCCAAAAGTTCATAATACGCTGCTAATAATCTAAAATGTGCGTATGTAGACAAGGGAGGTAATATAAACAACACATAAAAATGATATATATCCATACTTTTCTTGGCAACATTTTTGTCTTTGAGGGATCGTTTCCATGCCAACAAACCTCAAAACACAACAGTGTTTGCAACCTACTACGTTAAACTAAAATCCATTCCGATGTTCAGGACATTTCCATGCAATCAAGTGTTCTTGGTTCGATTCTCTGTGGAGGTATTACTTATTTCAATATTATAATTATATATATTTATAATATGAATAAATTTAATACAAATAAATTCATGGTCGATTCTTGCATGGTCATGCAAATACTACAACGTTAGGGTGACGATTTATGTATAGTGGGATCCATGAGTATTACCGTGCAAATTGTCCATCACCATGTTCGTGTACTTTATTTGACCCAATAAGAGCTTCAAGAATTAAAAGAAAACTCAAAACAAGCTGTTGACAACTCCTGCACCAGCATACATAAAAATCCATTGCTTAAAAACACATGGGATGTAAGAGAAAATTTAATGAAAATAGTCACGGACAATTTGCCGAGCAATACTATTGGACCCCACTGTACCTAGGTAGATTCTCATAGAAAAGAGTCAAGAAATGTTAATTGAATTTAAATGTCAGTATTCCATAGTAGACTAATTTCAGTGCTTTTAATTGAAAATACAATCGGAGGTGGTGCCCGTTTTTTCGGATAATGAGTTGAGATATTATTTTAATACATCTATCACGGACCATGACTTTTATTATTATTCCGTAACACATGTATTTATTCCAAACTTCCACTTCTAAATGAGGGGATATGTATTATAAACGCATTATCTTGGCAGGGGAAATACTCAGTGGATTAGATCTTCCAAAAGCAAAAAAAGCACTGGAGGCATACGGTATATATATATTTGCAGTGCTAAAATATAACATTAATTTACCTATAATTAAATAGTTCTTGAGATAAATGCAATTTTTTGTGATCGCGACTACAACTTTAAGATATGATCTATTGATGCAAGAGCAAGGGAAATACAGAAAATTAGAGGGAATTATCCTTGATAACCCCCCCCCCCCCACAACCCGCCTCGTCAATACTTCTCTTTTAATCCTATACTGAAAAGTAATATAAATACTTTTTAAATTAAAAATAAACTATTTTAATATAATTGCCTTCATAGAAATATGCAGTGCAAAGGTCTTGGTCAAGAATAATGAAAGCAAAATTCCCATTCAAGGATTTTAGAAGAAATCTGCCTTCGTATGTCGAGAGGCCAAGGTGGATACATACAGGTTGGTTGATCGGGGATTTTCTCCTGCTCTAAAGTTTAGATGTGGCGTACGTTCGATGACTCCATAAATTAGCACACTCTAACGTCTGCGTAGTGAATTAATTTAATAAAACTGTTAAAATCACAATTATTCTTCAAAGTCCGCCATGTGACGTCATTGAAACGTGGTCGAATATCGCACCTGTGTTGTAAAAACTTGCCCTGCAATGGACTATTATTTTTTGCACGATTTTTTTTACGATTTTCTGGCTTGGAGCGAAAAATTCCAAGAAGTAATTTACATGGAAGAGTAGGTTTGGACTCTATTGTTTTTTCTATGATTCGATATTAATGATATTTCGTGCGTGTATTGATAGCTATAAGGAAAACTATCAATACCATCATTGATTTGTTTCTTACCATTCTTTATATACCAGGGAGGTTCGGTCATGCGAGGAAATACCTTACTACTGGACAGTGGCGTACCCAAGGGGGGTTGCTGGCATGGGCGTCCGGAAGGGGGGCAAGGGGGGGCCATGCCCCCCCCCTGGAAAATGGAAGTCAACCAAAAATTATGTATTTCACACACATAATTTCATTTTAGCCACAATAATATGTGTTAATTATTGCATGAACATCATAAATTCAAATTTAAGCAATGTTTTTTTTAGGGAACAACACTATTTTTGGAGAAAATGTGCCTTGTTTGCCCCCCTGGAAAAAAGTACCTTCCTTGCCCCTCCCTGGAAAAAATCCTGCGGACGTCCATGGTTGCTGGGTGTTATATCCCTCTGGAAAGTGTGAAGAGCCAGACCACTTAAAAATAAGGCATAGCGCCCCTTGCAAAAATCCTGGGCACGCTACTGCTGCTGTGATTCAGGTTCACTGTATTTTAAAAACAAGTTAAAATACACATAGCTTCCACGTTTAACTTGAAAGTTTACTAAGCTAATTCGTAATACACACAGTATGCTTGGAAGTCAGGGGCGGCGCCAGAGGGGTGCGAAGAGGTGCGTGCGCACTCCTAATTTTCTTTCGCACCACCTCTTCAAAACCTATGTTCAGTTCACCCGAAAACACTAACTCATACAATATCATATTATGTCATGTCATATTGAGAGTCCCATTTTTATGTGTTGAAGTGAGATCTCTGTTGTTGTATACAACAGGCAAACATTGATCTTACTCTGAAAGAGAAGCCGCATTTACTTTACTGCACAGGCGGCAGTCTCTATAAATCCATAATATTCTGACGTTGTTTTTCTTTCGTCAACATTGTTGTTAACAATTATTTCTTTAAGTGGTCTGTTTGTGTTTTTGGATCTTGCCTATAGACCAGTGCGAGTTTCTCTTGTTTGTTTGTTCATAAACTGTTTTATTTTCCATCTACTTGTTCTTCCTCTTTTCTTCAAGTCGTACTTCCTTTCAATCAACAAGTCGTCCTCGGGAAATTATTTATCGCAAGTTGTATCGTGACTGGTAGTTTTTCTTGTTAGTACTTCTATTTGTTCTACACAACATGTCTAGTAAACGTACCATTTCAGACTTTTTCAAAGACTGTTACGAAGATACCCAAAGATCTTGAAGAAATGTTATCGTTCGTTGTTGAGGATAGTGCTAAGAAGGAAGATGTCATCGGCCTCCTTTCAAATCTCGAAACGATTTGTTATTATGCTAAATTAAAGAAAAATGAAGCAAGTCACTTGCATTTTTCAGTTTCATTGCCGACTTCCGCGATGGAGTGTTTAACAATGCGCGCTACGACGCCAGGGGTTCCATGTTCGAATCCCGGCCTGGGCATGGATGTTCTCTGCGAGAGTCCCTTCATTAATTTCATCATATCATCACTCATTTTCATCGTCGCGATTAGCCAAACTTGTAAGAAAAGCGACGCTAAATAACAAAAATCAAGTTAAATCTTCAGTTTCATTTGCATACTATCACAGGTGCCTACTAGCACCCCTAGATGATAAATCCTGGTGCCGCCGCTGTTGGAAGTCCTCATCATTAATGAATCTAATGAAGAGACGAGAGCTAATATACTGCGACAGAAGTGTAGGAAAAGAGAGGGAAGGGATAATGGAAAAGGGTGTAAGCAGAAAGAGGGAGGGAGGGAGAGAGAGAGAGAGAGAGAGAGAGAGAGAGAGAGAGAGACTAAGACAAAGAAACAAAAACTAAAATGGGTGCAAGCGGTGACCTCTGAGAGAGCACCAAAAACTCAACCTCACTTCTTCGTAGTGCATCCCTGGTAATGTGTTAGCAGTCTAAATAGTAAGAAGCCAGGGGAAAATAACTGCTTTTAGTGAAAGCTTTGATCGTCAAAAAATATTACATGTATTTTGTAAAAAATACACATATATATGAAGCGGATAAGTAGCTATCAGGCACATTTGAGTGGAAGTCATTATAAAAATGACTCTGAAACAACGATGCACTAATTCTAAAGATCACATAAGATTGTTGCAAAAGAAATTATACATATAAGACCCATTTAGAGCTGTAATTATAATTAGTTAAGGAGAGCGTAGGGGAAATGAATGCCCAAACTAATAATGTAGCATAAGGTTTTCGCAGAAGGATTGTGAGAAGAATTTTTCTATTGGCCTAGGGCGGTGACATTTTAAATTCACTCCTACGCCCCATCCTTAAACGTTTAAAAATAAGACACGCCCGATTACCTTCATCTTTAAACAATCACCCACCTGAATGACCTTTTGGTAGCTCACCCGCCCCCGACGTGAGAAGTTTAATCTGCCAGTGCTTAGAGGAGCAAGTCTCTCGCCCCATGAATGTGACAAGGCTGATATTTTCATTAAGTTTAGATGAGGATTCAAGTGAGATCAATTTTGGTGACGTGGAGTTTCTGTTCATGAATGCTGCAAAGGTTCATTGAATGCAGTCGCTCCAAAGACTGAAATTCTACTTTCTTGTAGCCTTCCGAACGAACTTCGACCTTTCTCAAATTTCGTCTCCGAAGACTGTTTTTTTGAAAGTTTCGTAACAATTGCTTTTCTTTCCGAAGTGGCGAAGGGGGTGGGGGGGGGCTGTTAGCGAATACCTCTCTTCTACAAACAGGAGGACGGTTCAAGGGTTCAAGTAACCAAGAAGCAGAGTGGTTCACTGAACGTCGTGATCACTCTCCTAACGAGTTTCTTTACTTCCTTCCGTTAGCTTTGAGAAGCCGAGAAAAGGAAATTGCAATTAGTCTGTGTCTCGAAGCCTCGCTTTTACTCTTTTTTATGTATATAAATAGTTAATGGAAGAGAAGCAGTCATGTTTATTACAAGAGGAAAACGACATGGAATTTACATTTCGGATTATACTGAGCGGGGCTCGAAATGGAAATTTTCACGAAACGGAACGCTTTACTTTTCGTTTGTTGTCTTTCTTTTTTCTTGTGTATCTGTGACGAGATTAACAACTACTAATGATGTGTTGTGTTATCAAATAATATAAAATAAATTGGACACCTGTCATTTACTTCCCTTTTTAAAATTTAAACACACGGAAATCTTTGCAATCGACAGTCAAATCGCAGATTAAGAAGTTAGAAACTCACGTGAGCTAAGCAGTGACATGTGACACCTATTCGTCAATTTCATATCGTATCACGCCGCAGACGTGAATCGAACCTAGGACCCGGGCATCATAAATAAATAAGCTAATCACGTTATAAAAATGGTCCCGCTGAAGCATTGAAAAAGAACTTCTTAAAATATTACTCTTGTATTTTGTACTGTGAACAGTATTCGGCATTAGGCATAATTCTGCAGCTATTTTATATTTGTTTTCTCTATGTTCACATCACTTAAAAAGTCTGAAAGCCAAATAGCGTCAGTATGGGAAAAGCCATAACGTGCAAGGACCCCTGAGTCATTCATCAGAGGTACAATTAGCTTTGGTGACCAGTCCACCATTTGGATCCTGAAATAAAACCAGCACTGTCGTACAGGAAGGCACCATCAGTTACAGTGGCTGGTTGTACAAGCAGAAGACTTCCATAAGGGAAAAATATAGTAGCTTGTACCAAAACCTAGTGCTATTGTGTTTAAATATACATGCCACATACCTAGGAGAGATGCAGAAGCACTGGAAGCAGTAGCATAACTGATGAATAGTGCAAATGAGAACACTATTGCTTCTGACACCCAGATATCTGTGTTGGAAGCGAGAAGTGTTGTTTTCTTACATAAAAAAAGGTAAAGGTAAAGTGCTCCCCTGTGCATAGCACCACGCCATGAAGGCGTATAGGGGGTGTGGGGGTAACGCCCCACACTTTCTTGATCCGGTCGTGACTGGGGGTGATGTGATCAGAATCACGCCCCTGACCGCCTTTACTCCCCAGGGCTTCCATGTTATTCGACGCTTTCTTACATAAAGAACTATATCCTAACTTAGAATACATTACGTTCCGCTTAGCAAGCGAGTGGCTAAAGGCTGTCATAGCCCATCAACGATCCCCCTTTTAGACTTTATACGATATGAAAGTGAAGTCGAGTAATGTTATCGATGGACCTTTTAGTTCTTAAAATGCATTGATCTTGAACGTCAACAATATACAGGGTTAGTCAAAATGTATATAAACAATTAAATGGAACAAACCATGTATTCACAATCCATTAGTGTTAACACAATTTTGACTAACCCTATTTTTGCTCAGCCTAGTGTCAGAAATACAAAAAGCAAGTCGCAAGAACGATTTGGCGCGAGTTTCATTTAGGATGCCCAGCCTAATTTATAGCATTAGGTTAATAAGGAAAAATATAAAATACGAAAGTGTGAAAGAAAAAAGAATAACCACAGAAATGAGTATCCGAATTTGTGTAAAGATCTTGTGCAGGAGCTCTGTCAGAACAAGTTAATTCACATTGAAAAGGAAAATGTAGTGAACATGTAATATATTAAACGTAACGGAACGGTCCGTTGCCATTTTTGACGAGACGGAACGAGAAGGTTCCAGACATTCATGAACCGGAACGCCATTCCGGTCCGCTCCGGTCCATTTCGAGCCCTGATACTGAGGCAAGACAAAATTTGTCTCGTTTTCGGCATCATGGCGAGTTGTTCGTGCTCGGTGTCGTCTCGATATCTGAACTCCACCCTCATTCTCGTTTCATCAGGGGGTCCCGTGTTCGAATCCCGGCCTGAACATGGTGTGTCCATTTATCGATTTCATCATATCATCACTCATCCTCGTCTTCGTGATTAGCAAAACGTGGCAGAAAAGTGAAGTAAAATAAACTAAATCAATCGATCAATCAATCTTTTCGGTCTCGAGGAAGACTTGTTTGAGTAGATAAAGCAACAACAAAAAATAGAAAAATGTTTATTCTTCAAAGTTATTTTTCGGTATGCAAGTATGACTTTGTTTAGTATTCATTCCATTTTGTCATATCGTTCTACGTTTTAAGTTCTTTTATGGTAGGAACCCTGAGCCAAGAAGGGACCAATGATTTATTCGAATGTCCTAAGAGTAACACACCCTCCAAAAAAATTCATAAAGGTCCTATTTATGATCATTTAGGCTCTAGATTTACCTTCATACTCCATAAATTCGAACTTGCACCCTCTAGATGGAAAAGTTATTCGATAAATTAATGGTTAAGCCCCCCCCCATCAACCCCCTTTCTCTTTGGGCACTCATTATGCTTTAATATATTATTTTTCAGAGCAGCGACAATTTCCAATAAATGTATGGCCCTCGTGAGGAATTTAGGGGAGATCTCAAAAACGTTATTTGTCCATCCATAAATATGTCATTTTCAGAAACTTATGAATGCTACATTCTCTAAAAAGCTTACGAAACGCAGTTTTGCCATCTATTTCGGAGAGAAACTCTAGTTTGGCAGTGAACAGCCCTACTGCAAGATGGTGTGGTTATGGTTCTTTCTTCACCTTTCCACCTTTGTTACAACCTGTCCCGGTTCCCGCGCTAGCTGATGGTTGGCTTTTCTCGGTGCTGGAGAAAGTCAAAGCCAGGCAGCCAATTAAAATACACAACGTGGCAACATCGTCTACGTAAGCGCCTCTCTTCTGGCTTCCATTCGCTCCTCGCTGTCCAGCAGACGATTTTTTCCTCGTTTCTCATTGGCACCGAAACTGTCGAGCGCTCCCTAGAGCGGGAAACGGGACAGGTTCTAACAAACGCGGTATAGTAAGTTCATTCAAGTTTAAAAATTAGATGTCAGAAAGGGATGGGGTCAGGTATGCATCCCCAAAAGACACCACATTCCTTCCTTTTGGGTCCCCAATGGTGGAGTGATAACGTCGTCGCCTTTTAATCAAAAGATTGCGGGTTCATTACCTGGTTGAGGGACATAGTGGTTCGGATCCCACTTTAAACTGTAGGTCCAGTTCCGATTAGCATTTCTTTGCATAAAATGGACTTAAAAACGAACAAACAAGCAAGAAATATATTTTCCTTTGTTCTAAATTCTTCCCTAAATTATTTTCTACAGCCAAAATTTTACGGAAGAATTAATTGTAATAAAAAATAAAGTAGTTTTACACACATACACTAGGGACTGAATTTCCTTTTATGTGGAATCTAAATCAGCTTCCCTGTCTGAATCGCAAGAGGTTGGCGTTTATCTAGAATTTTACAACTGGGGGGAAGGGGTGTGAATAGTATTTAGGAGTGTAAGGATAAATGTAAAGCCAAAATGACCATAAATTGTGTCTTTCTGAAAAAAATTAGGGGATGTTGATTAGGGGGTGTGTGTGATTAATTTACAAGTCATAGGCAATGTAGTAATAGTGTAAATGTTACATTTAATTATAATTGGAGCAGCTGTAGCTAGAAATTTATCTAACAGAGTCAATAATAGAAAAATATTCACTACTTGGCATTGGAATTTGAACCTTACAAAGTCAGGGATTCTGGTTTCGAATCCTGGGTAAGGGCGTAAGGCATGGGACATTTTTGTGATTTCCTTGACCATTTCATTAATCTATCCACTCATTCTTATCATTGCAATTAACCCACAGGTAGAAACTAAAATTAAATAACAAAAAAATCATAAAATTCAATCGATCCTCCATATAGTAAGAAGATAGAATTGGTCCACAAAACTACATGAATAGATTTTTATGTTGCATTATTTATTATCTTATCAAGGTTCAATTATTTTTGTCTGCAGATTTTTTTCCATAAAAGGGCAAACAAGGTATTTTTTCCCCAAAATAGTGGGCCCTACCCTAAAAAAACAAACTGCTTCAATTGGAATTCATCACATTCTTGTGATGACCCTGCATCAGATATTATCAATCTCTCATAATAATTTAAGTAAATTTCTATAACTGAAATCAAATTATATTTGAAAATTGTACATATACAGGGTGCTCGGAAATTCCCCTTACAAACTCCTAGGGCTAGTAGAGGGAACTGCGTAGACAATATTTGCAATAGGAACCCATGTCCGGAGACGTACCGTTTCCATGCTACAACCATGACAATGTGTCGGATGTGCCTGTGTTGGTATGCAACCGGGTAGGCAGTACATGACGTCAGAAGATCAGCTGATGGCACGTGACGTCTACAAATGTTTGCGTTCCACTGTCGACACAGGTGTTGATCAATGAATAGTACGTTTCTTTTTTGTTCCCTTGGCATTGTTACCAAATAAATTGGTTTGTATTATGGACTGAGTCACACGTCATTCACTTCTGTACCTTACGTAACACCTCATTGACATGGTTGTAATAAATTATTACACTTTAGGTCATCAGGTGATCTTCCGACGTCATGTACTGCCTACCCGGTTGCATACCAACACAGGCACATCCGACACATTGTCATGGTTGTAGCACGGAAACGGTACGTTTCCGGACATGTGTTCCTATTCCAAATATTGTCTACGCAGTCCCCTCTACTTGCCCTAGGAGTTTGTAAGGGGAATTTCCGAGCACCCTGTATATATATTTTGACTGATATTCATTTTCCATTATTGAAAAACATTCTTTACATATACCCATAATCATATTTTCTCAATTTTCAATCATATTCTCCCTTACAAATTCCATAGCATGCTACTACAATCGCCCATTTCTTACACTTGTGGTATAACCAACAACCGAGTACGTAAACATTTAGCAAAGCACAGTTGCACAAAAAAAGGTATATGTATGAGATCTCCTGGTAGTACATTTAAGTTCTATTTATAATAAATTCTACTTATTATAATTTGCTTTCACTTCATAACTAAGATACATTTATTTTTCTTTTCCAGCACTGAACATAAGAAAGGGATATTGTAAGGTTATACAGGTAACTGAATGTATATGTTGCACAATTCTGTGTGCGTATGTTTTGCCACTGCACTCAGTGTATAGCACGATGCTACAGTATATGAATATAATCAATCACGGTTTTCCAATCACACGTAACTTTGTGTTGACACATGAATAGGTTATTCACAGTAGATTATGTTCTGTGTTCACTCTCTTGCACAATATCTTAACTGCACATCCTATATCTGTCAAATTCTTCAAACTTTCATAGTCATAATTACATTTGCTAAATTTTGTTCCATCTGTGGTATGCATGAATCTAACCTTAATGTTTAATTCACATACTATAAGTCTCTTCATGTCTCTAAAGATGGCAGCACTTGGCAACACCTGCAGCCATGTAATGGGAAAGGCAGGAGTTACAAATTTATACTGAAGAGAATCCATGTATATGAATTGAATTGGAAAGGTTTTAACTATACATACCACATACTTATCAGATGCAATTCTGATTTGCTTAAACTCAAAGTTAGATGCAGACACAATTTACCAATTGAAAGCCAAAATTTCTTCTTTTTAATATGTTAGATTTACAATAGATTATTTTATAACTTTACATAAACACTGGTTTAATATAATAATAATGTAATGTATATTCATGGTTAAAATATAATTTTCAGGTAAAAGTAAACCAATCAAGTCCATTAAAGTTGACATTTTAAACTAGACAACTATTTGGTCTAGGAATTAATTCGTGCAGTTGTTAAGCACACATTGAAGCTGTAGTTCAAACACAAAATACATAAATACCTTAAGAAAAATATTGTCCATCGCGAGCCACCACTTTCGCCCATCTGTCAGGCAAGTTACGGATTCCGTGGCGAAAGAAATCCTCATCCTTTGAAGCGATCCAGTCAGAGACCCATTTTTCGATATCTTCTGAAGAAGTGAACCGCTGTCCAATCAAATCGTTATTCATGCAATCGAACAAGTAGTAGTCCAAAGGAGCAAAGTCTGGTGAATACGGCAGGTGGGGTAAAACTTCCCATCCGACATTTTCTAAATAGGTTTTGACCGGTTTTGCGACATGTGGGCGAGCGTTATCATGTTGAAAAATAAGTTTATCATGTCTGTTCTCCCATTCTGGTCATTTCCTGGCCAGAGCTTGCTTCAAACGCATTAATTGTCGTCGATAATGTTCTCCATTAATAGTTTCACCCGGTTGCAGCAGCTCATAGTACACCACACCTTTCATATCCCACCATATGCACAGCATAACCCTTGCACAGTGAATATCTCATTTCGGTTGTGATGGACCTGGTTCACCTAGCTTCACCCAGGCCTTTTTTCGTTTCGGGTTCTCGTAATGGATCCACTTCTCATCGCCAGTAACAATGAGATGCAAAAACCCCTTTCTTTTCTGTCTTTGAAGCAGCAATTCGCAAATGGTTTTTTGTCTTTCAATGTCTCTGTCTTTCAATTCATGTGGAACCCAATGTGACATCTTTTGAATCATTCCCATGGCTTTGAGGCGTTTGGAAACTGTTGTTTGATCAACGCCTAATGCTTCTGCAAGTTCTTCCTGCATTTGACATGAATCCTGATCAAGCAATGCTCTCAATTCTTCGTCTTCAAATTTTTTTTGGCTGTCCAGGTCGCTCTTGGTCTTCCAGGCCGAAATCAACACTTCTAAACCGTGCAAACCACTTCTGACACGTTCGCTCAGCTAGCGCATGGTCACCATACACTTCCACCAAAATACGATGACTTTCGTTAGCACTTTTCTGCATGTTAAAGTAATGAAGCAGAACACCCCACAAAAACACTTTATCTGGCACGAACTGTGCCATGTTCAGTTGACTACAAAATGCTGTTGTTGACGCGTCAATCAACTGCCCTATACTACGAACGATGTGCACTGACAGGAGTTTTCAACGCATGTGTGGCTACACGGAACTGTGGGACGATACACTCGTTACGCCATCTCTTGTCCAGGCGCACGAATTAATTCCTAGACCAAATACATTTGTCTTTTTGTCTGTAACGGTGCAAGGTGTGGTAATTTTAAAACTGGCTCATTACCACAAAACCAGTGTTTAAACACACACACTACACATTAACCTTTAATTAATTGTGAGGGTTTCTCTTTGTACTCGCCTATCTTTCATGCTGCTATGATGTGGACTTTGCTTTATGTGGATGTACTAAGCTTGACTTACTTGAATTGCGTGCAGGTGCTGCTGCTAATAGGAGTAAAATTGTCACTGGTCAGTTCCAGTAGTTGAGGCTTGCACATCACCTGCGACCTCATATTTTTGAGACGAGATAAACATTGTAAACATGTTTGGTGTCTGCAATAGCTCTCAAACGGATATCCATGGTAAGTGATATGGTGAATGCTTTGTTCAGCTTGTGTTGCAGTATGCATGTGGCATGGACTTCTGCAACTATGAACCAAGTATGTGTTTCGTCATTATCTTTTGTATCCTTTTTATGAGTCCTGTGTGTAATGACTTAACTATATTTATTTGTTTTACGAATGCTGACAGGTATCAATGTTAACAGTTATGTTCACCAGGCATGTTTCTGTTAGCATGCATTGTTTCACACATTGAATTATTTATTTATGTAATACAGAATGTTGTTGGAGTATGTATGGAGTTATTGGTTGGGTTAACTATATTATTTGGATCTATTTTTTCTCGTTACAATGTGAAAATTAAAAAGAAATAATATTGAAGAGTGTACTAGAAACATGCTCTAAAAGACAATTGTTTTGTAGGATTTAATATAAACTTCAGTTGTGTTATTTGTATGTACACATTCAGTTTCTAAACTATTACCTTGTGGTAAAAGTTAACAGTAGGCTTTGCAATTAATTGTATTTCAATCTGTATGCAATTCTGCATATTTTGTGTTTTTTATTTATTACAATTTTGCAGGTACTTGACACTAGTGAGGGTTTTTCATGAAGATAACCATCCTCTTTTACTTTGAACAATATCATGCTGAAAAAAGACTGTTTTCAACAATAGAATTTTCACTAGTCAAGAGAATAAAGATGGACGTTGAACACTCTGCCTTTAAAAATGAATATACCCCTTCATGTTGTTTACTTTCTTGCACATGGAGAGAAAATTTACACAAGGAAATTGTAATTTTCAAAAATATTCGCTAAAAAATAAAATGCAATGAAGTTGAATTACTTTATACATGCCACGAAATCAACAAAAACTGATAAGTTTACTAAAAAAAATATTAATAGGCTTTTTTCAAAACTTACATAAGTCAGGGTCATTAAACTTCATTGTAAATAACATAATACCTGGACACATTGCAAATTTTGATAATATTTTCTTACTAACCCTTAACCGCGGTATCGTATATTTTTGGAATGTAACTATCTTAGACTAACTGTCCAAGAGACCTTTAGCATATATTTTCTTCTTAATTTATTCACTGATCTCCTTTAGTATGTTTTGAACCAAATTCGAGCAAAAATTTGCTTAAAGAAATAAAAATTGTAAAAATATACGGAGTGTCCCACTCGTAAGGAACCCAGGAAAAGTGTTATAAAAATCTTAATAAAAGAGGATATGAAACCAAATTTGTACATGACATACCTTTATGGTTGAGAAATGAAGGTACATTACAAGAAGTGCTGGAAGTGACCTCCCGCTACCTGTATACACAGTTCAACACGGGTCTGCATGTTTGTGAATGTTCTCACGTAACTCGTCGACGTGGCAGCTTTGTAAATCTGTGAAATGTTGCCAGGATACGTGAACTCATAAAATACACGTTTATGGAGTAGTGACAACCAGCATGTAATTGTTGAGGAACCCCTTCATTCACAGAAGGTGGGCATGTTCTGTGCATTATCACAGCAGCGCATCATCGGGCCAATGTTTTTTTGACACTACTGTCAACAGTGATGTGTACCAGGTATTGTTTCATGAATTTGTGAACCAGTTGGATGACGAGGAACTGACACTTGGTTCGTACCAGCAAGATGGGGCAACATGTCACACGTCTGACGCGAGTATGGCTGAGGTGGAATCATTTTTCCCTGTCAGAGTGATTTTGAAATGATTATGGCCCCCAAGGTCACCGGACTTGACCCCTGACTTTTTTCTGTGGGGTCACCTTAAAGGTAGTGTGTACAAGAACAAACCACGCACAATCGACGAGTTACGTGAGAACATCCGCCGTGAAATCCAGGCAGTCATGCCGAATACTCTGGCAGCAACATTCACGAACATGTAGCGCCGTGTTGAACTGTGTATACAGGTGGGGGGAGGTCACTTCCAGCACTTCTTGTAATGTACCTTCATTTTTCAACCATAAAGGTATGTCATATACAAATTTGGTTTCATGTCCTCTTTTATTAAGATTTTTATAACACTTTTTCCGGGGCCCCTTACGAGTGGGACACCCTGTACAATAAATTCAAATGCAACTCCTTAAAATTTGATGCTTGCTTTTCTTTCAAAGAAAATAGACATATATTGGTTCTTTCAATATATTTGCTCTTTCAGTATTTCAATAATATACAAGATTAGTAAGATAAACCAAAATTACAAAATAAAATGAATTCACAAACCTGCCTAGTAGAGCACACAAAGTATTGGTTTTTGGTCTATTTTAATTCCTAACATTTCTGCTTTATTCTTAGAACTTTAAATTATGCATTGAAATCACAGTAATCGCTTTTGATGCATCATGTTCATTTAATGCTTCAAAAAATAATTCCAAGCCCTTTCAAAGTTTGGTTGATCTTAGAACTCATTGAGGAGCATTCTATGAAAACTGGTCATACTCTATGTAAGTAACAAAATAAATTAATCTGAAAATTATTAATGTTAAAATGTTTGGAAGTGGGTATAATGCATATTTCACCAACAATAATCTATTACCCTCTGTAGCCTAAATACTTCACAGACAATGAAGTCAAATTTTGTTACATTTTTAAAGTCACACACATAACACATACATTAATGCTTTCAGGCTGTGTCTTCATACCCAAGTTTTTTTTTGGAGAGAATTAGAAAAATGGAAACGTAAAGCTTTCTATTTACCCACAAATGAAATTTCCAAACTTTGTACATTTTCCCTTTTCTTATTAAACTTATAAATCTGAATCCTTTAAAAAGTCAAAGTATATTTAAATGTCTAACCTTTGTTAATATCAGACATGTTGATTTCTGTTCCTGTAGTTTAGTGTCGAATTTTTGTGCCTTGTTTTTTTTTTTTTTTTTTAAATATTAACTTTAAAAAGTTAGGTGTGTATATACGAATGCTAATCTCCTAGCTGTACTGTTTATTTAGAATACTCACTAATACACTTGTCCCACACCATATCCGTGCAGTCTAAGGTATCAGGCTTTGGGCTCGGGCTATGGGACATGCGCTGGTTCGAGTCTCGTGGGGAAACAACCTCTCTCCTGAGATTTCAGCCAGTGTATGGGTCTGGTGATCACCCACCATTTTGAGGAAATTGGGGAGATACAAATGAGTAGAATAAGCCAGTCATGGAAACCTACAACGACGACTGGGGGTTTGTTGTGCTGACCACATGTCACCCCGTAATAGGTTGGTTGATCGCCCACCTCTACTGAAGCATGTGGGACTGAGGCCGGAAGGGCTGTTATACCACAGGTTATGGGTTATTAATACACATTCTCTAATCAGATTTGAAGAATTCATTAGATAAAAAAAAATATCACTTGGTTGTCAATGTATGCTTGAATTGCTGCTATTTTTACTCCATGTATTGAAGAACTTGGTAGATGTGTTTTCAAGCTTTCATTTCAATTACATACCTAGGCACCTAGGTGTTGAATATTGATATGCATAAAAATGTTAGTAATATTTAAGTTCCATAATATTTTCATTATTTCTCAGTTTAAACATTTCACAAGCCTGAGATAAAACAAACAGGATTAGTCTTGTGTTCTGAACCTAGTGCTCAGCTCACTGAACTATTACTTTCCTTTTTAAAAACTTTGTAAAATAGATTTGGATTATACAGAGGTTGTTTCAGATCTATGGTGACGATTTCAAACTGCACGTACCTTAAGAGAAACCATGTCGCCACCACCGAGAGTGCTGTATTTAGTGGCCCTGCATCTTGGCAGCGAAGTTTCCACTGTTGGAGACTGGCACGAAGTGTAGCCATGCCCAGCCTCAACCACTCCTCCTGACAGGCTTTCCATAGCCCTTCAATGGTGCAGGGTCTCCTTTGAGACAAGGCTCGTTTCAGTAGGCCGAAGGCGCAAAAGCCCATTGGTGAGGCATCAGGTGACTTCACTGGAATGTCTGTGAAAGGGGAATGGCACGAATTCCAGTTTTTTCTGCCATTTGTTGGAGGAAGAGGCAGGTTGAGCGAGATGTGTGATATGATATGATATGATTTATTTCATTCCTTTGACCATTGTACAGTGGTTGTTTTCCACACATGGTATGGAACATGTCAGCACATTACCGTTAATAATTATTTTCAAATAGGTACAAGTATGAAGATATTATACATAACATTTAAAAAAACATTGATTACATTATAATTGATTCTCCTTGTTCTTGCTGTTAGTTGCAAGGTTTACATTAAATTTACATACATATAATAGATAAAATCAATACATACATATACATGTCCTAGGGGTTCATTTAAAATGTGACAATTTGCAATTTATTGTCAGGTACTCTTTAACAGAATAAAAACAATGATCTAATAGGTATTTTTTTACATGCTTTTTATATGAGGTAGCTGATTGTATTATTTTTATGTCACTCGGAAGGTTATTGAAACAGTGAACAGCCATGTATTTAGGTCCTTTCTTGACTTGACCCCTTGTCTTGATGCACCCATACGCCCTTGCGTCACTTTTCCAAACCCAAATTGCGGTGAATGATGGTGTGCACTGTCTTCAGTGATGTTTGTAGCCGGTTCGTGATACTTCTCTGTGTGACTGGATTCTCCCTGGTGACCAGCACCCTGACGTCCCGAATTGTAACTGGTGTGCGGCATGTGGCAGGCCGGGGATTGGCCTGTTTCTGCCCCACAGAAATCATCCCACGCCTCGCCTTACTTGCCCCTTTCAACACCTGTGATATGCCATTATTGGACACAGTGAATCCACGCTCCTTGCACAGTTTTATAATGGACCTATAACTGTAGTTTACGTCGGAAAGTGCAGTTATGTAACCCTCCCAATATGCACTGATTTTCGGTGGCATTCTTTCCAATACGCAGTGACCACACCTATCACGCACAGTCAACGGTCCAACGTGCCCACACGACTGGCAGCTTTGTTCTCTTCCCGCTTGGTGGTGCTGCACAGAGTGTGCAATTTTGTCACCATAGATCGGAAACAACCTCTGTAGAAGTATTTCAAGTAAAAATTTTAAGTGATCATCAAAGAATTTGAAAGAAATATACATTTTAGGGATTTTCCATCATTACATATAGTTTTTAATACTTATGTTCATATCCATCACATTGGTGACTAGTTTTGACAATAATTTTATTAGTAAATTCAAATTCAGTGTGGAGTTAACATGAAAAGTGCATGAACCTTTCTTCATCTTCACTCACTTTAAATAATTTACATTATAAAATGCTCTTCAGTGTTCATACAATTATCTATATTTGAAGTTTTGTACTCTTGCTTATTTCGCATAACCTCTCAACTGCTTTAAGTCAATTACAATGTTGAGGATAAACAATGAATTTGAATAAATACAAATACAATGGGATTTCAACTAAAAACGCTTGGCTTCAAGCAGGTCCTCTGCTATTTTGGTACTTTATTAGTGTATGGTATGCTATTTTAACATGTACAAAATCGCTTTCAAAGTTGGTCAAATAATAGAAACATGATACAATCATTTATTATTTTCTAACACTAATCAGAAAATGTATTTTTTTATACCTGTTCAAAAATATATGCATGTATTTTTCTACTATCTGAGCATAATTATAGCAGTGCATCAATAATTAAATATATTACTTAAGTCCTGTGGACCACTAACATTTTTACTTACGAATGAACAATAATTAATATGCGCTTTTAATTTCAGAGTCATTGTTCATGTAAAAAACTAAATGGTTTACAAAAAATGCTCCCAAAAATGCCATACACATTTGTAAATATTTTCATTTCAAACTCAATTATGGCCTTTTATTGTAGAATAATCTTCTTGCAATAATACCACAGCATGAAATCATAATTCTAAGTGCAATTTTTATTTTTTTATTTAGGTTACTTCTACAATAATAAGCTTTATCATATAATTCATATTAGAGCAGTTTTAAAAATATTTTAATGCACAAAATATAGAGAAAAATACATGACAATTAATAGCTTTAGCAATTTATATGATATAATGAACTTTGAATTGTGTAGTAGATCTCATTATCGCAATCTTCCACTGCAATTTGCTTTAAAACACAGTGCATATCTAGCATGATCATCAGCTTACTTGCACAAAATACTGCCTCATTTTATCTTTAAAAAGCAATATTCAAACTGAGTAAGAAATAAAAAATAACCCAGTAACATCTTTTATTCAATAAATAAACATCTAGGAAAATCCAATAATAATATTTTTCAAATGAATAAATTAATCAATAAAAGTTGAAATCTTTTAATATTTAATGCTCTGATTTTCCTAGATAATTATGTAATGTATTTTGATTCAATGAAAACTGACCTATATACGTTGTCTTTAATGTGCATAATATTTTTATATGTTTCCGCTTGCTAACAGCAATCACCAACTCAAGTAAGATTTGTGTCAAAGAACTCTTTGCATTTAATGATCTAATACTACTTTATGTAATTGCAGTTCAAAGATGTCGGCTGCTGGACCAGCAAGCAAAGGGGCAGTATCCCGTACAGGACTACAGCAGCTGGACATGAAAGCAAAGCAGGTTTCTAATGATGTAAGTATGGAACAGTTTTCTCAAGTTAATTATGTCATTCCACATCAATCTTGAGCAATTAGAACTTGGTGTAAACATCAAAACTGGTTAAATTCAGATTGAAACTTTTGCTATCTTAACCCTTTGAAGGTCGCGAGAAAATGGTCGCACACTGTACCCGAGACCAGGTTGTCAAAATATGTTTAATTAAAGGTCTAAAATGACACTCAATTATTACGATTAAATATATTTTTTCTTCTTTGCAAACAATTGAGATTCTATGTATAGATTCATATTTTTATTTTGTGCAAATTACTCACTTATGACAAATATTAAAAAAAAAAAATTATTATATAAATAGATAAAAATATAAGGTAAAAGTCAATTACTTACATCAACGTGAGTCTCCTATGAAATGTATATTTTAGTTAATAAAATAAATACACAGGACAAAATAAGTAATCTTCCCTGTGCTTAGCACCACGCCATGAAGGCGTATAGGAGGTGTGGGGGTAACGCCGCACACTTTCTTGATCCGGTCGTGAGTGGGGGTGATGTGATCAGCATCACGCCCCTGACCACCTTTACCCCCCAGAGTTTCCCCCAGGTATCCATGTTATTCGACGCTGGGTGGGCGCCACATAATGAAAATTTCAATGTTACATGAGCAACCATAAAATTGGAAAAATGTTTTTTTTTAAGTTTTGTTTATGCACAGATAGGTTAATCGGGACTGGACCTACAGTTTAAAATGTGTGAAACCACTATGTGTCTCCAATGTGTATCGAATCCGAGACCCTTTGCTTACAATGCGATGACGTTATCACTGCGACATTGGGGAGGCAATTGGAAAAGTGAGTTTCTTGTGCAAATAAAGTAACTGCTGATTGAAAATCTTTTTCATTTTTCAAGGCACTCTTTAAAAAATGTAACATTGATGGGTCTCAATGGTCATCTGAATCAAACTGTCCATCTATTGAGTTACTGCCGGCCCCCGTGGCAGAGTGGTTAGCACATCATGCTACGATGCCAGGTGTCCTGGGTTCGAACCCAGCCTGGGCATGGATGTTTGCGAGTGTCCATTCATCAATTTCATCTTATCATCACTCATTTCCATCTTTGCAAATTAGCCAATAGTGGCACACAAAGCGAAGTAAAATAAAGCAAATCAATCAATCAACCAATCAATATTGAGTTACTTTCCCTCGGAATTTCCAGAAATAGCTGACTTATACACTCCTCTTCCCTTATGTTCATCATATTACACTAACTGTTCAGTTATTGCACAAATATGAGAGTTTAATAGAAATCACAAATAAACACAAAAATCACTCTTCATTAGTCTCACATGGAACAGCAGATGAGGTTTTCAGTAAAAACAATGTATGCCGTTAGTCGTGCATGGACTCTGAGGGATTCAACGAGCCACTTTAGGCTAATAGCTATTATCAGGATGAGTGATATGATGAAATTCATGATGGGTCACTCACAAATAATACCCATGCCCAGACCGGGATTTGAACCAGGGACCTCTGGCATTGTAGGGTGCTGTGCTAACCACTCTGCCACTGAGGTTGGCACCTGGAGATAATGAAGCTATAAAGGCAGAAATTGATGTGGTTACTAAAGCAATCTGTGCTTGGATGACTATTTTCACCAGTTTTCTAAATTTAATAAGCAGCTTTTAGTTCAGAGTGTAACTTAATTTCAACATGTAAATCTTATATTTATGATTAATTTTCAAATATATTTATATTTAATTACAGCACTCACACACACATAATGGTTATAGTTGAATGAGTACTATATACCAATTAATTGTTATTTTTTTATCTTTCAAGTCCTTGGAAAGCACACGCCGAATGTTGGGATTTTTGGAAGAGGTAAGAATGTCTGTTCTTTACAAATTATTCATATTGTTTTAAGTTAATGTGTGTATTAAAAAAATGTCTACCAACAAAAAAGGGTTTAATTTATTACAAAACAGTATAGGCTGGTGCTTATAAAATATCGATGATTACTTTATGTACTATCTACCCATACATTCAATTGATCATGTTGCAAAATCTGACTGAATCTCATCACTTTTCAAAGTCAATTCACATGAATAGCCAAGTGAAATTTCATTATTCATCACAAGGAAATCTATCACTCATCGAACTTAATATCTGTGTTTCATTTTACTTTGGTAAGACTGCAACAGTTCTGAATCTTTGAATCAATAATCATCTTGATTAGGGATGATCCGATGCTACTTTAAACTGATATCCTTACTGATGCCGATACTCTTACCAATACCAATATACACCATACATGCCCTTACACAATACTGATATTTGAAAATTACAACAGTTAAAAGTTGTTCAAAATTTTTATTAATATTAGTGGATGAGTATTTCACTCCCATTATTTGTTTTGTAATCATAAAGTACAGTTTTGGTGCAACATAAATAGAAACTTTGATATTTACATAGCTTCCAGGATAACTGACTCCACGGAAGTGTTGCATAGAATTTTTGTAAAGCCTGAAAAAGACCAAACACTGGGAAAATATTAGCTGGTATCGGTAAACAAAATCGAATGAATACTTTCAGAAACCGATACATCGGAATCTGTATCAACTCAACTCTAATCTTCGCCATCAAAAAACAAACTTTTACAATGATTCACCATGATTGATAATGAGTGAAGCTTGAAAATGTCTCACTGAAGCAGCATTTTGGATTCATTTTTAAATATATGTTGTAATATGTAATTGTCATAATAATATTAATCTTGGGAGTTCATTAAATAGATAAATGATGTGATATAAATTCTGGAAGTTGATATACATTATTGAAAATTTGTCATTTAATGTCTAAGAAACCCAATTATGAGTATTTGTGTGTGTGAGAGAGAAATATTATTTAAAAATCAAGTCTATAAATATTAGAAGTAGTAATTTTTCATTAGGATATGTGTGATATAGAATAGAGGAGTTTAAAAAATATTTGTACACACATCAACTCAAAGCAAGAATTTGTTTTAGAAGCACATTTTTTCGTGGAGTTTATTTACTTCTGTAACCAAATAATATGATGCTCTCTTTTAATGCTGCTCAGAGCAGAGAGGCTGGAACTCGCACATTGGTAGCTCTTGATACGCAAGGAGGTAGGTTTTAATATATAAATATATATGAGGTGTGCTTAAGCACACATTTAGTAGTGCCTAATCATTTGAAATGAGTCACTGTAAAATATTAGGCAATGTCAGCATAGTTAAAATTAAGCATTCATCTTATTTTAAGCACTTAACCCTTCCCAGACAGGGGATTTTTTTTTGTTTGCTGTCTTTCAAAAAATCATATAAAATATGTTGTTAAGTATGTTATTATTTAACACTTTTTTCTAAAATCTACACCACTTCCTCTTTCCACAGATATATAATATGTTACATTTTATATAAATTTTCTCGCATTTATGATTTTTTTCTGTAACAATTTTTTGAAAGTAAAAAAAAAGAATTATAACATTGCATAAAAGTTACTGAATACATATTTTGAATAGGCAATTTAAAATTAATTAATGCAAATAACATATAAACTTTCTAGTAGTATCAAAATCATTACTAACTGCAAAATCCGAAGAGGAATCATCAAAAGAAATTTCCACAATGTGGATATAAATTGAAGGGCTTGGCTGTAAAACATGGTAACTGACATTTTGCTCATTTCCGAGTTCATTAAGAAAAAAGGTTCTTAGAAGCTATACTTGTGTTGTGTTTACCAATTTCACGTGGTTTCGCTTAGTCCAATGCAAATTGTATGACATGGCAATTTCACTCGAATTTTACTTTGTAACTCAAAAATTACGAAAATGTCACTTACCATGTTTTGCACCCGAGCCCTTCAATTATTAAATGTTATTTTCAAGAGTATAAATAAAGGCGCCACTTCTTTCAACATAAGTACAAGTAAAATTCAGCAACAAAGAAAACGCTACATCTAGCAGTTGGAATTTGGAAGAGGTGGTTACAATACATGTGCATAAGAGACGTCCGTCATTCTTTCACAATGGAATTTTGTAGTGAATGACTGGCTATGCCCATTGTTCGTCTTATTCGACAGTAATTTTACAATGAGCTATGCCCATTGCTCTTCTGGAAAGGGTTAATCAGATGATAGGGATCCTTGAAAATTGGATTCCTGTTTTAAAGATGAAGCTCTCAATGTTAATGTATTTGAACCATCAACATCACCTGCAAAATGTTACATGGGAAATAGAAGGGAGTAGAAATATATTTGGAGGGCATGACATGCTCATTTCAGTGTCATACCTAGCTCCCTGATAGTGAGGAGGGAAGGAACCATACACAAAGAGGCAAAGGAAGGAACAATAGATAATGTGTGAAGCAAATTTTGACAGCCCTTTAACCTTTAGTGGACAAACGGGAAATGGTCTGCCTATTGGCTGTAAACCAGTTGAGCAGGGACGGCGACAGGGGTGGGCATGGGTGGGCAAGCGCCCACCCAATCAAATTTAATAAGTACATATACTTGGGGATATATGAATGATTCAATAAATAAGTGTATTCTGGTGTTCATAACATGTATACATTATACTTGTGAATATTATCTATGCTAGAAATGTTCACATATTATCAACCCATAAAAAGCCAATTTTGTCATTAGAAAGTGAAAGTTATTACTAGCTATTGAAACAAAAACTGTGATCAAATGAATACTTCCATGATTAAAAGCAGCTAGTAGGCTTAGGAGGCTCAATATTATGCAGGGTATGATCAAGATTAGATCAGAATTTAGGTTGAACTTGAGGACTGCAGCTCCGGGCCTCCACATACGTATATAAATCCCAGCCTGGGTATGGTTAAAATAATCACCAAATAAACAAATAAAAACATCATCTTAGCGTTACTTCCTCAAACACAATAAATTATTTCGATTCTTTAATTATTATTAGAATAATTTATTCAAAAAGACTTAGATGGCAGGCCATGTGACGCGAATGGCAGAGGAGAGAATAGTTTACAGGATTCTTGTTGGGAAACCTGATGGTAAGAGACCAGTAGAAAGGTCCAAGACGAGGATGGAGGGATGACGTTGAGATGGACCTAAAAGAAATAGGTAAGGGTGGGAAAGATTGGATTGATCTTGCTCCGGATAGGGACAGATGGAAGGCTTGTGTTGTTGCAGCCATAAGCCTTCGGGTTTAAGTATGGTAGAGAGTATAATATAGATTTAATTAGCTCTGGATTGAAATTCCAGAAGTGTCTCATTTTCATTTCATTACAATTGTCATCTTCAAATATCAATATGGTATGCGAAATATCGACTTTGTATTCGTTCTACTAATAAGAAGGAATCACAATAATCACTACAATACCGAAGTGAATAAATTTTAATAAACCAGTTATGTATTGAAAAAGCTACAGAATTATTCAATTGCTTATGGGTGGCTTATCCTATTTAGAAATCCTCCTTCCACACACAAATTTTTCCACATGGATCAGCCGAAAATATCAACAGAATCTCTAGATGCATCTGAAGTAAAGAAAAAAAGTTATGTCACGAAGTATATAGAAGACGTTTTCGTTAGTTTGTTTTTAAGCCCACTTTTATGCTCAGATAGGCTAATCGGGACTAAACCTAAAGTTTAACGTGTAGTCTGAAACAGTGTGCATTGTGCTTCCACCAGAAGAGGGGAGAGTCGAACACAGGACCTCTTCATTATAATGTGACAGCGTTATGTCATTCGGGAAATATATACAGAAAGAACTCGCACCAAACGTGTCATTTTATCACCACAGAAGATGCGTCGGTTTTAAGAGGGTGATTGCCTGAGACAAATATTTGAGACTTTCGGAAAACAATGTCATTGTTCACGGAATTAGCTGCCTTGATTCACTAATGAAACTCTGTGCAATTGAAACTACCACCTCAACTTTCTAAGAGCTTAATGGAAGTTCATTTTTGGAAGAGTAAGTTGTGTTTGATTTGTTTTATTTAAAGCCATTTTTCTGCTAATTTTGATAATGACGACGATAAGGTTCAATGGTGATAAGATGAAAGTAACGAAGGGGCGAAAACAAACAGACGCTGACACTCAAAATACAAACCCTCATAAATTATTACTTTGACAGTGGTTCCTGGCGCCAGGGAAACCATACGTGTATTGCTTCTCTCGCGTTAGTAACATGACAGTTCAGAAAACGAATAGCAACTTAGCTAATAATCTCTTCAATTCTGTACAGATTTTTCAATCTTACTTGTTTATTACTTTGGCCTCCCCGATGGCGTACTGGTAGCGTCGTCGCCTTATAATCAAAGGGTCCCGGGTTCGATACCCAGTGGAAGCACATGGCACAGTGATCAAAATTGATATTTATATTACCAATCTTTATCAAGTTCAAATCCAGATCATTTTGTGCTTGGTGTTGATACAGTTGTTGCAGTGGTTCAGATCCCATTTTAAACCGTAGGTCCAGTCCCGATTAGCCTTACTTACTCTGCATAAAGAGGACTTCAAACTCAAACCAAACCAAATTTTTTATTACTTGTGAGTGCTATTTTGTCAAAATAGCCTTTCATTAGCCTAGGAATACTTCATGGACAATGAACAAAGAATTGGTTTTCCGTGTTTAAATCATTCCTAATAAGACGTGCATTTTAATCCAAACATTCAGTGGCAGCGATTAGGAGGAGCGGGAAGTGGGGGATGCAGTTCCCCCACCACATTTTGCCACCTTTTGCCCCCGCACTATGGCCTCTTTATGCTAAGCCTTTTCTACAAAGAAAAAGTATATTGTCCTTGCCCCTCAAACGTTGGCACCCAATCGCCACTACTACGAACATTCAGATAGATTTGTCAGTTGTAAAAATTTTATAAACCAAAAAAAGTGACCCCCAAGGAGTAAGAAAACTCTTTCAGTCAAAAACTCATACGATGAAAATACTATGCTCAGGAACATGCATTTAAATTACGAGAAACTGCACGATTGTCTACCATCGCACTTTCTATCACTGCCGTCGAATACATAAAATGAAGTATGTGCCTTGTATTTGTAACACAAGCTTAAACCTAATACACATTTATTTCACTGTATTAACATGCACGAAAGAATGTGATTAGAATGTATTGAAATAATTGTGTCCATCAGAGACAAAGCGAAGGGAAATGGAACAAGATGCCAGAAAAGATTAGAAAATAATAAAGAGGAAAACAAGAAAAGGAAAGGGAAAAGGAGTAAGAGGAAAATCTGGAGTGTAAGAGAGAGGGGGATACATACGTCTTACATACACATATATACTATATATTGTCTTACGTTTATACTGCCCACCCTAATCTATTAATATGGAGCTTCTGCCCACCTGGTCGAAAATTTCTAGCGCCGCCCCTGCAGTTGAGGACAGATGAGAACCTGGCTTCCCAATACCATCTGGCAGCAATTAACGTGTCATTTCTTGAAAATTGATTATTTGATTGATTTGTTGTTTTAAGTCCACTTATGCACAGTAAGGCTAATTGGGACTGGACCTACAGTTTTTAAAGTGGGATCTGAACCACTCTGCCATGTGCCTTCACCGGGTATCGAACCCGGGACCCCTTGATTACTAGGTGACGACGTTACCACTACGCCATTGGGGAGGCCCTCATTTCTTGAAAAATATGCGTGATATTTCAGTTCTGCCTTTTGTTTTTGTTCACTAGTATACATATGAAGATATGACATACTCAAATTACTAAACAATTCCGGGATGTTCAAAAAAATGTATACACACTTTAAAATGGAATAGTTGGTATATTATTGTGAGTATTACAACAATACAAAGGGAAAAGTTACAACATAGACACAGTTTATGCATGCAATTACAATAAGTGCTCAAACTGCAAACCACCAGCCTACAAACACCTTTGCTCATGATGCTGTACATTCCTGATGACATGTTCCAGAGTAGCCACACGGATTGTTGCACAAGCCATTTCAATTTCATGGCAGGTCCACTAGTGACCGTGGCTTCTTACTGTAGACAAGCGAGCGATGCTTAGGTGTGTTGTCGGTTCAGTTCCATATTCCTGCCTCCATTGTCGTTGCACTTCACAGACATTCTCAAGTTTTTTCGTGCCTCGAAGGACAAGCCATGTTTGCGCCATCGCTGCACTTCCTCAACTTATTTGCATCGCATCAAGTTGCTGAACACTAACGCTACCTGTTGCTGTTTCTGAACGATAGTACTACACGTTGAACCCAAAGCCAACGTGAATTGAAGCACATCGCATGTATGACATGCTTTTAAAGTGTGTCTACAATTTTTTGAACACCCCAAACTATGTATATTCAGTTCTATAATCGTACTTTAATTGCCACTTTTAATCCTCTGTTTTATACATACATAGAATTCAGAAAACAAGAAGAAAAAAAGACAGTAAATCGATAATTCTGCATTTGACTTTCCCATTGTGATTAATGCTAAAAGGTAATAGATAGGAAACAAAAATTACTTTTATAGGAACATGTATGTCTTACTTATTTTTGCATCTGTACACAAAATTCAAATTGTCAAAAAAATGTGTAATATTTGTGTTTGTTACTTCTTTTTAGAACAACTGGAGCACATTGAAATGGGCGTGAATCAAATCAATTCAGATATGCAAGAAGCAGAGGAAAATTTGAAACGCATGAAGCATTTTGGCTTGCAGCTTCCCTTCCGAAAGAAGTAAGTTTCCTTGTTTCTAGTTGTTTTTAGCTATAAAATTTTATAGATATTTAAATTTAACTCTTTCGCTGCGGTCGTCGCTTTTATGCACATTACGCCAGGTGCCTTGCTCCGCATTTCCGAAGTACGTCGCTTTTAGTGGCCTTCTGACATCTGTTGATAGTATTTTGAACTATTTGAACTTGTAGTTTTGTTTTTATCCCTATGATATCGCTAATTACGCCTCCGTTTAGAATTCTTTGACATATGAGCTTTGAGTGCTCTGACATGTCAGTTTCAAATGCATGTTCGAATGTAAACAACATGGCTTCGTCAAGTCGTCAACACTTGTCTGATAATGATGTTACTCAACTGTTATTTGCCGACTCAGAATCAGAAGGTGAATTAAGTTATGACGATAAAAGCGACAGTTTTTATGAGACTTCAAGTGGTGACAGTGATTGTGTAGTGTCTGATGAAGAATTTGTACCGCCGTCCGTAACATCATGAAGCAGAGTGCAAAACAGCATTGATCTAGGTGCGGGAATCTCAAAATTTTTCAAAATATCATACGACCAGGAACTACAGAATGGTTTGCCAGTGCAAGGAATGACTTTTGTAAGTTCTCTATAACATATTTTGCAATGTAATTTTGTAAAATTATTCTTTCTAAAAAAATGTTGCTTTTTTTTCAAAATTTCAAAATTTTACAAAATATCATACCACCAGGGACTACAGAATGGTTTTCCAGTGCAAGGAATGACTTTTGTAAGTTCTCTCTCATATATAATGCAATGTAATTGTGAAAACAATTTTTTTATGAAAAAAATATATTTTCAAATTTAATTCCGCAGCCAAGGGATTTTGTGTGGCAGAGAATTCCGCAGCGAAAGAGTTAAATGTGCAATTTTAACCCAACAAGCTGGTATGATGTACATGTGTATGTTCAGAGATTCTTGTAATGACAGTTTGATGTACATGTATATGTTCAATGCATCGCTAGCATAAATCTGTTGTTACATGCTGTCTGTTGATGGAAAAGATCTGTATTAATCAGTTGACTGAAAGAGGCCGGAACTTTACTACCATCTAAAGGGAAAGAAAAAATGTTGCTCAATGTTTATGTAAGTCATACATGAATGAGCAATGGCTTGTCACAAATGGTAAATGACACAGAACAGAACAAAATCTTGTTTGCAGACAGTAAGATTAAGAATTTTGATTTTATTTCCAATAGTGCGAAAAGTGAAGTAGATTATGCATAATGGGGATAATGAAGTTGAAGATTATGAAGACGAAGAGATTTCTGCAACAAGAAGTCGTGGTGATCCTATGTGACAATGGCGGGAGTTCTCAGACTGTTAGTGACAATGGTTTTACATTAGCATGCAGTGTTAATTGGACTTTATCCCTTGTCTAGTGCTTTCAACTATACTTATTCTAATACTATATTTTGAGATAGCACCTCTTCTATCATCTTCAAGTTAATCAATTTCTTATTACCACTGGTGCGCTAACCAACTACACAGTGTCCATGGAAATCTGTAGTGTGGAATTCAAGCAAATATGTCCCTCTCTCCCCCAAATTATAAATATTAACATAAGTAGAGCAAGCTGCCAATGTGGCTATTTACAAAGCTATGTCTTCAGTTGATATTTAGCTTTTTATGATTGGAGACTATCACGGAGTTGAGCCTTAATATATAGCTAAATTATACCTATGGATTCCACTTTGAATGAATCTTTCCATGGATATGAAAATATTATCATTTTTTTGGAAAACATGTAGACATATACCAGATATTCCATGGTTGGAGATCTCATGGGTATGCAGAGTTGGAGATCTCATGGGTATGCAGAGTTGGAGATCTCATGGGTATGAAGGGTTGAAGATCTCATGGGTATGCAGGGTTGAAGATCTCATTGGTATGCAGGGTTGGAGATCTCATGGGTATGCAGGGTTGGAGATCTCATTGGTATGCAGGGTTGGAGATCTCATGGGTATGCAGGGTTGGAGATCTCATGGGTATGCAGGGTTGGAGATCTCATTGGTATGCAGGGTTGAAGATCTCATTGGTATGCAGGGTTGGAGATCTCATGGGTATGCAGGGTTGGAGATCTTGTGGACATGAGAGGTTGGAGATCCCATGGGCATGAGGGGTTGGAGACCTTATGTATATCCAGGATTGGAGATGCCCAATTGATATCCATAATATCTGTGGATCTGATATGGATATCCAATTGATGTCCTTTGGAGATTATGTCCAATGGGTGTCCTTTGCTGTATGGGTAACTGTTCCAAAGCTCTAGGCAAAATTAACCTGTTACTAATCGTCTTATTCTCATGGGCGTCCGGAAGGGGGGGGGGGCAAGAGGGGGCCGTGGCCTCCCCTGGAAAACGAAAGTGAACCATAAATTACATATTTCACACATATAATTTAATTTCAGCCACAATAATGTGTGTTAATTATTGTACGAACATGATAAATTCAAATTTAAGCAATGTTTTTTGATTAATGAACACTATTCTTGGGGAAAATATGCCATGTTGGCACCCCCTGGAAAAAAATACCTTCCTTGCCCCTCCCTGGAAAAAATCCTGCGGACGTCCATGCTTACTCTGTAGGACACAACTTCATTTTAAAAGTAGAGGCTCATGTATACAATATTCAAGAGGGAGCATAATCATTTTTCAAACTTTCTTGCTACTAACTTGTACATAACCTGAACTGTGTATATGTTTTCCTTAGGTCTCCATCAAGGTCTAAAAAAGAGGATGGGAAGATTCTCAGTGGCCAGATGCTGCATGTAGTGGATCGAAATGCTGTCGGACCTCAGTCAGGGTATATTCCAAGGTATGTTCCATGTTACAAAATACATTCAAATAATCAATAAGCAAATAATATGCTGACAGTAATATTAATTAGGGTTCTGATAAACCCTCATATAATTCTTCTGTAACCCCATATCCTCTTCCAAATAATATGCTGATTTACATTTGTATATTTATGATGCCACACCACCCAGTTTTTTTTTCCATATCAAATCATACTTGAAGGGCTCGGATGTAAAACGTGGTAAGTGACATTTTGGTAATTTTTGAGTTACAAAGTAAAATGTGCCATCCTTAAATTTTCGAGTGAAATTGCCATGTCATACAATTTGAATTGGACTCAGTGATGCCTTCTGAAATTGGTAAACACAACACAAAAACAATTTATCTACAGTGTAGCTTCTAACAATCTTTTCTCTTAATGAACTCAGAAATTACCAAAATGTCACTTACCATGTTTTACACACGAGCCCTTCACTTGATGTTGTGTATCACGTGCACTAGAATCAGACAGGGTAACACATGCTAACCTTGAGTATATGGAGTGTTTGCCACTGGTTGTGAAAAATATATTTCATTTACAGAATTACCAACGATGCACGCGAAGATGAAATGGAGAAAAACATGATGGAAATAAGTGCACATGTAGGAAGTCTTCGGCAAATGGCTCTTGATATTGGTTTGGAAGTAGATGTTCAGAATAAGCAAATTGAAGGCATCAGTGAGACGGTAAGCTTCTTTTCTTAGTAGCAAAGAACATCTGCATAGGATTTTTAGATACTGCACATATTTTTATATTTTCATTTTTCTAATTTTTACATTCTTTTTCTGACTCTTTGTGCTAATCGAATGGTGAATGTAAATTATAGATGAAATTAATGAAGTGACACTCGCAAAGAAACACTTTGCCCAAGCTGGGACTTTAATATGGTATTTCCAGCCTTTCTGGTGATTTTCATTTAAAAACTCTTAAACATTTTCTAAAAAAATGTTTTTAACTTTTTTCAATTGAATCAGTCGCATGAACAATGTTGTAACCAACAATTCTGGGGCCTCCCTGATGGTGCAGTGGTAGCATCATCACTTTGTAATCAAGGGGTTCCAGGTTTGATACCTGGTGGAGGCAGATCCTACTTTCAACTGTAGTTCCAGTCCCAATTGGCCTTACTGTGCATAAAGTTGGCTTAAAACACCAAATCAACAAGTAACCAACAATTTTAGTGACACAGATGTAAAGCCAAGAAAGATAATACAGCTTATCGCCATGCTGTTTTTGTGATTTTAGTACATACTAGTTACAGCGTTGTTCATCCAACTGATTTATTTGCTTTAGGGCACTATTCCACTATTAGAGTTTAAAGTAGGAATGGGCCGATATGGAATTTTGGCTGATACCAATAAAGTTCCGATATCAAATTTACCAAAGCAGATAACCAATATTCTACTGATCCGATATAAAATTCTATTTTTCTATTGAGGAACCTGTATGGATCAATGACCTTCTTAATAAATTCATGTTTCGAAGTGACTGCAGTGCAAAAGAAGTTGCATATTTACATAATTACATGTAGTAGGGCATGGAGATTATTCATAAAAATTATAACAAAATGGCATAATTTTGCACTAAGTTATAAGATATTTATAGATAATCGGATCGGTAAGATAAATCGGTAATTTTACTGATACACCGACATACCTATTAAGGCTGATAGCAATAGAGTACAGATTAATCTGTCCCATCTCTAGTTTAAAGTAAGACCAAAATAAATAGCTTTAGAGAATTCTGTTAATCATACTACTGTTGCTACTACTACTACAAACAAAATTTATCATTAGTGCAGGGTGGGTCTTAGGTGGGTGCAGGAACTGGGACATACAATATACGTGGGGGCCTATAACCAAAATTTTTCAGAGGTCTGAAAAAAACAGTGTTATTTGTTCCTTAGTCTGAAGTACAGGTATTATATATAATAATAATATCAATATTACAATTATTTTATATATTTCAATATTATCTAAGAGCAATAAGCAAACCATGTTGATGGTTAAAACCAAGAATTATGTGAGACTAATAAAATTAACGTTTCTTTTCATTTCAAATGTGCCACTGGTGTAACATTCATTAAATTGATTTACAAAACTGTGTCTGTTTAAAATCAAACTATTATTTTATATTTCAAAGTGACAAGTTTGAATCATACCAAATAACATTCCCATTGAATTTTGACACTGGAGGGAATTTAAATTGTTTTATATAAAACAATATTTTCGCATCATGATTTCATTCTAGAATTAAACAGTAACTGCATATTAACTAGTTTTGATTGAAATATTTGAGCACATTTTTTATGTTTTGTTTATAATATGATATCGTTAATTTTGGATATTTTGAAGTGGCACGAAGTAAGGAAAAATCAGATGGGTTGCTTAATTGGAACAGAATCTTACAATAAATCGTACAAAACAATTATTTCAATCTGATACAGGCCCCCCTGAAGCAGGAGTCCTCAGGCAAGTGTCCAAGTTGCCCCTCCCTATGGTCAGTTCTGAATTAGTAATGCCATCATTCTTGGTTTCCAAGGAGGGGGTTGGTGGGGTAATAACCCTCCTTTGGAACAGTATTCCCAAAAAAGAGAACCCTCAAAGGCAGGAAGAGATGACAAAATCTCAGCTGACTACTAAAAATACCCCCCTTTCAAAAATTCTGGCCACCCCACTGTATAGTAGTACATAATTTCACATTTCGGGCTGAAAATACTCATGTCGTGTGGCTTCACTGCAGAATCAGCAACATCGAGCGTGGGGATATAAGAGATAAAGTTTTTGCATCGTTGTCTCCTGGAAAAACTAAAATTGTGTTTTCACAGTACTAATTACAAGGGTGAGTCAAGTGAAAACCTTAAAAGTGATATAAAAATATATGTATTCAGTGGAAGTGAAACAAATGGTTATCATTTTTCTACATAATCCCCTCCATGTTGAATGCAAGTTTCCCATTGATTATAAAGTGCTTGTATGCCCCGGAAAGAAAATTATTTTGGTTCGCTGTGTAATCAGAATGGAACTTCTGTCCACCTAGGGCCTCTTTAAGTGGACCAAACAAGTGGTAATCACTTGGGGCCAAATCTGGGGAATAAGGAGGATGGGGTAGGCACTCAAATGCAAGTCGTTAATTGTCCCAACAGTCATTCGGGCAGTATGTGGCTTAGCATTGTCATGCTGCAAAATGACACGTGTCGACAGCAGAACGCGTCACTTTGACCTTATTGCAGGTTTCAGATGGTTCTTCATGAGATCACAATATGAAGCACTAGAATGCGCGTCAAATCTCCTGCATATGGAGATAGCCAATAGCAGCGCACTGCAGCGGTGCCATGCCGAAATCTTACACGGAAAAGAGACAGGGTGGTTGAGCGAAACTCCTTGTCAAGGAGAGCATGGCAACGCCGCACGTCTGTGATTCACTGGAGCTGTTCAGTCGTTCAAGGCCATATGCAGGAGATTTGATGGGCACTGTAGTTACTGTTATCGCCTCAACAGCCTCTATATTCTCCGACGTCGCAACTCGACGTGCTTGGCCTGGGTGAGGAGCATCTGCAACAGATGTCACACCACTTCTGAATCTCCTACTCCACTCATATACCTGTTGCTGTGACTATGGACGTCCACAGAATTTTTTCCAGGGAGGGGCAAGGAAGGTATTTTTTTTCCAGGGGGGCAAACAAGTCACATTTTCTTCCAAAAGAGTGTAATTCCCTAAAAAAGACATTGCTTAAATTTGAATTTATGGTGTTAATGCAATAATTAACACATTATTGTGGCTAAAATGAAATTATATATGTGAAACACATAATTTTTGGTTGACTTCCATTTTCCAGGGGGGGGGGGGGCACGGCCCCCTTGCCCTCCCCTTCTGGACGCCCATGGCTGTGACACACAAGCTTCACGATACTGCATCTTCATTCTACGATGAATATCCATAGGTTTAATACCCTCACTTGTCAAAAATCTGATCACAGAACGCTGTTCTTCCTTGTGCATGTTGTTAGTGGGGTGGCCATCTTGAAACTGCTCCTACAACGAGGACTGGTTACCAACACTCTTCTACCACCTATTGGAGAGAAAGTAAAGTACGAGCAACAGCAGCACCAAATCTCATCACAATAGCATAAAATTAAACATTTTATGACACTTTTAAGATTTTCGTTTGACGACTCCTCGTATTTTGCACACCACTTTGCTTACAAAGGGTATAACCCTCTTGTCTAGCCAAGATTTAAAAAAAAAAAAGAGGAAAAAAAGAAAAACGTATTGTGAACAGAACTGCCTGGAAGGATGTTTTAGTGACCTCACTCTGCCGTAACAAGTAAAACTAGGTAATTTGGTGAGGGGCATGAAAGAAAGAACCTTCGATCTACCCTCCAACTTTAAACAGTACCTTTACTCCTTTACTTAGAACAATTTGATTGATGTGTGTGCCATTCCAGGTTGAACTGAACAAGGAGAGAATATGCAAGGCCAATCAGAAAGCAACCAAGCTGCGAAAATAAAGTTAACTGGGATTAACATCATTGTGAGGATGGTTGTGAAGAATACGATCTTTTCTGAAGGATTTACACTACATCCAGTGACAAGGAAAACTATACATTCTGTAGTCCAAACAATGTACGTAAAGTAGTTTTTGTCCTAATTGAATAAAAGTCAGTATTGTATGAACCAGTAGCAAATTTGCATGTAGTTCTCTGAACACCAAATATGTTAGAATTGAATGAGATGGAAAATGACACAAGTACTGTATTAGTTCACAAATGTTCAAGACATATGTTAATAATTTACCGGTACATGTAAATTTGTGTAAATAATTCAAAAGTATTATCATACACATAAACTTTGTTATTTAAGAACAACAAAATATATATATAACACATCATTTTACAAATTAAATTGACCTCGGATGTTATCAGTGGAAATTAGACCTTCTCCTGATATCTGCAAATTATTGAAAATCAAACATCTCATTCCAAGAAAAGCATTCTAGAAAAGAACATGACCAATTAAAATTATTGTGCATTTCAGCATGTAATGAGTCTCTTGTAAATACTGCATATGTGCTCATAGAGTTACATCAATTTGCACAAGCATTCTCAAGCTCAATAGTACATACATGAATGTACATTCTGGGATTTCCCTAAATTCAATTGTTGCAATGCCATCTGTTGAAGAGAGACCAGCAAAATTTCAGGAAGTCTGTGAACATGTTTATATAATTATTGTGCATATTGTATGTGCCATGTTAGTCCTTAAAGGATAGTTGTTTAGTTCCTATGTTAATCAACTGATAACATCTATATAGCTTGTATATGTTGTAATAGTATACTTATTGTAAGAAATGCTGTAAAAAAATTGATTGTACATTTTTTATGGAAATGTGACGTGTTGTTTTCTCGGGACCACAAAGGTTAAATATTTATGAAGTCAAAATTAAAACTGGAAGCTCTCACTTCAGACTATAGTTGCTACTGGAAAAAAGTATTATTTTTATAGTAATGGTTTAAAATCAAGCCAGTTATGCTACATTTTATAAGTGTTAATTTAAATTATGAAATCCACCGAGCAAGGTTGTGAAGTCTTCTATTAAGTTTTCCTCTAAAAACAGAGTTATATTTTCATTATAGTTGAAATTATATTTTGTTAGTTTTGGGAAACCATGTTTGCAACTTAATTTATTTTCAATTCTCTTCCAACTGTATTGCAAACAATACTAGATTTTTCTAAAAAAATTAGTAAACTAAATGGGTATTTGAACACTAAAGTAGTGTTACTAAAATATAAACTTTTCGTATTGTTAGTAGTCTATTTATTATATCAGAGCTTGCAATTAATAATTATTGATGTGTCGTACTGTAAATTTATGCAATTTATTTTTGGATTTCATTAATTTGTAGATATCATATGTAGCTATTTATTTATCTATTTTCACTTCACCTATTAGAGTGCAATTGCTTGAAATCATTTGGTGTGTGTGTGAGTTTAGTTTGTTCATGCACACTCATGTTGTGTGTGTCTATTCTGAGCTTTACTTATTCAAGTATATTCATATATAAATACCCATGCCAAGCAAAATCTGCCAAAGCCAGGCTCTTCAGTTTGCAGCTTTCAATGTTATTGTTCTATTGGATAATTCAGTTATAGTGTTGAACGCTACTTCCAGATGGTGAATATTTTTCGTGATTATTACAGTAAGTACTTGTACATTTTTTTAAAAAAGAAATTACATAATTAAAGCTAAATTTGTATACACACGTTACATATACTCTAAATTTTCAACGATATTTTTCTTTTTATGAAATTACCTTACTAATTATATACAAATATCAGACTATACTGTTGAAGGAAATTCAGTTTCATTAATCTTTTGTATCTTTTTAATCTATTGTTATCTACCATTAGTTCTGGCAAGGCTCCACATACTCCTTGATGAGGGTTAAGTTAAAGTGGCCCCTGAAATTACTTGCTTCTTCTGCGAGTGCAACGAAAAAAATTAATACAAAACAACGTTGACCTTGCAATCAAACAAGTTTCCATTAATCACGAAACGAAGTCTTTGACCAATAAATAATTAACAGAATACTAACATTATTTTGCAAAAAAATCGATATGTAGTAACTAAATTACCTTCTTCATTTATGCAGGGAGGGGGATGGGGCGAAAATTGGTATTGCCACCGCTACTGCCAATTCATTTTAAAATAAAATTTATTTATTATTTGAGTAATTTCCAGAATATATGTCGTTAGCAAAAATGCCACTACATGAACAGTTAATTGCTTCTTCTTGTTACATTTTAATGCAAGTTCAAATCTTCCAGCCATCAAATATAATGTAAACATATGATAATCATGTCATATTAGCACATTCAGACAGAAGCTTTATACGATAAAAAGAAAGGTACGATGCTTGGCAATAATGTAGACAATCTTCATGCAATGTGTCAATTGCTTTTTCATAAGCACTTATAAGACATATTTAGTTTTCTACTCACTGTTCATGATATTAATAAGTAGTAGCTAGTTGCAAGCTACCAAACTTATACACACCAATGCACTTTCAATTATCATAAATAATATATAACTGTACCATCATGTATTATAGTATAAAACTGCAAAGCAGCAATATAATATTAAGAATGTTTAACAAAGTAGTCACTGAGGGAAATATTGACCTTCTCCTTTGACTTCCATCTGTGCTTTTGCCCAATTTTCTGTACTCACGTTTTCTACTTACAATCATAATTTTTCAATTATGATGTGATACTGATTTAACAAAACAGAACACCAAAATTTTGGGTCCACAGTCTCTATAATGAATTCAGTAATTACTTGGTTCAAGAAATGTGCTACTGAAAGTCGTCTTTAGCTGCTTTCACTATGCCTAGGTTAGTACGATGTGGAAGGAGAAATTACATAGTCTGTTACAATATTATCATAGAATCATGATACCTTCAGTCAGTATGAAACCCTGCATACACAGTGAAACCTTGATTTTGCATTTTTGAGGGGACCAAACTGGAAAACTTAAAATGCAGGAAAATGTAAAATCCAGGAAATTATAATCAGGATTCCACTGTATTGATGTATAAACACAGACCCCACTTTCACACTGAAGTGACATGTATGACTTGACAATGAACCAATCAGTTACGACCTCTTGCACCATAGCAGTGTGTCACTCTGCATAAGCCTAATTTGATTGGTCCATTTTAAAGTGAACTTAGGTGTGAAATCTCCCTTAAGACATACCAAGACCAAAAGCCAATCCCGGCAAAGACATTTTTGAAAATGTGCCTCATTTTGAAGAACTATAATATTCTAAAGTATGAGCTATGGCCATATGTAAGGGAATGTTTAACAAATTATCCTCCATTAGTCTGCTTTAATTATATAGTGAACTAAATAAGAGACCGTGTTTGAAACTGGTTTCTGAAAGTTTTATTTATTATGTAATGGATACTTTATTAAATTTCATTACAATGATTTTTAATTACATCATATCATGATTTCATTATATGTACAGCGATTGTCACAGCTTTTGTTTCCTTATAAATACCAACTATACAATAAAATGAGAACCACGGTGGGCTAGTCAGCAAGGCATCGGACAGCCATGTGGGAGACTCATGTTCAAATCCCAGGTTGGGTGATTTCAGAAAGGAATTTTTCCAGTCCTTCATGGAGTGACTGCGCTTCAAGCAGATTCTAAGAAAAGGGTACCTGGGGAAAATCTAGGAGTTAAAGGCAGTCAGAGAATGGTGCTCTACACAAATGTCCAAGATTGTGAATATATAGAGCCCTACCTCCACATTCTCTCATATGCCTTTAGAGCAAGCTGCAATGGGGAACAACCAACAATAGACAAACAGTGAAAATTTGTAGACATAATGTGAATAATTTAAAGATAAAACTCTCAACTCTTAATGCAAACCTAAATGTGTAAAAAGAAATATTTTATTGCATAATTGAATAATAATAAATTCTAATTTTCTTTAACACTGATATCTGAAACTTCATTTGTTATCAATATATATATACACGGCCATATTATCAGTAATAATTAGATTTCTTTAAAATCCCTGTAAGGTAATTCAGAAGAATACATTCATTGTTTTCTAATTACTTGTAAGAGTTTTATGGCACTGTAATCCCATATTCTATTACAAGCAATGATTGCATTCTAAATGAGAATTCTCTTCAGTTATCTAGAAGAAATTCTAGAAACAGATCTAATTGTTCTTAATTTAGAATATAAGCAAGATTCTTTGAAATGAGACAATTTCAATAAAGCCATTGTTGAGATAGACTCAAGGTCCAGCTAATGAAAATCATTAGCACAATTCAATACTGGTAGCAATATTGCATCATTAGGCTTCATGTATCATGCCACCTCATCGTTAATAACTAATTAAATTAGCACCTTTGTCTGTGCTTGACTGTTGTAAATTGCCAATATTTTGCCTACATTTTCATGTGGTACATATTTCAACTTGCGTAGAGAATGACTTTTTAAAGAAATATCTGAAATATGAAACTGTAAAAATCTAGTGGGTCTTTTGCAAATTTCAAAAGAAGAGAAAGAGAATATAATTCCATTTGGTAATGACTACATTTTAATATTTTCAAAGAACATATTTTTTTTTTGTAATGAGCTTGTATGTTTTATTATTTTGTAGCTTACTATATTGTATTCCAATATCACATTTTTTAAAATTACTATATTGTATTCCAATATCACATTTTTTAAAAAATTTGACCACAAATATTTACAATTATTAGTAAAATACAAGGCGTATTCAGAAAGTAAGTACTGAAAGGGTGTAAAAAATAAAGTAAAATAGTTTTGTATCTTTTTTTATTTGCATTGCATTCTACACACCTTAAACTACTTTTCTACGTAGTTTCCATCATTGTTCAAACATTTATCGTAGCGTGGCACTAGTTTTTGTATCCCATCATCATAGAATGTTCCCGCCTGTGATGAAAGCCATACATGCACTGTTGCTTCGACGTCGTCGTCATCGTCGAAACGCTGACCAGCAAGAAACTTCTTCTTCCAGAGATGGTAGTCGCTTGGTGCCAAGTCAGAGCTGTTGGCGGATGAACAAATTGTTCCCAGCCGAATGACGTGATGACATTTTGAGTTTGTTGGACCGTATGCGGACAAGGATTGTCGTGAAGCAACACAATGCCTTCGCTAAGCATTGTGCGTCTTTTGTTTTGAATTGCACGATGCAGCCAGATTAATGTGTCACAGCAGGCATCTTTGTTGGTGGTGTGTCCTCTAGGCAAGAATTCAACCATTCTTGCATTGAGAAAACAAATCACAGACCGGACTTCACAGTCGGCGGGCCGATTGATTTTCTTGAACATTTCAAACCTTCAGGAAACTATGAAGAAAAAGCATGACCTGCTCCCACGTGTGCCTGTGGCTAACTAACGGATGAATGACATCAGCAAGAATTCACACGGTCGTGACTGCATCGCTACACCGGCAATATTTGCAAACGGTACTTACTTTACGAATATGCCTTGTATTTTGGGTTCAGTAATTATTAATTTAATACTGAGTGTATGAGTATATGATAGTGTTGTATGGCTATCATTTTATTTTGTTTACCCTGTTTGGATAAATACGAGTAGTATAATCATCTTAATTTTTATTAAATTTGTGTTCGTTCAAGGAAAAGAGAGAACTTTCATTGGGTGACACTTGGTCAGTGCATTGAGTCAATTGCTGCCGGTTTTCTGGGTTTTGAGACTACAGCTACTTCTTTTCAAGTAGCTCCCCAATTGTCTCACGATGCTCGGTTAACAGAAATTTTGGGGGCTTCCACTGGGTATCAAACTTGAGGCCAAAGCATACCAAAACAATTTGGCAATGCAGGAGCCTGGAAAATAATAATAATAAATAATAACCCATGGTGCAACAGCCCATTGAGAGGCCGGGCCTACCTACTTAATGCCAGCCTCACTCCCACCTGATTCTACTCACTCACTCACTCACCCAAGGTGGGAGATTATCCAACCATATTAGAGGGTGACTTGCGTGGTCAGCATGACGAATCCCCAGCTGTTGTGGGTTTCAATGATCGGGTTATGCTACTCATTCATAGCTCACAATTTCCCCACAATGGTGGGTGGCCAACAGACTCATACACTGGCCGAAATCTCTGGATAAAAGTTGTTAGCTTCCCCCAGGAAAAAAATTGATGCCTTAGACCACATGGCCACAGTATGGGACAGTTTGGAAAATACACTATTTTAAAGTATAACATAAAATTCTTCCCTGTGCAGTAGCTCCAACTTCTATGGGGCTCGAACTCACCCAATAATTTGCCTGTTATTATATTTTATTTTACAAAATAGATTTCCTTCACTTAAGAAACAAAATATTCCACAATTATACACCAAAAGAATTAATTACTGACCAAGTGTTATCAAAATATTTCATAATTTGTTAGATCTCCAATACGATATTTTTCAGTGTCCTTCATTATTTACCCTATCCACAGTCGCATCATTACTAGGGGAGTAAAGGAGAATAAGAGCTTATAACCAGGATGAGGGAACAAAAACTTTCAAAATAGGCAGGCAAAAAAGCACTGTAAAATACAAAATAGATACTAAAATTGGTAAACATGAACACATTTTTATAGTTTCCCCAGAGTAGCCACTGAAAAAGTTATCTGCAAAATAGGCACTCATGACAAAAATAGGCAAAAAACAGTCGCTAAAATTCATGTATTCCTCTCAGAAGTGGCCTGAAATGGTTTTTAAACATCAAAGCCTACATTTTCTGACCAAGGAACAAAAAAGGCATTTTAGGGAAAATCCTCAACCTACTTGACATATTCTTCTTTGTAGCTAATCAGTGGTGATTTATTCATTCTAGTTTTTGGACTTTTAACCACTTCGAAACGTAGGTAAATCTCTTTTAAAAAATAACAGTGGTTAAAAGTCCAAAAACTAGAATACTTGACATATTATTGCATAAAATTATAAGACAAGTCTCAGCCGACCCAATTTTTAAAAAGTTGACCACCACTAAAACCATCCCTGGAAAAGGACCTTGGTTTCTCTAAGTATGACACTAAGTGAGAAAGTTCTTAAGTGTAGTCATAGTCTGCTGGAACATGTTCACTCCTCTCTATACCTTGCCACTATCTGCTTCTAATTTAGTCATTACATGAAATAACATGCATGATCCAAATATTCAACAAATATATCACTTTCTCCACACCCTAACACACCCTGAAATTTTTCACAAGGCCCAATTTATGATTATTTTGGCTCTAAATTTACCCTTTCAATCCTAAATACAAACTTACACCCACGTACTATACCCAAGAGTTTTGGTACATGAAATTTCAGTCATTTTATTTTCTAAGTAAGCCACAGACAGAAATACATAAGAGTCCCAGTTAAGTAAAACACAATTTACTGTATGCTTATGTAGACACTTCTATAATTTGTACACCAAATGTATTTTTTTCATGTAGAAAGTAAGAGAGAAGCAGTACGAAAAGGCATGTAGGCCTAAATGTTTAATATAAAGTATTATGTTTCATAACGAATAGTATTATTTATTCAGAAACACAACATGTTCAGATATTGTGCCATTATTAAGATATGGACATTATATGTAAAATGTAAAGAACTTTTGTATGTTAGTGTCTGATATATATATTTTTGTGTACAAATGCATTTTACATGCATTTACATGTAGATTTTCAGAATGTAAAAACAGAAGCATTAAAATAACTAGTTTTTTACAAAAAATAAATGCAGATTTATTTATAGATGTATGACTCCATAGAGTTTGTGTTGTGTATGACAACACTCAGTGACGTGTGGTGATGTCGACACTTGGGGTAGGTGGGGTGCCCAAGGGAGTTTGGTGTGGGTCATAATCCCCTCCCCCCTTTAAGCCCCAGTATTCCTAAAAATAGAATGTCAATGAAAGGAAAAGATTACAAAATGAGGAAGGACTACTGAAAAAAAGTACATGTTAATCCCACACCCTTTCAAAAATCCAAAACATGTTGATTTGACAATAAGTCAGAGATCGCGGGTTCGAACCCCAACCTGGGCATGGGTGTTATTTGTGTTTGTCCCTTCATCAATTTTATCCTATCATCTTCACGATTTGTCAAAAGTGGAGGGAAAGCGAAGTAAAACAAACCAAATCAAACAATCAATCAATGATTTGATTTGATTTATGCTACTTAGCGTCGCTAACACATTTGATTAATCGCAAAGATGATACAATACAATTAATGAAGAGACAAACACAAATAGCACCCATTCTGAGGTCTGGGTTCGAACCCGGAACTCCTGATGTCATAAAAGCTAATCGGGACTGGACATACAGTTTAAAGTGGGATCCAAACCACTTGTGCCTCTACCGGGTATCGAACACGGGACCCCTTGATTACAAAGCGTCAACAAAGATGAGTGGAATGCTCTAACTATTCTGATACGTGGGTATTGGTAAAGCAAACTGCATTTTTCCTCAGAGGTAAATTTCAATTGGATTTTTGAAACACCATATTTATATGCGATTCACGTTATTTTCACTAAAATTGCATTGATTGTTTCCCCTAATTTCTCCATCCCACGATCTCGTTACTGAAGGATCCGGGCTCGAGCCCTGGCCTGTGCATGAATGTTCCTTTGTAACCATACTCTTCACCCGTTTAATTTAATCAACGTTCATCGTCATGGCAGAAGTTAGGTAAGTGATGGAAGATCAACGCTAAAGAAAGGAAAAAGAAAATACAAATAATTTCCTCCCAGTTCATCTGCAGGGCACTGTGAAATCAGGAGTCTAGAGTTATGTGCTTATGATTGTCCCTTGTGACTTCCATAAGTTCATTAGCTACTTATCGCGATTAAATCTATACAGCTAGTAAAGGTGATGGAAGGTGGCAAAAATTAAATATATTAGAGGGGATAAACAGGTAGCAAAACACACTTTTTTGTAGTTTCTTCAACCATATTCATTTGGCTTTTTGAGTTCTGAGATACATTTTTCATTCCAAATTATTTCATTATTCCCTGCAGAGTACAACACATAGGAACAAGAATCTGCGCTTGTCACGGGTTCGAATCCCAGCCTGAATTGTTCTTTGTGAGGTCCCTTCATCAATTTCATCATATCATCACTCATCCTCATTTTCGCGATAACCAAAATTGGCAGAAAAGCGAAGTAAAATAAACCAAACCAACAACAACAATTAGAACGTGCGTCCTCTTGCCAAAATTAATGCATCCGTATTTATGACTGTTTAGCTTACCCAGTTTTTTTTTATTGGAGTCCAAAATATTATTATATTTAAATAAAACAATACTAAAACGAGAGCGAGAGAGAGCGTGAGCAATATTTGTTATTTAATTATTATGTTCCATATAAGAAAAAGAAGAGACCATACAATTTTTGTCTGCACATAATACAAAATAATAGAACTACATCCATATTATACATACATATATATTGTACAGTGGGATCCATTAGTATTACCGTGAAAATTGTTCATCACCATGTTCGTGCACTTTATTTGACCCAATAAGAGCTTCAAGAATTAAAAGAAAACTCAAAACAAGCTGTTGACAACTTCTGCACCAGCATACATAAAAATCCATCGCTTAAAAACACACAGGATGTAAGAGAAAAATTAATGAAAATAGTCATGGACAATTTGCAAGGTAATACTGATGGATCCCACTGCACAACGTGTAAATGGTTGTGGTGTAAATACAGAGAACATAATTACTGCAGAAAATTTTCCCCTAAGTTGTTTAGAGAATTTACAAAGAAATCAAAGAGAAACCAATCCCTTATCTCTCCTATAGGAGGATAGACTGGAAGACCTGAAAGCACGGGCTTTCAACCATTGGAGCAGGGGCGAGGGGGCAAGGGAGTTAGAGGCAGAAATCTTCCCTTTCCCTTCGGGCGGCTGTCTATACCTGAAATTGGTCAGGCGGAGGAAAAGCCAGCTAGAGTATCCAGGCTTGCCCGCTGATGACATCGAGGGACGAGAAGAGCGTGGAAAAAGTGTTGAACTGTGACTTCAAGACAATAAATATTGTGATTTGAAAATAATTAGAGACGTGAGATTGATTGATCTATCTCTGCTAGACTAGCTACTCCTCAGTGCACGTCACTGGCAACACTGCAGTGCTAGGAGTTTATCCTTTAATGTTCAATTGGAGTGGTGCGCTCGTGAATTAGCATGGTATTTTCCAGATTTGAATGAAGACAATGTTATTTGTTGGCTGAAGAACCATAAGTGTTAAGTGGGGGGGAAAAAACTAATATTTCCGACATAGTATTTTGAGTTTAACAGAGAAGCAAAGGAAATTGAGATGGCTCGAAACATTTGTGCTATGTACGGGAAGAATGTCATTGCAATGGGGAAAGCAGGGCAATAAAATGGTTTTGTCATTTTAAAGAGGGCAATTTTGACTTCAGTAGAATTTATCTGCTGTAAACAGTAGAAATTTCCAGCAAGGGGCGTCATTTAAAAAATGTGGTTTTTTTAAAGAAAATAAAAATACTAATTAACTCTCAGGAGAAAATGTTTTTGTATCAGGTGACCACAATGTCATAGAGAATGAAAAAGCACTACATTTTCATGCTGCACCCTGTATATTTACATTTTGTCTGTTTCTTAGTTTTGACTGAGGAACCCAGTGTTTGAGGTTCCTCATACACTTTAGTGTCATTATCCAATATTGTTTTTTAACTGTCTTCAGAAAACAAAAACAAACATAGATAGAGTAGAGAAGAATAATCTGCGCTACAATCTTCAGAAGCGTAAGTGGAAAATGGACAAGTAGGACGTTGTGACAAACCATTTAGCCTTGTTTCGTTTAAACGTACGTACCTGCCCTCTTTCTAAAGTTACGAGAGTCGTAAGGAAGCGCCACAGCGGCAACCAGGTGAACTAGCAGAAAACAAACCGAGGCCTATCATTTGTACGTATCGCACTTCGTAATGTTAACGTAATCTCTCAAATCTACTCCAGTGCCTTATGTGAGCAATTGATGTTTATTATTGCTTCATTTCTTACCAGGAAAACAACAGTGCGGATTTCAGTATGTGGTCTGTGTATTTTTTGCTCCTGCGGACAGCGATTTTTACCTGTTTATTGTCAGTTGTGACTACGATAATTTATCTCACACCGGCACCAGGTAAGTCGTGGAAATTAGTTTGTGCATATGACTTTTGCGGTTTGCAGAAAAATCGGGGAAGCTTCCTTGTCAAATGAAGGAAAGCAGGTAGCATGGTCAGCTGTCCTGAAAAACCTTACTAATTTACTGTCACTGCGCGACTTGATATTTACAGTTAAAAATTGCACCTGGAGTTTTGTGAATGGGGTGGAAATGTAATGACATTCAGTAGCGTACGCAGAATTTCATCAAGGGGGGTGTTATTTCTAAAACTTTTTCCAAATTCACATACCATTGTTTTATTATACTTTAATTAAATAATAATCACAATTAATTAATAATACTTATAATTAATTAATTAGCTGAATTAATACTAATAATGCTACTAATACCACTACTACTACTATTAAGTAGTAGAGATCTACATAAATATAGTATTTATGAAAGCAATAGAACGAAATTACTTTCTAGTCATTCGATTTTTATCAAATCCTGGGAGCATTTTTTTTTGTTTCTTTGTTACGAAATAATTGTCTGGTCAACGAGGTGAGACATTTCAAGGGTGAAGAAGATCCATAAATACAAGAAAATATATTAAAATAAATTGAAATAATCAAAGTATGGAACTCATCCAAGGAGCTGCGGTGATCTGGTCGGTAGAGCGTCTGACAAGTGACAATCACGCGGGAGATCCGGATTCGATTCCCGAAATTGGTAGAATTTTCCCGGTTTTTTTCCCGCATAAATGTCCCCGATAATTCACATCCTGCGTACGCCAGTGTGTTGAACATGGTTGCAACTGAGATACAAAACAACTTTTTTCTCTTTTAAATCATAGTTACCCTAACCTAACCTCATAAACTCGTGTTTATTTTCAAGGCATCACTCTGAAAGACGCATGTGTTTAGAATGCTCTGCTTTTCTCCATGCTGCATGGAAATAATAATTCAAATTTTATTATTATTATTATTAGTAGTAGTAGTAGTAGAAGTAGTAATAGTAATATTATTGTCCCAGATGTTTGACTGAAAAATTGGCCATTTATTTTTTTCCACAAGCTCAAGGGGGGGTTTAAACCCCGTAACACCCCCCTTGCGTACGCCACTGATGACATTGATATGGTCTTCAAGAATTTTTTGATGTATAATTGCTTCCATAGACGCACTCTGAAAGTTTCTAAAGAGGGGAAAGGCGGTTCAGCTGTAAAAAATTAGAGTACCATTATAGGTGAAAAATAGCGAAATAATTGCATTAGCCTAGGCCTCTTTTGTTAAAAAGGCAGGGTAGTACAAAACAACATTTCTGTGACGTGAAGTCAGTGTTCAGCTCATATTCCCTATATTTGTGCTTCTTTTTTCTCTGTTGTTTACGATTTCAATAGACCAGGATTCCAATTCGTGTGATATGTATTTTATCCATCCTCGTCACCAGAGAAAAGTAGCTACTAGCTAACGTTTTCTCTCAATTTATGGCGATTACAAGTTTTAAAACGTGAACCAGTAGAGCTATGAGGGTGTGATATACGGTAATCGATTGACACTGTTGCTCCTTCCTTGAGTGTTGCGCTGAATAGAATGCCTTTGTGCGAGTAATTAGATTTCTGACAGAGGAACGAAGTTACCTTACGATTTGGCACACTGAAATTTCTAGAGGAAATGACACGAAATTTTGTATTTAAACATCAAACACAGGTTGCAGGTCTTGGGATCTAAGGGTGCGATGTGTATATCATCCGGTAAATAAGGCACGGTATATTTATACTTATTTAGCCTTATACATAGTAACTCTTATTGTTATGTTCTAACGGCTTTGTACAGTATTAGATGTTTAGTAGCAGACATTGTTGTCGAGTATAGTGCACTTTGAAATGAAATGAAAATCATATATGTACTTACCAACTATATTGTAAGAGAAAATATTGTATTATAAAATTAAGAAATTGTAAAATTATGAAATGTAAAACAAATGTAACTGGTGCATAGCTGAAAAGCTAAAACCAAATATGCATTTAGAAAAAAAAAATATATATATATATTGCTCTGTGCTAGGAGGGTTCGATGGGACACTTGCATGTCCCTTGTTTTAGGTCAACATCCCATTCCGCACACTAATACTAACGAAAATAATGATGACATGTGAAATCAAGTTTATTGTAGTAGATATTGCTTTATATAGTTACTCGTCTATATAAATTAGTTAGAGAATTACAAACAGAAGTTCGAAATTATATTTTATGTGGAAAGTCGCACAATATAGGTATACTTCTTCTTATTGAACGAGCTGTGTAAAAGTTAATAACAAAATAGAATAACCGTACGTTTCAGTACATTAACTTTATGAAATGTAGAAAATAATAAAGTTGTGCTGGATATTCATTCATTCGTTGAATCTAGTGGAAAAGTCTCCCCAAGGATAGATATAATATAATAATGATAATAATAATAATAATGGTAAATTTGGAAAGAATGCATTATGTTTTAGTTTATAATTGTATAATAATAATAATAATCAAAACAACAACAATATTAATTGCTGTTCATATTATTTCTACTGTTCAAATTTTATCAAAATTTACCAAACTTTCTGGCGAAGTCCGTGATGTAGACTACTGCATTTTCTGATTCTATTACTGTATTTTTCATAACTTACATTTTGATTAAATGATATTAGCATATAAAACATTAAAATATGCAAAATGAATCACGCAAATATAAGTTCAACTTTACTGCAAAGAATAAATAATAATAATCGACTGTGTTTTTTCGATGAAATACACATTGAACGTCTCATATATAGTCATAAAATATGAACGAAATAACGCTTTAGGTTTCATATCCGTATTTAGTTTGTATTGTTTATTATCGCTTGCTTTGTTGTTCTTGTGAAGTGTTCTACAACTCTTAACTCGCAACTTAACGTATTTTTCCGACGACGTTACTAATGTGCAAAACTCAATGTTGTTTCAGCAACCAGTGGCGTGCCCAAGGGGGCGTTATAACTCCTTCCTCTGGCTCAGTATTTCTTTAAAAAAGTAACGTTAAAGGCAGGAAAAGACGGAAAAATGGTCGACTGCTAAGAAAAGTATACTTAACACTTAACTTCCAATTAAAAAGATTATAATAAAATAAAGTAAATAATTAATATAATTATAACCCCCCCTTTCGAAAATTCTGGGTACGCCAATGTCAACACCAGACTATACTCAGGAACCGGATTCCCTTATCCGTCACAAGTGGTTCGGATCCCACTTTAAACTGTAGGTCCAGTCCCGATTAGCCTTACTGTGCATAAACTGGACTTAAAACAGCAATTCAAACCAAACCAAACCCTTATCCGTCACACTCCACGCATTAACAGTCTCAGTCATTTGTGGAGGCGATTTGTCAAGGTTATTATTATAAATAATATTTAATAATTATTTTATAAACGACATAAAAAAATCCTGGTGAGCTATACAGTGAAAGCTAACTCTGTAACCTGATACAAATGGCGAAAGCAGATGAATCATCTGTTAAAGCTAAGCTAAATCTCAATTGTTCACTCACCCTCGCTTTCTACGAGTGCATTAACGACCGCATCACTTTGCCTCAAGTGGCAAGATGCCCAAGATACTTTCCTCGATGAAATAACAACAGCAGCTACCTCTTACTCCACTTGTAAGTTAATTTCTATAAAGAGAGCATTTGGAACTGTTTATTTCGCAAGTCATTCTTCAATCAGGTCCTGTAGGAGAATATAGTTGCCACGGTTATCGTACATCAGAACGCATTGTAGGCAAATTGAAAATTAATTTAGTACGATCTTGATAAGTCAGTTTCTAAATACACTGGTACCTCTAGAATTTCCAATGCGTTCTTAAAACAAATGCGCATAACGGACAAAGTGGAAAGGTGAAGTTGGTTTGGAGCAATATTTTGTGTGTTGTAGGTTACGTCCACCCAGTCCGGCAGAATTAACTTGAGAGAAATGGCCCCTCTGTGAGTGATGCAACTGCGCTCGAATTGGCTAGAGCGGGAGACTTCCCGCTGTAACGGGCCAACGGAAACTCTAATGTTCGGGCGCGCGAAATGTTACCAACTGTTGAAAGGACTGTGCAGTGACTGGTGAAGCAAGTTTTCAAATTATGGATTAAAGGTAAAGCATAGGCGGAGTTCTGGAGGGGCCAGGGTGGGCCTGCCACCCCAACTTTAAAAAAAGACTAAAAAAATAACACATGATTAAGTTCAGTTACTACATTTTTGTTCTGAAGCCATACCGCAAATCTTGACATTCGGCATGATGGCATGTGCGGTAATTGCGCCGCAATAGCGGGTCTTAGACGGTTTGATTGATGTGTACAGTTTGAGAAACGAAAAACGTAAAATGAAATTGTGTTGAGTCAACAGTTACTGCTGGGGCATCAAAAGAACTTTTCAATTTAATTTTTCTAAAATTTCTGAAGCTTACTATTGTACCGTTACCTTTTTAAAGTAATACGAGTATTGTATCAATAAAAAATTAATGAAATGCAAAATGCAATAATCGTACTGTTTTGCTTCTCTTATAACTGCTATTTGTTTACTTAAGCAAGGAAATTTAACATTTTCAAATCTAAACGGCCTAAAAGTAAGTGTTTTTAAGTTGTCGTTTCTTTTTAATTTCCGGGGCAAGGCCTCCGAACCCCTTATAAACTAGGGGATATTCAATAACCCTCAGGTACATCATATGCTTCTCCCAGAGTCTGGCCCCCCAAAGCAAAAGCTCACACTCCGCACATGAGGTAAAGAATAAACTGTTTATCCATTTATTGTGTAAGATAGAATACTTACAATGCTTATAATTTTCTTAGCATGTCCTCTTAATACAGTGATATTTCCGTTACACAATCAAATCTCACATCTCCCGTTGTCAGCTGATTGCCCGTGATTCGCGTGAGAGTCAAGCGTTCGCTGTAGGTTGGTACTCCTGCAGCGGCGCCGGCAGCCATTTGTCTCAAGTTAATTCTGCTCGACTTGTACGTCCCACGAAAATTCCCAAATGCACAAAAAAATGTTTGGGTTGATTGATTGATTGAATTAGGTTATTTTACGTCGCTTCTCTTCGAATTTTGGTTAACCGCGAAGATAAGAATGAATAATAATATGAAATTGGTGAAGGTGCAGTCACAAAGGTATCCATGCCCAGGTCGAGATTCGAACCCGGAACCCCCAACGTCGCTGTGATAACCATTCCGAGATGGAAGTCGATAACTTCTCTTGGGTGCGCAAACTTAAATAATGATACAATTTATTATTTTTTTTTTTAAATAAAAGGTCTTTCAGCTGACATCATATCTGAGCCCAACTTTATGAATTGCACCTGGAATAAACAGCAGAATTTTGCAGCAAAGTTAAACATCTTTGACTTTAAAGCAAGATTAATTCGATGTTAAACGTGTAGATGGAATCTGCATTTACAGTGAACAATCGCGATGTATAGCCCTACTTCATGTGTACTAATTATTTCAGTTTTAAGTCCATTTTATGCACAAAGAGGATAATCGGGACTGGATCAAACAGTTTCAAGTAGAAATCAAACCACCGTGTGCTTTCACCAGACATCGAACCCGAGACCTCTTGATTACAAGGCGACGAGGTACCACTATGCCATCAGGGAAGCAGTTCTTGTTTTGTTATTCACACATTCAGTGGCGTGCAGAGGATTTTCGAAAGGGAGGGGTTATGTGCTCCTTTTTTAAGTAGTCAGCCCTCATTTTGCCATATTTTCCTGCCTTTGACTTTTTCTTAAAATACTGGACCAAAAGGGGGGTTATAACCCCCACAAACTCCCCTTGGGCACGCCACTGCACACATTGAAACCTTATTAGAAGTTCATTTTTTTATACAAGATGAGCACAAAGTCGCTTTCCCCAAAACAAGTATTTCTTCATTTATTGGGGAAGCGACTTTGTGCCCACCCTGTATATCGAGTAAATATTCAAGGAGTTTAAATATTTTTCACGAAGGACTCGAAATTCGTCAAATCAAGGGTAACACACTTCTGGAGCATCATTTGACATAGTTAAACGTAGCCGACCTCTGTGGTGAAGTGGTTAGCACAGTGCGCTACGACGGCAGGGGTCCCGCGTTCGAATGTATTACCTTACCTGGGTATTGGTGATCTTTTCGAGTGTCCCATCATCAATTTCTACATCCTCATCGTGGCGATTATCCAAAAGTGGCAGATAAGCGACGCAAAATAAATCGCTCAGTTGAACGTGTAATTTCGGTTCCTCTGAAATGTTTATGGAGCAATGTTTTGTGTTCGGCAATCTTCGTGTGTTGCAGCGGCGTATACTCTGGGTCACCTAGGTAATCGGAGATGACCCGACTATAATTTTTAAAAAAGTTGTTTTTTATTTCTTCGCAATATCCTTCCGAACCAATCTTTGATTCGCATATTTCTTTACTTCCAGCGCGCGAATGTTTTTCAAACGTTTGCCGCTGAATGTCCGAGAGGCTTTCAGCCACTTCCTCCAGCTGGTGGAATCTGGTGACGTCAGGGTGAGATTCCACCGGCTCCCTTTAAATCCCTTGACGGGAGGGGAAGGAAACACTGCTTCTCAGGCGCGGTTATTCCGTGGCAAGAGTAAGCTGCTTCTGGAGAGAGTCCATCGGTCGCACTCTCCACCCCAGAGCCTTTGCCGTTCCCTCGGCTGGCACCCTCTTCTGCCATTCTTCCCCTGTGGCCTTTGTATCGTAGGAGCTGTGTTGTTTACGACAGGGAAATTTCTCAGGAAACATAATTCTGGGTTCGCAAATTACGTACTGAAAAGAAAAGTAGAGAAAATACATCTGAAAGTGCGCGAGAAACAGGGAAATGTGAACAACATTTGCGAACCAATTCTATGTTAATTCTCATTTTACATTTGCTTCTGTCTTCCTGATATCTGCTATTTCAACAGATATTGTCATAGGAAAAAAAAAAAAGCTTTAATATTGAAGATGACGGTAATTAAATAAATTAAAATTTAACTAGAAATTCAAGACTAACCCCATATGCTAATGAAATTATAGGTGATTATCAATGTGGATTTAAACGTAACAGATCAACTACAGATCAAATTTTTCACATCAGACAGACACTTGAAAAAAGTGGGAATATAATCAAAATGTCCATCAGCTATTCATTGATTTCAAAAAAGCATATGATTCGGTCAAAAGAGATAAATTATATAATATATTAGTAGAGTTTGGAATACCTAAGAAGCTTGTTAGTATGATAAAAATATGCACCAGTGAAACAGAAAGTAAAATTCGTGTGGGTATTAATATCTCTGACAAATTTACAATTCATGATGGGTTAAATCAAGGAGATGCATTATCTCCATTGCTCTTTAATTTTGCCTTAGAATATGCTGTTAGGAAGGTAAGAGAAACTAAAGAAGGACTGAAATTAAATGGTGTGACTCAGTTGTTAGCATATGCAGATGATGTAGACTTACTGGGGGATGATGTGAATACAATTAAGAATAATGCTAAAATATTTTTCAAAACTGCTAAAGAGATAGGTTTGGAAGTTAACAAAGAGAAAACTAAATATATGCTTACAGGCCGAAACCAAGTGTTAAGTAATAATCAAAATCTAATTATTGATAACAACTCGTTTGAACCAGTTTCCAAATTCAAATACTTAGGAGTAATATTAACAAATGAAAATTATATTAAAGAGGAAATAAAAATAGGCTTAATTCAGGAAATGCATGTTACTTCTCTCTTCATAAACTTTTGTCTTCTCGTTTAATATCTAAGAAACTAAAAGTTAAAATATACAAAACAGTAATTTTGCCTGTAGTATTATATGGATGTGAAACTTGGTCCCTTACATTGAAAGAAGAACATAAATTGAGAGTATTTGAAAATAAGATCCTTAGGAAAATCTTTGGACCTAAAAGGGATGAGGAGACAGGTGAGTGGAGAAGGTTACATAATTTAGAACTACATAATTTATATTCATGTCCAGATATTATTATAATAATTAAATCAAGAAGACTTAGGTGGGCAGACCATGTGGCACGAATGGGAGAGGAAAGAGGAGTTTACAGGATTCTTGTTGGGAAACCTGATGGTAAGAGGCCTGTAGGAAGGCCAAGACGAAGATGGAGGGACAACGTTGAGATGGACCTAAGGGAAATCGGTGGGGATGGAAAAGAGTATATAAAACTTGCTCAAGATAGGGAAAGATGGAAGGCCTGTGTTGCTGCAGCCATGAACCTTCGGGTTCCAGAAGGCTAGGGAGTTAGTTAGTTAGTTAGTTAGTTAGTTAGTTAGAATTCAAGAAATTACACCGACCTCTGTGGCGGAGTGGTTGCCACAGCTCCCTACGACGTCAGAGCTCCAGGGTTCGAATACCGGGCTGGGCATGGGTGCTCTTTGTAAATGTCCCTTCATCAATTCCATATCATCACTTGTAGTGATTAGCCAAAAGTGGCAGAAAAGCGACGTCAAATAACAATTTAATAAATCGATTAATGAAGTAATTAAACTATTTATATGCTTACTTTTATTCATTTTTGTATTTTAAAATGCGTGATTACTTTCTTTGTAGCCTTCAAAACCAGTGAGAGTATTTCTTTCACAGAAATGAATAATTTTTAAAAGGGAAAGCTATCAGAAATAAATTATATATATACGTACACACATATTAGGTAATTTAAGTTGCTTCTCCCCCTCTCTAGATTAATAATGAACATAATGATAAAAGATGTTTGAATGTAAAATATATAAACAAAAACGCAATGATTCCAACTTATAGAACCTCGCGCATCGCAGGGAATATGAAGTCTGTGTCAAGCAGTAAGGAACCACAATAGAAGATTGGCGCAGGGAATTGAATGCGTGTTGTAGCGATTCGAGAATTTAATATTTGTTTAGCTGTTAGTGGTTTAGTATTCGTGCTAGTGCTGTGTTTAAAGTTAAAGGCAATGGATATAATATAATATTTTCGTGTGAAAATATTTGGAACTGGATCTTTTCCGGAGAAATTGCAAATAGTTAATGTAGGTAGGCCAGTAGAATCTCTTGTACCACAGGTCTTGAACTCAAACTTCCGTGTATAAAAACAAAAATCAGGAATCAGAACTGGGTACTGGGGTAACTTGAATTTTACACTTCAATTAATATGGTTTTTTTTTATTTCACTACCGAATTCCTTTCATATTCTTTGTTACAGGTTTTTTCTTATAGATTTATTATATTATCTTGTTTTATTGTTTGAAATTCTAAACGTAGATTAACTGCAAGTGCAATCACAACAATTATTCCACAGTGGTCGCAACAATAAGGTAACATTTTTCACACATACATTCGTAAATCCTGTATGAATGTTGAGGTAATTTGCAGGGAGACTTCAGGAGTGGGTGGATGAATCAAGTGTCTGAGATTACCCACTAGTTAAAACCAGCATACGCCACTGGTGTGTTGTAGGTTACGTCCACCGACGTCACACGAAAAGTTCCGAATACACAAAATGATTTTCTGAATTGATGCATTTTTAGTGCAACAAACAGACACAGTAGGTGATAAGAGTGGCTTTTGATACATTACTCTGTATTTTTCGTTGCACAGATGAGCATTATTAGCACTTTACTGTGTTTTTTGAGTCAACATATAGAGTACCAATCGATACATTTTAGGATCTGTGTGTATGTACTTCCATGGTTAAAACATTTTCCAAAAGGCAAAATTAATGGATTAAAAAAAAACAGCGGTTATCCGAAAGAAAACTAGTGTGAGAAATTAATGATTTTTATTATTATAATTATTTTAATTTTAAACAGGCCTTAGGAATATTAATAGACTCCTCTCTCATATTTGATGAGCACATTTGAGAAACATGCAAAAGAGCAAAGAAGATGCTTGGTTATATATTTTTCTCATGGAAAGTTTTCCAAAAAGAAGATACCTTAATATACCTGTATAAAACGATAGTTTTTCCAATTCTTGAATATGCTAATGAATTATGGTTTCTGACAGCCACTAGTCACCTTCAAAAAGTTGAATCAGATTATTATGCATAAAGTTTAAAAACAATACTATGACCAACATTACTCTGAATGGTTAAGGCTCGGCTGGACCTTTGGCATGCAAATGGGCGAATTTTTTTCAAATTTTCCTCTCCATTCGAAAAACTTCTTGGATATTTCAAAATATGAAACATTACATCAGCTTAGAATTCCTTCTAGAGCATTGACGTGAATTTTCATGTAGTTTTCTTTCACTGTTGTCTAGATATTATCAATAGTTTTGTGATTACATAAGTCTATTAAACTATTGATAATATCTAGACAACAATGAAAGAAAACTACATGAAAATTCACGTCAATGCTCTAGAAGGAATTCTAAGCTGATGTAATGTTTCATATTTTGAAATATCCAAGAAGTTTTTCGAATGGGAAGAAAAATTTTAAAAAATTCGCCCATTTGCATGCCAAAGGTCCAGCCTTAACACAGTTGAATATGTTTACCTTAGAAGAAAGAAGAAAAATGAAAGGGATAAATTTTGTACAGAAGATCTCAACTTTCCAAATTGACAGTGAATACTTTTTGAATTATGTCTCATAAAATTCCCAGATACTCCCATAGGTATGTCTCAATTCTTACATGTCTAAATAAGGCCAGACGTTTAGTAGCTGATCTTGTTGAAACCTACAATCTGAATTTATGATGATAGGATCCATTGTATTATTCTGTAATTATGTATTCAATTCTGTAATTTTGTGTTACCAATTTTGGCATAGTGATGTACCTGGTTGTAGAATCGTGCTCATCACTTAAATAAATATTATTATTATCTCTAGTCAGTTTTAGTAGTAGTAAATTTTTAGTTCTCACATTTCGCAAAACGCTAATCATTGAGGACTTGTGCACATAGAGGCCATGTTCAAAAGTGCTCTGGGAGAAAGTCTGTATTTTTTATTGTACGAAGGGGAGGAGAAATTATAAGGGTACACACAGCAGGTGCCGTTGTCCCTTGAAGTGGGCTCCATCGGTCTTTCACTTTCTTCTGCCCGGCGTACAGGAAGGAAAAATATCACGCGATATCCTGGGAAGGTCTCTCCTTGCACAGCAGTATTGCTAACCCAATGCACATTTCACTAAATTCAGGTAACAATTATTGCTTTCTCCTTAATTTATCAGAATTTATTGAGGACCATCTCCTAGGCGGTAGGAATATTACAATGAGCAAGGAGATACAGGTTGACCCCCACAAAAAAGGTACCCGAAAGCAAGGGCGACCGTAGACGGGGGGGGATACTTGCCCCCCTTGACATTTCTGGAAAGACATGATATCATTCAAAGGGTGAAATTGTGCCATGAAAACATGGATGAGTGGTGCCATGAAAGAGAGCAGATTATGTTGTCTCTGATATATGATGCTTCATGCTTTAGCATCAAGCCACTTCCTCCCACTTTGAGCTTTGCTGCCCCCCTTTCCCCCTGAGAAAATATCCTGTGGCAGGCCCTGCCCGAAAGTATCAGGTATCAGTATTTCGGTTGGTGGCCGGACAATTGCGATGGCTACACAAACCCCAACCTCATTGGGACCCCTACGAACTTGAATATACCCTAGAATTGTACGCTCAAATAAAGTAAAAAAAGCAACTCTAATTAAAACACATACAACCAAAATAATAAAAGAAGTAATCCCAATAAATAAATCTAATATAATTTACTACAAAAAGAACAATATATCTTCATTTTTGAATCCTAAATTCAATGCACTTCTCTGCCATTATAGTAATTATTATTAATCAATATTATATATATAATATAAATATTTGGTCCTTTCGTACTAAAATATTTTAAATATTAATAAATAGAAACCAACCTGGCTCACGCCGGTTTGAACTCAGATCATGTAAGAAATCAAAGGTCGAACAGACCATCAAACTTGAAATGCTACACCCAAATGACATCTTAATCCAACATCGAGGTCGCAACCCCTCCTATCGATATGAACACAGAAATGAAATGGCGGGTGGACAATTGCGATGACATTTTAAATCTTCTATCAAATTGAAGGGTGACTTAACACCCCGTACAATACCTCTTTCAAGATAGTTATATGAAATATTGATATTTTCGGCTTTGAATTTGGTTCGGTCAAGTTTTTGAATATGGGTTAGAGCCAACAGTCAAGGCACCGTTTGAAGTGACCCGTTTCCTCATATGTACGAATACACTTTCCGACTCTCTCGTCGATTTCAATGTCACGCTTCTTCTTTTTCTGACCTTCTAGATTAATTTTCGTCCGCATGTACAGTGGGATCCATGAATATTAGTGCAAATTGTTCATCACCATGTTCGTGTATTTTATTTGACCCAATAAGAGCTTCAAGAATTAAAAGAAAACTCAAAACAAGCTGTTAACTTCTGCACCAGCATACATAAAAATCCATAGCTTAAAAACACACAGGATGTAAGAGAAAAATTAATAAAAATAGTCATGGACAATTTACACGGTAATACTCATGGATCCGACTGTACTTGATGTTGGTGTCTTCTGCTTGGCTCTTGAGGCAGGCCAGAACGTCATGAATTTTTGCATGCGGTCTTCCAAGCCACCTATTTATTTTGTTGTTCCAACCTTCTACAGCATTATTAGTTCTGTGGCGACTTTGGTAGGTTAGGTTAGGTCCTGCTCGTCGCAGTTGTGCTACCATTAATGTGTAAAATTACCTTCACCGTTAAGATCGTCGCAATTGTCCGTGATTTTGGTTTCATCGCAATTGTCCGCCATCGCAATTGTCCTAGATTCTTTCGGTTGCCTCTTTTGGGGTACCCTGCATTATTATGATCGTGCAGTGGCGTATTTAAGGAAAGGGGCTTATGTCTCCGCTGGTACACTCTCACACAAAACTAATTTGGTTAACATTTATTCTATATTAATCGTTAAAAAAAGTTATTAGTTTTGAAATTTACTGCACGTAAGCTACAACTGCACGGATATGTAATTGCACACACGCCACTGAACATGAATGCATAGCCAGTAATAATAAGTCTTAAAAACAGTTTAGCGTATAGCGATACACGGTGCGTGTGTGTAATGAAAATCGTATCTGTACCAATTCCTACTACGTACTTGGAGATAGGTGAGACACACAGAGGCGTGCGCACGCCAGGCGGGGTCAAAAGCCTTTATCGAAGTTCGGTCGGGGAAAGAAAAAATACATTCCATGTCATTGTTTTACAAACTGTATTGAATGGATAAAAAAAAAACAGGGGCATGTGTTGGGGGCATGCACGTATCTAGAAATATATTTCGGAGGGGTGGGGGCGAACCAAGTGTCTCAATAATAATAATAATGATAAAATTAAATGATTACATCATAATTATATTAAATTATATAAATAGTAATTAATATATATATATAAATTAATATATAATTATTTGACAAATAGGTACAAAGACGGTATGAAAATAGAGATGTATTCATTATCTAGCTTTTGTATAAAATCATCTGCCCTGGAAAGGAAATTAGTGTCAAATTGATGAAAAATTTAAGATTTATTGAATAACAAGGAAAATATGTTAGATTCTGTAGAAAAGTTTATCCATATTATCATACATAGTACTGTACATACGTACGTACAAACATATGTGTTTCGTACTGTCCTTCAAAAGCCTTATGATTCCAATATTCAAGGAAATGAATGACCTTCAATTATACAACCAATGCTAAATAAGTATATTTTTATTATTTAATTCTACTACTTCGTAAGTCTTTCTGGGGGGTCAGAACCCCTGGACCCCCTAAATATGTCCTTGCTAGGGCGGTACGATTTATTGCCATTTTAATTATTTTATAAGTTTATGAGTAAAATAATGATAATGTATTTACTTGAAGAATATAGGCTATTTATTCTTTGTGCTTATAGAATACCTCTAAACCACAAGTTATGTTTTAGAAATCATTTCAAATTATAGCAATGGCTTGATCGAATGTTGATTACAAAAATGTTTACTAAATCATTGAGAGAAATTTGTACCCGTTAAACCCTACCCTTACATGCCGATGCCGATGCCCATACGAGAACTTAATAATGACATATGGATTTACTGTCCCAGTAACTAACCGTTAACGGTAAAGTTAATTTCACAAAGAACCCTCTGGCTAGCTTGGAGTAGGACAAGCGCAGTCTCTTTTGCTTTAAACAAACACATTCAAGGTTTCCTCTTGTAACGTTACCCCTTCGGCTAAAACATTACACTGCACGTTTCCTCACAGCACGGATCAGTGTTGCTAAAACCAGAATGCAAAATTTCCCTTTTTCATCCAAAATTCCCTTCATCTTAGAAATATGGAGCACACACAATTTTGTTGTTGTTGTTTATGATTTGGTGTTTTAAGTCTACTATGCACATTAAGGCTAATCGGGACTGGACCTACAGTTTAAAGTGGGATCCGAACCACTGTGTGCCTCCACCGGGTATCGAACACACACAATTTTATCAACTACTATTAGTACTAATTTTCCTGTTAGTAGTTGTATTATAAATATTATTTCCATTTGTACAGTACAAACGTTAATTAATAGAAATATCAGGATTGACTGAATAGACGAAAATAAGTAGTGAACAATAGATAATGAAGATAGCAATATTGCAGACTTTCACAGATGTACGCAATGTTTAAATTCGCTAACTAATTGCGTTATTGTAATAATTGGATGATAGTGGAGAAACACTAATTGTTCCAGAGCTCCAAATTTAAAAATTTAATTATTGTTCGTTTTTCGGGGAAGGAGAATATATACTTCATAGTCTAATGAGTTCAAATGTACCATGTGAGTCGGTTAGCTCCAAATTTTCCTGTAATTTTTATGTTCATCGTGATTTTTTCTTTTTACTTAAAATTTCATGGAAATAGGGAAATTTCCCTTCATTTGGCAACACTGACACGGATATTGTGTAGGAAACGGCTGAAGATTGAGAAGAAACTTTCACTTCGTTCGAACACACCACTAACCTAGTTCCTTATTCGAGCGCTAGATGGCTCTGGGTGAAATCGCCGAGTACTCTGTAAGCCCGGTAAAGAAAGATCATACCGACCTCTTTTCTCATAATTATTGTTGTTTCATTGGTTCTTCTTGGCATCGGGAGCTTTGGGATTTTAGCGTGGATGTAGGTGGTGCGCATTGGAAAGGGGCCAGGTCTCCTCTTTGGAAGTTTAATGTGCAAGTACAGTAATTACATTTTACTGACAACCAGCGTGGTGGGAAATCACTCAAGAACAGGCACATATCTAGAAATATAGTATTTTGGGAGGGGTCCGAACCGAATGTCACAAATAATAATGTAGGCCTAAATGTTTATAATCAACACTTTTATTTGATTAACCTGCTTTTTCACATTAAACAAAACAGTAAAACTAAAGATGGAGTAAAGAATAGCCATCTTACAGTAATATTAGTTAACGAAACAAAATTTTTAGGATTAACTATAAATGAAAATCTAAATTGGTGAAACCATGTAAAAATACTTGTTAAAAATCTAAATTCCAAAATATTTGCACTTAGGATATTAAAACAAACACTTGATACAAATTAACTAATTCAGCTCGTAGCTATATTATGCAATGTTTCATTCACTAATAATTTATGCAATATAATTTTGGGGGAACTCACCGGCAAGTTTAGAAAACAAAAGCAAGCCATTAGGATTATAGCAGGAATAAAGATTAGGGAATCGTGAAAACATTGTTTAAGAATTTCAAAATATTAACCCTCCCTTCACTTTACATATATGAAATGGCATTATATGCGAGAAAAAATATTACGCCACCAAGCTCAATAGAACATACATATAACACTCGAAATAAACAGCTTCTAAAGCAATACTTCACCAGGCTAACATTAGTTCAAGAAGTACCCGAACAGATGGCAATTAAAATATTCAATAACCTATCAAACGATATAAAAGCAGAGAATATGACAAGTTTCAAACACAAATTAAAGGAACTATTAGTCAATAAGGAATATTATAGCGTTAGTGAATATCTAGATTGTAAATTATAAAAATTTTGTAATTATATTGTTTATCTGAACTGTACTGTACCAAATACCAGTGTATATGGTTTATATGGAGTAATAAAATTGTAAATTCTAATATGTCTATTCATAATAATAATTACGAAAATAGGTAAATTGATTACTATTATTGTTATTATTACATGAATAGGTATAAAGGCGGTGCAAGACTAGATATAACATTTATTTGGTTTATGTATAGTAAAATCACTAAAATTTATGTAAAACAGCTACACTGCCAAGGAAATTGCCAAGAAATTTAAAAATCTAATATTTATTGAATAACATAAAATTGATGAAAAGTGAAGTTCCTGATTAATATTTTTATGTATATTATTATAAGTACTAGTGCATAAATTTTTGAATGCACTATGAATTTAAAGCCGTATTATCCCATTTCTCGTCCTCTTGTACGTTCCACGTAAATATGTAAATAACCCTTGCTTATATATCAAATGCTCAGAAGTATTCTGATTATTACATTTAGTACTTGGTAAGTCTTTCGGGGGTCCGGACCCCTTTGACGCATCAAAGTTACATCAACTGCATAGGTGTACGTTCGCATCATTGTCTTCTGGTTCCTGAGATAAGTAAAGAATTACCTTATCGCAGTACAAGCAAACGGTCCCAAGTTATGATCGTGTTCTTCGTCATTGAACTCCATCGTCGAGGGAATATGATCTGGAACTTGAAATAAAATAAATACGAGAAGTTAACCACACACATCACGCTTTGAAATCTCTTGCATCATTCTCGTTTCTTACCCGCTCGTCCTCCAACATTATATCTTATAAATTGCATTATATCAGACGAACAGATGCTAATAGTGACAGAAGAGAAATATAGCAAGAAAATAAGAAGTAGAAAAGGGCCCAAGGAATGAAGAGATGGGAAGGAAAGATTAGGTGTAGAGAAGAGAGAAAGGAGATCGAAAGACATAGTGAAAGAGAGAGAAAGATTGAGACAAGAAAGAGTGAGAGATACACAAAAAGAGAAGATAAGATGAAGAAGGAATCAATGCTAAACGATCGATACAGAGAGATAAAGAAGAAAAGACAAAAATAGAGGTAAGGGAATACAAGATAAGAGAAAGGAACAAGAATGAAGAGAGAGAGAGATACAAAGATAAGAGAGAAAAGAGAAGAAAATACAAAGTGACTAACAAAGAGAATAAGGGGACACAGAAGAGAGACAGGGAGTAGGTAGATGGAAAGGCAAACTAAGATAGGAGGAGATGCAGGCACACACATTCACTCGCGCGCGCACAGAGAGAGAGAGATTGGTGTTGTCGAAGGGAGCAGAGTTTGCAACTGTTCTGTGGGAGTGTACAATTAAATGAGGCATTCTCTTGTGTACCTGGGAGACTTACGTAATGGAAAGTGTGTCCAGTCGAGACTGTGCGAGAGAGTGAAAAGGACCTGCCAGAACAACTTTCCTTCTCGTTCAGTCTCTCACCAGAGGGCAGGCCTGCGCTGTTATCGGTTCTCTCTGTTGTCGTCAAGGTGCAAGGGCAAATCGCGCTTGATTCTTCAACCATTTAACTGGCAAAAACACGATGCATTACCAACAATAGTGGTCAGACAACTTCTGGTCTAATTTTCGAACGCACACAACAACAACGGCTGTTCATTACTAGATCTTTAATGTATTCGTTGTGGACATAGGTTAACTTGTCACAATTGGATCGTCAGTGATCATTTCATACAGCTGGATGATTGTGATGCCCGAGTGTAAAATATGATGAATAGTGTGGATGAACAAAAGTTCATGGATTTAAGCAGCGTTTGGAGTCTGGTTCAAGGGAACTTGCAAACCATTGCCATGCACACGTCGAGTTTGAAAACGTGGGTTGTGCGATCCTCGATCTTTATTGGAATGGCAACAGCTGTGATGACTATATTGTGGCTCGATCCTATACCACGTAAGTACCTCTTATTATTATTCGAATTGGCTAGTGTTGTGCACACAGTGTTTATGCAGATAATACAGACTTGACAATGCAAACCAAGTGGTTGTTTCAACAGAACTAGCGTTAATTTCATTTATGTCCGCGTATTCAAGGGGGAGTGGAGGCGACTTGGTGTCAAAACTAAGCAAGGGCACTTTACTTCGCCTTGGTAGATTAGACTTAGCATTAAGAGGCCATAGTGAGAGCCAAAAAGTGGATGGCAAATGCCCCCTAATCGCAACCACTGGGGGGAGAGCGGTCATGTTTGAGCCTTCTCAAAGTCCTTCAACCCAAAAATAGTTAACATTATTTATCGCCTTAAATTTTTTCTTGCATATTTATTATTCATGTATTTAATATAATGTGTGAACTGGAGAGACATAATTAGCACTACAGAAAAATAAACTTTACCCCTTGAAATAAAATCATAAATACGCCACTGCCTACACCAATAGTGTGTTGTGTCCAGTGGCGTGCCCAGAACCTTCGAAAGGGAGGGGTTACGTACACTATTTTTCGTAGTCATCACTCATTTTGCCATCTTTTCCTACATTTGACGTTCTTTTTTTAGGAATACTAGGCTAAAGAGGGGGGTTATGAACCCCACCAACCCCCCCCTTGGGCACGCCACTGGTTGTGTCTATAGTTCATAACTGTTCGGAAAGAGAAAAACATTGACAGGGCAAGTAACAAGTACAGATAGTTGTTTTTCAATAAATCCAAAAAAAAAAAAAAAAAGAAAATCAATAAGATAGTGCCACCTGTTTTCAACTTTAGAAACAAACTACTGAAAACAAAGAAAACCACTTTTCCACTTTGTTACTTACTCATCACTTTAATTTGCTACCAGTCAAGCTAGAATTTCAGTGCCTTGTACTGAAGTTTGGGAAATTTTAATCACGATTTAACACTGGTCGTGCTATTCGGAAGCTTACGATTTTAAATCCTGTGTTTTTCCCCTCCTGGTTTTTCCTCTGCCACTCCAAGCAAATCTCGGTACCGCTCCCTTTCTCCGGTATTCTGTCCCGTCATTCTCGTATTTCTCCGTAAACTACGTATATTAATTAAATTTACATAGTTTACTTAATTAAATCATCACAGCTGAGGAAAATGGATAGAAAACTTTCATCGGACCTAATGGCATAGTGATAGTCTTCCACAGAAACATGTGAAGTTGCATAAGCAGAATTATGCTACATTCTTAATTCTATTAGCTGAGAATTTCTCGTGAGGGAAACAGCGATGTCTTCTCACACGTGATTTTCCATTCTCACACTGCTTGCCTTTGACATTCGTGGCTTTCCAGTTACCACCGGTAACACGCTACGATGCCCCAGAGGTCCTATAGGATCGAATCATTGCAAAGACAGTCATGGCTGATTCACATCGCCTAATGACTATTCCACAATCACTTTGTCATCGAGAGGTCCCAGTAAAGGCACATTGTTCTGTTTCGATTAAGGTATCTGAGCATAAAGTAAGCTTAATATAACTTTTCTGAGCATCATCACCATGAGGATGTAAAATAATCACGAATACATGCAATACACGGTTTTAGAATTATGTGTGTAATATGCCACAACTATCGCTATCTTTGAATTATTGAGAAGATGCATGGAGTATAATGCACCACGAATGAGCATCAGACTGAGTCCAGCGGAAAACATTTCCTCCGGGCTTGAGACACTTGAACTTTCTGGCAACACGTTGCCCTGGAACTCTTTATGTTATGGAAAGAGCTACAAAAACAGTGGACGAAAAAGACAGGAAGGGGAGTAGAAAGGCAGAAATAAGAGGAAATAGGAGAAGAAGAAAGAGGTAAAAAGGTAAGAAGAAAGACATAGATAAAAGAGAGAAAGAAAGCAAAGAGAGATAGGAAGAGAAAGAAACAAAGAGGAGAAGTAAGAAATATGTAGATAGAGAAAGGAGAAGAAATATAGAGGACGGACAGAGAAAGAAGTTGAGACGGAAAAAGGAAGAAAGTGTGGTAGAAAAAGGAAAAGAGGTTAAATGAGAGAAGAAAGAAAAGTAGAGGCTTAGAGAAATAGATAAAGAAAGGACATGGCAAAGTAAAAGAGAATGCTAGCAGCCATGACAACCGAAGCAGTGACGACACCAGGAAGGACAGGATGAGCAGAGACGGCACACTAAAGTGCCTTTGAAAAAGATCAATCCTTATTGTCGAATTAGTTTTTCATGCTATGCTTATACTGAACCATCAACAGCCTTCCCTTTCAAAGCGGATGAGCAGAGAGGGCACACTAAAGTGCCTTTGAAAAAGATCAACTCTTATTGTCGAATTAGTTTTTCATGCTATGCTTATACTGAACCATCTACAGCCTTCCCTTCAAAGCGGGGACACTGAATTACGAATCTTAGAGTGCCACACACGTAAATTTGCCGTTGCGTAGAAACGTATTTTCGTTTCGTCTCCCTCTCTCTTAGCATCACGTGTTCTACCCTGCTCGAAAACCTTCGCTATTGTTGCCATATTGTCATTCCATTCCTGGACACACTCGCGCAAACTTCATTGAAAACAATTGAACAGCGCTCCAGCTCGCGGTTCCCACCGGTCAGCAGGGACGGCAATGTGGCAATATAGCACGGCGGAGTCGTTGCTTCTTTTATGCAGTGCATGTTCATTGGCTAGCTAGTAACTAGTGTTGCCAACTGTAATAATGAAGCACTATTTCTGTCACGGAAGGGGAAAGCAGGTAAAGTGGCGGTGAGTTTTGTTGGATTGGAAGCACCATATTTTTATTTTATACTAAGTATTTGACCGGTTTGACGTTGTGTGCGTGTATTGCGTGTGTTTATGTAAAAGTGTGTGTTTGCTGATGAACGTTAAATTCCATAATGCCTCCAGTTCTGTCGAAGTTGAAATCAAAAACCTTGCATAGCCAAGCTCGGGAAATTCTAAGCAACGTGCACGAGTTCATGAAGGAGGAAGCCAGTCATGGTGTTAGCATCCCAATAAAGCATTTTGGCAAGAGAGCAGCGAACAGCAGCAACAAATTGTTCATATTTCATAATTTTGGAATTATTCAAAATAAATAAATTATGTGGCTCCAACATCATTTCAACTCTGGCTCCGGCACGTGTTCTTGTAGAAATTGCATAGAGGAGGCTGTCATTTTTGCTGCTTAATGCGATACATATTGTTTTCTGTGTTAAAATTGCCATGCTTTGATGGGTGACCAAGTTCATAGCAGGGCCGGCGGAAGGGGAGGGCGAACCGTCCCATCGCCCAGAGCGGCAAAATTTGAAGAGAAGAAAAAAATAAGCCTATTGAAAACTGTGATCGAGCGAGATATTCTTTTGCGCTGAATAGTATTGAAATAGCATAAGAAGTCTCATTATTTATTTTATATTTTGATGTTTTAGTTAGGAATATATTGATTTTCAATTTTCCGTTGCTGCGTAATGACCGGGGGGGTCGAAATAGAGCGGCATCTGCCGCCACCTCCCAGGGAGGCAAAATGACTAGCGCCGGCCCTGGTTCATAACAAAAGAAAAAGCCGCGCAGCTTATCGTCTAGTGGCAGTATATGTACTTGTTATTGTTGTGGAAGCCGGCATCCTTTGTAAATGTACAACAAAGGCAACCGACTGTCGCCGATCTCAGAGAGGAAATAATAATACTGCTTCAGGAGGAGTGTTATGGTGCAATTGTAGCGGTTTAACACGTTGGCATGTTATTATCTGCCGTTGCAGTTCCATACCAGTGTATACGGGTTTTGGGAGTGAAAAGTTAGAACGCCACCAGTGCATTAATGCAATGAAAAATAATATATATATTTTTTTATTTTGTTTGAAATCACTCAAATAAGGAATCGTATGAAGAAGTCTTCTTTGCAGCATTTTTGGTAATTTTACTTATGTGTTAGTTCATATTTTGCGAATTTTTAGTCCATATGTATGTAGCTACATACATAGTCACTTGTTAGTACATATTAATCCTAGTCCTGGTATAATGCATGACGTTTAAAACTCAACGTTAGATAGACCTGAATTCTCTAATTTTATTGTTGTACGTAACAGCTGTGCATCGGCGCACCGCAGCGATTTTTCTATCTGCTCCATTAGCAACACTGCTTCTTTAGTTCTGTCGCGCATTGCACGGCAGAATTATCTGCGCTGGACTCTACGTAGCATTTATTCCCATAGGCTGTTAGTCTGGGACAGTTCTTGGGGCATTATGCAATTGAATGAAAAATGCAGGGACTTTGAAGAACAACTCGTACTTTGGACTTCTTTGAAAACACTCATGAGACACTCATGCTACATAATGTCTTGCGTGTTGCTCTATTCATAGCGGGCACGTAGCCAGGAGGAGGTTTAAGGGGGCAGAAGTCCCTCCTGAAATCCTACAAATATTTTTTTGCAAACAGCGTATAGTGAAAATTAATTTAACTTCCTTCCCAGGATTAAACATCTTGTATAATAATTTGTAATATACTAAGAAATTCATCTTCAGAGCTTCTACCCTCCAGTTTTTCGCCTTTAGATGGCGGCTGCTGATAAGAAATGAGCCCCTCCCGAAATAAAATTCTGGCTACGGGCCTCATTCATAGTGTGTTTTGACTCTTGGCTGCTCGCGAAGGAAAGTTGCCTTGTTTAGAGTCCATGGAATAATAACTTATTTTTGCAGTCTGTCTTGTCTTTTGGCGGGAAGTATTTTTTTACCCCACTGATAGAATCTGAAGTTCTGTTGATCGTGGGTACAATTTATTATCCGTTGAGGAACTAGCTGGTTACTAAGTTACAGACACCTTGTGTATGTGCATGCATTTCTTTCCGTTTTTGTATTTTTGTTCAAGCTTTTACCTCTTGGTTTATCTCGACGATGGGGATGTGTAGTGGAAATGAATGGTGGAACAAACACAATGATACATCCGGGACTTGTAATTCGGGACCCTTGGCGTCGGAACAAGCTTTGCTAACCACTCCGTCAAGAAGGTATACCTTCGCCTCCATTGGTTCATCTTAAGCGCTCATAGCGCAGAAACTAAGCGCTTTCGAGGTAAACTTTATAGGCAAAAGTTACTTGTTTTTATGATATCTACCAGCACCCAAGCGTTGTTGAAAGAGTTTTCCGACACCCTGTGTATATATATATATATAACTGTTATAATGTCATTAAATATGTCAATTATTAAATAATTAAATTATATTATAAAATATACAATATATTATATCGACTGTCTTTCATCAAAATGTAATTGCAAATTGAAGATTTTAATGTGCTACTGATGCTATGAACAATGAAGGGGGGACAAAAATTAGACATTAAGAAGATAATAGCTTCCTGTGTAAAATTTACATATAAATGCTATTATATATTCTATTAATATATTTATATACTTCGTGGTTACTGACGAAAGGCGACGAGAAGTGGAGAAGAAATAACAAGTCGGTCTAATTTCTGTTTTCTGGGGATTGCTAGGTTCAGTGTCCTAAGAGATGAGGCTCTTTGTTGTCAGTTCTTTTTGTAGGTTTTCGATATTATTCCAGTCAAGCATATTCGAATACCAAGTTAATTGTTTATAGGAATTGTTTGTTTCTTGTTAAAACAAAAACTTCCGCCCGGGAAAGTTTGGTAGGGGGAAATTTCAGGACAAGATCGTTGGTGGGGGAATTCCCCCTCGTCCCCCCCCGGGATTTCGCACCCCACTGTACTCCTTTTACAATCAGCCATAGTGGAGCCACAGGCAAAAGAGCCTGTTCAGTCCTGTGCACCGTCGCAAACACATCATGTTTACATTTGTTCGTTCGTGGATTTCCCCTATCTCACGTGTCCCTTGCAATTGTTGATATTGCATGCACGAAACACTCCGTGGTGATGTGGTTAGCACAGTTTCCTACGGCGCCAGGTGTCTCGGGTTTAAATCCTGGCCTAGACATTGTCATTTGTTAATTCATCATATCATCCTCATCTTCGCGATTAGCCAAAGGTGGCAGAAAAGCGAATTAAAATAAACCCAATCAATCAATTATAGAGATATTTTGGAATGAGTAATCTTTATTTTCAGTCTGCCCATTATTTATTTGTCTTGGTCAGTTTATAAATACTGTCAATGCTTCTTACAACATCGCAAGTGTCATTAATGTTTTGGATTTTGCTCAGGCAAGACTCCCAAGTTGTTGTTTTGAAGTCGTCTTTCTTAACGAGGAATGCTAGTGGCAACCCTGCACGCGCCTCTTGTAGTTATGTCAGAGCAAGCGTTTGCTGTGTTGGGTTGCATACGTACAGGATAGATTTTAAGCGCTTATAGCGCAGACACTAAGCGCTTTCGAGGTAAACTTTATAGGGAAAGTTACTTGTTTTATGATATCTACCACAACGCAAGCGTTGTTGAAAGCGTTTTGCGACACCCTGTATATATATATATATATATATAGTGTATACGTATATGTATGTGTGTGTCTGTCTGCTCCTTCCTCCCCACCAATCTGCAGTGATTTCGCACCCTAAGTGGGATCCACGAGTATTGCCATGCAAATTGTCCATCACCATGTTCGTGCACTTTATTTGACCCAATAGGAGCTTCAAGATATTAGGTATAAGAAAGAAAGAAAAGAAAACTCAAAACAAGCAGTTGACAACTTCTGCACCAGCATACATATAAAAATCCATCGCTTAAAAGCACACAGGATGTAAGAGAAAAATGAATGAAAATAGTCATGGACAATTTGCACGGTAGTGTTCAAGGATCCAAGCTCGCCAGGAGCCTAGACCTGGGAATGGGTGTTCTTTGTGATTGTCCCTTCATCAATTTCATCATATCATCCCTCATCCTCAGTTTCGCGATTAGGCAAAAGTGGCTGAAAAGCGAAGTACAGAGCATTCCCTGACATTCACTACGAGGCTCGGCGGCCCGGCATCAGGGCTTGTCTTTCCCGGCGAACGGGGTCCGCGACAATCGCTAGAGTCGGCTATTAAAATTACAGTTTTCATATTGTGTACTAACCTTGACTACAGAAGGTGTTGAAAATGATGTCCCTCTGCTGCAACACATTCCTGGAATCTCCGAAGGAAATTGGCATTTACACGTCTACTGTAATTCTCCCGATTTCTCGTACAATACTCTCTTTTAACTCACGAATAGTGTGCGGATTGTCTTTGTATACTTTATTTTTTTAATTTCCCCATCAATAAAAATTGCAGGCTGACAAATCGGGGGACCTAGAGGGTTTTTGAAACACCCGTTTCTTGCGAGAGGCGGCGGATAGATTTCCGAGGAGACTGTTCTAAACTTTGTCCTATCTCATCAAGTTTTTCCTCAGTAAGGACACGTGGGTTTTTCTTTCAACTTTTATTCAGAACTGACCCTGTTACTCTAAACTTTTTTATGAGGTTTAATATAGTGGTCCTATGTGGAACGGGAACACCAGGAAATTTTGTTGCAAACCGTCGTCGCACTTCTCCACAATTCCTCTTTCCGAAGTAACACTCGACAAGATAAATCCTTTGTTGTAATGTAAATTTTTGTGGTGCCATATTAAGCCACAATCTTCAACACACGGACACGACCAGGACAGGAAGTTGGGCATACTCTAACACATCTGTATTTAAGCAGAGATGCACTCAGGGTTAATTTTATAAGTCCACTTTAAGCTCAGATAGTCTAATCGGGACGGGACCTACAGTTATCACCAAGAATTTTGTAAAAGAGGAGTTGTCTCTCATTATAGCAGCCAGTATTATTTACAGAATTGACAGAAGTTAATCAAGAATTTTCAATCGAAGGAGGGATGAAATTGTCATTTAGGGACAAAATGATCATGTATTGAACCTTTCTTTGAAAAGAAAAATGAGGAGATGTTAAGGGGAAGTTTGAGAATTTGTGGATGGCACCACCATCACGTGGAGTTCACGTGAGAGGTCTAATTTCCACTCGGAAGCAGATATACTTATTCATTGGCCGGCTCAGTTGCAGAGTGGTCAGTGTGGCACGATGTCAGCGGCGCGGGTTCGAATCGTGGTTAAGACTTGGATGCTTAATAGTCCTCAATGAAACTGCGAGGAATTAAATGAAATTCAGAAGATAAGAAAGAGAATGACAAGGAAAATTGGGCTTCCCCGATAACGCAGTGGTAATCATCGGGTCCCGGGTTCGATACTCGGTGGAGGCACATTAGACTATGGTTCGGATCAAACTTTAAACCGTAGGTCCAGTTCCGTTTAAACTATCTGTGCCTAAAGTGAACTTTAAACAATAACAATTCAAACAGACAGGGAAACTGTCGCCACCAAAATTCTCGGGTTCGAGTCACGGCAATGCGTGCTCTTTGTTCCTTTCATTTGCATTCTTGCAAATTAACGAGAGTGGCGTCTGAACTCATAACCAGTCTCATCGTCTGTGGAGCTTCTGATGTGTCCTGTACATGTGTTTTTGATATTGTCCTTTCATTAATTTATATCACGAGGAACAACATTGTTATTTATTATTCCTGCTTTATTCATCCTTTTGGAGCTGAAATTATAATATTTTCCACACAGTGTTAATCACACTTGCCGCCGGCCCCTGTGGCGAAGTGGTAAGCACATTGTGCTACGACGCCAGCGGTCCCGGGTTCGAATTCCGGCCTGGGCATGGATGTTTGTGAGTGTCCATTCGCCAATTTCATCACTCATTCCCATCTTCGCAATTAACCAAAAGTGGCACAAAAGCGAAGTAAAATAAAGCAAATCAAATAATAAACTTGTCCAATCTTTAAGGCGAATATCTGGTTCTGCTTCTACTGTAGATATAAAAATCTGGCAGAACATTTCCTTTCACGAGCATTCGCCTGAATCTTTGTGGCTGGCTTTTTCTGTTTAGATATTCGTAATAGTTTCGTGGGTACGTAAACCATTCAACTATTGATAATATCTACGCAACAGCAAAAGGAAGTCTCACGAAGATTTACCCGAATGATATAGAAGACATTCTAAGCAGACGTTATCTTTCAGAATTTGGAATATTATAGCAGTTTTTCGAAAGAAGAACTGATGTCGGCCAATGGTTCAACCCAGAAGCAAACTATTTCTGGCCTCCCCATTAATAAAAAAAATTGAGCACTGGCAACCCTTTTCCAAGACGAAATTGCAGACGATAGGGCGTTAGTTCTTGCCTCAAGCATACAACTGCAATCAAGCGGCACAGAGGAACGCTCTCAACATGCCTGTCCCGTTTGACTTCCGGTATCATTTCCCATAATGCATTGGTCCAGCCAAGCGGCTGCGAGCGAAACTTTCTCCCAGGTGGCGTGCTCGGAAAATAAAATACTTTCACTGAGTCTAAGGTAAAGGAGGATCATGCGATTCCGTCTGGCCTAAAAGGAACAGGGAAATAACACAAAGGTGGTTTCTTTTCTGAAATAGTGGAGAGGAAATACAAAAGGCCGTAGGTTTTAAAGTTGTGGTAAGGGAGAGCACAGGCGTAACTTGGGATCTAACTCTGGGGGCAGGGGCAGAATCAAAAAGTTTTCAAGCCCATAAAAATATCATCCAGGACTATTTTGATAAATAAATGTTACTTTGCTCCTCAGATTTATTTTACTTCGCTTTTCTACCACTTTTCGTTAAACGCGAGGATGAGTGATGAAATTGATGAATGGCCAATCACAAATAACACCAATGCTCAGGCCCGAATTTAATCCCGCGATCCCTGTAGCGCGATGTGGTAACCACTCTGCCACGGAGGTTAAAAAGAAGATGAAGAACGGTACAGAGAGAGAGAGTAAAGGAAAACTCCAGAGAGAGAAGGGAAAGGGAGAAAGAAATGAAAAAAGGAAAAGAAAGGAAGAGATGATAAAAGTAATCAAAGAGAAGGAAGAAAGAAAAAGAAGAGAAGAATCGTTTGAGAGAGACAGAGAATAAGAATAAAGGATTGAAGGAAACGGAAGATGGAAGATAGTGAAAGGAATAAACAACGAGAGAGAGAAAGAGTAAAGAAGAATAGATTCTCGAAGAACAGAATATCAAAAGAGAAGGAAAGAAATACAAATATGTCCTATAAAACTGTAAAATATGTATGTAATTATGTCATATAAATTGGAAAATATGTCATGGAAAATTACAAATATGTCAGAAAAATGCAGAAATATTCCCAGTTAAGCCAAAAATATGCACAACAGTACTCTCGAATTTCTCCCATACCCGATAGAGTAGAGTAGGGGCTGTAATGTACCGAATGTTATTTTTACTTTTGACTGATTTTTGTGAAAAGCGAAAAAGGCAAAGAAATGAGAACGAAACTTCTTTACTTCCCGTGCAACAATGAAAGAGAACATTTTTCCTCAATAATGTTTGCATGGCTATCAATTGTCGGCGGGATAAGAAAATTGGGGTATTATTGTTCTGTACTGAGAAAAGACGGCACCTTTCTTCCTCCGTAATTTCCATATCCTACCATCGACAATATGAACTATCCGTTGTGGTAAAGCTACGAAGAAAAAAATATGAAATAACCGATTATGTGCGAGAGAATTACGAAATTATACAGAAATATGTCTTATTATAACAAAATTGAAGAAATATGTTGTAAAAACGCGAAATTGGTGAAATATGTCAAAATATGCTTTGTCAAGTTTGTCTATTTCGGCTGATTTTCATCCGATATGTAAAGATCTCACCCCAATATTAGATCCGAAGCCAAATGAGAAATATGTTATAACGTAAAGTCCCGGGCCCTAAATATAACAAATCAATTAATAAGGTAGCATTCTTTTACATTCCAGGACGTCAAGTGATATTTAAGCGCCAATGTTACTTCAATGTACCGAGGTTTGAAAGAACGAATCGGTGCCCTAGACATTTCATTCGATCAATGTTTCAATATGAAGCACCTACATTCGCCTGCATCACGTGTTGCGAGTTTTTCTTCTGCTTATGATAATTGGCTCAGATGTGGAATGCGTCGAAGGGAAAGAGATTGCAACCTTGAACGGGTTGTTACGTAAAGCCGTGGAAAAACACGAGGACGGAAAGAAATCAGTAAAGAAAGAAAAAGAAAAGCTGTGAAATAACAAGCAGGTAACATGGCTCGCCCGAGAAAAAAAAAGCACAACTTAACTTCTGGTTCGTCCATGAAGGAAAGTAGTACAAGGAGTAAATCACGCGTTGCTTCAGCTACAACATGGTAGTGAACTATGGCTCATTTACATCAGCTTTCACGACAGTGGCGTGTCGTTCTCAAAAACCGTAAGCAATGCTAGTAATCACCCCGTCATTGATTAGTGCCTGCTCAGTAACATAAAAGAGCCTACGTGAAGCTCCGCGTCGCGCAGTGGTGAGCGCAGAGCGCTACGATGCCAGAGGCCCAGGGTTCGAATCCCGGTTCAGACATGGATGTTTGTGTTTGTCTGTCCCGCATGAAAAAGCCGAGAATTGATATGAGGTTTGTGTGGGGAATGGTGTCGCTTTCCATTTAGAAAAAAAAGATGGCGTAGGAGTAACGTCACCGCAATGTAATCAAGGGGTCTTGGATCGAAACTCGATGGAGGTACATAATGGTTCTGATCCCACATTAAACTGTAGGTCCAGTCCCGATTAGCCTATCTGTAGATAAAATGGACTTTAAAACCAGCATTAGAAATACAATCATATAAATCATTATCAGCATTTACCTGAAAAAGAGACAAAATGATTTTGTTTATAATACAGAGCATTCCCTGACATTCGCTACGAGACTCGGCAGCAAGCGGCCCGGCGTCAGTGCTTGACTTTTCCGGTGAACGGGATCCGCGACAGTCGCACGCTACAGTCTGTTTTTTTCGCTCTCCCTGCCTTCGCTCTCTTTCCCTTTCTGTTGACGTTGCAGACTGACGCCAGTATAATCCTCCCTCGGAAGTTGTGTTGTGTCGTGTCCATAGACAAACTACTAGGAGCCTATAACTGCAGGATGCCTTAGAAAGAGCGCTTCGCGGGCTAACAGCAGACGTCGCTCGCACACTATTGCCGATACTCTCCTGTCGTCTGCTCCTCAGTCGAACAAACAGGCCGGGATAGCAAGAGGCAGAGGTCACTCACCCTTCCAGGAGGGTGCATCGAGCTAGCTGTGGCAACCGGGCTCGCTCATTCGCGGACCAGATTGGTTCTCGCAGACATACCCCCATATTGTCTGCTGCAAGCCCGCGAAGCGATCTTTTTAAGGCCTCATGGAGTATAATAGGACGCTTTTCCACGACCTATGAGAGGCGACTATGGGTCGTTTGGTAAATTGACTTGCTACTTGGCACTGATTCCAGGTGGTAGGAATGATGGATAATTGGACCGGTACGCCGTTGCCTTGTAATCGAGGGGTTCCGGGTTCGATACTCGGCAGAGGCACATAGTGGTTGGGATCCCACTTTGAAATGATCCAGTCTCGAGTAGCCTAACTGTGCATAAAGTGTACTCAAAACACAATTCAAATTCAATACTTTGTTCGTGCTTGGGAAATGGAAACGTGATAAGGATTTGGCGGTAAGGGAACTGAACACAAAATATTTACTGTTCATAATACAATATAATGCAAATGAACAGAATGAATACGGGAATTTTATTGCGTTAATAGTTTTTGAATAATTGTACAAACATGTTTCGAATCAAACGTCCCAGTGAAAACTGGAATATTTTGTTAAGTTTGTGTACTATCCTTACCAAATTCCATCTTTCCATCCTCGTACATTTTGTACCAATTAATTGATCAGAAAGATCAGCGCCGTCTTTCGTTAGATATTTGAATATCGTACAGTGCATTGGCGTATGCAGGAGAGGCTAAAGACCCTCCAGAAATTTTGAGAAAATCAAAATTTTCAAATAAAAGCAGTAATGAACTCCGAAAGAACAATAGCAGTAGCCTATGTGCAAACTCCCCCTAACATCAACCCCCATTTTCGTCTTCAAACAAAATGATTCAAAATGGTTTTGGAAAATTTTTATTGTGTATCTCGTCACCCTACAATTCCAGTCCCCTCTGGGGGATCCTGCGTATGCTAGTGGTACAGTGGGACACACAAATATTACTGAGCGAATTGTTCATGGCCATTTTAGTTAATTTATCTCTTGCAATGTTTTATCCACACACAAACACACACCAATGCCCCCTAAATTCTAACAAGGGTCCAATTTATGGTCATTTTGGCTCTATATTTACCCACATGGAAAATTTTGGACGAGCAGATATGGCAGCTTGGAGTACGACATACCTAACGTACTCAGGTATGCATCTAATAGCAGAAACAACATGCGAATAGGTTAGGTAGATTAAGTTTTGTTTAGGTTAGGTATGTCAGGTTATGTGCTGTTATCGTCGCTCGCTGCTCGTAAATTCTTGATAAATTCTTGTTTCTCTTGCAGGAATATTGTAGAACTAGATTTTTACGTGTGTTGGTGCAACTTGTTTGATGTTTTGTTTCAATTCTTGACTCTTTCGTGTACTCGGGGGGTGGGGTATTCCACTAGGCTACTCTACTATTGGATTAAAAATTATAGATACTAGAGTTTAGACTCCAATTAAAAATTAACCAGTAGACCTAGATACAAAAGAGTTACGTCAAACATAAAAATTTAGCCTATTCAATTCTGCGTTAATCTATGCTAACTGAAATTCTGTACATCAAAAACGGTTGATGTCCTGCAAGAACTTGACTTTGTTTCTTATTAATCAGTTGGCTGCCATGAAAGACGTAGGAAACAGTTTTAGGTGTCTATTATCTTGTTATTGTTTTATCGAAGTTTAATGAATAATGTTTAATGTGATGTGTCTACTTTTTAAAGTTCCCAAGTGTTAATTACAGTGAGTGGAAGTGAAGTGCCATAATAACAAAACTGTTAATAATAATAATATCGGTCTAGGGGCACGATTTTTATAAATCCCTCTGCATTTACTTAAAAAAATAAAATGAATATGTTGATGGGCAATTTGCTTGCTAATACTTATGTAACCCACTCTACACGTAGCATGTCAGTTTTCAGCTGTAGCTTTTTGCATGTGGTGTTAATGAAAATGCTAATTGAAACGATAGTAAAGATCTGTAGAATTAGAAAGCCGAGTCTATACAAGCGTTATTGTTTCCCCGCCGGCTGAAAGAAGTAGGCCTGATTGTTGTGCAAACAATGGCTTGATGGCTGCTTCAACATCCTTTCCAAATAGTTCTTGACACGTGAAAGCTCTCTCTCGCTGGCCCCCTTGCACCTCCATAGGCTTTCTTCGTTCTATCTTTTTCTAGACTCTATTGACGTCCATTTTCACTTTCACCGTTCTTGAAATCCGAGCCGATTTCACAGAATTCATGTACGAAAGTGAAAGGAAATTATTGGACTGGAATATTTTTTTCCCAGTTTATGATCATCATGGTTCTTTCGGAACTTTGAAAATAATAACGGATGCTGTGACTTCTCTTAATTGTCTCTGTCAGGATGAGAAATCATTGAAGATTGATATACACACACATACGAGTTTTAAGTCCATGCTATGCACATATAGGTTAATCGGGACTGGACTCACAGTTTAAAGTGGGATTCGGTTGGTTGGTTGGTTTGCTTAATTTCACTTCGCTTTTTGTGCCACTTTGCGAAGATGGGGATGAGTGATGACATGATGAATGGACACTCACACACATCCATGCCCAGGCCGTGATTCGAACACGGGACCCCTGGCGTCGTAGCGCGATGTGCTAACCACTTCGCCACGGGATCCGACTAAAGTGGGATCCGAATCACTGTTTGCCTCTATCGGGTATCGAACACAGGACCCATACAAGGCGATGGCGTTTTCACTACGCCATCTGGGAGGCCATATATGTATTAATGACATACTTGTTACTGTTATTTGTTTTCGTTACTTCCCCAGGCAAAATAGTTAGCATTACACTTTAAAAAAACTAACAATGCGGTTCAATCGAATTAAAATACATAGAATAACTACCATATTATTTACCATGGATATTAGGGGAAAACTCAGTTCTTTTATCTCAATGATACCCAGACGTTCAGTTTACAAATATATAAAAATACTATTTATTTCGTTGCTTAAATATGTACAAAGAATTACACATGAAATAACCACCACATAAGAAATGACATGATATTCTTTAATTGAAATACTGTAATATATATATATATATATATATATATATATATATATATATATATATATATAAGAGAGGTTCGTACGCTGACCTAGACCAGCAGTACTAGTTCAAAAATGTAACTAGCTTGTCACTAGCATACATGACATGTTTCTCTAATTCCCTATCTTTCTTGTTTATAATGAAAATTACCTCGCAAAGATAGATTAAATTTGATTGAAATTACAACAACTAATTCTTGAAATTATTTAAAAACTGTGGTGATTTTATTTCCACCCTGTCACAGTCCCTTTAATCCCAGATTAAATAAAAACCGGACACGTTGACTGACAGTGCTGAATCTACAAGTTTAAACTAATATTTCCCCGCAACAAAGCACTAGGCTTGTCACCAACGGATAGACATATTCTTGTAATTAAACGCGTCCCTTAATTCCATCGGATACGACGTTTCTCTAAGAATAATACAAATGTCCACCGAAAACTAAGCGTTGGCTTGGTCACCAAATGAATCAAGAAAAATGCGTTTACTTGTCTAGGTATTTCGATGAAAGCAAATGGTTGATCCATGACCGCTACCCATTTGACTAGCCCAGTCACTCTACCGGCACCGAAAGAACCTTCCAAAGTCTCCCCCTCTTGCCCAAGAAACTCATAAGTAGGGAACGGAACTTTATGTGCTAAAAAACTCAAGAAATATTTTTTTTTATGTGTCATAAATGTTGAAAATATGTGATAAAAACAGGAAAATATGTGACAAAAATAAACACCATTTGGTAACAAAAACAAAATATTACATGCATTTTTAACACCTGAAATCAGTTTCTAGATGCTTACCTTTTAGTGAGCTATTATTTTAGAAAAGTTGCAGTGGATCACCATAGTTTTGTTTTTTTCCAAATTCTCCATTGTAAATCTGTGACGATTATATCTAAAAAGCATCTTAAATTGTGAGAAAGATCGCTCCACGTCACGAGAAACAATTCTTGCATATTTGAAGCACGAAATGCCACTAACGCTGAAGTTTTCCAAAGTTTCCTCTACTTCACCTTCCAAAACACGTGCAATTTGGTACAAAGTTTGAAAACCTTGGTTTTTCCCAAAAAATTTCTGTACATTTAGACATTAGCACTTGTGCGTTAGATCCAGTGGGGGTAATGTTTTCCCCCAATAGGATCGTAGGCGAGGCGCCAGAAAGCTGCCAGCGAGCTTGTTCAAAGACAAAACAAACCTAACACTCTCGATACGAAAGAGGTGCGGGGAATAAACGTTTTTCCTTCCAGGATTTCGAGGTAGTTGAAGTCAATGAGCGATTTTATGTATTTAAAATGAAAATTCGCAAAATATGTATTTACATACGGAAAACTGGAAAATGTGTTTTCATGTAAAATAAAATTTGGTGTGTTGACATTAAGGCTATGATCAGAATTTTGGCAAAAACTAGGGTCTCTATCTTATCGCAGAAAAAAAACACATTTATTTACCTAAAGTTCTGTTCCCTACTCATAAGAATGCCAACCCCGCTATCCAGTCGGGTCCCCTTATATAGGCGATTCAAAAACAGACCAATAAACTGGAATTTTCCACCCTCACAGGCTTGAAGGTACAAGTATTTGAAACTAACCGCCTTCTGCAAGCTGACTTTCACACTCACGTAGGCCATCCCTACAGCAAGTTACATTGGAAACTGCATAAAAAAGAAGTATAGCTGTCACTAAAAAAAATAACATTGAACATACATAAAAACAAATAAAAAAAGGAGCTTGTAGTGATTCTATCATTACAGTGTGTGTGTGTGTACGCGCACGTGTGCGCACATACATCATATCGACTGATGCACCAGAATGCATCAATTGGTGCACTAAAGTGTGTTATATGGCTTCTTCAAAGAATCAGATTCACAGTTGATGCATTTGGGTGCATTTTTGTATGTCGTGAAAGAAACACCAAAGTGCATCGTTTGATTCAAGTGAGGATTCCTTTCAATCGAGATTCACTTCAATGCATCAGTTGATGCGTTTTAATGCACCAGAATCATGGCCGTATTTAGAGGGGGGTTTCTAGGGTTCAAACCCCCCCCCCCCCGAAACTTCTGACATGTTGGATTAATGGATGTTCATAAACCAAAACCTGTAACAAATTTTCAATTTTTTTTCGAAGCATCACAAAAATACAAGGAGACAACGTTGAAACGATCGATCTAGAATTTTCATACATTTGGAATTCTGAAAGTTGGGTGAAACAGGATTTATTCTAGGAATCGCATCCCACCGGCGACCCCTCTGCTGTCATATATCCAGTGTTGTTCCTGCATCACAAGGAATATAGACTGAAGATTCCCTTATGATTGTCCCAAAATTCTCTTTCCAGCTTTTAAATTCCCCGTCCGATAAAGTCGAAAATAAATCCCCCTTGATAGGAGTTCAAACCTAGTACCTCCAGATTCATAGCGCATTACGTTCGCTATTGAGGTTACAATCCATGCACCAGGCTAAGCTTTTAAAGAGAATAACTGGTTCCACACTTTTCAAAATTCCAAAAATTTAATTTTAAAGTCAAACAACAAAAACTTTATGACTAAAGTTTCCATCTAACTTTTAAAGTTTTTTCTTGAAGGTATCTAAAGTTTAATGACGAAGTAAAATAATTGTGCACTTCAGTACACACTGTATGAAACGTAAAAAAACAAAAAGAAACTTATGCTGGATATTCACTCATCTGCTGGACTGAGTAAGCCCCTCAATGATATAACAATAATATAATAATAATAATAATTAGTATTATTATTATGGAATAAAATTGTTTTATTATTATGAAATTTTAATTATTATTGTACAATTATTATTATTATTTCTATTATTCAAATTTCTGGCGACGCCCTGGGAACAATTATGAATGAACCCCCCCCCCCCCGAAAAATTTTCCTGCCTACGGCCATGACCAGAATGCATCTTTTTTGATGATGCAGGAAGGTGCATCAGGGAACATCAACTGATGCATTGAAGTGCATCTCGACTGAAATAAATCCTCACTTGAATCAAATGATGCACTTTGGTGTTTCTTTCACGACATACAAGAATGCACCCAAATGCATCAAATGTGAATCTGATTCTTTGAAGAAGCCATAAAACACACTTTAGTGCATCAATCGATGCATTCTGGTGCATCAATCGATATGATGCATTTAGTTTTCTGTGTGTAGGTGCACTTAAGTAGGGTTTCTAAAGGCTGATTCAGACCCTATAAACTCTTCCATCCCTCTCGATGCGTCCATGACCTTTCAAAATCTACAATGAACAATATAAAATTATATGTAGCTCTATTTGTCGAACTAAAGGAACACAGAACACATAAGCACTTGACAGTGTGTTTTCACGACCTTCTTTCTTGAATTCGTCACAAGCTTCCATGCTGGACTCTTTGTACTTGAAACGTGTGCTGCTGGATTGAGAACGCCACTCACACTCATTCGTCGAAATTCGGTACAAGGACCTCCCTTCTCTCTCTCTCGCCCAGTGGGGATAATAAAGCGGTAATGTTGAATAGGTTTTGCACGAACAAAGAATGTACTTGTCATCTCACCGGGATGTGTGTTACCTTTCTTCCTCTTCATTCAACTGCATTTAGCCAGAGCAATAAACTCCGTGACAGCACCAGAGAAATATGAGTTTGGAGGCAGAAGGAGGTGGGAGATATTTTATGGGGGCAGTCGTATGCACCACAAATTACCGTGCAACAAATGCATATTTGCGCTTAAAGCACTGTGCGAATTAAGATTTTTGCTTTGGGGAAGAGGAGGGCAATCAGTGGCGTGTTTGTGATTTCATTTCGCGAGGTAGATTTTTTTGGGTATGCAATTTTGTATATGCTAGCAGTTAGTAACCTAAATTATTGCCTTGAGATTCAAGGCAAGGGCATATTTAGGAGAAGGCGCCTAGGGGGTCCGGGCCCCCCAAAAGACTTACTAATTACAAAAATTAAATGATGAAAACGATGTTTAATAAAATTACTAAAATTAAATAATGAAAATAATGTTTAATAAAATTACTAAAATTAAATAATGAAAATAATGTTTAATAAAATTACTAAAATTAAATAATGTTTAATAAAATTACTAAAATTAAATAATGTTTAATAAAATTACTAAAATTAAATAATGTTTAATAAAATTACTAAAATTAAATAATGAAAATAATGTTTAATAAAATTAATAAAATTAAATAATGAAAATAATGTTTAATAAAATTACTAAAATTAAATAATGAAAATAATGTTTAATAAAATTACTAAAATTAAATAATGAAAATAATGTTTCATAAAATTACTACAATTAAATGATGAAAATAATGTTTCATAAAATTACTAAAATTAAATAATGAAAATAATGTTTAATAAAATAACTAAAATTAAATAATGAAAATAATGTTTAATAAAATAACTAAAATTAAATAATGAAAATATGCTTGTTCTTTAATCCAGGGTTATTTATTTGTGTCAAACTTATTGGAAGCAAGGATTATAATCATACTAGTACCTTTAATGACAGTGGCAAAGTAGATTTATGCAAGATTTATTACTACTTTCAATGTAACATTCATAAATTATCACCAGGAACTTTACTTTTCGTCAACTGTATCTAACATACTTTATTTATATTTAATAAATATTCAATTCTTTATCTATTTGACATTAATTCCCTTGCCAGGGGAGTTGTTTTTTTTACAAATTTTACCGACCTTAACTACACGTAAGCTATATAATGAATACGTACTGTTATATGACTATCCTTATACCGTATTTTCACCTATTTATGAAAGAAAAATATAATATTAATTAATTTGAATATTTTGATTAATAATATTCTAATTAATTTAATATAATTGTTTTTGTTTAAACATTATTATTTTGATACACTTGGTTCGGACCCCCCCTCCCCTTCGAAACATATTTCTAGATATGTGCCTGATTTTTCAAAGTACCTTAAAAAATGTATTCTAACCTAGGCCAGATAACATTTAAACGCAATTTAGAAACGCTTATAAGTAACATTATAAGAAAACCCAAACTTATACACAAAAAGCTATAGAACTAATAGCACCGAAAACTTAACCAAATTTCTATTGCCAAGTTCAAACTTAATGTCCAACAAGTTTCTTGTGAACACTTTTAGCGATAAGCGACACGTGACACTTGGATTTAGTAGAAAGGAACGTAGGCTCTGCAGCCTGTCATGCCGCTGCCGTGTGAAACTTTGGTGTTGATTGGCTCGGAAGTCATCTTTAACTCGGCTTCGAATTGGACACAGCCGTCTCACACATGACCACTTGCTGCAATGGTTTGACCCTCCAATGCGTCGTGTCTGTAATGTCGTTTCAAGTGTTCGGCATATTCTTATTGAATGTGTCGATCTTACCTTTCCCAGGCAGACTTATCTTACCAGCAGTTTAGGAAAGTGGGGGAATTGCGACCACCTAAGGGAGATTTTAAAAATCTCAAAAACTGTACGCAGTGAAACGAAAAGAAAATGTGGGCCTGAAAAAGCAATTTTTGTAGTACATCTCTGCGTATCACTTTGCTCCCTGTCGTTAATAGTTATATCTGTAAACGTCAAAAAGTAACAATGTGCGTGTGAGCGCAATTGCCCTATTGGTAGGGTAATGGCACTCAGTAATCATCGTCAGTAAATCAATACCATTTTTGTACTATACAGAAACTATATCTTCAAGTAGTTACATTTATTAATATGCAGTTACAAATTAAATTGAGCACAACTTTGCACAAAAATGCACACATGGGACGCTTATTATGAGAAACGTCTTTGCACCCTTCATGTTCCCATCACAAACAGCGTGAGCGTCATTACCCGATAGGCGCCATATTATGTTTTTTTGTTTCTCGTCTCATGAAGAACCTCAAATGTTTACTTTATAATAATTAAGAAATAAACAGGAGATACTATTATTATATCTGTAAAATTTTCAAGACTCTAGCTTAAACGTTCCGTCTACTTACCTTGCACTTTTTTCCTTCCCAATTTTATAAGAAAATATGACGAATTCGTTTTTCGCACCCTGCTTCTTAAAAGTCAACTCCACATGTGCCGCCTTTTGTTTGGTGCCTCGTAGTACTGGGTTCTAGATGTTAGCACGGGTTACTCTTCAATAACACCCTCCGTAACGACTACAGAGGGGTGAGCGCCATTGCCCGCTGAGCGCCATTCCCTCGCCTTCCCCTAACATCCCTGTTGGGATTACACAACAGTGTTTTAAGAAACTTTTTTTTTAACTTTTTGAGAGGAGTTGGTGTCTTCCACTGTCTGTGAGAAAGTTTTCAGTGTATATTTACCTTTTTTAATGGGTTGTATTTGTCCTTTACAACCTTGTACAGCTGGCAGCCGACGAGAAGAGCGCTGGCAGAAGAGGTGTGACGTAGTACTGCCAGGCGACTCCACTCTTTCGCGTGGGGGAGGTGCTCTTCCGCCAGAACTCTTCTCGTCAGCTTGACAATGACCCGCCAAGAAGAAAACAAGACTTCCTTCTCCCCGACCACCCCCAACCACCCCTAAATTCAGCAAATGAACCTGAATCTCCCTTCCCTACTGTGCCCCGTCTCCCTTCATTCAGCGATCTTCTCGTCGGCTGCCGACTGTACTTTTACACCCCTTTTTTTACATCCATTTTCCCATATACACTGAAGGGTGTAAAATGGTCATACGTTCTGTCGCACCCAAAAATTTCACTCAATCAACCAAGCTACATGAGAAAACTGACACGGAGAATTCACATCGAAGCCGACAAGCGACACGAGCCCATCGAGTTTAAACAAGAGCATTCACGGCGCACGAGCAAACAACAGACCGGGGCGACACGATGCACGGTACTGAGAAAATGTCCCAATCCGAGCGACACGTGCAGCTTGTCGTGTCAAGTTTGAAAGCTTGAAGCGACACGCGTCATTTGTCGCGTGTCGCTTCGGTCTGAAATCTATCCTAGGCTGCTCTACAGTAGACTCGTTCGAGTTTCCCACCCTCGAGTGTATACATTGACATTTTATTTTAATCGTAGATCATGTAAAATATCCGCCTAGGTAGTTTCAGCCCACAATCATCTATTTCATTTTCATATATCACTGTATTGGTAAGATAGACTAAACTACATCTTAACATGGAGATGATGACTATGTTCCCTTAGTTTCAATTTCACTGCATCTTTCACTCCACGAATCCTATTTGTGGACCCACTGCCACAGACAAATGACTATTATACAAATGGGCTTCGAGTATATACCGCTCGTTTCGTCTGTTCAAGCTTTATTCGCTCGAGCGGAGAAGCTCTCAATTCTGTAAGCTATCTGGCGTCGTCCCCAATATGCAAACATTTATTTCGTGCCACATAATGTCTGAAGGAACTACCGCACTTGTATTTCTTCAAATAGTCCATAACAGTCATCACAATCATTACCAAGAGACAACAGTTTCATTGAAATCTTGCAAATATTTTAAAAAGGGTTTCTTTACTAATTGTTCTCAGACCAGACACATTAAACATAAAGCCAAATGCTTCGATGTATTGGGTGAACACTTCAAACCTGGCTTCTAAATCCGATTTGATGTTATTTATAGTAAAATTAAAACATTTTATTTTAAATCCGTCTTCAGCATATATTAATCTCATCAGCACTTTCCTAGCGAAACAGTTTTTTGCCCCCTGCGAACATTTGAATAACAATTGAATGTCCTATGAAGTATTCATTCAAATTTTAACGTTTAACTAGAATTTAAAGCCGGATGAAGAAAGAATGTTGTAGTTTTATTACTCACAAAAATTAGCCTTTTTTTCTATTATTATCACTTCTATTTATTGAACTTTTTGTACAGGATCCTCCGTTCAGCCTTAGGCGCCTTGACGGCGGCACGCTTAACGGCCGCCCGGACGCCAACTCCCGTCAAATCGCGTGCGATATCTCCGCTATGAAAACAGCTAGCTTCGAAATGACTTCAAGTTCTCAGAATTATAGTTACAATTACATTTAAAGTAAGCACGTTAATTGTCATGGGGGATGTTGGAAATGTCCTCGTGCATCCTCTCGTTTTTGACACGGTTTTAGGAAATTTGTGGGCTGTTCCCGGAGATTTGTTTTATATTTTATGCAATAATAGGCTAACGATTAACGTGCTCATTTCGAATGTAATTGTAACTATAATTCTGAGAACTTGAAATCACTTCGAAAATAGCGGCTTTCATAGCGAAATATCGCACGCGATTTGACGGGAGTTGGCGTCCGGGCGGCCGTTAAGCGTGCCGCCGTCAAGGCGCCTAAGGCTGAACGGAGGACCTATAAGTCCCATGTGATGCGGTGATGCCCCAGGCGGTCGTCCACTCCTTGCACCTCTGTCTCTAGCTAAGTCAGTCTACGGATGGACACTATCGGAAATTTGATATCGCGATATATCGTCAAGAAAATATCGCCACAGACGGTACGATACGATATTTTTTTCCGTATCGTGATATCGGCGATATATCGTCTCCACGATATATATCGCCAAATATCGTGACGATATATCGCCGACCGTAGTGGTAGCGTCATCGCCTTGTAATCAAGGGGTCCTAAGTTCGAAACCCTGTGGAGGCACATAGTGGTTCGGATCCCACTTTAAACTGTAGGTCCAGTCCCGATTAACCTTATTCTGCATAAAGTGAATTTAAAACACCAAATAAATAAATCAATCGATATATCGCCGACACGCCGTGACGATATATCGTGTAGTTTATATCCTGTGGACTGGACCATATATATTTTTTTTCAATATCGCGATATGTCGTGTGGATGATGTATTGCCCAACACTAGTCAGTACAACCCTGTTCAGGGTCAGTGACATACCTTTAAACGCTGACTGTGCATGAACGAAAATTGAGCCCAAAGGGACAAAAGCGAGCGGCGAAGAAGAAAGAGAAGATGGTGCGAGGGAGAGGTGTGAATAGGGCAGAGAGGAGGGGGAGAAAGCAAGACAAATGACTGGCAAACCAGGGTCCTTGACCTTCCCACTAGAAAGCCCTCTATCTAGGCAACGCGTAGCATGTCCCATTTTGGTCCGAGCGATAGGTCCTCTCCGGAGACAGGCAGCGTCGGGAGAATCTCGTCAATTTTTCTTTTCTTCTTTTTTAACAAGTGGGCGGAAAGTGTTACGCGGTTTCCCTCCCCAACGTATCGAAATCAGTGTTGCTAACTGTGCTAACATGTTACTTTGTGAGTTTTTTTTAAACTTCCAGACAAATTTCCACAAGTTTAAATGTTTGGAAGAAATAATCTATTATTGTAATGAGAGACATATAGTTTGTTTAAGTACACTTTATGCTCAGATAGGTAAATCGGGATTAAGCATACAGGTGCTTCCAACGTGGATCTGAACTTGGTACTCATTGACAGTGGCGCACCTGAAGGGGTCTCGCATTCCATGGGACTAAGAATAAAAAATGCAATAATAGAAATCAGAAAAAAAATGAAAAAGGATAATTTTTTTGGACAAAAAAATCAATCAAACCCCTAACGGACCCGGAAAATGTAAAAAAATATTGTCGTATTTCTCATCTGAAACATTTACGCCAAAATTCAGTTAACTTGCTTGGACACTTTACCAATTTATTTTTTTATTCAATAAAAAACACTTTGTCTTGTCTTTTCTTCTTTCTCTGCACTCCCGATTTTAATATGTTAACAGCAAAGCACCTCCAACTGCCACGAAGCAAGTGTGAGGCGTTTAAATACTTGCGTAGTTTTCAACTCGATGAGAGCATGAATAATATTAACAGTTTTTTTTTCCTTACTTCATGCAGCTTTAGATTTCAGCTCCCAAAAAACAAAGACATTTTTAGGGTGAATAAAATTATTAAATATCATTTTCGTCAGTAATTTATTTCAATATAATAATTCGCTGGCTTATCTCTGAAGATTTTGTTCGATTCACATTGAGATTTCAAATTTAAAGAACGGATGAGGGAGCCTTTCATTATCATCTCGCCCAGAGCCTCGCGATATGTTGCTACGCCACTGCTCATTGATTACAATGCGACAGCTGGGAGGCTCGTGTCCCTATCTATGTTGTTGATTTCTACTTTTCTGGATTAATCCCGACGATTCAAATTCAAATTATATTTTTCTTTATTAAAGGGCGAGGTTCAGCCTGTAGCTGTTGAATGGAAGACTGAACAATAGATGATGGAAGAAACACACCAGTGGCGTGCCCAAGGGGGTTGGGAGTTGGTGGGAGTTATAACCCCCCTCCCCCTTTGGCCCAGTATTCCTAGACAAAATAACATCAAATGCAGGAAAAGATGGCAAAATGTGGGCTGACTACTAAAAAATGTATACTTAACATTTTTTTTCCCAAAAGTCCTGGACACGCCACTGAAACACACATAAATGTCTTACTCGAGTTTCGAACGTACAGTTATGCTAACCCGAAAACCCTTGATTACAAGACGAGAGAGAGCCTTAACCTCTAAGCACATCATGAAAATTCGTTTTTGAAGACAGAAAATCTAAAGTTATCATCAGCGCATTGCACAGTATGTAGAATGACAAGAACGCACCAAGTAATTTATTTGAAATGTTCCAGTTAAATGTACGCGTATGCAAATGTAATGTATGTACTACGTGTGCAGTATGGGAAGGCACGTTGAGGGTTTGGTTGTTGTTGAGTTTGTTTCTGCGTTCTGTTTATGCACAGAAAAACTAATCGGGACTAGACCAACAGTTTAAAGTAGAACCCGAACCACATTGTGCCTCCACAATCGAACTCAGGGCTCCTTGATCACAAGGCGACGACGTTATCATTACGCCATCGGGGATGTATTGTGGGTTTGGAGGTACGGCTCTACACCTTCTCGATCTTGACTATAACAAAGATGTGAAAAGCACCTTAATCCCCCGGGTGGCATAGGAAACGAGAGGTTGGTTCATACCCTGAGAGACATATCGACAACGAGAATCGATCCTGGTTATCCCACGTAGCAGTCAGATGCCGTACCCTCCTATATTGAAGGAAACGTACTTAGAAAACAATAAAATACCAAAATTTGAAATATATCTAGGCTACTCTAAAAAATATGTAACTCAGTTGACACCAAAAGCATTGGCATTAGGGCATTCCTTTTGGTGTTAATGCCCCCCCCCCCCCCCGACGACGCAGTGGTAGCGTCACGTCCCGGGCGATACCCGGTGGAGGCACATAGTGGTAAGGATCCCACTTTAAACTGTAGGCCCAGTCCTGATTAGTCTCACTGTGCATAAAGTGGACTTAAAACACCAAATCAATCAATCTTTTGGTGTTAATGCGGAATTGACATTGCTTAGCACCATTTTCTGTCAAATCACACACCACGTATGGAGTCGTTTAACACTCGATTAGGTGTTGTGTTACACCAATTAGGGTGTTTCACCATTTTTGGTGGCAAGTCAGTTGCTTATTTTTTTTAGAGTGTATCTGGCCGAATGGATAACGTTTAGCATGATTAAAGATGACTTAATTTCCCTACTTTATTTATTTATATATATATATATATATATATATATATATATATATATATATATTTTAAACGTAACTTTACAACTTTTGCAACCTAATCGTGATGATGAAAATAGGATTATGGAAGAACAGAAATCAATGCACTAGGAGGCCTAGGTTCGAATCCTGGCTAAGGCATAGATCACATCAGTTCATAGTTCATTGTCACCATCACGAATCTGAAAATAGATTGGAACACTGCCGTATATCAGATTCTACCTCAGCCGACCTCCATGGCAGAGTGGTTAACACAGCGAGCTACGACGGCATCATCAATTTCGTCATATCATCACTCATCCTCATCGCGGCGACTAGCCAAAAGTGGCAGAAAAGCGATAAATAAATCAATCAGTCACTCCCTATTTACAGTCTGGAGAAAAAACATTGACCATAACTATGCGTGTTTCTTAATGTGAACCTATTTACAGGTGAGGGAATATTTTTTTCTCCAGAGCAATTGCAGTATGTATTTAAAAAAATTACTTAATCTAGAGATTTGTTTAATCATAGGTTGGAAACACTGCTTCAAAGCACCTTCGAGAGACGGTGATTGTTTCCTATATAAAAAATTGCACATGCGTTCCACATGCTTACCTCCACACAATGTAGCCCTTCTTTGAACCTTGTGGTTTGAGTTACCACATGACGTGGCTGTTTAGAATTGAAGACTTCATTTGCAGATGCTAATTCACGATAAATGGCGCAGCTTATACACATAAAACGTTATCACCCTTTGTGAACTTCAGCAGCTGCAGAAGAGACGACTTTACTTTTAGATAAAAAAAATGTAAATTTTCACTTCTTGAAGAAAATTGAATGACTTAATTTGCTAGAGCGTTCAACTTTGTTCATTATATATTGTCCACTGTCATCCATTCTCATATATACTCTGTCCCGGTGATCTCTGGAGGAAGCGGACGAAAAGAAGTCTGCAGTAGTGAAGCGAGATGGCTCCACCAATGAACACATGAGAGGGAATAGGATTACGTGGAGGGGTGAAGCGACTGCAGTTACTATCCTTTACAGCAACCTGTACTGCTTCGCTCTGCACACTTGATTTCCCTCCTTCTCTGCCGTTATGTGCGGCCTTGCTCCAGAGATAACCAAGACAGAGTTTAGTACTATCCTGGCATGTTCTTTCAGTCAAAGGAACATGATTATTTAACTAAAACACAATAAAAATGATCACATGAATAATCGTAGCATTCACGTGGTTCGTTCGTCAAATAAAAATCAAAGTCAAGTTTTCACTAAGAGAAAGGAGTATATTTTACTTCTTAGCAAAATAAATACTTATATGCATAAAATCCATTTCACTCAAAGAAATAACAGCTTCTTACAATTCAACTTGACCACTCTTTAAACTCAAAGTTCGAGTTAAAAGTCAAGACAAAACACAATCGTAATTCCCTTACAAGATATATATATATATATATATATATATATATATATATACAGGTCAGTCACTATCCTGACATTATCAGTGATGGCTTTAAATATCACATATCACAAAATGAGTAACAGAGATTAAGATTAATAACAATAAACATTTGTACAACGAGATAGGTAATTATACCAATAAATATTAGTGCAATGGGAAAGGACGTGTCAATCCTAATACGGATAGCCATAATTAATGGCAATTTTAAGGTGGTGGAACGAGATGCGACCAGAAGAAAGAAATTCCTATGGTAAGAAAGTTTAGCACAAAATAAATAAATGCAACGCAGCCTAGTGCGAAATAAATGATTGTGATTGGTTTATTTTACTTCGCTTTTCTGTCACTCTTAGTTAATCGCGAACATTCGATATGAAATTTATGAACACTCGCAAAGAACACACATACTCAGGCCGGGATTCGAACCCGGGACTACTAACGTCGTGACCTTCTGTGCTAACCACTCCGCCTCGGCTGAAACAAATGATTGTGAAGAGGTTTAGCGCAAATGAAATGACTGCACTGTCATGTTGCACAGAGTTAATAGATGCTAGAGTTTTCAACTACGGACCCATCCTTCTAATTCAGCAGATAATGGTTAGTAGTTTTTTCAAAAATATTGAAAACTATATCACACTGTCTGTCATTCAACTTGCATATTATACTGCAAATTTTTTAACAATGTTGAAAAAGTAATTTTTACGATTTGATTTTTTTGATTTGATTTGATTTTTGATTTGATTTAGTTTATTTCACTTCGCGTTTTGTGCCTCTTGGCTAATTTGCGAAGATGGGGATGAGTGATGAAATGATGAAATTGATGAATGGACATTCACAAACAACCAAGCCCGACCGGGATTCGAACCCGGGACCCTTGGGCTAACCACTCGGCCACAGGGTCGGGCCAGTAATTTTTACGAATTTGAAAAATATATAATTGTCCATTTGAAGTAACCTGGAAGAAATTGCCACTTTATTCAACGAACTTAAATAACATCCAAAACGGCAAAGTAAATTATCTCTTTAAGATTTGCCTAATATACTAGATATTCAAAATATGCCACGAAAGAAATAACTGCGAATTGGGCCAAGTGCGAAGAAAATCACTGACAAGGTAGTTGTGTGCGAAAGAAATGGCTGTGAAGCAGGTTTAGTGTAAAATAAATTACTGAGGAGCGAATTTCGAGCTAAAGAAATGACCGAGAAGCAAGTTGTGCGGAAAAGAAATGACTGAGAAACTAATTTAGTCAAAAGAAATGGCTGTGAAGCAGGTCGAGATCAAAAGAAATGACTGAGAAGATAATTTAGTGAGAAAGGAATGACTTAGATGCGAATTTACTGCGAGAGAAATTACTGTGAAGCAGGTTGAACGAAAAAGAAATGACTGAGATGTGAATTCAGTGAGAAAGAGATGGCTGTGGAATAGTTTGAGAGTAAAAGTAACGACTTAGAAGCAAATTTCGTGCTAAAGAAATGACCGTGAAGCAAGTTGAGTCGAAAAAAAATTCCCGAGAAGCAAGTTGAGTGGAAAATAAATGACTTGAGAAGCAAGTTGATCGGAGAAGAAATGACTGAGTAGCAAGTTGAGTGGGAAAGAAATGACTGAGAAGCAAGTTGAGTGGAAAAGAAATGACTCTGAAGCAGATTGAGTTCAAAGGACATGACTGAGAAGCGAATTGAGTGATAAAGAAATGTCTGAGAAGCAAGTTGAGGGGAAAAGAAATGTCTGAGAAGCAAGTTGAGGGGAAAAGAAATGTCTGAGAAGCAAGTTGAGTGGAAAAGAAATGACTGAGAAGCAATTTCAGCGGAAAAGAAATGACTGAGAAGCTAGTTGAGCAGAAAAGAAATGACTGAGAAAAATACGTTTAGCGGAAAAGAAATGACTGAGAAGCAAGTTGAGTGGAAAAGAAATGACTGAGAAGCAAGTTGAGCAGAAAAGAAATTACTGTGAAGAAAGTTGAGCAAAAAGGAAATGTCTGAGAAGCAAGTTGAGTGGAAAAGAAATGACTGTGAAGCAAATTGAGTTCAAAGGACATGACTGAGAAGCGAATTGAGTGCTAAAGAAATGTCTGAGAAGCAAGTTGAGCGGAAAAGAAATGTCTGAGAAGCAAGTTGAGTGGAAAAGAAATGACTGAGAAGCAATTTTAGCGGAGAAGAAATGACTGAGAAGCTAGTTGAGCAGAAAAGAAATGACTGAGAAAAATAAGTTGAGCGGAAAAGAAATGACTGAGAAGCAAGTTTATCGGAGAAGAAATGACTGAGTAGCAAGTTGAGTGGGAAAGAAATGACTGAGAAGCAAGTTGAGGGGAAAAGAAATGTCTGAGAAGCAAGTTGAGGGGAAAAGAAATGTCTGAGAAGCAAGTTGAGGGGAAAAGAAATGTCTGAGAAGCAAGTTGAGTGGAAAAGAAATGACTGAGAAGCAATTTCAGCGGAAAAGAAATGACTGAGAATCTAGTTGAGCAGAAAAGAAATGACTGAGAAAAATACGTTTAGCGGAAAAGAAATGACTGAGAAGCAAGTTGAGTGGAAAAGAAATGACTGAGAAGCAAGTTGAGCAGAAAAGAAATTACTGCGAAGAAAGTTGAGCAAAAATGAAATGTCTGAGAAGCAAGTTGAGTGGAAAAGAAATGACTGTGAAGCAAATTGAGTTCAAACGACATGACTGAGAAGCGAATTGAGTGCTAAAGAAATGTCTGAGAAGCAAGTTGAGCGGAAAAGAAATGTCTGAGAAGCAAGTTGAGTGGAAAAGAAATGACTGAGAAGCAATTTCAGCGGAGAAGAAATGACTGAGAAGCTAGTTGAGCAGAAAAGAAATGACTGAGAAAAATAAGTTGAGCGGAAAAGAAATGACTGAGAAGCAAGTTTATCGGAGAAGAAATGACTGAGTAGCAAGTTGAGTGGAAAAGAAATGACTGAGAAGCAATTTCAGCGGAAAAGAAATGACTGTGAAGCAGATTGAGTTCAAAGGACATGACTGAGAAGCGAATTGAGTGCTAAAGAAATGTCTGAGAAGCAAGTTGAGCGGAAAAGAAATGTCTGAGAAGCAAGTTGAGTGGAAAAGAAATGACAGAGAAGCAATTTCAGTGGAAAAGAAATGACTGAAGCAGATTGAGTTCAAAGGACATGACTGAGAAGCGAATTGAGTGCTAAAGAAATGTCTGAGAAGCAAGTTGAGTGGAAAAGAAATGACTGAGGAAAATAAGTTGAGCTGAAAAGAAATGACTGAGAAGCAAGTTGAGCGGAAAAGAAATGTCTGAGAAGCAAGTTGAGTGGAAAAGAAATGACTGAGAAGCAAGTTTATCGGAGAAGAAATGACTGAGTAGCAAGTTGAGTGGGAAAGAAATGACTGAGAAGCAAGTTGAGGGGAAAAGAAATGTCTGAGAAGCAAGTTGAGGGGGAAAGAAATGTCTGAGAAGCAAGTTGAGGGGAAAAGAAATGTCTGAGAAGCAAGTTGAGTGGAAAAGAAATGACTGAGAAGCAATTTCAGCCGAAAAGAAATGACTGAGAATCTAGTTGAGCAGAAAAGAAATGACTGAGAAAAATACGTTTAGCGGAAAAGAAATGACTGAGAAGCAAGTTGAGTGGAAAAGAAATGACTGAGAAGCAAGTTGAGCAGAAAAGAAATTACTGTGAAGAAAGTTGAGCAAAAAGGAAATGTCTGAGAAGCAAGTTGAGTGGAAAAGAAATGACTGTGAAGCAAATTGAGTTCAAAGGACATGACTGAGAAGCGAATTGAGTGCTAAAGAAATGTCTGAGAAGCAAGTTGAGCGGAAAAGAAATGTCTGAGAAGCAAGTTGAGTGGAAAAGAAATGACTGAGAAGCAATTTCAGCGGAGAAGAAATGACTGAGAAGCAAGTTGAGTGGAAAAGAAATGACTGACGAAAATAAGTTGAGCTGAAAAGAAATGACTGAGAAGCAAGTTGAGCGGAAAAGAAATGTCTGAGAAGCAAGTTGAGTGGAAAAGAAATGACTGAGAAGCAATATCAGCGGAAAAGAAATGACTGTGAAGCAGATTGAGTTCAAAGAACATGACTGAGAAGCGAATTGAGTGCTAAAGAAATGTCTGAGAAGCACGTTGAGCGGAAAAGAAATCTCTGAGAAGCAAGTTGAGTGGAAAAGAAATGACTGAGAAGCAATTTAAGCGGAAAAGAAATGACTGAGAAGCTAGTTGAGCAGAAAAGAAATGACTGAGAAGCAAGTTGAGCAGAAAAGAAATTAATGTGAAGAAAGTTGAGCAAAAAGGAAATGACTGAGAAAAAAAAAGTTGAACAGAATAGAAATTACTGTGAAGCAAGTTGAGCGGAACAGAAATGATTGTGAATCAGGTTGAGCGTGAAAGAAATAACTGGGAAGCGGAAGTTAATAGAATGTTTCGAATCATGTCAAAGGAAAAGAAATTACCATGAAATGCACAAAAGTTTGTCCCTGTATAGCTACATGGATAAAAAACAACCACAAGATTCTAAATAATTGAAAGTAAATAGATCTTAGTTGGGAGTTCCTAAATCTCATAAAAATAAATTCGTTTTTAGATCATCCTGGAACCAAGCTTCAGATAGAAATAGCAAGGATTGACTAGTCACGTAACGATAAGTGATGAATTCTGTAAGACATTCTCGGAACGAAGTGTCATTGCTTTGTCGTGAACAAGAATAGTTTTCTAAATCGGCACAATGTCAGCGTCCTCTCGCATCAGCTATTCTTTCGCTGATTACAAAGCAGCCCGTCAGTTGGATACCAGCACTTTCCTTCCGACTGCAACGGTACCTGTCTTCGACATTTATCTTCATTGGACACGCTGCTTTTTCATCTGGGTGTGCTAATAAATTCACAAAGGGGAAAGGACGGAAGAGAAAAAGCACAGAGATTGTACATGTTTTTACTTGGAGATTAAGGGAGAAATACACCGCGGAACTTTCTACAATTAGAATAAAGATGGCGTCAGTGAAGCTTGTAGACAAGGTTTGTTCTGTAAGGCGGTCCACAGTATGGTGTCAAGAGACGATGCAAGCAAATTTTACTCTCAAATGATGCCAACTAAGGATATCTTACAATATGGTTCTAGTAATGTTTACATGCATTTTTTAAATACAAAGACCTTTCATTACATGTGTAAGTATATTAGGGAAAATAAATGGTAATCCAATCAGTATTATGTTATTACTGAGGTTTTTAGTGGGAATGACTGCGAGGAAAATATTTCGAATCAATGATTTGAAGTACATAAGCATCTTTTCTTCTTACGCTCGCACATACTCAATGACATACCCTCCGGGTGGTTGGTGGGGTTATACTCCCCCTTCCTTGGCTCAAAGTTTATTTTTTAAAAAAAGTCGTCAGGTCCATGAATATATGGTGAAATATAGCATTGGCTGCTGAAAAATCCAAACACATCCCCCGACATCCACACTTCTTCTATGGCCATATCAACACCTCACAAGATGTTTGCACATGTCACTGCGCATATGGTGTCTTGTTTGTGATAATATGATTGATTGATTTTTGGGTGTGGAGGGCCTTCCCGATGGCCTAGTGTTAACATCGTCGTCTTGTGTGACCTACTGTTTACAGTGGAATGAGAACCACTATATGCCTCCACCAGGTATCGAACCCGGCATCCTTTGATTACAAAGCGCCGGTTTATTTTACCAATCATTATCGGGGAGAGCTGTGAAATTGTCTATGAGTATCTTCGGACCTCCCCGATAAAGTGTAGTGGTAACGTCCTCGCCTTGTAATCAAGGGGTCCCGGGTTCGATACCCGGTGGAGGCATATAGTGGTTCGGATGCCACTTTAAATTGTAGATCCAGTATCAATTAGCCTATCTGTGCAAAAAATGGACTTATAACCAAAACTCAAATCAAATCTATGAGTAACTTCATGAATTTTTCTCTTGCATAAGTGTTTTGAAGGAATGAATGTTTGATATGCTGGTGCAGGGATTGTCAACAGCTTTAACAGGCAGTTCCTTCTTAGCGAATCTCCCTCACAATTTATTTTATCTCTTAATCATTTCCAGCATTGCTTTCTTTCACCAACTCCTTCCATCATTTCACACTCTCCATTCTTAGCCATAAACACTTTTCCTATCATTTTCCCTCCAATAAGTACATTATTATGATTAAAATTTCGTTTCATGCACCACCATCGGAGACACAATGCCGTGCAATACAGAATATATAAACCCAGTAGACATGAGGAGTAGATGAGGTAAAATGTTAAATTTCATGTCTGAAAGCTGTTAAAATGTGAAATATATTATTTTTAAATTCTAGCATTAAAAAATAATGCTACAGTGGCGGCCATTGGATGGCCTCCAATACTCTTAGAAGTAGAATCGAAACTTGAATTTCTTACATTTTTTATCACATGGACACTTATCTTACAAGATTCCATAGACCTTGCTGTATCATGACGTGACAAAATATATTTTGTTTCAATGTTAACTTTTTCTCTCCTTATCCTGCTTTTTTTTTCTTCCAGAACCGTACTTCCTGCCTTGCGATAGGCCGTGCCATGAGCTGGAGTGGCCAATGATATGTCGCTTCAAGCTTACATTGGAAGTCTACCAGACGTTTAGCAGGTAAGGATATAGTCTAGAGGCAGGAAAACCACATAGCCAATAGTGTTTTGCTTTTCGTATTCTTGTAAAGATACTCGTGGTGGAATCAAACACACGAAGACTGCATATTCACTGATTTTGATGTCTGGAACTAACCTAACCTAAGCGCTGATCTGCAAAACTTGGGGAAAAAAGTCAGGGAAATCAATCTGAGTAAAAATGTTGGCGAATTTTAAAATTTCACCCAAACGCGTGAGATAAACTGTGGGATAAAATTCGAAAAAGGTGGTCATCATCAAATAACTCGAGACAGAATTGAAATATTGTGACAATAATCGTTACTCGGGGATTTTTGGGGTCGCTGATTACGAATCTGACAATATTTTTACCAAAAACAAAATGGCGGATCCAATATGGCGGCCAAAAATTCACAAATATTGATAAATATTAACGAAAATCGTTATCCGGGGGTTTTCGGGACTGCTGATTACGGATCTGACAATATTTTTTCCAAAAACAAAATGGCGGATCCAATATGGCGGCCATATTGAGCAGGATTTAAGAATGAAACTTAATTCCACTTGTTTCTTGAAGCAGCTTCTTTGTGGGAGATATTCTACATAATATGAGTTGTATTTTTTTATATTTTATTCATTTTTCGAACAATGTTGAATGAACTTGAATCTCTCAAATAGCAGGTGTAGTTTAATCTCTAAGGCAGACCGAAGCGACACGTATCGCTTGGAAGTGAACACTCAGTAATCAATGCATTCTTTCGAACCGAAGAGACACAACCTGCACGTGTCGCTCGGACTGGGCCGTTTTCTCAATAGTTCATCCTCTCGTTTCGGCCTATTTTTCGCGCATGCGCGTTGAATGCTTGCCGATACAAATATCTGTCCCAAATATCTCTGGAGCAGGAGAAAGAAAACAAGTGTCTGCGCAAGTAGTGACGCGAGAGTGCTCCACCAATGAACACATGAGAGGGAACGGGATTGCGTGGAGGGGGTAAGGCGACTGAAGACACCAGTAGGGTTGTTGAAGGTCCTGGAACCCATAAATTCTAATGGGTTGAATTGGGTTCCGTTTCAGGACCGGAACCTCTAAATTCGGTACAAGTTTTGTATTGTTTCAATGGAAAAAGGTTCCTGGACCGGATTTAAATTAATCTGGAAAAAATATTCCTTGACCGAATTTAAATTCAACCGGAAAAAATGTTCGTGGACCGAATTTAAATTCAACCGGAAAAAATGTTCGTGGACCGAATTTAAATTCAGCCGGAAAAAAGGTTCCTGGACCGTATTTAAACTGATCCGGAAAATAGGTTCCTGGACCTAAAATACTTTACAGATAAAAAGGTTCTTTTCGGTCCATGCCCCATTAACGCTTGCTGATTTTCTCTCCTGGACCGGAATTGAATTTATTTAAAATTCCTGGACCTTTAACAACCATGGTTACCAGCCTTTGCAGTAGCGTGTACTGCTTCGCCTTGCCCACTCGATTTCCCCCACTTCTCTGCCGCTATGTGCGGCCTTGCTCCAAAGATACTTGGGACAGGGTACGGAGTGAAGGTCCCCTTGTCGCTTGTCATTTCCATGTGAATAATAAATGATAACCCGTAGCGCAACAGCCCTTGCGGTCCAAGGTCTAAATACAGACTCCCACATGCTTCAGCAGAATTGAGCGATCATCCAACCAATTACGGGGTGTACAAACTTCATCACGATGGTGGGAGGTCCCATACACAGGCCGAAATTTCAGGAGAAAAGTTTTGCTCTTTCCCTAGGACTCTCGAACGGCCACGGTGTGGGACCCACCAATGTAATATGTCGTGTCATTATTTGGTCTATTATTATTATTACTATATTTGTTATCGTGGTTCGTCTAGAGTGCTTATTGTAATCAGTAAATAACACATTTAAAAATAATAAGTAAGGATGTATTGTTGGTGTTCATTAATAGTATGATACATGGAATTGAGAATTTGAGATTTTTTTGTGAACTTTTAACTTCAAACGTTGGTGCCATGGGCGTCGGGAGGGGGGATCGAACGGGTTGGTGGACCCCCCTGGAAATTGACATCCTTTATTTAAAGATACCAAAAAGCCGAAAGTTTGTTACTCTTATCGTTCTCTTAGAGGAAAAGGTCTAAATATGGGCCCCCCTTTTTATTTTGTCATTTTCGGAGGGAAAAAATTAATATATCAAGCACCTGCCTTTAAAATGCATATCTATGAAATATATACTTAAATGTAATAGCATGCTAAAGTATAGAAGGTCTCCATTTTTTTTTAAAAAAAAGCAATTTCCAAAAAATGGTAAAATGATGTATTTCAAAATTGTGGTCTAAATATGGACTACTAGTGGCAATATCACAAAAAGCAATTAAAATTTAAAGAAAACAGTCATTTATCGCTAAAACATTATAAAATTCATATTTATGAATAATCTGTTGTTTTGAAAATCACGCGGAATGGGAAAAATCGAAATTAAGAAAAACTTCCAAATATTTGTTGAAAATGTGATCTCATCATAGCCCATATTTAGACCACCACGCTATTTTTCTTCTTCAATTTATTTTCGCTCTCTGTGGTACATATTTCACAAACAAATCATGACATTATAAAAGCCCACATTTGTTTTATGTACCGCTAATATCATAACGTATACAAAGCAGATGAGAATTCAGAAAACGCTGAGTTAAAACATACCTGCAAAAAGTTTTCGGAGGTCGCAATTCTATAACAGAGTCCAAGGCCGAATCTAACCACCACTTTCTCTTGCGAATTGGCGCCGCAACCTTTGTCCTTGACAGATAAGCAGTTCCCATAGCCTCTGCCAGGCTGCAGCACCCGGGAGCGCTGATAACTCCAATTCCCATATTTAAACCTTCGCCAATATTTAGACCTTCTCCTCTACTGTTAAGAACATAAATAAAGTTCATTTAGTTAGTATTCGAACAGAATAATCAGTTAAACTAAAAATGCATTGGATGAAACATTGAGTGAAAAATACAGGACCAAGGTTATATTCTACCATTTCATCCAAAGAATAAATGGTTCCACAGGTATCAAAATTCAAATAATTACAGTTGTAGGTGAGAGGTCACACAACAAACCTTATGAAAAAAAAATCCCCCTAACATTTCAAGCCTTTTCTTGAACGAGACGTACAAAAGTTAATATCAAAATGCATTTCAGATACTAACTGCATAAAAAACAAAAGAAATAATAGAAAATAGTTGCGCTGGCATTCACTCGTTTGGTGGATCGAGTCTCCCCATTGATAATAATAATAATAATAATAATAATAATAATACTAATAATTTATTATTATTATTTCAAATAAAATTTATTTTTGTTAGCTTATAATAATTATTATTGTATAATAGCATTTATAACCGTGGTAATAATACTTATTATTTATCTACTATTCAACTATTATCATTTGCCCGACCCCCCCTGCAAAAATTTCTGGCGACGCCCATGGTTGGTGTTTTGAACTATTCACAACTTTCCGCACATTTTCTGTTCACATACAGCGCTTGGCTACACTGCATTGTCTCGCAGGCAGTGATGTGCGTCTACGCGTAAACAAGGATAGTCTACATTCTACACGTAGACTATTTTATACACGTAGGTTACGTAATCTATGTAAATATCATAGCGAAAGGTGATAACTTAGCAAAGGGCGCCGTGGAATTAAAATAAAATTATACTGCGTATCAGTTGCTGTTGCGTGAGGAGAACTTTTCATACTCTTTGTTCCAAATTCGAACAATTTCTCACTTAGGAAGAAACCTAATATAGGAAATATTCTAGTGTTTTATGGGGAAAATACCACTCGCCTCACGACTGCCATCTGTTATTGTTTTTTGCATACTATTTATCTTCTTCCATAGTTGATGATAGAAGAGAAGAGAAATTTTGTTGTAAACAGGATTCTTTTCATATCCTTAGGAACCAATACAGTTGAAAATGTCACTTTCCTTTCATGAAACCCTTGAAAATTAATTTTAATGCACTTTAGATTGTCTATGTAAACTACAACCCAATGTAATCTACGCGTAGATTACGTGTAGACTACGCATGTAGACGTAAACTTATAGTCTACGGCACATCACTGCTCGCAGGATCAAGTTGTAGATCCGCCACTAGGTATTTGCACGACTCGTAACGCGTTCCACAGAAGAGTAAATTGAATTTCCCATTAACTCTTTAAACAGGCATACACGGGTTGTACATTATAAGCACAAAGTAACTGCTGACTGGAGAGATATTGCAACATTATTTTCAAGTGTTTAATCTTGCATGCGTTCCTGTCAAGGTTCTGTTTACTATTTTGAACAAAAAGTAAATAGCAAGCAAGGACCACCACAATTTTCTAGTAACTAGGTTCATGGTTAGGACGTGTATGTGAAACACGGTTACAGCACGTTCTCTTCTCCTTGGATATGTCCTCTTTTTAGATGATACGAGTAGAAATGGCTACTTGATGGAGCTTCTTTTGAGAGTAAAAATGTTGGAATTTTGTACAATTCCTTAACAAAAGATATAAAACGTCAAGAATAAGCATAGCAAGTCACAATACACACATTTTAATATAAAAACTGTTCGTCATAAATACTTGTTTGAAAACTAAATAAATACTGTGTAAATAAGTGACATAAAATGGTGATATGCACTGTACTCCAACCAAAGAGTCCTTTAGAATTAGAAATCATTTGTTGATATTTTGCCAATGAATGGATCTTCTTCAGTATATTCTCTCTTCAAATAACATTTTGTAAAAGTTTACACACGTGTGATTCAAGTTCACCTTATTAATCAACATAGCTTTCAAGGTTTCCACTAAAAGAGCGTTCTTGTTACTTGTCCAGGGGGGAGGGCTCGAGTTGGTGAGTTGATTTTAAAAATGTGTCCGAGACAAACAGTGGCTTGCCCAGGATTTTCGGAAGGGAGAGGGGTTACGCATACTATTTTTGGTGGTCAGTCCTCATTTTGCCATCTTTTCCTGTCTTTGACGTTCTTTTTTTTTTAGAAATACTGGGTCAAATGGGGTTATGACCACCACCAACCCTCCCTTGGGCACGTCACTGGAGATAAATGACTAAGCATTTGATCATATTGGGAGACGAAATATTGGATGTGTTGGGAACGGAAGGGTTTTCACTGTGCATTAATTGTTTCGCGATCCAGCTGTATTCGAGAAGACTTCCTTTGTTTCGTGCCGATATATGACAAGACTGCAGAAACTGTGACGGACAATTTTGAACACTTGCGAGTGCTTAGACGTGAATATAATCAATTCGGTGGTTTCGTCTTTTATAAGAGCTGTAAACAAATGGAGGACAAGACACATTAGTGGTGTTCAGGCTCGAATCAGAAACATTGGAGAACTGTCTGCGTCCAGTTCGCAGCGCACAGTTTGAATCTTGCGTTGTCGAGTGGATTGTCCATCCCGTGCATGTGTAACAGCTTCGTAAAAACTCTCGGACACCATAAATGTTTTGATGCCTGATGAGAAGAAATTGACGAACACACATACTGAGATGGTTCCGACATACAATGTTAATGCATGGAGACAGAGGAGTCGAGTGGTAAAACGTAACGATTTCACGTTTAGATAATAATGGCAGCCTTAAACAGTGGCAACGATTTAGGGAATAGTTGCTACCCATTTTCTTGCCTCCACACTTTCCTTGCAATCCCCTCCCCCCATCGTTTTGGAACCCAATCGCCACCACTGACTTAAACATACTATTGTGAGGTTCTATCTATACTCTTTAAAAAAGATAGTGTTCACCCCCCCCCCACCCGAAAGGAATTCCTAGATACATGCCTGAATGGTTTCAGATAGACAGAGAAGAAACTACCATATTTTTTTATATTGATGGACTATAAATTGAATCGTAAACGAACTCTAAATGAACACGATATTCACGCCTGAGGTTCTTATCGTCAACTTAACAATCTAGGAATAATTAGAAATCAGTTATGGCAACACTGAAAGAACTGTCTTCTCACTGCTTCATAGATGCAGGATCTCCATGAATCGTGGTGCTGTTAAGTGGAAGGTTAAACCTCATTTTTCAAGCACCACCTGACAACAAAACATCGTTATCATTAAAAAGGTAACAATTGAGAAACACGGTCTACTTTTTTTTAATGTCATGGGGGGAAAAACACTAGTGTTCATTGAAGCGGATAATCTGTTGGCGGGGAGATGCTTATTAAATGCACTTTCGAATTTACAAGGCTAGTTCTTCACCTGTCCTGGCAGCGGTTGCAAATTCTTAGAAAGAAGGTGCGATGTAATCAAGCGTTTTACGGCTTTCTGTGTAAGCACCTTGGCCCATTTAGCACAATAGTACTGGCCCGAATGCAGTCATAGAATTTCTTTAGTCTCTGTCCGGGAGGCTTTCGTGGAACACGTTCGAACGTTCCACTCCTACGCTCATAGGCGTTCGCAGACCCTCTGAAACAGAAGCTTTGATGAAAGTTCGGTCAGAGAAAGAAAAACCTCATTCCATCGCATTGTTTTATTGTATTGATGGGAACTAAACAGGGACGTGTATAGTGTGTGTCCAGACTCACCAAAAATCACTCTATTAGAAGAATTCCAGCTTCCGTGGCACAAAAGTTCTCTCTTCCCCTTTATTTTACTTCTCGGTGGTTCAGACTTATTCACATGTAAACATGATTTCGTACAGCAAATTCAAAACAAGTACACAATTTATGCATTTCCAATGTGTGACCAATTTATTCTGTGACCACGTGGGTGTCGTATCACGCCGCAGACGTGAATCAAACCTAGGACCCGGGCATCATAAATAAATAAGCTAATCACGTTATAAAAAGGGTCCGGCTGAAGCATTGAAAGAGAGCTTCTTAAAAGCTCACCGCGACAGCGTCCTTCAGCGGAGTTGGAAAAACTCCAACTGACATTGCATTAGAAAATGAAATCAGGAATCAGCGTTCTTCCTCAGAATTGCCGTTGCCAGAGGACGCGATCGAAGCAACCGTCGTAACGGCCGATAGTTCGAATTTAATTTATATAGGTCGCGTGAGAAAATATCTTGCTTAGTTGTCTTCCGTTTTCCGTCAGATGAAGTAATCCGTTTCTAGTTGTTTTCAGTTTACGCTGAATCCGGTTATCGCGAGAGAGCTCCACAGGCATCATAAGTTTAGAAAAAGGAGCGAACGAACGATCGGGAAGTTAAAGTTATCGTTTAGAATATCGGTCTACGAAAGTACAGACTTTGGAGCCCGGAGTTGCTCCCTCGTCCGTTTTCTTACAGAGTAGGACCACGTCGATCCAAGGACCAGCGGAGAAGAGATCGCCGTAGAACTCCAGGTAACGAACATTCCTTGCCTTTCCTTCCCCTGCCTGTTCAGTCAAAGGTAGTGTTTTTAAATATATGTCCGTGTATTCTTATTTACGGAGCTAGTCCCCTTGCAGTTTGAGCGTAGACATAGCTCTTCAGAACTACCCCCTTTTTCTTAGAATGTTCCTCTCGCTTAGCAAGCGAGTGGCTAAAGGCTGTCATAGCCCATCAACGATCCCCCTTTTAGACTTTATACGGTGTAACACAACTTGGATAACGAATAAAATACGTGAGTCTTAATAACAAGTAATTTGCTGGAGAACGAAGTGACATAGTCCAATTACACAGGGCCGACCGGCCCTCGTGGCGGAGTGGTTAGCACATCGCGCTACGACGCCAGGGGTACCGGGTTCGAATCCGGGCCTGGGCATGGATGTTTGTAAAAGTGTCCATTGATCAATTTCATCATATCACCACTCATCCCCATCTTCGCAAATTAGCCTAAAGTTGCACAAGAAGCGAAGTAAACTAAAGCAAATCAATCAATCAATCAAATTGGAAATAAACCTGCCGTAGTTGCTTGGAACTTTCGTCGGCTTGAAAATATTTATTTTTGAAAGAGAATAATATTGTTTAATAACGATAATAAGATTTCTCTGCACTAAATTTCTGAGAGTATTAGGAGGGGCTTTGCCTCCCGTGCGCACGCCTATGACTACACTTAGGATGTAGTAGCTAGGTTGGTTGGTTTTGAGGAGAGGGCAAATTAGAATATGTATTAGTTTATTTCCCTGCTTTTTCTTTCTCCCTGTAAGGAGCGACCCTTTCTGAAAACACCCAAATGCCAATCTTACTTCGACATAGAACACTCTGGACTCCATTTGACAGACGAACGAGACTGGCGTCTGGACTCAGAGCGAGTATAATCCTCTCTGGGGCTTGTGTTGTGTCATGTCTATGTATGTTTGTGATTGTCCATTCATCAATTTTATCTTATCACAACCCATCCTCATTTTCGCGATAAGTCAAAGTGCAGGCATCCTAGTAGTTCCACTTTAAACTGTAGGTCCAGTCCCGTCCAGATTAGTATTTCTGTGCATAAAGTGGACTTAAAACAACAAATCAATGAATCAAAGTGGGAGGAAAGAGAAGTACAGTAAACCAAATCAATCAATCAATCTTTCTTTCTCTTCTCCTTCCATTAGAGAGGAGAGATAGAGAAGGGTGGAGAGAGAAGGAAATAGAGGGAGAAAGGGAGAGAAATGGAAGGGAGAGAGCGTATGCGAGACAGAGAGAAATGTAAGAAGAAGAAGATGATTAAGAAGAGAGATTGGAGGTAGAAAGGATAAGATATATACAGGGTAAGTCAAAATGATGAACCCGATTTCAGACATTTATTCTGTGAAACATAATAAACAAATGTTATTGTGAGACATGTGCTAAGAAAGGTAAACTGTCAAAGTTTTTTTCAAACAAATCCCAAGTGTTCTATGTGAGCACCTCGCGTAACACGGCACACATCAAGCCGATAATCTATCTCCTGCCAAACCTTGTGTAGCATGTTGCGGTCAATATCAGCAATGGCTGCTGTGATGCGGGCACGCAGGTCATCCGATGTTGTTGGAAGTGGTGGTACGTAAACATGATCCTTGACAAAACCCCACATGAAGAAATCACATGGGTCAAGTCGGGGGAACGAGATGGCCAATGAAGGAGAGGTCGATCCTCCGGAGATGCACGGCCTATCCAACGTTGTTCCAATGCCCCATTGAGATGGTCCCGAACGCTGCCATGGTAATGCGGAGGGGCATCATCGAATTGGAGAATGAAATTTGCGCTATCCTCTGCAAGCTGTGGAAGGGGCCATAGTTGCAGCATATCAAGGAAAACAAGTCCTGTCACAGTACGTTCATGGAAGAAAAAGGGCCCATAAATCTTTTCATGGGAAATGGCACAAAAGGCATTCACTTTGGGAGAATCGCGTTGTGTTCCACAAATTCATGGGGGTTAGTAGTTCCCCAAATCCTTACGCTGCGTCTATTCACTTTCCCTGAAAGGTGAAAAGTTGCTTCATCACTGTAAATTAACCTCTCAGAGAACCCATCAGTTTCCATTAATGCTAGGAAATCAGCACAGAAGGACACGCGCAAAGCATAATCAGTGTCTTTTAAGGCTTGAACTAGTTGCAAGCGGTAGGGTTTCATTTGTAAATGTTTGCGCAGAACCCGCCAGACAGTTTTCTGTGGAAGTTCTCTCGCTGCCCGGTACGTGGACTTCTGTGGACTCCGCACGAAACATGTGCGCACTCGTTCCACTGTCTCTTCCCCAGTCGACGGATGGCCAGTCGATTTTTTCAATCTCTGAAATGTTAATACCACTTGCGAATGGCCTTTCCCGTAGGTGGTTCTCTCCGATATTTGGTAGGGAAGTGCCATTGCACACTAATCACAGACTTGTTCACATGATAATCAAGCACACAGAAAGATCTCTGTTCTCAAGTCAACGCCATTTTCCTGCTCGCTGCTGACTCCTAGCGGTAGAAAGTGGAAATGCTGCGTGGAAACTAAACTTTGAAAGTTAACCTTTCGAAACGCATGTCTCACAATAACATCTGTTTATTAGATTTCACAGAATAAATTTCTGTAATCTGGTCCATCATTTTGACTTACCCTGTATGTCTCCTTCCTCTCTTCTATTGTCCTTTACTTTCCTAAAGGAGAGGATAGTAGAAGATCTCTCTTTCCCTTTTCTCTCTCTTCCTTCTTCTCCCTCTTTCTCCATGGGAAATAACGGTTCAATGAGTAAGGAAGAGAGAGAGACAAGTAGAAAGAAAGAGAGAAAGAGAGATACAATCAGATGAAGAAAGAGAAGGAAAGAAACAGAGAAAAAAGTGAAGTTTCTCTCTTGCCATCGCGCTCCCTCTATCTCTTTCGTTTTCCTTCTTTCCATTTTCCTCTATTTAGAAAGAGTGAGTGAAAGAAAGAAAATACACCCCTCTCTTTTTCTGAAGGAAACTGTAAGATAAACGAAAAGATATGGTAAGAAGAGAGAGAGAGAGAGGAGATGGGAAAATACATAAGAGGGAGAGAGGAGAGGGGAAAAGAAGGAAGAGATGAAGCCCTTATCTTTCTCTCTCCCCACCCCCCTCTCTCAAGTTTTCTCGAGTTTTTCTTTTAAGTCCACATTATGTCCAGATAGGATAATCGGGACTGGACCTACAGTTTTAGATGGGATAACCGCCATGTGCCTCCAGTGGGTATCAATACAAGGCTCTGAAATTTCCGAACGAGTAGTCTAAAATACATTTCTACCTATACTTTGTCTCTGGTATATCTGGAGCAACCGAACGAAAAACAAGTCTCTTCGCAAATAGTGACGGGAGACGGCTTCACGAATGAACGCGTGAGATGGAATGGGATTGCGTGGATGGGGAGGGAAGCGACTTCAGTTACCAGTCTTTGCAGCAGCGTGTACTGCTTCGCTCTGCCCACTCGACCCCTCATTCTCTGCCTTGCCCCAGAGATAACCAGCACAGAGTATACACTATATAGTCAAAAGTCACTGGACACCCAAGTGAACGTGTCATGATCTGGGGCTGTTCTTCCTGGTTTGGACTCGGGACATTAGTTTTGATCAATGGCAACATGAACAGTGGTGTTTATGAGAACATTTTAGACAATAGCATGCTGCCCACACTATGGCAACAGTTTGGAATGGGCTTTTTTCTCTATCAGCACGATAATGCCCGTGTTCATAAGCAGGGTCCATTGCATCGTGGTTTGAGGACAATCAGGTGGATGTGCTTAGCTGGCCTGCTCAAAGCCCCGACTGGAACGCCACAGAACATCTTTGGTATGAACTGGAGCATCGGTTGCATGCCAGACTCACTCGACCGAAAACCACCCATGAACTATTCACTAGGTTACAGGACGATTGAAAAAAATCCACCAGCAATATACCAGAACTTTGTGGGAAGCCTGCCCCGAAGAGTAAATGCTGTGTAGCGAAGGGAGGTCCGACATCTTATTGGTTACCTGGCTGGTGTCTTTGGAATGAGCAGCACTGGGTGTCTGGTGACTTTTGACTATACGTATAGTGTAATATACAAACAGAAGGGCATTTCAATGATTTCAATAAGTTATGACGTGACCACTGATGTGTGGAGTCACACACTTACACATTGACTATATTTTTTTAAAACCTGCAAAAGGCGTATCATAACTTGATATTCAACTTACTTTACATCGCTACAAGTACATTAGCTAAAAGATAACTATATAGTTCTCCATAACGTTTTCTAAATGGATAATTTGTGTAATAATCATCAGTTAGGCAAAACGGTAACTAAAAACATTTATTATAACTTATAACTTCATGTTATAAAAACTACATGAAAGACAATCAACAAAGACAAAACACAATCTATCTCCACTTAGCAAGATCCACAGTCTATCTTTACATATTATTTATCTTCTTCTCAACCTCTGTCAATTTGGATGGTATTTATGCTATTGAAGTAAATTTTTCTCTGTGGTATGGACAATTATAGAGGATCTCATGAAATTTTCGGAGGGGCCATTGCGCCTATTCCCCCTCTTAACCACGGCGAAAAATGTCCTGGAAAACCTTCTCATAATAGTTTTTTTATTTTATAATATAGTGTGTACTTCACGGCTATATCGGTAAATGTTACAAATTTATGCCCTCTCCGAGTTATATTTCATACTATGTTCTACTTCTACATATATTGGTTATTTAACATCGCCTTTCTGTCTCTTGGTTTAATCGCGACGATGAAGGACGAACTGATTGAATGGATGTTGGGAGAAGCACAATAATAGACGCAAACCTTATCAAAGGTTCAATCCAGTGGACGTCAACAGAAGTTATTGTGTTCCTTCAACCAGTTCTACTTATGATTGTAGTATAGTTAAAGCAAGTTAATATAGAAATTATGTGTGAAATATATATATATAATTTTACCACACACTCTTCTCCCGCTCGGAAAATCCTTGGTTCGAAACTGAGGCCTCCGGATTCGTGTCGCGTTAAGGGCACCTGTGTCCCATATGGTGTGAAATATGTCATTTTTTTTACATCATTGATTGATTGATTTGGTTTATTTTAATTTGCTTTTCTTCCATTTTTTTGGCTCTTCACCAAGATGAGAATGAGTTACGATATAATGAAATTGATGAAGGGCCACGCCCAGACCGGAATTCGAACCTTGAACCCTTGGCGTCGTAGCCCGCTATGATAACTATTCCTCCAAGGAGATCGGCTACTGCAGGTCTTGCATGATTGTTAAGGCAGAGAGGGGCTGAGGGGGTCAGTCGCATTTAATACACCTGAAAGTACTATGCACAAATTAAAGATTTGGGCTAAAATAGCTTGTTTGCTAGGAGGGGGCGGTGGGGATTTTTCTCTCCGACTGCATCATTGACTTTTGTCATTTTCCACAAAACCATCACCTCAATGTCACCTTCAGGGTTGTTCAAGATCCAGGATCCCATACATTCTAATGGGTTCTTTTGGGTTCTGTAACATGATCGGAACCTTCTTTTCTCGCACAATTTATATTCGGTCCAAGCTGCGTATTGTTTCATTTCAATGCGGAACTTGGGATCCTATTTAAACATCTGCAAAAACTGATCTGACCGTATTTAAGTTGATCCGGAAACAAGGTTCCTGGATCGAATTGAAATACTTTACAGATAAAAAGATTCTTCACGGTCCAGAGAGCCCACTTGTGATATATAGAGTGGTTACGAAATCAGACGGCCAGGTAGGAGTGGCCAAGAATCATTATTTTCCGCGCATGACGTGGCAATGTTCACCATGCAGCGTTGCCTAGCCAAGCGTTAACCATATCTCCAAAGCTACAATAAAGTGTCGTCATACCCGATCTTTCCAGCACGTGGTGATACGATTTTCGTATCACGTATGCTACAAAGACGAACAACAAGATACATTGTCGTAAACCAACGACAAATCCAGTGGTGCGTAGATTTGGCAACAGCGCACAATTCAGCCAGCCGCATAATTTCGTGTCTCCGAGTGTAGTGTATATTCATAAAATGTTGTTCTTCTTTTCAGATCTTGCGGAGATTGTCCTAGGAACGTAACAGATTGTTCGAGGAACAATTGTGTCACGGGAGATGGCTACGAGAGGGGAATCTTAGCGGCCAACAGGCAGATTCCAGGGCCCAGCATCCAGGTAAGGATTCACAGTTCTTCCAGGATTTCTCCGGCCAGTCATCATTAGAAACCTCTATGGTAAAGACATATTGGTCATGGGAGGAAAGATATTGAGAAATTCTCAACAATATCGCAGGCATTCATTATTTTTGGCTAGAGAGTATTAAACATTAATAAGTTTAATACCAGGGGGGGTTTATAAGACGGGAAAACCCATAGGCTTCTCATTTCACTCTTCCCATAAGCTTTTATAATCACTATCTACTCCCTTCCTTTGTGGAAGCTCTGGGGAAATAAATCAATTTCATACTATACAACAGTAAACAATTATTTTGATTATTTAATTTTTGACTCGGAAGGACTTACCTTTTATATCCATCTAAATACGTCCTTGACCAGCAGCAGAAGGAAGAACGACTCCACAGATCTTGGGGCATTTTGCCGTTTGTGTTGTGATATATCGGCTGGGCTTCAGCGTGACGGTAGGGACTTGGCCAGCGAAATAAACGGAATCTACGACAAAGGATTCGGCACTTTCCGTGACGTTCGGTTTGGCAACACCGCGCTCGTTCTCCAATAGAATGGCAGAATATTCAACAACCCTCCTAGAATAATGCGTATTTCTCTCCTCGCAAGATGAGAGTGAATCTTCTCATACGTTTATAAAGTACAATGTACGCAATGACGTATTCAGGGGGTCCCGACCCCCCCGAAAGAATTAGCAAGTATATAAATTAAATAATGAAAATGTGCTTGTTTAGCATTTGTTGTATAATCGAGGCTTATTTATTTCTTCTGAACGTACTGGAAGGCAGGATTATATTGGGATTATATGGCATTGAAGGACAGCATCAAAGAAGATTTATTCATGCAACTACTTATGATAATATGCATAAAATATTAATCAGGGACCTTACTTTCGTTAACTGGATCTAACAGCCTATTCTGTTATTCATAAATATTCAATTCTTTATCCATTTGACATAAATATCTTTGTTTCGTTTCTATACAAATTTGGTGATCTTGAATACACGTAAGGTAGATAAATAATAGTTGCTGTTATATCTCTTTTCTTGCCTTCTTTTTACCTATTGAGGCAATAATAATACCGAGTATCCGAATTGAAACGCCCTAATTTCAAATACTTATATTAAACATAATATACAGGCAAGAACAGTGTGGTAGGTGGGATATGGTAGCATAGCTGTGGAAATTTTAAATAGGTAATGAATAGTAAGGATTCGTTTATTTTGTATCATTCCAGGGGGTGAATAGTGAAAATGACAACCAATGCTGAAAAAGGGGGTGTAAGGGGTGCTCGTTCCACGTAGTGCACCCAATAGTCAACCTCACTTCCACGTAGTACACCCTGGACTGCAGACTAACGAGGCTGTGGCGACTGACCCCATGACCAGTATAATTTTGTTTGTGTTGCCCTGTGCTATGATTTTAGTTATGCAACGTTAGAGTTGTTATGTGTAACGATAAGGGGCTGGACCCCGTATAATGTGACGGGTGCAAAATAGCCTTAGTGCTGACGCGCCCAAAATTTTATATTCAAATTCAAATGCTGAAAAAGCGCAAACTGTGTGGTGGTACGCAGAATTGGGATCCATTATTGCAAGAAATCCGTTCGTACACAAAATTTGGGAGAGCAATCTCACGTGACGCCGTACGAACGGATTTCTTGGAACTTCGTGCAAATTCATCTGCAATGCGCTGAATGTTTTCCTCTGATGTTGGTGATCGGCCACCACCATGCCTCTTAGCGACAGATCCTGTCTCTAGAAATGCTGCTTTCCACGCCTTGATTCTCTTGCCATCGGGAGGGTCTCTGCGATACTCTGCATCAAACCGTCGTTGAACTGCCTGTATATTATGTTTAATATAAGTATTTTAAATTAGGGCGTTTCAATTCAGACACCCTGTATATTAATTCATTAAACACTTTATCAACATTTTTTAATTGTAATTTTATTAATCTGAATGTACGGTACCCCTTTATCTCCCCCAAAGTAAAAAAAATATATATAATTCGCTCACTGTACACCTTCTATCTTCCAGGTTTGCCAGAATGATATCCTTGTGATTGACGTGGTGAACCGGATTCCTGGGCACAGCCTCTCCGTCCACTGGAGGGGCATGGGACAGAGGGACACTCCGTTCATGGACGGTGTCCCGATGGTGACACAGTGTCCCATTCCAACTTACACCACGTTTCAGTATAAGTTCAGGGCATCGCGTCCAGGCACCCACTTGTGGCACGCCCACAACGGTAAGCAATCTTATCATATCCTTTAGTAGTATTTCTTGTTTGTCCACTACTACAGCTATATTTGTTTTTTGTTTAAAAATATTTCCATTTGATCTTCATATGTTGCTTTCCTCATGCTAAAGCAATGAAAATCCTACCAAACAATGTCTGATGACACTGTATAAATTTATAAGCTTTCATTTCTATGTAAATATAATGTTTCTCTGGCGAAACTTTTTCTATATTTTCGATGCTACAAACTGCATATTTTTCAAGAGGTACATTGGGTACATTTAAACCATTACACTGCTCTGCAGCAAAAATGAGGTTTTGAAATGAACGAGTGTTCCTAAATGGAATTTTCACGCTGAGTTCAACGGTGTAATCCGTTTTTTCCTATCACGTCAGGTTTTTGAGGAAATCCGGAATTTGTGTTTCATAAAAGTCCCGTTTATATACCGTAGGAGGGCATGGAGAATATTTAGAGTTAAATTGTGATTACACCTTTGTATGTGGTCTGGCAACACTAATTCAACTGTGTTTTGTTTCACGGGTGGTTGAGTGTGTTGTATTCCTAGTGCTGGACGGTTGCATGAAGTGACAAATTGTGTATATTCGGACAACAATGTCTTCATGTGGCTGCAAAAACGATCCGAACACTTTCTGTTACATATGTGGGAAGTACATGTTGTGTATAAACAAAAACTAAAGATAACGTCATTCGTCAAAGAAGCCTACCTTGCATATTTTGGACTTGTGCTTGGTGATGAAAATAAACCATGGGCACCCCAGAAAGTATGTAAGACTTGTGTGGAAGGTTTGAGGTTCTGGATGAATGGACAAAGAGAGAAATTCTATTTTGCTCTGCCAATGGTATGGAGGGAACAATTAAACTATACGGATGACTTATTTTTGTCAGGTTCAAGTGCAAGGTTTCAGTGCCAAGAACAAAAATGACATAGTGTATGTATATGTATCTATGTATGACATAGATCCCGGGAACAAGAAAAGTTTCTTTATTTTGAGAAGAAAGGTCTACGATCTTCTGCAATGACATACCGAAACTTGTAATGTGGCTTGGTGTGAAGTATGTAACTTTTGAATGGAGGCTTTTCATAGATTCTTCTGTAACCAGCCTGAAAGGTGTTTTACTCCACAATAGTAATGTTCCTGGATCCGTACCAGTTGCTTATTCTATTACTTTGAAAGAATCATATGAAAGTTTGCATTGTATGTGGTGACTTCAAAATTATCAACCTTTTACTGGGACTACAAATGGGATACACAAAAATACCCTGTTTCCTGTGCGAGTGGAATAGTCGAGACGGACAAAATCACTGGCAAAGGAATGGCCAACCAGAGGACCCTTGACACCCGGAACAAAGAATGTTATGCATGCGCCCCTTGTGGAACCCACAAAAGTTCTTCTCCCTCCTCTGCAAATTAAATTGGGTATCATGAGCCAGTTTGTACATGCCCTAGATAAGGACAGTGAGTGTTTTAAGTACGTATGTAGTGTTTATCAGAGAATGACCCTAGATAAGCTGAAAGCAGGTGTTTTTACTAGACCTCATATCAGGAAATTAATGTGTGACCCCAATTTTGAGGATACAATGAGCCAAACAGAAAAGCAAGCCTGGGAGAGCTACAAAGATGTTGTAAAAAACTTCCTAGTAAACAGAAGGAGTCCAGCTTACAAAACCATTGTGAACACCATGTTGGAAAATTTGAGAAAACTAGGTTGTAACATGAAGTTACTCTTCCTACATGCTCACATTGACTATTTTCCAGATACCTGTCTTGGATTTTACAGCGAGGAACAGGGTGAACGTTTCCATCAGAATTTGAAAGACATGGAAAGAAGATACCATGGTGGTTGGACTGTGAACATAATGGCAGACTACTGTTGGTCCCTGAAAAGGGAAAGTACTTCTCATGCATATGGAAAAAGTTCGAAATGACGAAAATTCCTGTCTGTAAAATAAGTGAGGTCACTGAAAATAATATCACTTGTTGGTAGTTCTTGTGAACTGTACGTACATTGTGTTTACAATTACATAATTATAATATACACCACGTTTTTAAGCATGGCAATGATCTTGTAGAAGGGTATAAATATATGTCGGTAATGGTTCAATATGCAAATTTTGTTTTCATTTTTTTCAACAATCTGGACGTGATAGAAGAAAACTGCTTACATATATGGAATCAGCGCCCCAAAATTAGGGGGAAACGACATACGAAACCAAAACATCAAAAAAATATTTCAAATTGCAGAGCGGTGTTATAAGAGAATGGAGTTTTTTCCGTCGAGAATATACAAACTTCCAACCACAGAAGGAACCTTTTATGAGTGTGTCTTTTCTTTCCATTTCCTTCTGTTCTCTCTATCTCTCTCAATTCCTTAATTATAGCCCCATCCTCTCTCGCTCTCTCTCTATCTCTCACTCTCTCTGTCACACACACATATATTTCCAATCTTCAATTTTCCTCTTTCTCTCTCTTAATTTCTCTCCCCCCCTTTCTCTCTCTCTGAATTCCAATTTTCCTTTTCCATTTCTCTCTCTCATATCCTTAGCTATTTTCCTTCCCCTCTCTCTCAATTTTTTCCTCTTCCTTTTTCCTCTTTTTCTCTCTCCCCTATTTTCCTTTTCTCTTTCTCTCTCAATTCTTTCCTTTTCCCTTTCCCTTCCTTTCTCTTTCTCTCTACCCTATTTTCCTTTTCTCTTTCTCTCTACCCTCTTTTCCTTTTTTCTTTCTCTCTACCCTATTTTCCTTTTCCCTTTTCCTCTCTTTCTCTCCCCTATTTATCTTTTCTCTTTCACTCTCAATTCTTTCCTTTTCCCTTTTCCTCTCTTTCTCTCTCCCCTATTTTCCTTTTCTCTTTCTCTCTGTCGTCCCCTCAGTTCTTTTTCGTTTCCCTTCCTCTCTGTTTCAATTCTTATTTTCCAATTCCTCTTTCTTTTTCCCTCTATTTTCCATGCCTCTTACTATAGCCTGACAAGTCAAGTTTCGATATGCGCAGATCGCTGCGGAGCACTTCCTATTACGTCATCCTCCCCACCACTCTTCTACGAATTAGTCTGGTCTTGAGACTACGAGTGGTGCCAACTCAGCAAAGTTAAGGTAAAACAAATATGACAAACTATTTTTACTGTGTAGATTGACGGTGCAACACTGCGAACCAACGTTGCTGCGGAGAATGGAGTGGGGAAATGTGGTGCGAGATGCGCAACAGCTATTCGCAGCGTCTTGTTTTTAAACTTGTCAAGCTCGGTGTTCTCCAAGCGTATGTTTGAGTCTGGCTTCTTCATTTATCTTTATTTCTCTCAATCTCTACAGCTTCATCACATCTCTCGTTCATCATCTCTCAAGACTAGTGGCTTGCCCGAGATGAGTTTTTTTTTTTCAATTTGGGTGCTTAAGGTTCTATTTATGGAGTCAGAAGCTATTTATGGAGTCACCATTTTGGCATACCGGACTATAGTTATGGGACAGAGGGAGTATTTTTTCTAGAAGTCAGCCATATTTTCAGCATTTGACCCCCATCTAGAACCCTCCCCCCTGAACATGCTTCTGCTTAAAGTGTCAATCTGTGTTAAGGACACAAGTCATCGATAATGATACTCTTTTCGAAAATTTCACGTGAGCCCCCATGACACGTGATGAAAGAAGTTATTTTCATTGGCTACTCGCAGTAGATTTTTGTCTCGTGATTTGTATACATGATTTAATGGTGCCTGGATCTAACTGCATTGGCGTTCTTTTGCTGCAGGTATCGACACGGCTGACGGGATTTTCGGGACCTTGATAGTGCGGGAGGCGGCCACGAAGGATCCCCATCGATCTCTCTACGATGTTGACGATCCAAGTCACGTGATCACGGTCTCCGAGTGGACCCATGGGTTCGCCATCCAGAGGCTGGTGGATGCCCGCGGGAACAGCCAGGGAAGCGTGCCAGATGCCCTGCTGGTCAATGGAAGGGGAAAGGCCAAGGTATGTACTACATACGTGCTGGTAGTGGTAATCCATGTTCATGTTAAGCATGTAAACAAACAAAAGCAAAAATAAACACAGACTATTAAATAATCAACAAAACACTAAAACTGATAAATGAACATGTTAGCACAGAATTTACAGTGAAACATGTCACTGAACTTGATAAATAATCATGTTAGCACAGAATTCACAGTGAAACACAATACTGAAATTGATAAATGATCTTGTTAGCACAGAATTCACAATGATACATAACACTGAAATTGATAAATGATCATGTTAGTACAGAATACAGAATTCACAGTGAAACATAACACTGAAATTGATAAATGGTCATGTTAGTACAGAATTTACAGTGAAATTTTAAAAAAATATAAATTATCTTGTTAGCACAGAATTCACAATGAAACATAACACTGAAATTGATAAATGATCATGTTAGCACAGAATTCACATTGAAACATAACACTGAAATTGATAAATTGTCATGTTAGTACAGAAATTACTGTGAAATATTAAAAAAAATTATAAATGATCGTGTTAGCACAGAATTTGCAGTGAAACATACCACTGAAACTGATAAATGATCATTTTAGCACAGAATTTACAGTGAAACATAACACTGAAATTGATAAATGATCATGTTAGTACAGAATTTACAGAGAAACATAACAATGAAATTCATAAATGATCTTGTTAGCAGAGAATTTACAGTGAAAAATATCACTAAAATTGATAAATGATCATGTTAGCACAGAATTCACAGTGAAACATCACACTGAAATTGATAAATGATCATGTTAGCAAAGAATTCACTTCACAGTGAAACATAACACTGAAATTTATAATTGATCATGTTAGCACAGAATTCACAGTGAAACATCACACTGAAATTGATAAATAATCATGTTAGCACAGAATTCACAGTGAAACATCGCACTGAAATTGATAAATAATCTTGTTAGCACAGAATTCACAATGATACATAACACTGAAATTGATAAATGATCATGTTAGTACAGAATACAGAATTCACAGTGAAACATAACACTGAAATTGATAAATGGTCATGTTAGTACAGAATTTACAGTGAAATTTTAAAGAAATATAAATTATCTTGTTAGCACAGAATTCACAATGAAACATAACACTGAAATTGATAAATGATCATGTTAGCACAGAATTCACAGTAAAATATAACACTGAAATTGTCATGTTAGTACAGAATTTATAGATAAACATAACAATGAAATTCATAAATGATCTTCTTAGCACAGAATTTACAGTGAAAGATATCACTAAAATTGATAAATGATCATGTTAGCACAGAATTCACAGTGAAACATCACACTGAAATTTGTAATTGATCATGTTAGCACAGAATTCACAGTGAAACATCACACTGAAATTTATAAATAATCATGTTAGCACAGAATTCACAGTGAAACATCGCACTGAAATTGATAATAATCATGTTAGCACAGAATTCACAGTGAAACATCACACTGAAATTGATAAATGATCATGTTAGCAGAGAATTTACAGTGAAACATCACATTGAAATTTGTAATTGATCTTGTTAGCACAGAATTCACAGTGAAACATCACACTGAAATTGATAAATGATTATGTTAGCACATAATTCACAGTGAAACATCACACTGAAATTGATAAATAATCATGTTAGCACAGAAGACACACTGAAACATGAGACTGAAATTGATAAATGATCATGTTGGCACAGAGTTTACAGCGAAAAAAACACCGAAACTGATAAATGATTACTTTTATATAGAATAAATGATAAACTGATAAATAATCATGTTAGCAAAGAACTCACAGTGAAACAAATCACTGAAACTAAACATCATGTTTGCATGGAATCTAAAACCCACAGTGGAATAAAACACTGAAACTGATAAATCATGATAGCACAGAATTCACAGTGAAACAAATAAATGATCATGTTTACATAGAATACATTGAGAATAAAAAAATCAATGAAGCTGATAAATGGTCATGTAATCACCAAGTCCACTGTGAAACAGTCCTAACTTCAAAATTCACTACCACCACTTTTTGTCACAAATGATAATAAACAATAATGATGGAGAATAGCAAATTCATAAGGGATTGGCTTGACCTGACTACATGAAAGAAATGTTAGTGGGAACGAAGTGTGGATTTTTTGTTTTCCTTTTAATTTTTGTAGATAATATAAGCAGAAATGACAGAAACCGAATGACATTCTTTAAATTTAATACTACCAATATCTAGTGCATAAGTTTAGCTAAATGTTTGCAGAAATTCTGACACCAGGTGCACAAATTAAATCAAATAATGCACGAAATTTTGGCGGTGTCGATTTTTGATTTGGATATCGTGGTCCTGGAAGAGCACAATTAGTTTAATCAAGTTAATCGGGAATGGACCTGCTTTTTAAAGTGTGAATTTAATCATTGCTCTGTGCCCTCGGCAAGGAATCGAACCCGAGACCCTGCGTGTTCAAGACAGCAGAGTTATCTTTTATGTTATCATGGAGGTCAGAATAGAATTGGGTCATTTTAATGCTTGTAATTCTTGGTGAGAATATATGCAAATAAGTAGCGCAGATTCTGCACTATTTGAGTATCAATTTCTGACTTTCATTGATTTTTCAGTCGAGATGATGGTGGTTGTACTATTCTATGTCTACTGCAAGAACAAAGTTAATGTAAACATAACCATGTGACTTCTGAAAAATAGTTCCTTTCCTGTGTGTTATTTTGCCCATGAATATATTGATCGTAGCTATATTCAATACCGCAGCTGCGTATTGTATGGCTTTATCACATGCACTATATTCCTACGCGCAATATTCCTGCGCAGCTGTCATTCACAACCAATAGAATCTCTCTATTTGTTTACATTGACGTCATTCTTACAGCAGTTAAAATAATAAGCTTGTGGATCTGGTATTGTTATTATATAAATTTGTCTATATTATACCAAAATTGCACCGGGAAATATTAAGGTAGAGTTAGTCTGTTATGAAGTTTCACATAAAAACGTACTTTATTTTTCTTCCATGCTGACTGACGGACAAACAGTTGACAGTGGACAATCAGAAGACTTCCAGAAAGAGGTTGGAGTACCCTAACGACACAGCCTGGATGACAACTACCATACAAATGACGTCAATGAATAGGCCTATGGTGATTCTGGTTCGCTTTGCAGTCATGTTGATGCGTTATGTTTATCCCGTTTTGTGAACATTGGTCTATCTACTTGCTATCATGTGAATTTTTTATGTCTTTGGATATATCACTTTTTATTCTCGTCATTTATTTTATCGCTTTCGGTTTTATTTTTTAGCTGCATTCGCTTATTCCTTCCATTAGTTCCTTCTTAAACCACGTTTGGCTCCTTGTTATATTTCCCGCCCTAGCTATCACTCGACAGTTCCTCTGCCAATCGGAGACGAACATAACGTAATCTGCTGGGCAGAGGGGAGCGAATTGGAATCAAAGAAGTATAGAGCGACCACCTAGGAAAAAAACCTTGAACGAAAAGTTCCCGCGCAGCTTTCCCTTCTTCCGTTCAGCTGGCGCCATAAGGAAGCATGATCCACTCTCCCCCTCCCCTCCTCGAGGGAGTACGGTGCACAGGAGAAGCGGGTCTGCGCAGGTTTTTTTGCTTGAGTTTCCACTATAACGCATGCGCTCATGCCGTTGCCACTTCGCACTTCGCAGCGAGCAAAAAAAAAAAAAAAAAAAAAAAAAAAAAAAAAAAAAAAACTAGATTCAATTTTTGCAATTGAAAACAATATTGATTTAATAGGGCGCAAATAATTTCACTGGACGCCATGGCCTTCTTTCTTTTACAACTTTTTTTTTTTAGATCATTCGGCGCCCATGGCCGACTCCCGCCGCCCCCTATCTATGGCTGAACTTGACGAAAACGAGAAAAGCAGTCAATGCGAGCGAAGCAAGCAAGAACATTTTACAAAATCAATTTTTATTTGCATAAAATTTGAAATCGAAGGGGTAATTGCTCCTCTGTCCCCCTGCAGGTGCCCTTGGCCGTCAATGCTTGTCCCCCCTTGCCCAGTAGAATTGACTTCCGTCGAAGGTTAGGGGGGCAATGACCCCCTTCCCCCCTGTGGTTGCGTCATTGTATAATACAGACATATTTAAGCAATATATGTTTACTTTAGATACTTTAGGCTCACTGTCATTGTTAGTCAACCTTATTCTGCCCAGTTTGTCTGTTCGACTAACCTTGTATTAATGCGAATATCACCACCCTACATCCAAACCGATTCTAAAAGCATAAGAGGTGGTGTTTTATTTCAACCCTATCGCCGCGATCACCCACAGGTGGGTAGAAAAACTATACATAATAACCAAAACTAAAAAAATCAATAACAAGTCAATCCAGCGATACGATCCCCCCCCCCCCCATTTTTGTGCGAAGATATACAGAATTGGTATAAAATTTTGTCCCCCCAAAAAATTCCTATGACGCATGGCCAGAAAGGTCAATGTTCGGGAATAGTGTTGCCCACGAGACGAGACTTTGGCCTGTCTCGTCTCGTGGAAATGCTGTGAAATGCTGTCTCGTCTCGAAAATATTCGTTTGTCTCGGGACACATGATCAATCTCGTCTCGTCTCGAATTTTTAAAAGCCTGTCCCGTCTCGTCCCGTGGGCAACACTATTCGGGAAGCGCGGGAAGAATTACACCTTAGGCCAAACTGTGTTTAATGTAATCAGTGTCTTCTTCTGTATATTTATTTTCCCTACTTTCTATATGTACTTCTTTTATTTCATTTTGTGTCCTTTATCCCTATTCCTATTTTATCTTTTGCTGTTTCTGTCCTTATTTTTCAATACTTAGCTTCTTTTCTTTCTCTATTCTTAAATATTTGCTTTAATATATGCGACAAAAAATCATTGTTCGTCAGAACCAAATCCTATTAATAATCGTACACATTTGTTTACAGTTACCAAGATTGATTGACTGATTGATTTGCTGTTTTAAGTCCACTTTATGCACAGTAAGGCTAATCGGGACTGGACCTACAGTTTAAAGTGGGATCCGAACCATCACTGTACCATGTGCCTCCACCGGGACAGTTACCAAGAATTTCGGTCAAAATTATCAAATTTTAGTGAAGGCTTAAATACCATAGGTAATGAAAAGCATAACAAAACATATTTTGTTAATCAACAATATTTGTCGGCCCCCGTGGCGGAGTGGTTAGCACATCGCGCTACTATGCCAGGGGTCCCAGGTTCGAATCCTGGCCTAGGCATGGATGTTTGTGAGTGTTCATTCATCAATTTCATCATATCATCCATCACGCATCCTCATCTTCGCAAATTAACCAGAAATGTCACAAAAAGCGAAGTAAAATACCAAATCGATAAATCAATCACAACAATATTTAAATATGTTCACTTTATAACATCTTGTTTGGAATAATATGAAGTTAAAAAGATCCCGAACTATTGACGTAGGATCGGTGAGCTACGGGCCACTACGCCACTGTACTCCAGAAAATGTAAGGAAAATAGTTTTAAAAACATAAACCATAAATAAGAATGGTTAAAAATGATTAATGAATACTAAGTTGTTCCATATTGTATGTAAATTAACAGTAATTGATAACGTTTGAACTTAAATCCGTTAATGTTATACGTACATATGTACCGGATAATTCACACTGAAGCGACAGGCGACACGTTTCCCTTGAAGATTTCACGAATTCTAACGCAGGCTTGTGCGGTCTATCCTGCCGATACAGTGTGAAACGTAGCTTTTGAATGGCTTTTTCCCAAGGGACATGTGTCGCTTGTCGCTTCGGTGTGAAATCTGCCCAAAACTTAACAACGTGTATGGGGCATGAATTTTACAGTAACTGCGTACAGTAGTTACAAATAGTATTCATAAGTTTGGCAATTTAGTTGCAGGGAATATCAAATGTGGTAAATCTGTGTATTTATCGAAATACGTGTGCAGACTTACATGTATATAAATTTTATTTACTTCTTCCGTAGAAGCCAGACAAAGAAAGTACTCTCAACGATGTTCCTTACACCACCTTCATCGTTACACCGAATGTGAGACATCGCTTCCGATTGGCTCACACTGGCGTGATGAGCTGTCCAATCAGGCTCTCAATAGATGGCCACCCTCTCCTCCTGATCGCAATGGATGGAAATCCCATTGACGCCAAAGAGGTCAGCTCCGTTGTTCTTTCGTCGGGTAAGTTGTAATTGATACCCTTAGTTACGTCATGTGGATGCTTGTAGCTAATCAATACGTGTGTGTCTGTAAAGTTGTTACGTCCCATGTACCCGTGTTATTGTGTTGTTTCCTCATTAGTACAATTATTGTAAATCAAGCTTTTCCCCTCTTGTTCTGTACACCATAAGCGTACCAGAATTTGTTTAAGGGGTGTAAGGGATTACCCTTTCTCAAGACACTCAAATGTCAACTTCACTTCCACGTAGTACACCCTGGACTGCATTTTGCAGACTAATGAGGCTCTGGTGTCTGGACCCAGACACCTCTATGATACTTGTGTTATTGATTTGTTTGTGATTGTCCCTTCCTCATCTTATCACCATTCACTCTAATCTTCGCAATTAGCCAAAAATGTCAGAAACTTAAGGAGTAAAATAAATCAAATAATTCATTCACTCAGAATTAGTTTAAGATGAGGGGGGGATCGACTACCGAAAACTCACTTTTTGTGGAATTATGAATAGAAAACTGAACCAAATTGCCCTATTTTCTTCTGTAAAATGAACTATAAAGGGGGTTCTGACTCATATTACACCACCTTCCTACCATGCACCTTATCACTTTGGCTATCTGAACTCGTGACAGTGATGACACCAGAAATAAATGAATGGGGAGACAGGGGAGGGGATTTTTTTCTGAGAAATTGAAATTACTAGTAAATAGTCCGGATGAGCGGATACGATTCTCTGAAGATTCGGGTCCGAATGGGTCTCCATAATAAATATTCGGATATCGGATCTAAGATTTGGGATTCGAATATCAGATCCGGAATTTGAACATCGGATCTAAGACTCAAGATTCGAATGTCGGATCCAAGATTTGGGATTGGGATATCAAATTCAAGATTCGGAAATAGAATCCGGACACAGGATTCGGATATTGGATCTAGGATTCAGGATTTGGATATCCGATTTGGGTTTCGGACATCGGACATCAGATTTGAGATTCGAACATCGGACATCAGATTTCAGATTCGGACATCGGATTTGGGATTCGGACATCGGATTTCGGATTCGGACATCGGATTTGGGATTCGGACATCAGATTTTGGATTCGGACATTGGACATCAGATTTGAGATTCGGACATCGGATTTGGGATTCGGACATCAGATTTGAGATTTGAACATCGGACATCAGATTTGGGATTCGGACATCAGACATCAGATTTGGGATTCGGACATCGGACATCAGATTTGAGATTCGAACATCGGACATCAGATTTCAGATTCGGACATCGGATTTGGGATTCGGACATCGTATTTGGGATTCGGACATTGGACATCAGATTTGAGATTCGAACATCGGACATCAGATTTGAGATTCGGACATCGGACATCGGATTTGGGATTCGGACATCGGACATCAGATTTGAGATTCGAACATCGGACATCAGATTTGAGATTTGGACATCGGACATCAGATTAGCGATTCGGACATCGGATCCAGGATTCAAAATTCAGATATTGGATCCAAGGTTTGAGAATTCGGATATCTGATCCAGGATTCTTATTCTGCAGCATTCGGATACGGTTAATTTTGAATTGGGATAAATGGATTCGAATTTGAATGCCCATCCCTAGCAAATACCATACAAAACCCTAATTTCCGCTAAGAGAGCAATTGTATACATAGTTTTTCTTGTTTGCAGTGGAAGAGGTAAAATAGAGGCACCAGTCGACTGGAAGGTGTGTTTCCACGCGACATCAATATGGTTCCATGATTTGTCGTGGTTTGATATTTTAGGAATAACTTATAATCTGTTCTGGGAGTCTCTGGAGCAAGGGAACGAAAACAAGTCTCTGCGCAAGTACTGACTCGAGAGGCCTCGGCCAATGAACTCGTGACAGGGGAAGTGAGTGCAGCTAACAGCTGTTAGGAGCAGCGCGTACTGCTTTGCTCCGCCCACTCCCTTTCTCCTCTTCTCTGTCATTATGCGCGGCCTTGCTGCACAGATTCACGGGACAGAGTATACGAGGTACGCCGTGAACATCAGTATTGAGTTGCTGATTACAAACACGGTCGTCTGAAGCTGCGATATGTCTCCATAATAAATCCGAAACTTGTTTTATGCATGTATAGGAATTTTTTATATTTATATAGTAGTTACAAAGGTAAGCGCCGTACTTGGTGATAGCTACGGACCAATATATGCAATTTCCTTGTTTCCTTTTACAGGTGAAAGGGCTGACTTTGTACTACAAGCCGATAAGCAGATAGGATCTTACTGGCTTCGAGTGGTTACGCTACCTGACTGTCCAGCCCGGAAGCCTCTATTGCAAGGTGCCATAGTGAGGTACAAGGGCGCGGCCCCCGATGCACCCAAAGGCGCCTCGCCACTGACGCAAAAGGCAAAACAGAGCAAGGTGAGAGAGTGCACTGCATATTTCAGGTATGGAAGGTTGACAAGGCTAGAATAGTGTTATTATAAATGGATATAGAAACAATTATAAACGCAATAATGTCCATTTAATAGCATTGGTAATAATAATAATTATGTAACAAAACTTAACTCCATGGAAGAACTGCCCTTTAAGGGACAGGACCTACCTGTCATTGGGTAATACGTAGTCAGCGCTTAGAGTCCCATCGCCGCTGTTTTCTGGCGTTTCCGACCAGATCCCTCTATTTCTTCATTTCAAAAAGCTCCCCTATTGGCCTCACGATCCTGGGTTAACACTGAAATTTTGGGGACTTCAAGCGGGAATCGAACCTGGGACCACCCACGCCAAAGGCGAGAGCGCTAACCATTTTTTAAAAATGGAATACCCCTCCCTAATCGGTAGTATCCACCTTTTTTCAGTTTTTCTCAAATTTTCACATGTCAATTTTCTATATATTCTCAGTATTCTCATCTCGACAAACACAAAACATCCATGTCCGAACCGGGATTCGAACCCTTGACTCCTGGCATTTCAGCGCGCTGTGCTAACCACTCCGCCACGGAGGTCGACACTATTTGGTTATGCGGGAGCCCTTCGAGGGCGTCAACAGCACCTGGTGTTCCCAAGTGATCACTGATCACTTATCGAAGTAAAAAGTGACCAGACGTCACGTATTATCTGGGACAGTCCCTTCTTTTAGCCCAAAGGGACTCCAAAATGTCCCTTTTTTGTGACAATCCCTTATCAGCATAGAGTTACTGCAACAATACACCTTCTCTACTATTACAATGAACTATGGCATTGTTGGGTAGAAAATTATTTTACATTTAAATGTCAACAATGTACCATATTCTAATGTTTGTAATTATTGGAGTTTCTTTGTTTACCTGGAACTAATGCCCCCACTGAACGAGTGCTTTCGAACATGAATGGTGTGTTTTTATATCTTATTAAACTGCCTTGGTCAGCAACTTAGTGGTTTTTAATATGGAAACAAGGCTTAATTATATTACAATGAATGGTCTGTGGAGAAGTGACACAAACGCTCTTTCAGTACAAACTTTGAAAGCTATGTTGATTAATAAGGTGAACTTCAATCACACGTGTGTAATCATTTACAAAATGTTATTTGAAGAGTGTTCTGCAGACATGCAGAAAGCGATTAAGGCATGAGTATTACCGTGCAAATTGTCCATTACCATGTTCGTGCACTTTATTTGACCCAATAAGAGCTTCAAGAATTAAAAGAAAACTCAAAACAAGCTGTTGACAACTTCTGCAACAGCATACCTACATGAAAATCCATCGCTTAAAACTCATAGGATGTAAGAGAAAAATTAATGAAAATAGTCATGGACAATTTACACGGTAATACTCATGGATCCCATTGTACTAAAGAAGATCCATTCATCGGCAAAATATCAATGAATGTCTCCTAATGAAAATATGGAAGATATTCTGTTTTATTGTTTTAAAAATATTTTCACCTTATTCAAGCAGTGGCGGGATTAGGGGGGGCAGTTGTCCTCACTTTTTGCCATTTTTGACCCCTCACTAGACTAAACCTTATATATGAGGGAAAGTAAACTGTCTTAGCCTCCCCAGTTTTGACACCTTGCCCATCCAATTTTTGGAACCCAATCGCCCCCACTATATTCAAGTACTGACCAGAGTGATCGGATAAGAACCGGTATATTCGGCGTGGTATGGCCGTCGGCTAGTCATAAAGACCCTAAAATAACATAAATTAGTGTTATCAAATACTCTTAACGCCACTTCGTCCAGTTAGGAGATCACGATTATTAGGAACTTATTGAAAAGTAGGCTGAAATTTCTGCTACTTACATCCTATCCCGAAGAACAGCTTTGCATGGTGTCAAGGAAGCCCGTGGGATTTTTCTCAGGGGGGGCAGTCATAAAAACTTTATTATTATTATTATTATTATTATTATTATTATTATTAAACTTAGGGTGAATCGGGTCACTTTTGAAATTCTCTCTCCCAACTCAAAACCAAACGAACTGAAGGAAATGTTTCGATCTGGCAGTGAAGTTTGGAACTATATAGTATCTGTTGAACGTAGAAGCTACCAAGAAGTAGTGTATTTGGAGCTGCCAAAAATTACAAATAATACTCGTGTTACAGGAGGCGAGGAAAAGCAAGTTTTAAAAATGACTCTTTTTATTTATTTTTGTTGTACTGTACTACATGCAATATTTTAAAGACCATTTGTGCATAAAATGGTAGTTGTCGTAGAAGAGATTATAAAATTCACCGCCATCTTTGTCGTTGATACAATGTATCCAACTGGTGAACAGAAAAGTGTTGCACTTTTGGGCGAATAGGGTCAACACAAGATATGCTACCAAGAAAGAGGCTTCTAAATTAATTTGTCTCCTACAGATGGCAAAATATACGAAGAAATCGTCAACTTCGTGGAATGAGGGAGACATGCAGAAAGCGATTAAGGCATTTAGGGAAGTTAGGAACCAACGACATGCCGCAGAACTGATTAGTCTTCCTTATTCGCATCTCCAAAGGAGAATACAGAGTTGCCAGGACAAATCCCTGAGAAAAAAAGGGGTAAAAACGTTGAGCAGAAGGATGAGCTGGTATCGCAGTTACTAAAATTATGTTTGTGTGCCTCGACCACTGTGATGTAACAAATTTTGCGTTCGAATTCGTCAAGTATTCGAATTCGCGCGCTGTCATCATCATCATCATTTTCAGAGTCGGAAAACGTCATTGATGAAGGAAACAATACTGTTTGTGGGTTCTGTAATGTGAAGTACTGTGAAATTGGTTGATTGGGTACAGTGGCAAGAACATGTAAAGATGGTTATCACAGGAAATTCGCGACTGCACAGGGGAGAATAAAATTTATTTGTGGAAGGTATTCGAACAAAAGATAAGTTTCTACACTCTGAACATAAGGTTTGTAATGGAAATTGAAGATTAATAATACATATTTCAACGTTAGGTAACTGACCCGATTCACCCTTGCATGTCACCCGATTCACCCGAACTCTTAAGGGTGAATAGGGTCATGAGAGTTGAAGTCTAGATGCTACGGGCAAAAAACTGAGAGAACTTAAGAAATTATTAGTTACTGAAAATTATATAGTTAGATGATTGTTTTATTACCATATTCCCGATAATTTTAAATTTGAATGAAACTATAGGAAATATTTACATTGTTTGATTTTTTGATCCGATTCTCCCTAAGTTACCCTATTATTAGTATTTTTACATTACTATTACTACTAATGTTTTTTTAAAATTACATAAATTTGTAATTTCCACATTCTGTACCTTTTATCTATATACAATTTGCATAACTGCACATTTAACATTAATTCACGTAGGACAAAAGCTGTTTTTTATAGTTAGAGATAATCAGTGTAAAATAGACTGTAAGCCCAAATGTAACACTACTTCAAATAATAATAATAATAGTAGTTGCTGTAACGTACGACCTGTAAGTCACAGAAAACAATACTTTTTGTTATAAAATATATCTACAATTTCACTATTAGAATTACATTAACTCTTTCCAGAAATCTCCCCCCCCCCCTGCAGGCGCCCACGCATGGTGTATTGACTTATGTTTACCATTATCTGGCTGGTCTGCAAAACAGAAACATAAAAAAATTACGGCAATTCACATATATGTACATATTATGTTAATAAATGTAACACAAATATTTGGCAGCAGAGAAAATCAAAGAAGAAATGCTATGTACAAACTTCGATTGAATAGGGTATAAAGCATTTTAATTATAAAATTAAATTCAACATGTTTCTTTGTAAAACATAATTTTAGTAAGTACATTTCATCGCTTATTCATAAATTTTAAAAAAATTACGAAGTAGTGCCTTAATGACCGTAATGAAACACAAATATTACACTTTGTGAGTGTGCCTTAATCGATTTCATAATGTCATCACTGATTCTCAGTGTCATGGCAGGAAAGCAAAGTTAAATAACAAAAATCAATAAACGTTTTCACGCATTCATGAAATAGGAGAAATAAACGTGTGAATAGGTTTGGCAGGTTAGGTTTTGTGTATTTTACACAGCATACACGTCAAAGAGTTGAATTTATTAAAGATGTGGGTGTCGTTTTAGACATGAGGCTTGATTTTAAAGATCATGTATATGAAATTGCTAGAAAAGCTAGAAAGAAAGCGGCCACTAATAAATTGTCGAATTCAAACAATCTATTATTGTTAATTCAGTTATTCACGGTGTATGTAAGGTCTATTTTGGAATAAAGTACAACAACATGGAATTTTGCATGTAACAATAATATGAAAGACATGCTTGAAAATGTACAGAAAATATTTGTCTCATTTTTATATTTTAAATTCAGACTTTTTAGGTTTTATAATTAATATTATAATTTGTGAGACAAACTAATATGTCATGTCTCTTGGAAAGAAGAAATATTAACGATTACAATTACATTTCCAAATTAATTAATGGAAAACTTGATGTACCATATTTATTATCTAAAATTACACGTCATTATGTATTCCGAAACCACTGCTCTGCAATTTCTGTCGCTTCTTATTTTAGACATAATAGGTATTTTAATTTTCTTATATCCCAATACGGTCATAATCCACTGGAGCCTAGTAACCTTTTATTGTTATAATAACATGTGTAATTTTACTTTTAACTGTTTTTTTAACATATGTGATAACATTGTACTTTTTAAATTTGTATTTTTCTTTATTTTAACGAAATTGGTCTTCTCACATTTTTTATCATGTAGTAGCCTACACATTTTTTTTTCTTATTTGTAATATTGTGTATATGTTATATATATCATCACAAACTGCTGTATTAGGCATGTACGCTGTTTTTCAGCAGTTAATTCAAATACTTAAATAAATAAATAACATCAGGTAAGCCCAGGTTCGATACCCAGTAAAGGCGCATATTGCTTCGGACGGATCCCACTTTAAACTGTAGGTCGAGTCCCAATTAGCCTTCTTTGGCATAAAGTGACTTGAAACGAAAAACTCAACGATTCACGTTAGCATTTTATCGCAATCACTCGACTGCTGTAATAATTTTGTAAAAATGTGAACAGTTTATTTTCACAGAACCTTCGTTATCTTGGTTGGTCTGTTTGTGTAGGTCTTTAATAATATGAGATCTTCTTTATGTTTCGAAAGCTAGAAGTCGACGCGCTAGCTACGTTAACGACCGGCTGGCTTTGAAGACCACGGAGCGCGCCCGTCAGCTGCAACAATCACATTCAAAGCAAAGTGTTGCCACACATCTACTCTACGCCACCTTATCCCTCCGCGCACAAGCACCTTCCCACGGTCTTCACATTGAAGTTCCGAAGTACGGCAACAGCGTATCCGCAGTCATGTGACTGAGACTCCACGTGGAGTAGACGAGCAGAATGACAGCTGCGCCCATTGGCTGAAGATTGAGTGTGATTGGACGAAAACAGCTCGCCCGCTACTTATCCCCACCCACGTTTGTGGCGGCGGGTTTCTTCAGTTCTTCGACGTTAACGAAGTAAACGCGTGGTTACCAGTTAACCCCATATGAAAGTCTCAATAATGTTCTTGGTTCTTTTTCCCGCAACTGTTAACGGTAGCCCATGAAGACTTTTGTTGTTAAGGTATGTTGTATTTCAGATTTAGAAACGGAGGGAACGAAAAAAGGATTGGTGCTTATTCTGTTCGTTTTTCACTGTTTTCCCAAGTTTTTCATTCCTAGTGTAATTACGATTATTATTAACGTTATTGACAGTATACAAATTGATGAGTCACAAAATCAATATATGGATGTAAGGGTAGAGTGACCAGATTTTCTGAACCGAAAAGCAGGACATCCATGATGCGTACGGGGGTGGGGGGTGATGGAGGATTACAGCTGTAACCAGGGATCACGACTGAAACTGAACCGAAATAATAAAAAAAAACTGATTCCGACGCACTTTCAATCTTCTTGAACCTAAACTAAAACTCCAGAGGCAAGTTTCAGTCTCGCGTAACTGTCCGAATTACCTATACGATTTCGGTTCGCAGCGCCGAACTAGAATTTATATTTGCGAGGAGTGATTTCGTCTGACCCGAACCAGAACTCGAACTGAAATGAATTACAGTCGCGATCCCTGGCTGTAACCAGTGATGTGCGTCTACGCGTAAACGACAATAGTCTACATTCTACACGTAGACTATTTTATACACGTAGATTACGTAATCTATGTAAACGACATGGCGAAAGGTGATAACTTAGCAAAGGGCGCCGTGGAATTAAAATAAAATTATACTGCCTATCAGTTGCTGATGTGTGAGGAGAACTTTTCATACTCTTTCTTCCAAATTCGAACAATTTCTCACCTAGGAAGAAACCTAAAATAGGAAATATTCTAGTGTTTTATGGGGAAAAGACCACTCTTGCCTCACGACTGCCATCTGTTGTCGTTTTTTGCATACTATTTATCTTCCTCCATAGTTGATAATAGAAGAGAAGAGAAATTTTGTTGTAAATAGGATTCTTTTCATTTCGTTAGGAACCAATACAGTTGAAAGTGTCACTTTCCTTTCATGAAACCCTTGAAAATTAATTTTAATACATTTTAGATTGTCTACGTAGTCTAAGTAAACTACAACCCAATGTAATCTACGCGTAGATTACGTGTAGACAACGCATGTATACGTAAACTTATAGTCTACGGCACATCACTGGCTGTAACTAAAACAGCACAGGATCAAGTGAACTCCGACCCCTTATTTGACAAAAGAAAAGTCATGCTGCTTACATGTCTACTGAAATATTACATAATTCCCTTTAATCTGTTTTCTTCTTGATTTCATTTTTATTATTTAACTTCGCCTTTCTGCCACTTTTGGCTAACTGCAACAATGAATATGAGTAATGATATGATTAAATTCATGAATGGACACTCGCAAAGAACATCCATGCCCGAGCTGGGATTCGATCCAGGACCCCTAGGGTTCAACCACCCCACCACGGAGGTCTATATTTCCCTTTCAATTACTCTCTTTTTCGTTCCTCCTTTTGCTTATATTTTTAATTGTACAGATTAACATACGTATCTCTCTCGTTCTTACTGGGTCCTTTTCTGTTTTCTTATTTTCTTACCATAAAACATCCATAGCATACACTGTGAAATAACATTAATCAATACTGAGAATATATTTGTCTCCTGCATCTCATCAATGCATCAAACATGCAATCCCCAGAATTGTTCTATTTTCAATTTTCAAAGAGCCCTTTCATATTCTTCTAGTCACCACTCGGCACCTTTCATATCATATCATGAACAGACTGCATGCCTGCTGCTAAGCTAGAAATATAAGCTTTACAGCAAGTCTAACGTCGCGAGCGTGAAATTTTTTAGATCTACAAGTATTTCTATGCAAACTAAAAATACCGTTATTTTTAAAAGGCAATAACAGTTTCACAGAGGTAAACAATTCGTCTGGACGTTTTGCAGGACGGTATTGAAAAAAAATGGGATATACAGTATAACCTCGTTAATTCGGACTATAGGGGCTTGATAAGTTGACCGGATTAGCTTAAATAAATTAAAGAACAGTAGAAAGTGCATTAAAATTCCGTTTATAGCAACAAAACACGTTTATTATGGTGTATTTAAAGGACATAGACCTAAATACACTATACAGTACAGTACAAAGTCTGCGGGAAATAGAATTTCATCTGTGGTTGACTGCCTTTCCTTTGGGAAGTTCTCTTGTTGACTTCTAGCTACATTTAAAACCTTGCATTATTTTTCTTTTTCCTTTTGCCTGTCCGGATTAAGCGAAGTCCGGCTTATCGGGGTCCGGATTAACGAGATTTTACTGTATATTTTTTTGTAGTTGCATCGAACACCGCAGGACATGATAGAGACTATCCTGCGAGAATCAGGACGTCTGGTCACCCTATGTAAGGGGTGACTTTTCCTTAAGTACCCAAATTATATCAACCTTCCTTCTATGGTAGTACCGGTATACACGAACACACACCAAAATCATCAAATAGTCACCTATTTGGAGACGGAATGCACTCTACAATACCACTTCTCTCTGACAATACTATAGAAAAAGTTAATAAAAGCCATTGAGTAGAAAAACAGATTGAAATATGAAACTGTACAGTAATATTATTCCATGTGTTAGACAAGGAATTGTACTCATAGGCGTAGCTAGAACATTATATTTGGGTGTGCACAAAGAAAAAAAATTAGGTCTTGCACCTTTTTAATACCATATTTTGCAACACAATCACTTGGCTCTTTAACTGCACTGATGTTTGTAAAGGAATATAAATTCACTAAATGACAGTGTTGGAAATTTCTGAATATATGTAGTAGAAAAAATCAAATTGCATAGAAATTACACACACACAAAATGTTCATAAATGTTACAAACAAATACATCAAAATACACGTCTTCTATAACAAGAGACGTCTGTCAAAAGGTACAATGTTCTTAAACTCATCAATAACTTCATTTACATCAATAGACGAAGCTTTTTCCTGTTCCATAAATAGCAAGAGCAGGGCTTCCAACCTATCCTGCTTCTGAGTTGCTCTTAATTTACTTTTAACTTGGGTAAGCTTGGAGAAAGCTCTCTCACACGTGCAGCTTGTGACAGGTAGCTTTAGAAGAAAGGCGGTGCAGTACAGAGTAGAATGCAGTAAATATCTTCTTTCTCCAATGACATCAAAAAATCGAAAAACTATAGACACCAGTTTCATCAGCGATAGTGCACATGTTTATACCAAGTAATGACATTTTCAACTTCTTACAAAATGCATCTTATTTTCTCTCTTATTGAAATAGGTATCTGTCTTTAATTCTCTTTGATAAAGCAGCCCATTAGGGTGTGCCTAGGCACACCCGGCACACCCCGTAGCTACGCCTATGATTGTACTACTATAATATGAACTCTATAAATTGGTGTAAAACTGTTGAGTTCAATAATAATAAATAAATACACCCTCGACTGCATTTTACAGACTAGCGAGTCCCTGGCGCCTGGACCTGCAGCCAGTGTAGTCCTCTGGGGGACTCTTGTTGTCTGCTGTCCATTTGTGTTTGTGATTGTCCATTCCAGAGGCGCCAAATTAACATAAACTTGGGGGGTCAAGGTAAATTTTTGGAGGCAAGATCGGCACAAACAATACATATACATAAAAAGTGTCCTTGTCTTGCCCCCCCCTTCAAGTCGGCACCTATGGTTCTTTCATCCATTTCACCTTATCACCATTCATCCTCATATTTGCGATTAGCGAAAAGTGACAGAAAAGCGAAGGAAAATAAATAAATAAATCAGCAAGATAAAATATAGCAACATCCTGTATTGTAGTCTGACCGTATCCCTTTTGAGGAAATGGAATTACAATACCAGTTGCATATCTTTTTGGGGCCTCCCCGATGGCGCAGTGGTAGCGTCGACGCCTTGTAATCAATGGGTCCCGTGTTCGATACCCGGTGGAGGCACATATTGTTTCGGATCCCACTTTTTACTGTAGGTTCAGTCCCGATTAGCCTTTCTGTGCATAAAGTGGACTTAAAACCCCAAATCAATCAATCAAACCATATATTTTCGTTCTAAGAATGCCTTCCGTATCGTAATATGCCTCTTTTATGTAAATTAAGAGTATAAAATCATCATTATTCTAATATTAACGACATTTTTCTTTGTATAGACTGATTTCATCCATTTTAATGGAAACACTTACTGCTTAACGAAACTTAGCGCATTTTTTTGGATTACAGCACTGCATAATAGTCTGTAATATTTGAATCGAAATTTTAGCTTTGTAGTTACTCTTTCTCTCCTTGCAGCTCCCAGAAGGCGTGGTGAAGCACTGCGACTCCGATGACAACGCTCTCTGTTATCAGGAGATTCCAGCCTTAGATAAACTTCCACCGGAATTGAGTGGAGAGAAGATGGACGTGCAGATTTACCTGGCCTACGACTTCAAAAGGGTTCCCAACGAGAACATATCTGTTCCAACTTTCCTCTGTGAGTATCCGAATTAATATATATATATACACACACAAGAGTTGCATATTAAAATAACTATTCTACTGATAGTTAAGGAACATTTTTCTTACAGTTTCTGTGCAATGAAATATGAAACCTAACATTGTTCATTAAATATAAATACCCTTAAACTACTTTCCCAGATTTGAAGCTCCTGCATGGGTGGGACAGACGAAAAACTGCCTCTTCACTTAATAAGAAATTTATCTTAATTTCTGTGAATTGATAATTGATTAAAAAATAAATTATTTAAGATAAAGAGAGAAAGCAATTGACCTTTGAGGAGTTGAAGGAGAAATATAACAGTTAAATTAATTGTTTTTTAGTGTCACGGGTGGGACACAATACAAAACACAACTAAATCAAAAAGTTAAAATAAAGGAATAATAGCCTATGTAAAATACCTTCTACTTTCTAACTTTATATAAGTAAAATAACAATTTATGCGAACTTTGACCTTGAATAATTTAACAATTACAAGACGCACGAAACTCAAAATTCTCATTGTTACTAAGTTTCATTCATTGTTTCAACTCCCCAAATTTCATGAAAATCTGAGATGGTCAGTTAGGAAATTGCACATATCTGTGTTGAATTGGCATGGAATGACTCATATGATACTTGAATTTTTATCCAACAGACAATTTGTAGATTGTTGACTCACAAGATATGATATAGTTACAACATTACATTTAATTTTAAAAATTGAGGTTCAGGGGCACTATCCCATAGAATGCTCTATACATATTTAGTGCAATTTAGGGCTGAATCGATACCAGTTTGAATCGATACTTATACTCTTATCAATTTCTTAACGATATCTATGCTTGAAAATTGTAACAATTAAAAGTACTTCAAAATATTGATTAATATTAGTAAGTATTCTGCACAAAACATTAATTTACTAGAGTTTCGCTCTTTAAAATTACGAAAAATAACATTGGAATATAAAAATGCCTATTATGTAAAGAAAGTTTACCAAGTACTAAACTTAAATAATGAAAATATACTTGTTCATTTGCTGCATAATCGAGAGTTATTTATTATACGAAGGCAAGGATTAGATTGGGATCATACAACGTACTTTGAATTGACGTTATCTAAGAAGATTTGTGCATATTACTGATTACAACAATATCCATCAATATTAACCAGGGACTTTATTTTCATTAACTAGACATAGCATCCTTTTAGGTTATTCAATAAATGTTCAATTTTCTATATTTTTGACATTAATTTACTTGCCAGGAAAGTTAAGCTATATAATGAATACGTACTATTTTTATACGGTCTTTTTACAGCTTTGTGTAATAATCGCAGGAACAATGCCAGTTGATTTACATATATTAATTATTATTATTATTATGAACTATAAACTATATTAACGTATTAATTGTAAACATTGTTATTATTATAAATATTAATATTATTACAGTAAACCCTTGCTAACACAAACTCGCTTAAGACGAACAGTCGGTTAACATGAACAAAATGTTGCTCCCGGCAGGGATGTATTATATCTTATAGAAAGTTTTAAAGGTTAACGCGAATTTCGGTTACCACTAATTACGAACTGTTTTTAGTCCATTGCGTCATTAGATCTCATTTAACACGAACTTTCAAAGTTTTCCATAATTTTTTTCTGTTTTAGCACTAAGAAATCGTTCAACAATCTCTATCATCTTGTCAACAATCAACTTATACAGTATTGTAACCAACAGATTCAGATCAACAATGTGTTCAAATGTGTTTTTCTATTCTTTAAAACGTAGCCAGTACAAGTAACATCAAGATTAAAACTTGGGTGCAATTGCTCTACAATCGCGATCTTCGCGTCAACAATGAGCTTATACGTATTTAACCAACAAATTCAGTTGTGTTCAGATGTGTTTTTCTATTCTTTAAAACCAGTGGTCAGAAGTAGCGAGCTACTTGTAGCGTCGCTACTGTAGCTAGCTACAAAATTTGTAGCTGTAGCTGTAGCGAAGCTACATTTTGAAAATTGTAGTTGTAGCGGTAGCGAAGCTACAAAATTGTTGAAAATTTCGCTACAGCTACATTTTTCTCAGCATTTTGAGGTGAATTTTGAATGTGGCAAACAGCGTCAGAAAAATCGACAATAACCCTTAATTTTGCAGGAGGTTCATAAAGACAGTCTATTACATGGAGATACAGATTATCTAGACTGTAGATTATAGATATCTGCGTAATTCATTTAATTAGTATCTGAAGAATTCAGATATCCAGATAACTAACTGACATATATGAATATATTCCTGCTAACAGCTACGTCTTTTTAGCTGCATTGCTATTTTGGGGAGAAACATGCCTCGTTTGCTGCACCACTGAAAAAAAGTGCCTCGTTTGTGTCACCCCCGGAACAAATCCTGTGGATATTCCTGATGTAAGAGACACCAAAATGTCATTAATTGCTGTGTAAGACACAACTTGCAGTGCAAAAACGAGTGATGGATTTTCCACTGCACTGGCAAGGGAATAGTGCCAGCGATAAATGGCTCAGTACGGTAACAGCATTGATCATCGTCAGTATATAGGATCTCACCAGCAGGAAATTATTGTTACAAGAATGATAGAGTTTCTGGAATTACAATTATTTTCGTGATAGTATTTGTTCACAAATTTTAAAATTACAATACGTTTAGAACAGTCAGGTTTACACGACAGTTTCCTCAATAATTTTATCATATTGCAGAAAGTATGTACGATTTATTGACTTTCCTGCAGAAACGACAATTTTCTTTAGTTAATACGTATACATAATTTTCAAATTTATGTATTTCTCCTACTTTTGCGTCACTTTTCTGTAACTTTTGCTAATCATGACATCATCATCATCCCTTGCCGTTTCCTGCCTCTGACTGGGTCAGCATACAAGTCAAGCCTCTCCATTTTTTCCTGGTCTTCCACCACTCCTCTCTTTCCACGGTGTTCCAATCTTGTCCTCTTCTCCCAAAACTCTTCACTATCTGCTCTTTCCACCGACATCTCGGTCTCCCCTTTGGCCTTACTCCCACTCTTTGTGCATGTAAGCTCTTACTGGAAGTCTTTCTGCATCCATTCTCTTCATGTGTCTGAACCATCTCATCTGTGCCTGATCTATCATGTCCTGAAGCTTCACCACACCCACTGTCTGTCGGATCTCCTCATTCCTTATTCTATCCCTTCTAGTCTTCCCCAATATACTCCTTAAAAATTTTATCTCCACTGCCTGCATTTTTCTTTTGTCTCTCTCTGTCATTGTCCAAGTCTCTGCTCCTTACGTAATTATTGGCACATACTTTGTGTTTCATAGGTCATCCCTGTTCCATATTAATCTTCGAACGCTTTGATATAGTCCACCACCAATTTGTCCTCTTCTGTTTACCTCCTCATCTATTCTTCCACTTCTCTCAATCATGACAATGAGGATAAATTGTTTATTTAAATATTCTCTTATCTATAGTCGCTTTCTGTCACTTTCGGCTAATTGTGAGAACGAGGAAGAATGATGAATGATGAGCAGTGCGGGGAATGGAGGAGCAGGAGGATCCCATCCTCCCAACTTGGCGTCTTTCCTAGTTTTTGAGTCAATTTTATGCATAGATAAGCTGATCGAGTCTGGATCCGAACCACTATGTGCCTCCGCTGGGAATCGAACCTGGGGCCCTTTTGTAGTCAAAGGGCTTCAGGTACTTTTCATTCAAAATGCTGACTTCATATCAGTCTATAAAAAATGAAATATTTATTCTCAAGAAAAATATGTTGATGTGAACATAAATACGTAATCATACCAAATTTGATTTGTGTATAGTTGTAATCATTAATTTGGGTAACACCCTAATTGCAATATTCATATTTGCATTGATATGCCACTTGAATAGGTATGGTATTCTCAAAAACTATAGTAAAAATAAGTAACTGAAGTAACACTGCTATCAAAATTATTGAATGACTGGAATCATGATAATAAATAACAGAATCTATTTTCCAGTAGTAGGATATTTTTTTAATACCCATATGGTTGTTTTTATTTTTTTTATGCAGAAGTAGCGCAAAAAGTAGCGAAGTAGCGAGTAGCGATCAGGAGTAGCGTAGCGAGCTACTTTTTGGTAAATGTAGCTGTAGCTGTAGTGAAGCCAATTAAGCAATTTGCCACAAGCCATATTATTTCATAAAGTCAATGGTTCAAAGTAATGCTGTAGAGCCAGGTCACATAGAAAAAGCCTTCGCGGGCCGTAGTTTGGGCAGCCCTGCTATAGGGAAATGAATGCGAGACTATTTCAGTATAATGACATTAATTGGGATGGTCCTCTCTTCCTAAACATTTAGATCAATAAGCAGTAGCGGTGATCGGATTCCAAAACATCGCCTTGGGGGAGCAAATACAGTTTACTTTTTCCTGTAGATAATATGGCTTAGCTGGGGACTCATAGAGTCCCACTTAATCGCAGTCGCTTTGGTCAATAGGAATAGATGAAGAAATAAACCCTGGCTGGGATTCGAATCCAGGGCTCTATAAGCGGAGATTACTATAGAGCGTCTCAACCTTAAAAGTCAGTATGGGTTAACTGTAGCGCGGCGTTGCCAGATCAACAAACGGAGTCGCATCGAGTCGCTGTTCATCGCTAATGATTGCGACAAATTTACTTCCTTAATATCGTATAGGAAATCATCAAAATCGATGTATTTGATGTATTTTGGAAAAAAAAACTATAGTTACCTCAAGATTTGCATGTAAATGTTTATATTTCGACGTAACTATTTACCATTTTACATTTGCATTATATGTGTAATACACGACGCAACTATTGTTACTTCTTTCGTTGAATGTTGTATCCTTTACATAAACAGAATTAAATAAATGCAAAAACAAACATTAAGATACATTTTTTACGGAAAATAAAGCACACTGCACTTCCTACGAACCGGGGCACCTGCGTGCAACTGAATTGTATGTAATCTTGGTGGCGCGCAATGAATTAGATACGCGAGACAGCCCGCATAAACAAACTACGATTGCGCAATAAATAACGGTGCTGTGGAGTAACAATGCATTCTAAAAATAACTTCAAACAATGGTCAACACTTTTCTCGCTTGGTCTGCATGTGTATGGCGACAAACCGAAAAGTTTCTCGCTAACCAATTTTTTCGTGTTACGGTCTGATGATTTATACAAAATATCCAATAACTCTCCTCGTAAGCAAATTAATTCACTCAGGCGAAGAATATCATATCTACAAACCTCATAGATCCCGTAGAAAAAACTGGCGAAGTTGTTAAAGCGGTTTGATATTTATGGCTTTTGAAGTATTTACTAGAAAAAATGAAGCGTTTTGCAAAATTGCGTAATTATGAAAAATTCAGATCACATGAATTTGACAGGTTATATAATGCCGTCAGTAAATAGAGCATAGAAAACTCTACAGGATAATGATTTCACTGTTTGAAATTTTTGACTTTTACATTTTGTAAATTTTGTAACATCTCGCAACGCAGCGGTGGTAGAGAAGGACAGAGCTATTTGCTCCATTTACTTCCATACTGACTTTTAAGGTTGAGACACTCTATAGTCGATCTCTCAATGCAGCATGCAGCCCTTCTCCACGTTTTCTGGAACGAACAAATGACGGTCGATTACGAGAATCTAAAAAACGCAACAGGTCCCACCACTCGGGCACGAAAAGGCCGTTTCAGATAACATTGTCGATCTTCCTTAAAGACGTTGCTATCACGAAAGTGGGAAGACTTCCGTAAAGAGAGCATTGTGTCTATTTTTAAACTCAAGCCCGCTTGCGAAACGGTCGGTAGATGTCGCTTTCGTGGAAAACATAACCTTTGCCTCCCCCAATTCTCATGAACGTCGTTTAACTTATTTATTTCACTTCGAGGAAAGTGGAAAATCGATCCGCACATGACACAGAGAGAAGACAAGGTAATTCTATCCGTTTTTCACTCTCACTTTCACGGTATACCCAGCGTCGAATAACATGGGTACCCGGGGGAAGCCCTGGGGGGTAAAGGCGGTCAGGGGCGTGGTGCTGATCACATCACCCCCACTCACGACCGGATCAAGAAAGTGTGGGGCGTTACCCCCACACCCCCTATACGCCTTCATGGCGTGGTGCTAAGCACAGGGGAACGCTTTTTTACGAATCATTTCTTTAGGGAAGCGTTTAATAAGTCAAAGCAAAATGGAATAAATTAAAGAAATATGTCCGTTTTTTTCCGTAACCTGTCGGTAAAGTTTTTTTAAAAAAAACATCAGTTTTAAGAAAATGAGAGTGGCGAAATTTAATGATTAAAAAACTTCTGTAATTGGTTAATCGAATATTGCCGCTTATCAAAAACCATGCACATGAATTTGGAAATGGGATATCATTCCACGAAGCTTTCTTCTGAGGTTTTTTGCCACTTCGTCACTCGTAATAGCTTATATTCACTTAGGAAACATGTATTTGTATTCTTGTTATTTGGCGTCACATTTCTACCACTTCAACCAATCGCGACGGTAAGGATGAGTGGTAACAGTGGCGTTCCTAGGCTATGAATAGAAATAAATTTACCAATTCCTAAGAAATCAGGTTGCGAACTCCTAAGAAATCAGGTTGCCAACTCATAGGAAATCAGGTTGCCAACTCATAGGAAATCAGGTTGCCAACCCATACGAAATCAGGTTGCCAACCCATACGAAATCAGGTTGCCAACTCATAGGAAATTAGGTTGCCAACTCCAGAATCAGCATCATCATCTCACTGATATGAATAATAATATTTACAATTTCTGATCGATTTTTCTCCTGTATTATATTCTCTAGACTTCAGGCTTCGCAGGTAGCCTAGCTAGTCTAGAATATACGCTCCTGAGTGGTAATTATATGAAATTGGTGAAGGGACACTCATTTTTCAAAGTTTGTTTCACTTTACGCTGAGAGAGGCTAATCGCTACTGGATTTACAGTTTACAGCAAAACTCGAACCTCTCTGCAATATACCTTCGCCAGGTATCGAACCTGGAACCCTTTCATTACAAGGCTACAGGGTTACCTACTACTATGCCAGCGGGGAGGCTGAGAGTTGAGTGCTAAACACGTGACCTGACTAGCTCATAGTATGAAAACGGTTAAGAATGACAAAAGTTCATTTCATCACAGAAAATTTTTGTTTTAAATATTTTCCCCTGTATCTCGAACGGTTAGAGATACATGGCCCAAAAATCTAGAATATGTGTCATTTCCCAATGAATCTATAACAGTGTGTCCATTTTTAGGGGCATTTCATTAGGATGGCAAGCGTGACAAATCTATCAAATCTAGGTTTTTTACTGCACTGCAGTATGTTTGAGGTATAGGCCTACGTTTCCAGTGGCAGCGTCAGAAAAAGTGTGTTGGAAGGCACAAGTGACGTTAAAAGCATTATCTCGGTAAAGTAACAGGTACGGTAACAAGTGACGTGTCCAAGGGTGATTGGTGGGGTTTATGACCCCCCTTTTGGTCCAGCATTTCTAAAAAAAGAACGTCAAAGGCAGGATAATATGGCAAAATGAGGACTGACTACATAATGAAAATAGACATAACCCCTCTCTTTCGAAAATCCTGGGCACGCCACTGACGATAACATTGTGCAAAATGCAAATTTAGGCTAAATGAGCATTTATTAGTCTTGTTCTTGTTTGCTGGGGCCTCCCCGATGGCGTAATGGTAACGTCGTCTCCTTGTAATCAAGGGGTCCCTGGGTCGATATCCGGTGGAGGCACATGGTACAGTTGTTCAGATTCCACTTTAAACTGTAGGTCCAGTTCCGATTTGCCTTCCTGCGTATAAAGTGGGCTTAATACAGCATATCAAACAAACAAACTTCTTGTTTGCTGAAAGATAAGGGGAGTAAACTGGTAGACTTGGGGGCGCCCGCCCCCTTACCCCCTTTGGCACAGTTACTTACTTTTAGTTAGAACATCTGCGGTAATGGAAAAATCTCAGGTAGAACCCCATAATCAACTATTAAAATTAAGACACTCTTGCTAAAATTAGTTGTTGAAAAGGTGCACGTGCATTGTGTGGAAGTGTTGGGTAATTTATAGATTGACATATGCAAGTACAGCTTTATTGATATTCTAAAACGTTGATGTTTTGTTACATTTCAGTGTCACGTGACAAATACGTGGAAGTTCCTCAGGTGAACAACCTGACCTTCATGTTCCCGCCGTCCCCCATGCTGACGCAACCTCAGGATGTCCCAGCGGACCTCGTCTGCAACAAAGACTCCGTTCCCGCCAAATGCCTAAAAGAGAGAGACGGTGGTGACATCTGTGAGTGCGTTCATCAAGTGGACGTTCCCCTGGGATCTACCGTGGAGCTTATACTCATCGACCAAGGCGAGTGTCTAGCAGTTATAACATGGGAGTACAGGATCCAGAATATCAGGTGGTATAGTCGAATTATTTCCGTAACATCTCCAGCTGCGAGAGTAGTTGGCGAGCCTAGCAGTAGTGCTGAGCGTCAGCAAGAGCGTTAACGATAGGTGCTGGGTTAAGATGACGTCAGCGGCTCGCTTGTTGATTGGAGGCTTTGGGAGTTATGACTCGCTTCCAAGCTCTAACTGGACAACAGCCAGGGATGCTATGGAAATAATTTCACTCTAGTTACCTGTGCCGTATGGATGTGTAGATTGATAGGAGCTTGACATTTCCTACTCTGAGCTCCACATAAACGTGATACGATTGCCCTTAAACAGTTTGATTCAACTTGAGGCTACTTACAGCATTTTGTTTCAGTATTTATTTACATTAGAAAATGTGTCTAGAACATTACGATAAAAGACAAACCCAGTTGATCTAGTTTCACGTCATCATTACTATCACTATTTCTTTACTTTGTACTTTTCTTACTACTTTTACTATTACAAATACTTCTATTTTTGCTACTTGCTACTTTTCAGCCTCCTTCTTCTTATACTACTAATACTTTTACTACCTCTACCACCAACAACACCAATAATAGAGCTACTACAATACAGGAACTACTACTACTTCTATCACTATTTCTTTTAATACCAACACTGCGACTAGATCAATCTACTACTACTAATACTGTGACTATTTGTTTACTACAACTATGTCTTTAACTGCCTATACTACATCTACTACAATTTTATTAGCACTGCTGCTACCACCAAAAACTATTACTACTGTTGCTACTAATTCTTCTACTACCACTACTTTAACTCCACTACTACAATTACTTTTAGTATCACTACTACTTCTTCTATATCTACCGTTACTGCTACTATTACTTCTTTTTTAAAAACTACTGCTATTAGTTCTTTCACTACCGGCCTCCCCTATGGCATACTGACTGGTAACGCAAGGGGTTTCGGGTTCGTACCCATTGGAGGCACATACAGGTTCGGACCCATTGTAAACTGTAGGTCCAGTCCCGATTAGCCTTTCCGTGCATAAATTGGACTTAAAATACAAACTGAAACAATATACCGGGTGATACGTTTCAGATGTCAGAAAAGTAAACCCTTATACACGCGCTACAACGCCAGGGGTCTCGGGTTCGAATCCTGGTCTGGGCATAGATGTTTGTGAGTGTCTATTCATCAATTTCATATCATCACTCATCCCCATCTTCGCAAATTAGTTAAAAGTGGCACAAAAAGCGAAGTAAAATTAAGCAAATCAAACCAAAATATTACAACAAACTGTGTATACACCTCTTGTGTATAAAGGTTTACTTTTCTGACAACTCAAACGGATCACCCGGTATATTCAATTTTAGCTTTCAATTTATGAAGAAACATTTGCATACTGTTCTGCGTACAGTCACGGACACTTCTGGGTTGTAACAGTACCATTAAATTCAATGTAATTGTTATAACCTAGAAGTGTCCACGACTGTACTACCAATAGAAAAGCTATTTTGAATCTGGTTTTTAACGTGTTTTAGGCTCCTGCGCAGCCAAATGGTTGGCGCTGTTTCCTTTAGTGTGTGCGGTCGTGGGTTCGATTCCCAAAATTTTGAAGGTGACCAGAGTCGGAAGAGCAATTGGGTAACTACCTGAAAAGAAGAAAGAGCAGCAGATGCGCTGACCACTCATCAGCCAATCAAAAAGCCGCTTTGATTGTCCCTGTTGCCACCGAGGCTGTCACGCCATAGGGTATAGTTAGTTTTTAACACGTGTAAATTGATCGGATGTTAAATTTGTGTTCCTTAACAATTCCAGGGCGAGGTGGGGACAAAAACCACGTGTTTCACCTCCACGGTTACGCTTTCTACATCGTGGCCGCCCAGAAGCTGGGTCGACCAGTGGCCGCAGAAGAAGTGGAGAACTTGGAGAAGACTGGACAGATCGAAAGGAATCTAGTGAACCCTCTGCTGAAGGACACCGTGGCTGTCCCCAACAAGGGGTTCGTTGCTCTCAGATTCAAAGCCACTCAGGCGGGTAGGTATTACTTTTGTCATCTCGTGAACAGTCACCTGTTGTTTTTTTCTTGTTCAAAAGATGATTCCGTTAAATGTAGTCTGACTTTGCTCCACAAACAATTATAAACGACCAGGCCTGTTTTATATGTGTGGAGACGTGACCCCTGCTTCTCCCCATGTATACTCACCGGCAATAATAATGGGACACCTTCGCTGCAAGGCGTTATGTGGGTTGTCTAGCTCTACGGGATAAATGGATTTTAAAATCAAATTTTCAATGGCAGCTTCTACCACAGACTTAGATTTCCCATTTTTATTGTCGGTGAGGGTATCTTAAGTAATACAGTTAAGTTGTATTTCTAATATACGACATTTAAAAATATATATATATTGCTCATTTTGTGGCCCTTTTCAAAGCAAATGTAAAGGAATGTGCTCAAAAATAGGCTAATAACTATTTATTTTATTTAATGTACAGGGTGTCCGTTGATTAAAGTGTGAATGGAGTTCATTTGCATTATCTCTGAGGATATTTTAAAGGCTGCGACTATTTTCACCAGGCGGTGAGAATAGCATGTAGCTGAATCATAACGTAACATTGTATTTTATCTTATTTTATTATATTCATTGGCAGTGTTGCTAAACTTACTGCTAAGAAGTTTTTTTAAATTTAAAATGAGTGTGAGAATAGCAGAAAGTGCTGAAGACCAGAAATTACATGATCAGGTGTTGGAAAGTATTTGCCGAAGTAATTGTAATACTAAAAACCCTAAACCTGACCTGCCTAACCTAACAACGAAAGCATTTAGGAAGGTAATATCCCTTCGTACGTAAGTGACATATTAGCAGCACCAGTCCACCTTGCAGTGTTTTTTCAACTCCATGATGTGCAGAAATGAAGTACTTGTCTCCAGCACGAAAATAAATGCACACCAACCTAAGCTTCATACACATCAACAACTAAAGAATACACACAAGTGTAGCAGGCCAAGCCAGGTTGCAGATCTGGTGAAAATAGTCACTACGTATTTTAAATGACCCTTTACCTTTGATTGATTGATTTGCTTTATTTTACTTCGCATTTCTGACACTTTTGGCTAATCGCGATGAGGATGAGTGATGATATGATTCACTTGATGAATGGACACTCACAAATAACACCATGGCCATGCATGTGTTGTGTATATTATGTGCCTGTCCCTTTCTAACCTTACACTTTTATCATTTCTCAACGTGGTCTTCATCCCCTTTTTTAACTTTCACGTAGAGGTTTTAGAAAAGGGGATTTTCCTCGTATACTTTGAAGAGTGCAAAATGGCCATATATACAGAAGCACCAAAAAATTTTAACTCATTTTTTTCATTCTTCATGTGTTTTACTCATTCTCTAGGTTACTGGCTCCTTGAAGATCAACACCTGTCCCATTCCACGCGGGGACTCAACGTCATTCTTCACGTGGGAACCGAAGCCCAGTTGCCGAGGACACCGTACGATTTCCCCAAGTGTGGAAGCTTTCGTGGACCTGATTTCTTCCTGGCGTAACCAGCGCCGTTGTTGATTCCTGAACGTACCCTTACTGAACTGAACGTGTCGCTGCTTGAGCTACAGAAGTAAACCTGTGGATGCATATGCCAAGACAAAGACGTCCGCAGGATATTTTCAAGGGGTTGAGAGGGAAAGCGAGGCAAAGCGAGGCATATTCACCCCCCCATAACAGAATTTGCCCCTTCAAAAGACACTCCTGCAGTTTGAAGTTCCCATGTCCCTTCAACACATTACAACACAAATTAATGTGCCTTAAATGGAATTATGTGCTTGAAACATATAATTTTAGGTTGGCATTAATTTTTTCAGGAGTGACGTGCCCCTTAACCCCTTCCGGACGTCCATGTGTCCAGAGAGATTTATACTGTGGCATGTTCGAGCAGGTTAGTATTTCACCAATAGATGGCATTCGCTAATAAGCATGGAGACTCAATGTGATCAACTTAGACTTAGCATCTAAGTTTCAGAAATTTCGTAATTAATCATAAATAATTTGATTCTGCAAAAGACAATCAAACTTATATGGTCCTACTCGTAATGTTACAGTACTTATATCTTTATGACGATAATCGCCATGAAGTGGTTAAAAGGATAGTTTATTACTCTATGAACATCGTGTCTGTGTTGATAGGTGACCTCGAATATTGCATATGGCATTGATTAGTGACATTCTGAACAGCAACTTTAAGTGTTGATTGGTAAACTTTGCCACGGCGACTTGTGGGGTTGATTGGTGACCTACGGCACGGCAACATGTGGTGTTAATTGGTGACATTCTCGACCGTAATTTGTGGGGTTCATTGGCGACATTCTCCACGGCAACTTGTGGCGTTGATTGGCGACATTCTCCACGGCAACTTGTGGCTTTGATTGGCGACATTCTCCACGGCAACTTGTGGCGTTGATTGACGACATTCTCCACGGCAACTTATGGCGTTGATTGGCGACATTCTCCACGGCAACTTGTGGGGTTGATTGGCGACATTCTCCACGGCAACTTGTGGCGTTGATTGGCGACATTCTCCACGGCAACTTGTGGCGTTGATTGGCGACATTCTCCACGGCAACTTGTGGGGTTGATTGGCGACATTCTCCACGGCAACTTGTGGCGTTGATTGGCGACATTCTCCACGGCAACTTGTGGCGTTGATTGGCGACATTCTCCACGGCAACTTGTGGCGTTGAGTGACGACATTCTCCACGGCAACTTATGGCGTTGATTGGCGACATTCTCCACGGCAACTTGTGGGGTTGATTGGCGACATTCTCCACGGCAACTTGTGGCGTTGATTGGCGACATTCTCCACGGCAACTTGTGGCGTTGATTGGCGACATTCTCCACGGCAACTTGTGGGGTTGATTGGCGACATTCTCCACGGCAACTTGTGGCGTTGATTGGCGACATTCTCCACGGCAACTTGTGGCGTTGATTGGCGACATTCTCCACGGCAACTTGTGGGGTTGATTGGCGACATTCTCCACGGCAACTTGTGGCGTTGATTGGCGACATTCTCCACGGCAACTTGTGGCGTTGATTGGCGACATTCTCCACGGCAACTTGTGGCGTTGATTGGTGATCTTCGCCACGGCAACTTGTGCCGTTGATTGGTGACCTTAGATAAACTTCGGTACAGAAACCTGTGGTATTGATTGAAAATAATCGGCATAGAACCAGTGCAAATTGTGCCCATGGAGTTCATATGTAAGTGTTTTGGCCTACCCGAATCACAGTAAAAAGGAAGCCGGTTTATCCGAATACGAACTTCGAAACAAGTGCCATTGAACTGTTCATTTATGTCAATATCCACCTTACTTCTGAATTCCCCCAGAATTCCTTTCATCCCTTGATGGTTTTGGCTTCCTCCAGAAGGAGGCTCTGCACTCAGCGACCTTTTGCCTTGCCGACACAAGAGCTTCCTAATAACTCCTCCCTCAAGAGTGCGCGAACCCTGTTCAGGGCATGCAATGAGATCTTGAAAGCTCTTGTTACGTTCTCAGACGGGGTGTTGCCTTCCGCATAATGGACCCCTTTGTCGAGAACAAGATGTAATCAGGAGTTCGCAGGTACTGGGAAGAGTAGCGAGCGCCCTCCAACCCCCACCCACCCTCGACTGTGGCTTTCGGCGCATTTGAGAAAGGGGCGCATCGATTACGCCGCCTTTTGCCCCTTCTGCAGCTTTAGTTTGAAGTGTTTTAACAGTCTGGGAAAAGCTGTAAGCAATATTCTCTTATGTGTCTGAGAGACTGGAAAGGTCAAGTCTGTGCTTCACCTTTGCGAAGTCCATCGTAGACATTCCGCAACCGTATGTATGAATTACTTTTGCGTAACTACCCTAGCGCTCAAAATTAAAAGGATAGTCTGTATGTCAGTGACATGTGTGAGTGAAGGATCTGGACTACCGTATCTTACTATGACACGTGGTTCTAGGCTATGGAGGAAGGGAGATGACTATGTTGGCTTTTAAACGCCGTGGTTAGATACATCCATTTGGCGAAGCCACGTTGCCATGCCTACGTCATCCTGATTGCAGGCTTCTAAGAAATCAGGTTGCTCACTCCAGAAACGGGTCTGCTGCGGACACACCTAAACGACAAAACTAAATGCTAGAAGCTCCAAACCTGGTTCTCCTAACAATTCCTGACGTACAATTCCGCTTAGGTATAACAATGCATGTGTAGTTAGGTTAGGAGGGCCAGGTTTAGAGATCTTAGCATTTAGTTTTGGTGTTTGTTGCAAGCCGGGTCTGCCCCTCACCAGAAATACCAATCATCTTATTGAAGGGAACAAGTTTCTTAATGTCTAATCGATTGTTCTGTATTGTAGCCTCTGGGTTTCAGGCTTCATAGATAGCCTGGAACATACGCTCCTCATACATAAAACTAACTCCATGGTGCAACATGTCTTCGAGTCCTGCCATTGATGCGATATGTGGCAAGGGTATAAAGTTTCATCACCGCTCTCCTAATCATAGGGCGTTGCTGCTTGTTTTCCAGCTGTCCTTACGATGCTGGGCCAACAACAAAGTTTTAGAGCTCTCATCAAAGTGAGGATTCTAACTCTTCGGTTGTGGAGAGGGTTAAAGAAACTGTTCAACCCTTCAGCATCTTGACACAGTGTTCCACTTGTTCTGTTCAGTTTCCCTCACCCGGTTCAGTGCGCTGGTGAGTCGTCTTCATCTGAGACTCTTGCCTTCCGAGGTTGTTGGTATCGTGCTGATGCAGCGCGGTACCTACCTCATGGTGCTTCAGTAGATAGCTGGTAGCTCCTCCTTGCTGCCGTTACAAGAATGGTAAATGGAGATCTAAGGTGATTAGAGAAATGGCGAACGAATCTCGACATTTTGCCTATTATTGTCTATAGTATTTGGGAATTTGACTAATTCTAATGGAGAGGGCATCCTCTAATTTTACTTTGCTAAACCATATAATGCGTGAACAAAATTCAGTGGACACATTCTAACTAACTCTCTAGCCTTCTTAAACCCGAAAGTTTATGACTGCAGCAACACAAGCTTTCTATCTGTCCCTATCCTGGGCAAGTACAATTTAGTCTTTTCCATCCTTACCGATTCCTGTTATGCCCATCTCAACGTTATCATTCCATTTAGTCTTGGCCTTTCTACAGGTCCCTTACCATCAGGGTTCCCAACAAGAATTCTGTGAACTGTTTCATCTCCCATTCTTGCCACATGACCTTCCCACCTAAGTTTCCTTGATTTATTTATTCTAATAATATTCGGACATGAATAAGTGGACAAATTCTGCATACATTATTCGTTCTACATTGCACTACCATGCACTTGCGCACATGAAGAAACTGTATGTGTGTTTATACATGTCTTAACTTCTGCAATTTCGTTAATAATGGTTGGGTGATACAAGTAATAAATTTGGCTCGTACTTCGCTAGCGCTAACTAACTCTCTCTCTAGCCGTCTTAAACCCGAAGGTTCATGGCTGCAGCAACACAGGCCTTCTATCTGTCCCTATCCTGAGCAAGATCTATATACTATTTTCCATCCCTACCGATTTCCTTTAGGTCCATCTCAACGTTATCCCTCCATCTTTGTCTTGGCCTTCCTACAGGTCTCTTACCATCAGGTCTCCCAACAAGAATCCTGTAAACTCCTCTTTCCTCAGTACTTCGTTAGCACTGCACTATTTCAAGACAGTTTATATTAATATCTAAAATATGATGAAGAATAGCTAGTTTTGTGTATTTTTATGCAAATAAATTACGAGTTACAAATTGCGAGACATTATACTCTTCGAAATTACAAACTACATTATTTTATACCTTAACGCTTTGTATTGTTCTTGATTTTTACACAATAGTAATGAATGGAGATGAAGAACATTATCGTTACAGACCATGCCATCTGTAGTTGTGGCAGGAACTAATAGAAATTGAAAATAGTATACGAAAGGTACACTAGAATACATACACACCTGGTATGCAGCATTAGATCTTCTAGAAGTAGTGCCCAAGTGTAGACTTTGCCAACAGATATCATGGACCCGACATTTAATGAAGTCAAACAGCTAGAAACAAGCATGATAAGCGGCATGAGAATTGTATATCCAGAATATTCACGTTACTTCGTCTGTCGGTTTGGAAATCACACAAGGTCTCTCTGTCTCAAGTTACGATAAATTGTAGAAATTGATGTGTTTGTGTACTTTAAACACTCTCAATCAATGTACAATGACGTAATCGTTAACGCAACTCCAATCTGCCAAAAAAAAGCACTAGGTAGCGTACATAATCTTCCAGAGAGAAAAGGAAACCTCGCAACGAAGACATAACACCAGTGGCGTGCCCAGGATTTTCGAAACTGAGAGGTTATGTGTGCTTTTCCTGTGTAGTCGGTCCTCATTTTGCCATATTTTCCTATCTTTGACGTTCTTCTTTTAGAAATACTGGACCAAAAGGGGGGTTATAACCCACCAACCCCCCCTTCGGCACACCACTGTATAAGACTTTGCCTGTACATATCAGATGCATATTTCAGTGATCCCTTTTAGACACGGAAATGTATTAATCTCGTATAGTTTGCCGATTTCTTGCAGCGGTTTTTTTTTATATTTTTGTAAGTACTTTGTTAATTTGTTTTTTATGATACTGTGATATTATTTTGTAAAGAAAATATATAATAAAAATATAAAGAAAAATTAGCACTTTTGTTTCCACATTATGTTCGTAGCTACTACTCTTAACACTGTAAAGGGCGAGGCACACATTTCACTGAGTACTGCTTCATGAACGGAAGTCTATGCGTTTGTCTAAACATCATCACGTGTCAAGAGTGGGTCTGAATATCGTTACCTTGAACTACAAAAGTTTTTTTTTTCCGAACCACTCCCGACCTAGAACAGTTGAAGAATAGATTCCAAAGCAAGGAATGTTACATTTTTATAAAATGGAAAGTCTAATACTAGCATGCAGTTATTCGGGTAAAGTAAATCATGAAATTTCTGTCACAGAATAGCACAATTAATTTACTTACATATTTATGTATTGATTGATTTGCTTTATTTTACTTCACATTTGTGCCACTTTTGGCTAATTTGCGAAGATGGGGATGAGTGATGATGTGATGAATGGACACTCGCAAACATCCATGCCCATGGACCACTTGCGTCGTAGCGCGTTGTGCTAACCACTCTGCTACGGGGGCGGCTATATATTTATGTAAAAGGTTCAGACGATAGGGCGTCTGGCTGCCATGCAGAGACCCAGGGTAGGTAAGCTAAGGTCGGAATTTTTCCGGCCTTGTATCTAAAACCACTCTGGGGGCAACCCTGAGGTTTAAAGGCGCCTGGAGCGCAGTGCTGATCGCATCACCTCCAAAATGGCCGAGAGGGAGAATGTGGGGGCCCTTACAGCCCTGCATCCCCTAAATGCCGGCCTTCGTGGCGGAGTGGTTAGCATAGAGCGCTACGACGCCAGAGACCCCAGGTTCGAATCCCGCCCTGGGCAAGGGCGTTCTTTGTGAGTGTCCCTTCATCAAATTATCACTCATGCTCATCTTCGCGATTAGCCAAAAGTGTTCAGAAAAGCAAAGTAAAATAAACAAAATCAATCAACCCCCCCCCCCCCCCCCCGGTACGTGTCTTCATGGAACGGTGCTGTATGCACGGCAACTTTTACCTTACTTTACAATATTATCACTTCCTGGTTGAGAAAGTTCAGGAAAAATATATGTAGAGATGTATATATCGTGTGTGGTTGAATATATTGTGGTATAACTTTACTTCTTGTGCGCACATGAAATTGAAAGACGTTCATCTCTGAGCCGGCACTGAAATGTGTGCGTCTCAATTTTTTGAAAGGTAGCTACTTGGATTTTTAAAAAATAAAATAAACATATATATTTGCAACTTGAATTTATTTGTGGGTTTTATGGAAAATAAATTAATATAAATATAAAAATCAATATTATTAAGCGGTAAAAATAAATTAACTTAGGAAAATGACGTTCAGTTTATGTACAGTAATGAATCTTTAAAATGTAAGCTCATAATTTAAAGTTGCCACATTTTGGAAAGTTTGGTGGAGGGGGTGGCAACCCCCCTTCCACGTAGAACACCATCTGCATTCCTGTGATTATGTGGTACACAAGGTGGCAATGGAAGAGCCAGAAACCTAGAAAGGAAATTAAAAAATTAATAGCCATGTTAAGCTTTGTAACAATGACGCAGGATTTTATTTGTCTCTTCTCAATAAAGATTGAGTAGTCTATATGTTGCACATATATTTTACAGTATAGCCAGTGGCGTGCCTAAGTGAGCAGTTAGTGGGGTTCATAACCCACATCCAATTCCTGAAGAAAAGAATAAGGCAATAAAAGATTGCAAAATGATGACTGTCTACTGAAAAAAATTTAGGTAACCCCATTTAAAATACCCTGGGCACGCCACTGGCTCTAGCAACTACAAGGGTTGGATAAAAAGTAATGACAACACTGTTATTATTGCTACTTGACTGTATTGGCAGAGGAGCACGTGTTACATTCCTTCAATGTAATCGCTCCCCCCCCCCCCTCCATCTCTACGACCTTCTGCCAGCGCGTCCATCTCTGTCGATGTCCCGCAGTGACCGCCCTATAGCACGTATGATGGCTTCGCGCGTGTCGTAGTGCTTCACGCCCAGTGGTTCCTTCAATTTGGCAAAAAGGTCGTAATCACACGGTCTCATACCGGTGAATACGGCGGATGTTCCAGTACCTCCCACTACCAGTTATGCAGGAGCGCCGTCACAGTGTTCGCAGTGTGACACTTTGCATTGTCAAGCAGAATGATGGGACACCGTGCCAGAACGTGCCGTCGCTTCCTTCTTAATGCGAGACGAAGGTGGTGTTGCAAGAAGGTGCAGTAGTAGGCTGCGTTGACCGTCTGCCTGGCAGACGTTGTTCTTCTTACCTAAACATATTGTTAGGGCGCTTGCACTCTCGTCCTCTGCTTCAGAGCACTGCTGTATAACATACAATCGCATCCCACTCACTATACTTCCTCGTCTGACATTCCTTTATCAACCACGAAACGGTTGTGGCGCTGTGACTCGCCCCTTTCACGGGACAGCAGTGTTGCCATTACTTTTTATCCAACCCTTGTATTAATGAACGCAATTACTCCCGTAACTAGTACAAACAGTAAACAAAGAGCATCATCATCCATTTGGGCTTCGACTGAGGGACGGCATGGGTTGGAGCCCGCCTGGGTTCTCGGCCTGTGTATAGGGCCTGTGGCAACCCACCGTCGTGAGGAAATTGAGGAGCTACGAGTGAGTGAGCGTAACCCGGTCTCGGAAATCTCCTACAACGGCTGAGGGTTCGACGTGCTAACCCCACGTCACCCCATTACCTGTTGAAGATCTCCACATCTCTAGGTAGGATTGTGGGAGGGAGACTGGCAGCCGGGAGATATTTCTGAAACCCTGTCGTGCCATGGGTTATCATTATACAGGGTGCGGACAAAAATATGGAAACACCATGACATCGGAACCGGTGATATCGACGCAATTTTCCCACTAGAAGTCTGACATTCTTTTGTTTTGCGCCGTGAGATAAGACCCTGTCGGCCTGGTAGAAGTCGACAGTTGCGCTGTAGATAGCGTGCAGTGCAGTTGATACTGAATCATGTCCGAGCTGACAGTGTTTCAAAGAGAGCAAATTGTTGATGCCTGCCTTGCAGGAGCCTCTGTTACCCACAGTAGCCATATTATTTAGTGTATCGAGAGGGACTCTATCCAAGATCATGATGACATAATAGTGACAGAGACAGAACGACACTCAGAAGGATTGTGACCATGCTTTGCATGAAGAATGGTGCAAGATCCCATTATCTACCATCCAGGACTTGAATTTGTCTATTCCTCGGAGACTGCAGGCCGTTTTGGAAGCTAAAGGCGCTCCTGCACCTTATTAGCTACAGCATTCCGGCTTTTCTTCGCAGGTGTTTCCATATTTTTGTCCATCCCCTGTATATGTAATTATATCCAACCTGTTTAGTTCGTTTTGGTCTTATGGCAAATATATGAATCAAGCTATTAGAAGTATGTATTTAGCTAAGTGTAGGTTTAAAACGCATGCATGCATGTGGAATGCAGTTTTTGTTGGAAGGCGAGGGAAGTAACGTTGAAAATATCTAGGTCCCTCCCAAACAAGACACCATTCCTGTGAGTGGCCAGAGTGGCTTCGGCCATTTTGGTTCTTAGTGTGGTACATAAAAATTTAAATTCTACAATAGATTAAAATAATCTATTTTACCATTAGTAAGCTTGGAGAGAAAAGTTATTTCACTTGTTTGCCTCCTTTCGTCGAGTGACAAAATATTATAGATTTCGCGTAATATGTGGGAGTGTGCCTACCCTTGGTACAGTGGGATGCATACGTATTACCAAGCAAATTGCCCATCACTATGTTCATGTGCTTGATTTTACCCAACGCAAAGTTCAAGAATTTAATAAAATTCTAAACAAACTGATGATAACTTGTACACCCGCATACGTTAAAATCTATTCTTTAAAAACACATAGGATGCAATATAAAAATTGATAAAAGTAGCCATGGACAATTTTCCGAGCAATACCTGTGCATCCCACTGTACCGATCACCCTCCATCCATTAGAATGTAGCAACAAAGCGGTGCGCACTTACCAGGATTGTCCGTTTTGAATCTGATGATAGCGTAGCCGTTGTTTTGTACTGGAACCGTGTCTTTGAAGGGTGGTTTTTCCAGAAATCTCTGCAATTGTCCGTCGGAGTCCATCCTCATGGCCTCCTCCATTGAGATCTCTCCGTCCTCTTTCCTCCCCTGGCAGAGGACCACGAACTTATAGCCGTGAAGGTGAAAGGGGTGACTGAGATTCACACCCTGCACTGCAAACACAGAGTTAGGAAATGTAACAACAACCAAGGAACTTGTGACGCTCCAAAATACTCGAAGAAATGTGTAAAAGCGTATTTTCTTACAACTGCTCTTCGGATTGATGCACTAAAAATGAATCAATTGAGACACAATCACTTTCTTGTTCATTATTGTCATAAAATACAAGCAACTTGTAACGCATCAAAGTCAACAAACACATATTTAAGATAATATTAGTTTACACATTCAATAGTTGGATGTAATGGTTGGATTGTAATGTAATGTAATAATTGGAACTTCATATGTTTCCACGATGTATAAAGTAACAACAATAATGTAAGGATACATAACAAATCATTGTTAAAAACCTTCATAGTTATAAATTTTTACTTGTCCATATCGTTGTACCTTAGCCTTACTGTGCATAAAGTGAACTTAAAACACCAACTCAATCAATCAAAATCAATATCGTTGTTCCTATTGTACGAGTATTATGTATGATTTAGTGGATTAAATCATTCAATCAAATGATTGATTGATTGAATTAGGTTATTTTACCACTTTTTTTAAATTTTGGCTAATCGCAACCATGGGGATGAGTTATGATATGATGAAATTAATGAAAGAACACTCACAAAGAATTGCCATGCACTATAGCGATTCTAACCCGGGATCTCTGGTGTCGTAGCGCGCTGTGATAACCACTAAGCCACGGAGGTCGGCAACTGTGTCAACTGATATACCATAAATCAACATTCTGTGCACATTTGTATATATAGGAGATTCACACATACACACACAAATAGGCTATATATATGTACAACCTTAGTGACAATGAAGTTCGACCAGTCACAAATATAGGCGTGCGTTGTGAAGGAAGGAGAACACATGCATATGCTGAACATATTTTATTCAGCAGGCTACATGGAACAAAGGAAAACATAAATTTCCGCTGCAACGCAGTAATGTATGGTGTCCACACAAAATAAAACATTTTCGTCCATCTACACGTGACATTGAAGTTCGACCACTGTTAGAGGGGATCCTGTTTACCATGGTGTGACGCCGCCCCGTCGGCGAATAACTGTGGCAATGCGTCGGGGCATGCTGCGGACGAGTCGTTCAAGGTATTCCACATCGATGCGGTGCCATTCCTCCTGCAGGCAGGCGATAAGAGCAGCCACTGTCGTGGGTCCCCTCTGTTGCAGGTCGCTTAAGAACACGCCACACATTCTCAATGGGCGAGAGGTCGGGACTCGATGGTGGCCATGGCAGAGTTCGCACGTGATGGCGAGTCAACCATTCTCTTGTCAGCCGCGCTATATGAGGCCTGGCATTGTCGTGTTGAAAGATGAGACGCCGCCTGTGGAACAGATGCCTTCGCACTGTGGGAAGATGCCGCTCCAGTATGCATGTATAGGCGTGTGCATTCACAATGCCCTCACAGACGTGTAGTGGGCCAACCCCAGATGCCGTCATGCATCCCCACACCATCACTGACGCAGGTTTCTGTACCCGACGTGCATGACATTTTGCTTCATTCTGTTCCTCCTTCCGACAAATGACTGTTTTTCGTATTTTCCCGTACACAACATTGAAAATGGATTCGTCCGTCCACAAAACCCTGTTCCACTGCCGAAATGTCCATCCCCGGTACATTTGTGCCCACCGTAGTCGATTGCCTTTGTTCAACATGGAAAGGAAGGGTTTACGTTTCGCCTTGTACACTCGGTAACTGCATCGCTGTAGGTAACGGCGAATGGTTCTGGTTGACACTTCAATGTGAAAGCGTTCTCGAGACCACAGTCGTAATTCGGCCACAGAAACATGATTGTTGGTCTGGATATAGCGCCTAAATATCCGTAGGTCATGCACGCTCAGCAGGCGTTTTCCACCGGGGGCCTTACCTGGCTCTGTAGTACCCGTATTTTGGTGGTGTTTGATGATGCAGTGGACGGTTGACTTGGGTAAGTTCAGTTGGCACCCTATTTCCCGTTCACTGAGTCCATCCCGTTGCAACTCCACCACTCTTCTCCTCACGGTGTTGTCAATAGGTTTGCCCCTGGCCATGGTGATGATGCACTGCGGTTCCTCGGTGCACAGCACGTGCTTATATACGGCGGACTCCCTTATCGTGTCCGTGACGTCATGCTTCCGTCGAATGCGCCACTATCTTGAATTTCCCGTATGGGTCTGGTGCCTGGTCGAAGTTCAATGTCACGCGTATAGTTCCCCGTTTTCTTTTTTTACGTGACCTTGGGTGCAACATGCTGGGATCACGATTCTTGCCTGCTCACACGCCTCCTCTTACACACATGCGTCACTTCTGCGGGTCACCCATTCCACCGCCTATGCCTCTGTGCATTTAATCACGTATTCCTTTCTGGTCGAACTTCATTGTCACCAAGGTTGTATATATTACCCACCCTTTCAAAAGGAAAGAAGAAAAACCATTCTAGTTTCCCATCAATAATGACATCAAAAACTTAAGTTATTATTGTACCAGGTGGTTATAATTAAAGTGACGGTGTTCAGAGTGGTACAGCACGGGCTGTAATGAGAGTAGCAGTCTGAAACTTCGTAGATATGCTAATGAAGCAATGCGCTCGCGAATTATGCCAAAAAAAAATAGTTCCAATTCTCGCCACCAGGGTAAAAAACGGCGCTGTAAGCAGTCAAAACGTGGAATTTTCCATAACTCTGACGTCAAAGTCGGTGAAATTGCCTAACCATTGTGTGAGCTCCCTGGTTGTTGTTGGTGACGCTTGTTGCTTTTTCCTTTAGTAATGTTCATGTAATTCGAATAGTGAAATTGTAGAGTATTGTTTTCTGCGATTTATAGTGTTTTTCCTGTAACTATACCAAGTTTTGACTGCTTACAGCGCCATTTTTTACCCTGGTGGCGAGAATTGGAACTATTTTTTTTTTTTTCATAATTCGCGAGCGCATTGCTTCATTAGCATATCTACGAAGTTTCAGACTGCTACTCTCATTACAGCCCGTGCTGTACCACTCTGAACACCGTCACTTTAATTATAACCACCTGATATTAAGGCTACTAAAGCAGGAGCAATTGTAATAATCTATTTGTATATTAAGTCTGAGGTAAAACCACTGATTTCTTTCCTCTTTGGCACTATTTAACTGTATGAATAACTAAATAAATTCGTGTCAAAAACTTACAAGTGTCCACGAGTACAACTTCAACCACGGCGTCTTGAGGAAGCGTTTGAACATGCGTGCAGTAGCAAGGCTTCTTCCCCTGGCACCTCTCGGGGATGCGGTCATTGCTGCAAAAGGCTTCCGGCGGTATGTCCTCCATCTGCGTGAGCAGTGGCGAGGGAGGACTCGTGAAGGACAGGTTATTTCCCATGAGGCTCGAAGATGGCGGGAACTGGACGTTGGCCTCTGTTCGAAATAAAACAAAACACTGTGAGGACAAGTGATTACACTGAGGTAGCTTACACATCTCGGTGGCAGCTACGTTCAACTTACTTTGTGCACAAGCACGATCCATTTTTTAAAACACGCATTCACGCTAAAGTGGGATAGAAGTCTTGAAGATACAAAATGTTGAATCCTGCTAAGAAAGTAAAATTAATTTCCACTATACACCATTTAAATTTGAAATACAGTATGTATTAGGGGTGGGGGTTTCAGCCCACGAGCCCTCCCCCCTGACTACGTGCCTCGTGGCGACACTGAAAAATATATCGCTGTCCCTGCTCAAGAAGAAAGAACAGTTTCGCCAAGTGTAATTGGTCTTGGAAGTTGTGAGTTTTATTACCAACTGTAGTGAATTAAGCTACACCTAAGGATTTGTGAGGGTATTATAACTGTACCATAAAGAGTAACATTATAAAAATAAAAATAAAATGATGCGATCAGTTGAAACCAAGATTTTGTTCGTATTTGGAGGTTTATATTTGCCCAAAATTAAATTTACATCACTTTGGTTTTGTTTTAATTGAAGGACATATCTAAACTTCAAGCATTTAAAAATATTTTTATAACTCAGCGGTGTAATTTGGTTTATGATGGATCAGGAATGTACTTACCGTAGATTGCCAATTAATGCAAAAACGCGCATACGTTTGGTTTCACCAGATTTTACTTGATCATTCATAAGTACGTATATGGGTACGAACATGCATTTCATACGGATTACCAACACATACAAACCATTTGGAATACGTTTCTGTGGAATTTCGACAATAAAATTAAGATTTGTTACAATAAGCGTCTTGAAGAGTAATCCTAAAGTTATAAAGTTGTGAAACATAGCCAATTCTCAAAGAGGGAAAAATCTAAGATGTGCGTAAAAAACCCTTTTCCCACAAAAATTATAAAACCTTTATTTACCTTTGATAATTAAAAAAGATACGAAAACACGTAATAGAGTATTGTAATATCTGTTTTATTGTACCAACTTTATTTTACAATCATTTTCATGTATTAACACGGTACAATTGTATAATTATCATTTAAAAAATATTAACAAGTTGATATTCTGTGCATATGGTTGTAACAGTGTGAGTTTTGATACACTGCATCATCTAAAAGATCGCGGACTCAGAGGATGGAGTCGTTAATTTTTACAGAGACTTAAATTGGGTCTATTTTTCTCACAAAAACAAGATGTATCCGTAAAACGTGATAATCCTGTGGAAAGAAGCATTGTATTTGTGTTTCGATCTTAAAAAAGGCCATGATGAGCCTTTAAAGTCCAAAGGACATAAAAATAGTGACGTGTCGGAAAGACGAAAATGGTCGGCCATCTTATCTTCATAAGAAACATTCAGATAAGTATTTTCGAATTGCCAAAAATATGCAAGATATAAGTCAATAAAGTGGGCAATAATCTTTTATTTTAAATTTGACGAATGCACAGAACTTTGATATTGCATGTGCTAATTTTGACAAAATCGAATAATTGATACTGGTATGAAAATGCAAGTGTGTATGTTGTTAATTTTCTTTTAATACATTGTTCATAAGTTGTCGATTCATAGTAATTTTATTTATTACACTTAAAGTGAAAACCACTATTTGGTCGGTAACTGGGTACATATTAAAAATTTCGACTTGAATTTCTTATCAGATATGATTTAAACAAATATTAATTTTTATTAATTCTTTTGAAAAAAATAATTACGATATGTTATCAGTTTGCCGAGGGACATAGTAGTTCATAGTATGTTGACAATACGCGTATAGGCTGGTAGGATTTGTTTATCGTAGTATGGTTTTCACATATCCACAAACGTCACTTTAACAAATTTAACTTCACGATGACGTTACGTTGAAATTTACACCGTCACCGCCATACATAAGTCCACACTTTTCATCTATAACATGTCTGGCAATTATTCACCACTGTAAATAACTATATAATTACGTTATGACTTTTGTTCATTCGCATTCTATTTCAATCTAAACGCACATTACCTATAGTTCAAATCACAAACCCTGACACCTTCTGTAAACAAAACCACCTGCATGCAGAAAGCATTGCAAACTCATAGAAGTAAAATGATCAACACAACACGAAAATCCAGCGTTGTTACAGGATTCATTACGTAAGGTAAAACAATGCAAATTTGTAGTATGGGATACGCTGCCGCAAATGACGTCTCACTTTAAACCCAATGCTCTTTCTTTTTTTACTTATTGCTTCACCTTTATGGTTAACTCTTTGCACCAGTAATCATTTCCCATAAATTTGGCTTCTTTCTTTGAATATATTTTACTTGCATTTTTTAGACAAAATGATATAACATGGTAATGTATATTTCTAAGGTTTGATATAGATAGGAGTGTATTTGAAATTTGTTTGTACATTTTATGTAAATTGTATCTTATGTAAATAAAATATATAATGGGCATAAACAGCCATATGCATTGCTGTAAGTCCAATAAATATATTGATGATGATCAAAACAAGACAAAAAGTTCGTAAATTTATTGCGGTTGGAAACTTTGACAAGCATCCTAATAACGATTCTTGTTCCGCCAAATATAGTGCACTTCGTAAAATAACTTGGTGACATGGCAAGGCAAGATAAGTGTGAACATTTTGTAGTAATATAACTTTCAATGAGCTTAGAGATTTGTGTACATAATGATATTTTATAACATTGGTTATTTTCTAAAAATAATCATGTGAACAGCAAGGAAGTAGTGCAACTTAGTAATATTGCCTGACTTAGCCTTAGAAAAATAACATGCCGAGTTCTATGCGTGAGGGAAAGTCTCCGTTTACTCCGAGCTTGTTTTCAAAACACCAGCAAGGACAGCCTTTGAAAAGGGGTGAGAAACAGATTCTACTCAATATTTATGTAACGTTCTGTCAGTAGTATCCTGAGAAACCAGTAAATGAAGTGGTTAAGTTGGTATCCCAGCGCAGTGGTGTGTCAGTGTCTGCAGTTTTAAGGGTCATGAAAGAGAGAATGACCGGGAGAGTAACAATGTATGCGGCTGCATATTCGTCTGATGTTTTGAGAACGGGTTCTCACATTCAGAGGTTCTTATATAAAATGAATAGGTGCGGCGAACTATGAGTGTAACAGCAGATGATTGCGGTCATGGATCAGCTGACGCGGAGTGATACATCGAATCGGTGAGACCGTTTGTTTACAGAAGGTCTCAGGGATGGTGATTTAGACCTTAGGTACATACGCCGGTGTTAAGTTTAATAATTTATGCTCAAATTTTCTTCCACAGTCGAGTGTCCCTACATTTATTTTTCAACAACCAATGCGATGGGTGGTACTGGACAACCCTAAACATTTTACAGTGCGTTAGTCTGTGCTTTACTTTCACGTTATACAACTTAGATTTTCGTTCTTTCAGTACAGCCCGAGTCCCTGGATGTATGACTTCGACGTCATGGACTGTCAGTGCCATCTAGTATCTTTCCAGCCACGTACCGATTCATTACGTAGGTTTTATATAACCTTGGGTTTTATTTGTGTCTGTGTCTGAAAAGTGAAGCATGCAGAAAGTACAGAGTACATAGCTGATACTTCAAAGAGCTGAAACTACACTATCTTCTCGTGTAAATTATACATCATCCCAGGTATATGTTATTTCCTATTATACACTTAACAGTTCTTATACTTAATTGTGCGTATATCCTTTATTATTCGAATTTTTTATTGCACTAAGGAAAGCAAGCTTTATCTGCATTTACGTAATTGACACACATAATAATATAACTTAAGTCACACAATTCAAAGTATAAATGAGGTAGATTAATTTAATTTAAAAAGCAATATTGAGTAAAATTGAACAACGTTGAACCAACAAACGTCAAAATTTTACGAAAACAACATGCAATACAACAAACATACAATCTATAGAAACATCGCAGATGGACAACGACTTTTCATTTCAGGATTAGCGATTTGTTGTTGCTTTTAGACGTTTTGAGGATGGGAAGGGGGCGATAGGCTCTATTTTTTTCCATCCATTAGAAGATGTGTATTTAAAGAGGCGTGCCAGGCTTGAGTTCTATTAGTTAAATTAATTTGGCTCATGATTTAAAATTGCGTCATAATCTTCTACCGGTGAAGTCAAAATTCTAACTCGCTGAAAACGGCGAAGAGAAAAGTTAATTGTATGCAACGTGGTGATATGAGAGAGAACACTGAACAGTTTTGAGTTTTGGTGTCTAGGGAATGAACGGGATTGAATTTTAATGGATCTCTCGTGTCTCGTGTCAATTGGGCAAGCTAATTGTATTCGCAATGTTGTTATCATGATTCTGATTGAAGTGAATGTTATATAAATGTTCTTTTTCTTCAGTTTCAATCTTAAGTAAGTAAACGAAGTTAAAGTTTAATTTTAATTTCCTGTTATTTCCACTTCCTGAGTGGGCTCAGAGTACCTGTGCTGACTTCTCTTGCTTACTGCGACAGGAGTAAGGATCCAGTGACGTGGAGTGTACGTCACAATACAGAGGATCTGCCCACAGGCGTGCGCAGACTAATTTATTTGGGGGTGCCTTATGGGGAGTTTCGGTTGCCTATCTGCACCATGCTAGCCTAATTGTCGTAACTCCATGTTTGTTTTTTTACAGAAACTATTAGGTATATGAAGATGAAATATTATCATAGTCTGAGACTGAGCTATAACGGGGGTTGCAGGGGGCGGCCAATATCACATTGTTTTGAGAGAGACATCTCAGAAGGAACGAATTTCTTTACTTTTATAAAACACGGATATTATTTAATTATTTCTGTGGTAGTTTCTAATATTTTTTTAATGAGCACACATTAGGGGATGCCCAGCTACCCCTGGCGCTCCTCGTGCGCACGCCTATGAATCTGACAATTTTCTGTCGTACTTTAAAAACTTTTGAAATATGACGAAGAAAGCTGCCAAGAGTTTGTTATTCCATTTACATATTATCCAATTCGAACGTTGGATGTATATGGTTGGATAATATAAATGACATAAGCGCACCAAAGGTAAGCTACAGGGGGGGGGCGAACACAGCCCCTATTGCTATTTTTCCTCTCATAATGGCAGTCTCCCTTTAAAACTTTAGGGTGCAATTATGATACAGTGTGTCCGTTAATTTTCAATGCACTATTAATTTGTCATGCCAAGGTAGGTAAATGTTACAGTTATAAGTAGTGCCATTTAAAAGGCGTGGTCTGAAAGTTTTACATACCATAAATTTGATTTGGTTCTTGTTATTTAGCGTTGCTTTTCTGCCACTTAAGGCTTATCGCGACGATGAGGATGGGTGATGATATGATGGAATTTATGACGGGTCAGTCACATAGAACGCCCATGCCCTGACAGGAATTCGAAACCGGAACTCCCTGACGTCGTAGCGCGCTGTGATAACCACTCCGCCATGGAGTTACATATATAGATTTTCAATATGAGCTCCACTTGTATCTCGACAAATGTGTACAGTAATCCAACTCCGTCTAACATGATCCTGTTAGTTGTTTCGCCGATTCTATACTTCAATTTATCTGTATGCATTGAAAGCGTCTGTCAAAGCCCAGTTGAACACTGGTGCATGAATTTTTCGGAAGATGCCATTCCTGAAAGTGGCGGAGCCCTGACGGTGAAGATAGGAACTATGCAGATGCACCGCCAAGTTTGAAATTTAGAGATTTGGCATTCACATGACATGGGTGGGCATTATTGTAGCTCCGTAGTGTTTATCATCCAAAAGTACATTAATCTTTTACTCAAACGCTGTACATAATAGGAATGGCCACAAGATCCGGATATCGGATATTCGGATTTCGAATTATCCGATATCCTGATATCTGAATCTTCGGATTTGAATATCCTGAAAAATCGGATATCCAGATAATCCGGATATCTGAATCTTGGATAATTTGAATATTCGGAAAAAATCGGATATCCAGATAATCCGGATATCTGAATCTTCGGATAATTTGAATATCCGGAAAAATCGGATATCCAGATAATCCGGGTATCTGAATCTTCGGATAATTTGAATATCCGGAAAAATCGGATATCCAAATAATCCGGATATCTGGATATTCGGATAATTTGAATATCTGAAAAAATTCGGATATCCAGATAATCAGGATATCTGAATATTCGGATAATTTGATAATCCGGAAAAATAGGATATCCAGATAATCAGGATATCTGAATATTCGGATAATTTGAATATCCGGAAAAAATATGATATCCAGATAATCCGGATATCTGAATCTTCGGATAGTTTGAATATCCGGAAAAATCTGATATCCAGATAATCCGGATATCTGAATATTCGGATAATTTGAATATCCGAAAAAATCTGATATCCAGATAATCAGGATATCTGAATATTCGGATAATTTGAATATCCGGAAGAAATAGGATATCCAGATAATCCGGATATCCGGAAAGAACAAATTTGATGAAGGATTTGTAGAAAATCCGTACTGTGAATTACGAAAATGACGAATAAAGAATATGTGGATAGCCCATAAAGCGGATAAACAATAAAACTTTCAGGATAATGCGCATATTAGAATAACCCGGATAATCCGAATATCCTGATAATTCGGTTATCTGTATAATTCGGATATCAGAATATCCGATATCCAGATATTTTTGGATTTGGCCATCCAAAGTACGTAACACTGGTCTATAGACGGCAATGACAGGAATAGAATGACATGCATGGCACTTACTTATGAATGGGTGGTACTGGCCAGGGACGAATAGTTCTTCCCGGTTCACGAAACCGTAGAATCCGAACGGCATGTACAGCTTGTAGTCCACGTCCTCCAACAGGAGTTCCCTCCGTATGTCCCCTGCGTACCTCAGATCGGCGACGCAAATGGATTTCCCGTCTCTGTCGGGAGCATCGCAGTCGTCATCCAGTCTGTTCAGAAGCTGTGGGAGAGTAAAAAAAGTGAGAGTCCCGAAATTCAGGTCAATTACTTTTTAAACACCCTGTAGCAACATGTTAACTTGGCTGCAAACCATGTGATGTTTTTTAAAGGATCATTATACAAGAGAGAGAGAGAGAGAGAGAGAGAGAGAGAGAGAGATAGAGAAGAGAGAAAAAAAAGAGAGGAGGCTCACAAAAGATTTGATTTGATTTGAATTTAAAATTTTGGGAGCGTCAGCACTTAGGCTATTTTGCTCCCGTCAGATTATACAGGGGCCAGCCCCTTACCAGTACAAATAACAACTCTAACGTTGGATAACTAAAAATTTTAAAATGTTCTGACTTGTGTTAAAAGCTGAGGCTGTAAAGGGGCACTCAGCACACATAAGGACAAAAGAACAGGACAATACAAACAAAATTATACTGGCCATGGGGCCAGTCGCCAGAGCCTCGTTAGTCTTCAGTCCAGGGTGCACTAACGTGGAAGTGAGATTGACATTTGGGTGTACTACGTGGAAGGTCACCCCTTACACCCCGCTCACAAAAGACGCAAAGAGGAAAGAGAAATAAGAGACTCAGAGGGTGAAAGCAATAATAGAAGCGAGAGCAATAGCCGACAATTAAAAATGAGAGAGAGAGAGAGAGAGAGAGACAGGATAGGAATAACACGTTAAAGAGAGAGAAAGAAAATAAACAAAAATGGAGGAAGAAACAAGCGATAACAGACGATAAATAGAGAAATAATGATAAAAATACAGAGAAAGATGAAGGAAAAATAGATTATAAAGAGAGAAAGAAGATAAATAAAAGTGGATAGGGAGGAAAGGATTAACAGAGACGATAAGAAGGGGATAGAAGATAGGTTAAAATGGAGAAAGAGGAAAAATAAAGAGGGAGTGTCACAAAGGGACGAAAACAGAGCGACTGAGTGAGCGAAAGAGAAACATTGTTTTTATTAATATTATAATTTCATGACATTCACCCCGTGAAGTTTGATTTGAAAGCGGATGGATTCAACAGCTGGTTTAGGCTTTTTTTCCCATTTGTTAGCAGACACCACAAAGTTAACTATGAATATTTTAATCCAATCTCATGTCTAGAACCTTACACTTTATGTGCGAATGTCATACACGTAACGCATGGATGTCCATAATGTGAATATAGGACACTTTGTGCAACGACTCACAAATCAAGTTTTTGTTTGAACCCTTAATGAGTAAAATTACGTAATATTCAAACATAAATGAAATCAGTACGATTTTCAAGGGACTCCACTACCCTTGAAAGTTCGTATTTTCTCCCAGGATCCAACTTTGAGAGTTCATGGAATTTCCTATTGCTGCAGGCAAGAGCGTTCCTAATCAATCGATGAAACGGAAACATTGGATTTTTCAGATATTTTTCAGTTTCCGACCCAACAACCACTTACGGAGTGGCTTTTAAGGAAGTTTCACTGCCGCAAAATTCATTGGAATACTCAGAATTTCTCTTCTAAAAAAAAGTGGAAAGTTTACTTGTGGCAAAAAAAAATTGAATCTCTAAGTTCCTAAAAATATTTCTTTCTCTTTCGTTCCTGACGATGCTTACATTACAATAACGACATAAATATAATTATAGTATTTTTGTAAACATTGTATCATAAATTAAAAAATATATACTTATTGGATTTCAGTAACAAGGCTGTATAGTATTCTAGGAACTGCGACATTGACAAGTCATTTCAAATATTTACATGCAAAGAGACTCACCATTCCTTCAGGCAACGTGTCGTTGTATTCAAGCGGCCTCGAGAGATCATTTATTGATGCACCCTTGTACAATAGAATGGCAAGCTGGTTGGGGAAGTTTTCGGTCGTGCATTCGCCAATGCCCTTCAGCTGGATCCAGTAGGCTCCTGGAGAATCTTTCGCTTCCAGTACGAAGTCGTATCTTTCACCTGAAAATTTGGAAACAAGATAATTTAGTTACTAACATAGTTTAATCACATTAAGAGAGCATTAAAGGCATCATTTCCTTTTATGATTACAAGAGATCAGTGGCGCTAACTATATTATATTTTATGGGAAGGAGTTGGCGGCAATATTGATTGGTAAATCAATATCGATAAGTAGGTGCCTATTGGGAAGAACAAGTGGGTTCCCTAACTCTCCACGGAATACTTTTTAAAAACTTAAAATTTATCTTTCTCTATTTATATATGTATATTTATATTCCTCTTTCTGGGTCTCAAACTATTTCTCTACATTTTCGCCTTCCCTCCTGTGTTTTACAATCTACTTCTTGCCTTATTTTCTTCTTGTTGAGTAGCTCTTTCTTCTTTTTCTCTTTTTATCTTCATTTTCAATTTATTCTTTCTTTTTCTTCTTTCCTTCTTTCTTTTTCTTCTACCTTTCTCTTTCCTTTTCTTCTTTCTCTATCTTTCTTTTTCTTCTTTTTTTCTTATCTCTTTTCTCTTTTTCTTCTATCTTTATTTTCCTTTTCCCTCTTTCTTTGTCTTTTCTTCTTCCTTTTTCTTCATTTTCTCTTTCTTCTTCTTATATCCCCTCTTTCTCTTTTTCCTTCTCTCTTTATCTTCCTCTTCCTTCTTTCTTTCTTTCTTTATCTTTCTCTCTGTTCATCTCTATGTAGTCCGAGACAATAGAGGGTCTTCAAAGGGGCATAGATAGCATATATGAGGGGTGCATCAAATATAAAATGAAGGTAAACATTAAGAAGACAAAAATCATTGCTTTCAAAAATGGCTACATATTTAGCAGACAGGAGACATGGACATACGGGAGGGGTTAAATCGAGCGGATTAAAAACTTCACATACCTGGGGGCAACACTCTCCATGACAGGGAGTTGGACACACCACATAAGGGCCAGAAAAACTAAAACAAAATTTGCAATAGAACAAGTCATAAGGACAATAAACAAGGCACCTCAAATGCCTTTCCCTGTCATTCAAAACCTCTATTCATCAATAGTATTAGGTACATTAAACTATGGAATAGAACTGTGGGGGTTAAGGGGGGACAACACAATAATTGGCATACAAACAGAATTTTATAAGAGAGTAATGGGCGTAAGCAGAGGCACGGCCAACTGTGGGATTCTCAAGGAATTGGGCCTGAACAGAGACGCGGTACAAGCACGGATGAGGGTTGTTAAATATTGGATGCGATTATCACAAGAGGGCCAAACTACGCTGAGGGGAAAATGTTTGGAAATACAGACAAGGGAGGAAAACGTTTACAGCTGGGGTCTGGAAGTGAAAAATGTCTTATATAATAGCGGAATGGGTTGGGTATGGGAAGAGGGAGGAAGGGGGGCATCTCAACAGAAAATCAAATCAGAGACAGGTTACTGGACATAGACAGACAACAAATAATAGCAGACTGCCAAACAGACCTCAATCAGGGAACAGCTAAGAGTAAGAGAATGGGGGAAAGCGAAATATATCCAGGTTGTGGGAAAAAATGAAAGAAGCGCGCTGGCATGGTTCAGATTAGGGGGATGGAAACAACTAAGAAAGAGAAACGAAGCAGGAGAAACTATATGTCCTTTGTGCGAGGGGGAGGAGACGGACAAGCATATCCTACTGAACTGAACTTCTACACGTAACCTAAGGGACAAATGGATGAAAAACTTAACAGGGAGGGAGGTGATAGAAGTGGTAGACGACAGAATAAAGATAAAGGAAGCGGGGCAGCAAGTGGGGAAATACCTGGGAGAAGTAAGAGAACGGCGGGGGAAAGCTATTAGAGAAGGCAGCGAAATGAGTGATCATGCTCCAGACGAGCCATCTTTATAGTGTAAGTGTGTGTAAAGCAAAATGTATGCGTGTTTTGGTGAGAGTGCAGGAAAAGAGAAGTGGGGCGAGGAAGAAGGAAGAAAGATTGGAAGAAGAACTGTCGATGGAGGGGAATAATGTGTATATAGGGGACAAAGTAAGAGACAGCTCAAAAGAAAACTAAATGTAACAAAATAGTGTAGAAAAATAAAAAAAATATGTAGTGCGTACAGCCTATGGCTCGCACAAAAAGAAAATAAATCTAATCTAATATAACTACATTTTTCCCATTTTCTGTCTTCCATACTTCTTTATTCTCTCCTTTTATTCCTCAATTTTTTCTCTTTTTCCTTCTTCCTCTCTTACTTCTGTTCCCTACAGGAAAACTCTAGGCGTTAAGTAAAGAAGGTACACTGAAATGAAGATCGTGTAAGTACTTATACCACAAATGTATTAAAATCTCACAAGTGCCTTATGTCATGACATCACATGGATGATTTCACAACAGTAGCATGCCAAAAGGGGGGAAGACGGTTTGTTGGAGCTATAACCTTCAATTTAACCCAGAATTTAGCAAGTCAGATCTAAGAAAAAGTGGTCAAATGCAGCAATCACTACTACAAAAAGAAGTTGCGACATCTCCATGAAATTTCTGAACACATCAATGTTTACCAAGCATTCTACTCCACGGTTTGCTCCAGAGAGAGAATTTTTGATTTCCGTCCGCTGTTGTTGCATATTGTAACACAGCAGCCCATTTATCTTCTTGTCCTACATCAACATAACCCCTTTTATGATACCTCGAGCTTTTACTTCGTCTTCAATAGAAATAGAAACACCTGTATCAAGTCCTAGCATGATGACAACCCCTCTCACACACACACACACATTTCCACGAATTTCTCCTATGTTTGATTCAACTTTCAACTATTACTAGACATTGCTCAACATTCTTGAGTAGGTGATGTCGTTTTCGCAGAAAGATAGTTAATTACCAATGATGTTAATAGAATGTATCAAAAATTATTTTATGTACTTCAAATGCATCAAGTAACATTACCGTGTGTTGGTTTCCTGGTGCTGGATTTGCCGAATATTGCAACCCTGAATGCATCAAGACGTGTTAAGATGAATTCAGAGATGCATTGGAATGCATTTTTTTACTTGAGCCAAAAAAGTAATGCATTTTCTTGCATCTGTGTCTCTCATGCCATTATTAGTTCATGACTGATTAACGTTTCATGTATTTTTCTCTTAATCTTTTTATACTTACTAATGATTGGTTGAAATTAGAATTGTGCGAGCGTCAGCGTTACATGGGCCCAGGTCATGTCTGAGGACTAAAACCATACGCTAGTTAAATGCTAAGGCTGCACAGAGGTACTCAACACATGTAAGGACAAACACGGGACAACATAGTGCCTCCCCGTTAGGGAGGAGGGATATAATATATCCCTCTGTCGGCTCTTTTGACCCTGTGGAAATGAGATGGTATACACTACATAGTCAAAAGACACCGGGCACCCAGTGCTGTTCATTCCAAAGACACTAGCCAGGTAACTAATAGATGTCAGACCTCCCTTCGCTATTATTACAGCATTTGCTCTTCGGGACAGGCTTTCCACTAAGTTCTGGTATATTGCTGGTGGAAGTTTCTTTCCATTCGTCCTGGAGCCTCATGAATAGTTCATGAGTGCTTTTCGGTCGAGTGGGTGTAGCACGCAACCGACGCTCCAGTTCATCCCAAAGATGTTCTATGCGATTCAAGTCGGGGAATTGGACGGGCCAGCTAAACACATCCACCTGATTGTCCTCAAATCACGATGCAATGGACACTGTTTTATGGGCAGGGGCATTATCGTGGTGATAGAGAAAAAAGCCCATTCCAAACTGTTGCCATAGTGTGGGCAGCATGCTAGTGTCTAAAATGTCCTCATACACACCGCTATTCATATTGCCATTGACCAAAACCAATCGTCCGAGCCCAAACCAGGAAAATCAGCTCCAGACCATGACAAGTTCACTTTGGTGTCCAGTGACTTTTGGCCATATACCATCCCCCTTCCAAGAAGATAAAGATATACGACCAGAGACAAGGGCGTAGTAACCGGAAGGGCCTATTCTCATACTTCCCCTGCATGTGCATATGTGTGTGTGTTATTTATCAAAATAACCACTCAGTGGTCTAAGTTCAAGAATCGAGACTTGGTCTGAGCATGAGTCTTCTTTGTGAGTGCCCCTTCATCAGTTTCACCTATTCATCATTTAGCTGGAAGTGGCAGAAAAGCCCCCGACGCTAAATAACCAAAGTACAAATACCAATACATTCGATGACCTGAACTGACCTGAGAAGGAGACGAGAGTGTCTATATACACCGGCTCCACTCTCTCAGCGTCCGTCGCTATGAGCAGCATCCGGTGTTCCTGGATCTGCAGCTGCTGGGGACACGAGAGGGACCCGTCGTTGATGACACGGAAGAGGTATCTCTTTCCGGGAGCCACGCGGTAAACGTGGTAAGGCGTCCTCGTGCTCTGGCCAGTCTCTGGATCCTGAAAGCAGAGGGAAAATCAGTTGGAGCTCTACTTACAAATTACACATGATGTTCTCTACGGGCAACTGACCAATCATTATCGAATAAACAAGTCGGAAAATGTAGGTTCCATCAACAGTTCACGAGATATCAGCTATTGTCTTGGCAGATTAGCTAGTTGTAACATAAATATTTTATTTAAGGCATATATCCGGACGTGGAAGATGCAACTATAGTTTACACTGAATATAGTCTGTACAGTACGCGAAGGATGAGCAGACTATTACTCAATTTACGAAAATAGTTTCATATCCTCAGCGCTCAACTAGGTTTCCATAATATTATATAACTTACGTTGCAAGAATTAAAAGAGCACAATTTATCTTCATAAACATTATTTCACTTTAAATCGTTCGATAAAAACTCATTTTGCAACTTTCGACACAAGACATTTAAGTCAATCTTCTTACATATAACAAAACCGAATCGAAATCAACAACTTGAAACAAATATCGACATTGATACAGCGTTCTTAATTTGAATGGTTCCCTGTTAATTTCATAAACTTGTGTACACAGAAATAAAGTAGATACTGTAATTCTTGAATGTAGAAGACAGTCACAAAAAGAAGAAATTGTTAAGTACAAATAAATTTTCCAGTACGCTGTTTTATGAACTAAAAGTCCATGATAATTATTACATTATAATCACCAAACATTAATACTATGATCATACAATATTCCAATTATTCAATATTATGGAAAAAGGGAAGAGATGGGGGAAAGAAACAATGAAAGAAAAAGATGGAACCAGAAGGGGAAGAGAAAGAAAGAGTGGAAAAGAGAAAGCAAGGATGGAAGAGAAAGGAAGCGAGAAAAGGAAAGAGAACAGAGAAGCAAGAAAAGAAAGAGGGTAAAAATATAACTTAGAGAGGAAAAGGGAAAGAAGGATATAAGGGAAGTGAGGAAAGGAAGAAGGGCGGAAAAAGTAAGAAAGAAAGAGGATTAAGGAAGAAATAGAACGAAAGAGAAGAAATAAAGAGGCGAATGAAAAATAACGGAAGAAAGAGGGGAGGGAAAGAGTACAAGAGAGAGAAGGTGAGAAGAAATAGAAACAAAGCGAGAAATGAAAATAGGAATAGGAGAATGGAGCAAGAGAATGAGAGAAAGAAACTATCAAATCAACATGTGTCATTATAGTGATAATTATAATTTTAGTAGCGATAAAATATTATATTTAAGGTTGCATATATATTTATAAAGACGGAGACAATTTTTAATTTTAGAAGAAGGCAATTTTTGTATAAGATTTCAAACATTTTAACAAAGATTGGAAATGCCAGCAAAAGTTAGGTTACTTGCGAAAGTTTTTTTTTTTTTAAAAAAATATAATAAATGCTCATATTCTTATTGTGGAGGAAACTTTCCTATTGGGAATGAATTATGTCTACGCCTCTCAAAGAGAATTCTATAGTTCATCCTCTTCAGTTCGAACACTAGGCTATCGGAGAAGACCTCACGTTCATGGATATTGGCGAGGCTCTTCATATCAGCACACTCCTATGCACTTGCGTATTCAGAGGGGGGTTGAAGGGGCGAAATTTTTAGAAAATAAAAAAATTCGAAGAAGGCAGTAATGACGTCGGGAAATAAAACTTAAAATGATCGCGGATTACCATATTTATGTTTCAATAACTTTTAAATCGAATGTTTAAAATGGTAATTGGAGCTCATATCTCATGAAAATGAAACACCAACAACGAGCACCGAAATTGATTTACGGCGATGCATTCTATGGTACAAGCAAATAGTTAATCTCACTCTGTTCAGTAAAGGTTAGATTCGTAGCACTGAACCCGCGTTCACATTCAGCAGTCGATACTGGCACAATTTCAATTGAATTCACATAATCCTTGAGTGAGGTGGAAATGTATTTTGAATTTTAGTGGCGCACACATGCTTTCGCTTATATTACAGTTCACCTGACATGTTTGCATAAAACACACGTTCTTAATCATTAAATGTCATGCGTTTTCAAATCGGCTATTCATATTGTCCACCAAAGATTGAAAAAATTGCTTTAGAAATTATGGCTTTCCTTTAACTCCTGAACTACCTCCTCCTACAGGGTGAATCAATCCTTTTCAATGTATCAAGAGTAGCCATGTCAATTTCTTGCTTTGCTCTAAAAACTGAAGGATTGCGGTTTTACAATTACAGTACTTTCAGTACTTCAAAATATTGGGTGGGCTTAGGCCCCACGAGCCCATTTAAATTTACGCCACTGTACATAGTCGCCAGAAATTGCGTAAACGAAATTTTAGTATGTAGCTACGGTGAGGTAAACTTGATTGAATTCAACTGGAACACCATAAGTTCAATATAGTTTATACATGTGAGTTAGAAATGATGATCCCTGGTTCAGATACGTCATTCATAATCAGAGATTTGATGGTTCAAAGCAGAGGTATCCCTCCTATCACCCCTTCAAATCGCAACCTGCATTAAATTAAATAGATGCATGTTTTTTCGTTACTTTCAAATGACAAACTTCTGATTTTCCGTTTCATCACATTCTAAATGAGCCCAAAACGAGGTCTACAGCTTTATATGTTTCGGAATTATCAGTTTTTAAAATAACCATAAATTATAAAAAATAGAGAAGTACAGTAAAATGTATTTGTGTAAACTTTTGATTAAAAAACAGGAAATCCGTGTGTGCCCTCCAAAAATGGAATTTTGCATGCTCCAACTTCTATGTATATACATATAATATTATATACTGCTGGACAAAAAAAAAAACAGACACCTTAATATTTAACATCTGAATTGCAATTACTTATGAATACGCTCTCAGTTAAGCATTGATCAATTGAACATTCATTATTGAACATTTTCCATAGTTTTTCCGTTTATTATTTATCTATTTATTTACTCGTATTTACTTATTTGGAACACCTAGTAGGCTCAAAATTAATTTCATGCAATTTTGTTTTAATTTATTGATTTTCAATTCCTGTTGATGTTATTTTGTTTAATGTCTAGAGAGGCATGAATTTTGGTTCATAGTAACTATAGTAACAGATAACATTGTCGTTGCTGGTGTTTTTCTTGTAAGTGTATTGTAAGTTTGCTAGCTTGAAAATGAAACGTGAAGAGGTAGTAAAAGCAGTAGCTCTTCGTGATGATGGTCGTAGTGTGCGCTATATTGCTAGGGTGCTAAATATAGCACGAAGTACTATCCATGAAGCTCTCAGACGGTATGATGCAACTGGTTCCTATGGTAGAAGACCGGGTTCTGGTCGGAAACGATGCACAACAGCACGGGAAGATCGTGGCATTTCTTTACAAGGACGTATAGAGTTGGTACTTGTAGAGAATGGGGCAATGACAGCTCGCAGGTATATTACAGAATGTTTGGCAGATCATGTAGTACCATATGCACCATTCATAGGCCCAGATTTTGTTTTTATGCATGACAATGCGCGTCCTCACATTGCGAATACTGTCACGGAGTACCTGGACGAAGTTGGAATTACGCGATTAGAATGGCCACCACAAAGTCCGGACCTAAATCCGATAGAGCACGTCTGGGATCAACTGAAACGACATATCAGAAACCGCGCAATTGTTTCAGAAACAATTGAAGAGCTAAGACGTGCTATTCAAGAACAATGGGAGCAATTGGACCAAGAAGTGATTGCCAACCTTAATCGAAGTATGCCACGGCGGTTACAAGCTGTAATTCATTGCAGGGGAGGTAACACCCGCTACTAGACAGCTTATATACCCCACCAGTACCAGTTAACAATATTAAAAAAATATTGCTAAGATTTTTTTCTATTTTTTTTGGCAGTTTTCTGTAATTTTCGTTTATGTTCTAATTTAACTTATTAACAATAAATTTTAATTTGCTTTCTGTTCAATATATTCAGGTTTTTTTATTTCCAATAATTTCTGCAACATTTAGTTAGCCTTCGAATCAGAATTTATGCGTTATCACAAAAAATGCAAGTGTCTGTACCGCCACCGAATGCACCTGACAACCAAATGCTTACGACTACCAAACTCACCCGAAACCGTCCCCTTCCGTTGATGAGAAAGCTGCGAGGCAGTTGGTTGACGTTCCTGAATCTCCGTCCAGGGAAGTTGTTCGATCCCAGCTCGTGCAGCCAGTCCTGGATGAATATATAGTGTTCAGGTTCATCGTAGTCGTAAAGTCCCCTGTGTACGTTGTCGGAATCCGGATCTCGGATTACCAAAGCCCCTGCTATGCCATCAAGCCTCTGGAACTCTGCAAGTATTAAGAGAGAAACGTAATGTCATCAGTAGGGAGCGGAAGTTGATGAAATGTCATATTTTTTCTGACATCTCGGACACGATACCAAAAAGGTAATTTTAAAGTGCATTCTTTTGCATTTTTTGCCAATTTTCAGGTTTTAGGTCATTTCCCCCGATTTTCGGCATTTTTCGCAATATTCGATGTATTGTTTCGTCATATTTGTCACTTATTTCATTTTGGTAATATTCTTTCTTTTCAGCAAGGTGAACATAGGCCTTTATATATCTCGCAGCATTGCAATTTACGAGCAAAAGAAATGTTGATTTGGAGACAGTCTTTGGTGTGAAATTAATGCATTTTACACAAATTCATTCAGTGTATACGACTTTTTCATTAAATTGTTTTAAAATTATTCGGTTGTTTTTATTGGAAATCATCGTTGCATATTATAATTGAATGTGCATGGGTATCATTTGGTGCCCTTTTTTTTAAAAGCAAGATTGCATTTTGTTTAATTTCATTTTCATTTCAATTTTTAACCTGAATACTCTATTCTATTTACTAACTCCTCTACTTTGTCATTTTGGCGCCTGCTCATCTTATGTAGCGTTGTCAGCCATTTTTATTCACCATTTCCTGTGTTTCTTATCGTTGTTCGTGTACTTGCCTTACTTTTACGTTATCTTTTACACTCTGCTCATTTCCTCTTACCAGTATCCTACCTGTTTATATTATTTTTTTCTTTTTTTTAATTTAAAATTTTGAGTCCGTCAGCATTTATGCTATTTTGCACCCGCCCTTACCTTATCTAAAACATTCTGACTTAAGTTAAAAGCCGAGGCTGCAAGGGGCACTCAGCACGAACAAAACACAGGACAACACCATATCCTTTATTCCTAGTTTTCACTTCATCTAATCTTCTTTCAAGGCCCTCTCTAATAGAGTAGTGGAAACGGAGGAACCACATATTGGTTCGGATCCAACTTTAAACTGTAGGTCCAGTCCCATTAGCCTATCTGAGAATAAAGTATACTTAAAACAAAGTTTTGAGAGGATACATCACCTGAGTGCGAATGCCAGAAGAACGTGCCACAAGCTTCCGCAAGAAACTTGTACGTAAACGTCGTTCCCGACGGAATGCCACACTGGGTGACCATCCCCACTCCGTCCATGTACTGGTTGTTTCGCTGAAGGATTCCGTGCCAGTGGATGGTGGTGACGCCACCGTCCAGCTTGTTTTCCACGTCAACAACGATGTAGTCTCCTTTGCACACCTGAGAAAACAACAGAAATGCATTTGTTGGAAAGTTTGATTTCTCGTGCTGGTCAGGTTATATAAGAGGCTTCGGATGCCGCCCACAGAACTTGGTTAGTTGCGTAGGGAATCAATCAAACAGGGTCCTATCTCAGGGAAATGGAAGGAAATGCATGCACCCCTGATTGCAAATATGTGTCATCTTGGGGAAGATAGAACTGAAAACAGTACCTGTTGATTGAACAGTTTTGAAAAATGAATTTTTATGCCTTTTCTGGGGCCTCCTGAGTCCAACCTAACCTACTCACATGTTTATTATCCGTGGAAGATAGAACTGAAAATAGTACCTGTTGATTGAATAGTTTTGAAAAATGAATTTTTATGCCTTTTCTGGGGCCTCATGAGTCCAGCCTAACCTACTCACATGTTTATTATCCGTGTCCGTGTGACAACTCATTCCCCGCTATGATTACGTAACTACTTTAGCCAAGCTACGTTTTGCTCAAGTCCAGGAATGCTTGGCGGCTGATTCAAGTTCAATAAGACATTATGCACAGACATATGCATCCTCCATATATATACACTCACAAAAAGTTTGCAATATTATTATGTTAGGCAATAGGCCACCAGACAGATACCTTCTGTTGTTGCATTTCAAGATCGTGTCTATCACCTATTGACCTAATGTAACAATATTCCAAACTTTTTGTGAGGACTGTGTATGTGTGTGCATGCGTGTGTGTGTGTGTGTGTGTGTGTGTGTGTAGGTGTGTGTATCACCATCGTGAGGAAATTGGGGAGCTACGAATGAGTAGCGTAACCCGGTCATGGAAACCTCCTACAACAACGACTGGGGCTTCGTCGTGCTGACCACACGTTACCCAATAACTAGTTGGATGATTTCTCAACTGGTTGGCAGGTGGGAGTGAGGCCTGCGCATTATTATTGTTATTATTTTGCAGTTTTTGTTCGAGCGAGTGCCAAACATTAACTTACATGTATGGGAGGTCCAGGCATCATTCGATTGGCACATTTCACAGCAGTCTCGTATCCATCTCCCGAGATGCATTGCGGCAAGTAGCAGTCATTTTGGTTCGTGGTGGAACAGTTGACGCATGCGCTGAAATTATGAATGCCATTTATAACTGTTAGAAAACTGAAAAAAGAGCTCAAATTCAATGCCATATCTCAGTTGTAACTCACAATATTTATACCATTAAAATGTTATAAAAACATAGGTTTACATGGCAGCATTTAATTAAACTGGAAAATTTTATCCTCAGAATTCTTAGAAATACTGGTAGTTATTTTTGTTGTATTTACAAGCGTAATTAAAATCTGGTAAAAATCACAAAATTTATATCTTGTATTTACTGGTAAAACATGTAAAAATAAGCTAACTTTAAAAGGAACCGTTAATATAAAAAAATTGATGTCACTAAGTATTAGAATAATTAAATGATTTATGCAAGTTGCCAGTGATTTCCATTACGATGTAAAAGTTATAAATGTTATTATTCGTAAGCCTATTAGTATAAGGTCCTGATGATGGCAAAATAACATATTATTAAAACTTCCTTGATGAAAATAAGCAAGGAGAAGTTGAACATTTCGCTTGTGTAGATCAAAGAAAAACTGAACATTGGTTTAATTTTTGACAGTAAAATCAGCTTCGAAACCACATATCTCCAATTGTAATTGATGTCATATTGTGTTTATCCAATCCAATGTCTGTTCGTTGCTCCTGTATTTTCCGGCCTCGATATAAACTTTGCGGCCCTTAGTAGAGAAGTAGACATTCACACTACAACCATCAAACTTATTAACAACAGAATCCTGCCATCATTATACAGGGAGAGGTAAGAATCAAATTATATAGGTGAAAGGTTACCACGGTCGCCAGACCTAACATCCCTGGATTTTTACTTGTGGGGACACGTAAAAGCCATCGTGCACACCAAGAAAATTAAGACCCTGGACCATCTCAAAGAAAGGATCACAAGTGTCACCTCCAGAATCACTTCTATCTCACTAGCAGATGTCTTACGCAACTGTGAGCGTCGAATTGAAGCATGCATTCAAACAGATGTTAAGCATATTGAACAAGACGACTGTAACTATTACATCACTCATGTGTATGCACGTATTTGTTTTTCTATATAATCTGACTTCCTCACCCTGTAGCTCCCTTATAGTAGGTATTGTGAACAGTGAAGGAGTACAATATTTATGAACATTTAATATACGTAAAATAATAATAACTGAAAGTGCTCAGATGAGGAGATGTCAACCTGTGGAGTTCGAGCAACAAAGTGGCAACGCATCTAATGAATCCAAGTAGAGTTGGCAACACGGCAAGACAATAGTGCTGCCACCTGTTATCGTAACTTTACAACGGGCACTTACTCTGTTAATGTCGCGTAATCCTCCAGCACAAACTCGTAGTAACAGGTCAGGACTTCGCCGCCACACTCCCTTATGCATTCGCTTCCCGGGACAACTCTTGGTTCCCTCATGATGGTGGGTTCGGAATACCCCGGGAACATTGTCTTTCTTTGGCCGTATTTCTGGAAGATATCAAGTGGCATCCGATTGGGCGTTCGATACATGGCGTTCGCTGCAAACAATAAGAAGAAGAAAATATAAATATATTAAGTAAATTATCAGTATGGGTTAGCGTAACACTTAGTTTAAGAACTACCATGCCTAATTCTTGACCATACCTCGTATATTTGGGAGATATTAACTTTGATTGGGGAATTGCTATTAAAGCAATCATCTTGCACTTCCTTTTCTCTGCTATCCCGTGCACATTGCAACATGCTACGAAGTCTTGTCCATTTGTGGATGTGATGTGATGTGAACCCTACAGCCGCTCCATTTTTTGGAAAAGTTGAAACCGGAAAGCACTCACTCCGGGAATCGAACCCGGACCTCCCGCGTGGCAGTAGATGCCCTACTGCGGGACCATTGCAGCAGTAATAATTTATGTGGATATGCATAATTGATTTGATTATACTCACAGACAGAATAATCCTCTGTGAGGATTGTGTTGTGTGCTGTCCGTGTGTGTTTGTGATGAATTGACGATCCTTTCATCAGAGAAGTGAAATATATGGAATCAAATGAATCAATTAACCTATTACTTGATGACTTCCTTCAATGGTCTCGACATGAAACTTACAATCTTCGTGCTGAAATGCCTCCAAATGATTCCGTATACATCCCGTAGTCATATTATCAATCAGGTTTTCACTTAATTGTCATTATGTCTTAATAAATGTTTAATGAGATTTGAGACAAGGGGACTGGGGTGGCGTTTCAAGAGCCTTAGGACAATTGTAAAGTAAACACTCCCTCACCAGAAGCGATTTGTGGTTGGGGTTAATGGCTTGATAAAATTTGAAATTATCCCTCAAGTTCCCCGTCTCAGGCTGATGTTGCATATTCCCAAATCATCACATCACCACTACCATACTTTACTCTTTGTTGATTTTATCACTTTATATATTATATTGTCTTTTCCTATAAAACATTACATTTAGTTTCATTCGCGAATATAATACTTCCACCTGTTTTCGTCTTTTTCCAAACGTTTTTCTACAAAAACTGCAGTACTTTCTTGTGTTTTTCAAGAGTGATGTGAATTTTTGAGGGCCTCTCAACAGGGTTATTAAAGGTCCAGGACTTTTCAATAAATTCAATTCCGGTCCAGGAGACAAAAATCAGCAAACGTAAATGGGTTCTGGACCGTAAAGAACCTTTTTATGTGTAAGGTATTTATATTCGGTCCAGGAACCTTTCTTTCCGGATGAATTTAAATTCGGTCCAGGAACTTTTTCCAGAATGAATTTAAATTCGGTCCAGGAACTTTTTTTTCAATGATAGAATACGCATCTTCGACCGAATTTAAATTGTGCGAGAACCCATTAGAATTTTTAGGTTCCTGCTTCTCAACATAGCAGTTGGCTTTCCTCGGTGTCCGGATCTGTAGAATATCTTAATCTATCTGTCGGTTTCGGAGGACTTATACTCTGTCCCGAAAATCTCTGGAGCAAGTGAACGGAAACAAATCCTCGACCAATGAACGCGTGCGGGTGGAAGTGAGTGTATGGAGGGGAAACGTGGCTACAGCCGCCATCCGTTTGCAGCAGCGCGCACTACATAGTTCCGCCCACTCTCTTTCTCCCCTTCTCTACCGTTATGGGCGGTCTTGCTCCACAGATTCCAGATAAAGAGTGTAGTTTTGGGGGGTTTCTTATCGCAACCTTTCATCTCTTGCGCCTATATTTTCCAAGGTCCTCATTTATGAGGTATGTAACCCATTCTCTTCCATTCAACGACGCATTTCCATGTGCGTATAAAGCTGTATGCTGGTTCTGTTTTCAAAGTTCCTTACGTTTGTCACGAGACGAACGAATCAACTTGCTTAGCTTTGGGAACGCGGACCTCGCTGAAGACGTGTAGTTATTAACGTCTTCCGGTCCCAGAATGCTTTGTGCCGAGTTTGTGCATCAATTCCGGCTCATGGTTCGTGAGCAAGAACTAAGATTAGGAAGCATGCTTTGTCGTCCTGTGCGGACTAACATATCCGCAAGGTATTTACAAAGGGTGCTTACAGCATGCGTATATTTTGGGGTAAAATTACGAACCGCTTCCATGTTTCACGGACATAAATTTAGGGTAAAACCAGCTTTCACTTGAAGCTACTCGTTGAACATTGTAACATGTTGTGAAGGTGTATGGGAAGATGCTCACACATTCACAATCTTTTACAGGCGTTTTTATTTCCCATTTAGATACATATTTATTAGATGCTGGGTGAACCCCAGAGATATTTCTGGAAAGATTCTCACCAGAAATCGCTCACCCAGGAATTTATTGTGAATATTCGTCTGAAGAAGACCCTGTTGGAGGGTGGAAACGTTACGTTTTTATGTATTTTTTTTATACTTTAAAGGTTTGCCTTGGTCAGCATTGTAATGTTTTATTAACATGGAAACAAGGCTTAACAGTGTTACCATATATAGCCAACATCCGTGTCGGACTGCTTAGCACACCCGGCCTGGGCATGGCTGTTCTTTGCGAGTGCCCCTTCATCAAAAGCGACACCAAGTTACAAAAAATCAATTAAAAATAATTTGGAAAAATCCGTTTCTATAGTTTAATTTCGTATTTTTATCATTTTAGGTCCATCGAGATGATGATAATGAATGATGATTAGTAGATGACAGTTACGATCTTATGCATGATAGATGGAACAAATGACATGGCGATGAACAAGTCATCGATTTAGTTTACCTTCCCCATGACGTTTCTGTTTGCGATTCATTTTCTTTTCTTCTCATGGCTCCATTCACCTCTCACTAACAAGTTAGATTTCGTTCGTCCATTGTTCAACCAAAGGAATGATTGAAAACTTTCTGACTTTCGCTGGAAGGGGAAAAAACTGTCAAAGGGGAAAGGACGGTCGCTCGTGAAATCAATAAAGCACCTTAATTGTACTCACAAATGATCAAGGGGTAGGTAAAGAAAAAAGAGCGGGAGGGAAAAAGACAGGAAGATTCATTGAAATTTGATTTTTCAAGAGTTGAATAAACTATGAATTGATGGAACTGTATTGTTTCCATTGATCGCTGAGAAAAGAAGAGAATTTCTCTGTATTCTCCGGAGATGCAGAGATGGAAGGTCGCTAACAATCAGTGGATGCTCAGCATCCGATGGAACAAAATTTGGTTCTTGAAACTTCTGCGAAATGGATTTCCTGACTGAACTTCGAAACGTCTCTCCTGAGTTCGAGGACTTAGATTTCTTCTATATTTTTTTCTGCACATGCGCAGTAGGTTGAAGGAGCAAATAAGCCACACATATACATATCCGTGGGCGGTGGACGTCCTCAGACAATTTCCCAAGCAAGGCCGAAATCAAAAAGTTTTGTTCTGATCTTGTGACGTCATGTTTATGGGTCATCCAAATCAGTAGTGCCAACTTCAAATAAATCTGGGTATAGGGGGCAAGGCTTACATAAACAAGAGAGGGAGAGAGAAAGAGGGTGAATTGAAAGGAACGAGAGGTTGTAGAGAGAGGGGAAGGGAAAGAAACGAGAAAAGGGAAGTGGATGGTAGTAAAAGAACACATGTGAGAGAGAGAGAGAGAGAGAGAGAGAGAGAGAGAGAGAGAGAGAGAGAGAGAGAGAGAGAGAGATATGGTTAGAAATGTAGAAAGAAACAGATAAATAGAAGTCTAGAGAGGAGGGGTTAAAGAGTTTGAGTTTGTCTACAGAAAGGCTAATCAGGACTGGACCTACAGTTTAAAGTGGGATCCGAACCACTATTGCTTCCATCGGGTATCCAACCCGGGATCCCTTGATTACAAAGCGACTACATTACCGCTACGCCATCGGGAAGGACACATGTAAAAACAATAAAGAAAACTAGACGGAAAACTTAAAATGTGTATTATCTAGCGTCAGTTTCCTGCCACTTTTGGCTAATCGCGACGGTGGGGATGAGTGACGACATGATGAAAATGATATAGGGACACTCACAAAAGGACACCCATGTCCACGCCGGGATTTGAACCTTGGAATATCGGCGGAGAGATCGAAAGCCGACCCCTAAACGTACTCAGCCACCCAGCTGACTGGAAATGGCAGTGAAATAAATGTACAAGAGAGAGAGAGAAAGAGAAAGCAAGAAGAAATAGATTCCCCCGATGGCGTCGTCGCTTTGTAATCAAGGGGTCCAGGCTTTAAACCCTGATTGAGGAACATAGTGGTTCGGATTCCACTTTAAACTGTAGGTCCAATCCTGATTAGCCTTCTGTGCATAAGTGCCAAACACAATAGATTACAGTACACAGGAATAAAGTTGAATATCTACAGAGTGAAAAATAAAACACCGAAAAGAGTTAATTCGAACACAAGAAATTAATTATAAGCTAGCAATTGTTTCATATTCCAAGTGGCGGGGGGGGGGGGACAAGCGACTCCCCATTACCCTTCCCGTGTGCGCACTAGTTCGGAAAAATTTATTTTTAAAAGTACCTGGCTTAATTTTACTGAGTAACCGTAAGGATATATTCAGACACAGAGCGACCATAAATTGTGCTTTCATAAAGCATTTTAGGTGTTGCTAGGATACAGTGACGTACCCAAGGGGGGTTCATTGGGGTTATAAGCCCCTCTTTGGCCCAGTATTCCTAGAAAAAGGACGTCAAAGGTAGGAAATTATGACAAAATGGGGGCTGACTACCAAGAAAAAGTATATATAATACCTCCCTTTCGAAAATCCTGGGCACGCCACTGAGTTTCCTGACAGAAATACTGTTCAATGCTTGATTTATGTGGTTTACTTTATTTCGCTTTTCTGCTACGTTTGGCTAATCGCGGAGATGAGAATCAGTGATAAAAATTGATGAAGGGATATTCACAAAAAAAAAACAAAAAAACCAAGGATTCAAACCCCGGTTTTAGCGTGTGCTAACCATTCTATCACAGAGGACGGCTACTGTACAGTGAGATTTTCAAAACTTTAAGAAATGATTCACTAAATAATAAAAGGGAAGGTGGCGTGTGCAAGGGGCGGTTCGTGGGATCATATTCCCTTGGCACATTATTTCTAAAAAAAGAACGTCAAATGCAGGGAAAGATGGCAAAATTATAGTTGACTACAAGAAAAGCCCCTTTCGAAAATTCTGTGAACGCCACTGTCCTCAGCTCTACCGTGAAGTATATTTTCCAGGAAGATCAAGGAAGAAAACCCAGGAGGAACATGGGCCTGTATGCCACATAAATGTTAACGGAAAGGGTACGAAGGAAGGTATTAACCTTTAAATGCTTACGCAGAGAATCCAATCCGATTATTGACGTCGTTTTCTCGTTTGCTGCTTTCACCATTTCCCCTTATCTTCTCCGAGTTTTCCTTCCTCGTTTATCGGAGTTGCCTTTGGCTTGCATCGCATCCCGGCAGCTTGTTTTGCCTATTCAAAAGGCGGTAACGAATATTCATCGAAGCTTCGAAGGAACGCCGCTCGCGGCGCTGTGTGCATTACGACGCACCAATTGGTGGCAATGTTGCCAGGCGCGGATATTTCTTAGTGGATTTATTGATTTTCGAGAATATCCCGATCAAATTCTGCGTGTCATTCGTAATGGATGATGTTCAATTCGAGTCATTCCAATAATTGTCTCTTAATGGATTTCTGTGAGCAGATCTCTAAATAGTATATAGTTTGGTGAGTTTGAATCAAATGTGATCAAGTGTCACGGGTTCGATCCCAGATGATGTGGCCTCCCCGATGGCGCAGTGGTAGCGTGGTCGCCTTGTAATCAAGGGGTCCCGGGTTCGACACCCAGTGGAGGCACATAGTGGTTCGGATCCCACTTTAAACTGTAGGTCCAGTCCCGATTAGCCTTACTGTGCATAAAGTGGACTTAAAACACTAAATCAATCAATCAATCGATCCCAGATGAAGACACTTACCACAGTGGTTCGGATCTTACTTTAAACTGTAGGTCCAGTCTCGATTAGTCTGTCTAAGCATAAAGTGAACATAAAACAAGTGTTTTGAATGTAATGGTTAATGTATCCCTATTAGCAGCTTGGGAACACATTTTCACTGGATTTTGTTTTTATGGCACTTCGATCTCGTGAAAACACCTATAACTCATTTATTTCGTCCTTTTTAACATTCCTACTTACGTATTCTGCATTGCGGAACATTCTTTAGGGTGGAATTATGCTTTTCTCACGAAAATAATGGCGGATATCCCCAAAAACCATTCACGGATAGCCCCAAAAACGATTCACGGATAGCCCCACAAACCATTCACGGATAGCCCCAAAAACCATTCACGGATAGCCCCACAAACCATTCACGGATAGCCCCACAAACCATTCACGCATAGCTCCAAAAAACCATTCACGGCAAGGTTAGGTTAGGTTCCGTTAGGTTAGGCAAACATAGTTAAAAATTCATTTTTCTAGAAAAAATATGAATTCGCGCTAAAAGAGATTACACCATGAAAGTAAATACATTGACGAACTTCAATAATGCTATAGAAACTGATTTCGGTAAGTAGTTTCTTGTGTAGAAATGAAGGTATCCGTTTCACTAGATCGAAGTGTTACCGTTTTTATTTATGTTACTTAGCGTCGCTTTTCTACCCCTTTTGGCTAATGGCGACGATGAAGATGAGTAATAATATGATGACCAGACCGAGATTAGAACCCAGGACCCCTTGAAAACTACAATTTAGTCTCGATTAGCCTATGTTCTTAAAGTGGTCTCTCAAAAGCTGAATTCGATAGCCAACCGTGTAATCTCTAAACTCTACAGAATATTGTTGCTCTCGTCTGAAGTTAATATCTAGCCACATTATTGCCGAGTACCATGAAGATCATGGATGCTTTTTCGTGTTCGTTATTTCATTATTCAATCATCATTCAGGAGGGTGGTATTTCAAGGGGGGTTAAAGAGAATTACCCTCTCTGGTTATTGCATCCGCCCCCATGCTTGATAAATGTTGGCTCTTGGGGGACTATATACGTAATTTATATAATATCCCCCTCCAGATTGGAAAAATTTCAGCCATTTTGATCATTGTCTCCATTACCTGAAAGAGGTAGAAAACTACAATAAATACCCACAATATAATATGAACATTATCTGATTAACCCACCGATTATCCAACTACTCTAAATTTTCCCGCGAATGCCTAATTTTGGTGATGAATTGATTTTGCCCTCTAAAACGGTGGGTACAACTCCACGCTGGAAATTATCTATGAATTCAAGGGCCGGACATGAGAGGGGCAGTTATTTCAGCCAGTCAGTGGTTTAATTTGCTCCTTCAATCATCCTGAACACCTGAAAGATCATTCTTTGGTGTCGTTGTTTGTTGATATTGACTGATGGATTTGTTAATACAGCATGACGCCAGGGGTCCCGGGTTCGAATTAAGCCTGGGTCCCTTCATCAATTTCATCATATCATCACTCATCGTGATCGTCGCGATTAGCCAACATTGGCAGAAAAGTGACACCAAATAACAAAAATCAAATCAAGATTGTTGTACGGCGCCATTTTTGCAACATTTATGTTAACCCATGAATAGAGAAGGAAATGTGGGCCTTCAGCATTAGCCTGGTGCTACTGAGAAAGTTACCCAGTCAGAAGCAGAATGGGACTTACGTTTTAAACTCTTGCAACAACACGTTCGGTACTGCGTATCATTACTCGTCTGATTTTTTCAGACTTTCTCCTGGCAACCCTGATTCTTGGGAGAGCTGGGCAGGCAGTGCAAGAGCGAATGTGCAGTCGCGCTAGGAGTGAGGAAATCCTGTCGTGTGGCTATCCTGGGCGCCCGGAACCTTCAAGACAACGAGGATGCAAGGGGTAGCGGCAATTCTGGTGGCTGTGTGGAGCTTATCGACCGTCGAACCTGCAGGAACGACAGAATCTACGACACTTCATCACCCAGGTCAGTTTGCATTCGGTGGCGAGATACCCTGCATCCCCACTCCTCCCACATTTCGCAGTATTTACGTCGTCAGCTGACGGCAACACGACGATCCAAGGTTGTGATGACAAGTGAAAACCGAAACGGGGTGAGGGGGTGGGTTTTCGGGTATGTATTTTTTAAGGCAAGCGTGGGTGGGAATGCATATATTTCGCAATCGAGGGATGGGGTGATGTGAAAGGGTGTATCTTAGTCCCCCTGGTCTGGTGGTCATGTGATATCGCTAGCAAGGGGGTTGTCCAATGAATGGAGGGTAAATATGTTAGAGATATACATGTGTGTGGGTATTATTGACGCGACGTACTACGTAAATACCGACCTCTTAAGCTTTCGACTCTCAGCATTGAATTAACGTGGGCATTTGACATAAAATGAACAAGTAAACAAGGGGAGAAGCTATCTCGAAAAAAGCATAGGAAACCTATTTGGAGCTCCGAGCATGACTCCTAATCGCTTTATGGATAAATATGGCCTGAACAATCGCATGCAATAGCGATTGTTGAACCGTGTGAACGGACCTATTTTGACATTACATCATATTTTTATAGTCATTTGCACTTATCTCTAGCTGTAATAGTTCGCGTGGTATTGATTGATTGATATGTTTTATTTTAGGCATGACTGAAGATGACCGGACCCCTCTCCGATTTTCTGCATATTTGGCATACTTACTAATCGAGGCCTGCTAATGACGAATCTGAAGTTAAAATTTGTCGGAAACGTATAGAAATTGCAAAATAATTGCAAATCATTGACGCTAGCCCCACGAACCATTGGCGTGTGGTTAGGTTAGTTTCGGTTAGGTTAGGCAAACATAGTTAAAATTTGGTGTCGTGGTAGTATCAGGAATATATATATATATATATATATATATATATATTGGCTTGTGAAACGAAAAATTTCGCGAAAATCGACGGTTTCCATTCCGAAAATTAACGACTTATTTTCGCTTAACTTCAGATTCGTTATTAAGAGGCCTCAATTAGTGAGTATGCCAAATATGAATAAAATCGGAGAGGGGTCTGGTCATCTTCAGTCGTTCCTTATTTTACTTCGCTTTTTGTGCCACTTTGGCTAATTTGCGAAGAAGGCGACGAGTGATATGATGACATAGTTCGCGTGGTATTGAAAGACCACGTGGTATTGGATTGTTAGTTAATACAGATATGGGCACCAGACGGGAGAGCTACGGGAGTGACTTGTGCCTTTCCCCAGTGCAATAAGGAATACCTCCCCCCTTTTTATTTGTATCATGTTTTTCTTTTCTTGTATCTTCATTCTTTTCTGCTTTCGCAATCTATCACTTTGTTAGTGCTTGCTTCCTCTCTCTCTCTCTAATCTTTATATCTACATTCCATTTTTGCCTCATTTATTCGCTATTCACTCTTTTTTCTTTTTTTCTTTTCTGTTTATATCTTTCTCTCTCTCTCTCTCTTCTTTATATATATATCTTCCTCTCATGTATATTCCTCTTTTTCTCCAGCTCTCTCTCTCTCTATCACTTCATTTCTTTCTCTCTGTACCTTCTTAATATTTCTTTATCTTCCTCTCTTTTTCCTTTCTTTCGCTTCTTTGTCTTTCCTTATCTTTTTCTCGCTTCTTGCATTTTTCTTCCTTTTCCTTCTTTTCATTGCTTCTCTCGCGTCTCCTTTTCCCTCAGCTTCAAAACGTCTCTTTCATCCGACGGCATGTAATCATGATGTCAATACATTCCAGTTAAATACGCAGGTTTTTCATTTTGACCCATCCTCTCCCCTTGGAAATTTTTCACCCCATGAACACAGGTCGACGGAGATATTTTAAATAACTTCATGTAGCCGACCTCCGTAGCGTAGTGGTTAGCACAGCACGCTACAACGCCCGATGTATCGGGTTCGAATCCCGGCCCGAACATGTGTGTTCTTTGCGAGTGTCCCTCCATTAATTTCATCGTATTACTACCCATTCTCATCTTTGCGATTAACCAAAAATGGCAGAAATGCGAAGTAAAATAAAACCAATCAATCAACAAGCGACGATTAACCAATAAACCCAACCCTCTAGGAGGGAGGGGGTGAAACGCGATGTTATATGTGGTCATAAGTATTTAAATATCGTAATCTGACTATGTATGCCCTGACGGAAGAATGTACTATGTTCATCTCATACCAGTAGCTGCGATTGAGTGCCAAAACTGGGAGGGGGGGCGCAAGGACAGTTCACTTCTCTTGTAGACAAGCCTTAACATTAAGAGACCATATTGCGGTAGCAAAAAAGTGGCAAAAAGGTGGGACAATTGGCCCCTAATCGCCGCCACTGCCTCACACGTATAGCTAGGCTCAAAAACTACACCCCATTATTTTTTAAAAAAATTGTTAACGTTCTAACTGCTCTTTCATGTCAAGTTTGAGGATAACTTTTACCTACGTCTTCTTTAATGTTTCCCTATACAGAGATGCGTCTTTAATATATCAGTGTCCTTTTTATAAAAGGGCATAGTTCTCGCAGAACTTAATCGCTGAGTAGGACCCATCCAATATAACCCATAAGCAAGCAAATTAATCGGAGGAAAGGGTTTGGTTTCTCCTAACTGTTGTATACTGGCTAACATTATATGCCGCATCTGAAATATATAATCGTTAAGTTTTTGCCATTTATTTGCTTAGTTTCCGATTTTATCGTGGCTGTCTTCTAATGTATATGGGCGTTACAGAATTGTGTTATTTATAAACATTTATAAATTTTTCTACATGTAAGAAGATGCCATACTACATTTCATTTCGTTATAATTTTATACTTATAAGAAAATAAGCGATAGAATTTACTGTATTATATTGAAATATATTTGTTTACAACTATATATGCACTTTGCAACAGTCGACTAGTCTATGAATAGATAATAACTTGCACAAAATATCAGCACCATCTCATGGAAACACTCGCAATACAATGCCCCACAAGTTCAATATAGCGGCTACATTGAGGGATATACATATATGGCTTTACCACATGCAAATATTACTACACGTAAGATTCCTGCGTAGATGCTATTGGAACAACCTTCTGTTGTTTTCAGTCCACTTTACACACAGATACGCTAATGAGGATTGGCCCTACAGTTTGAAAGTGGGATCGAACCGAACCACTGTGCCTCCACCGGGTATCGAACCCGGTACCATTTGATCAATAGGCGATGACGTTACTGTGATACGCAGTCAGGGAAGCCAGAACAGGATTTCTTACAATCCACATGCATTGTTTATATTGCCTTAAAGGGTTAATTTATTCTTACAGCAGAGAGAATACATTGAAGCAGTTACCACTAGTGGTTGCGGTGTAAGCTGACACCACGGGACTGAAATCTGGTACCGACATCTCAAACGAAATCTAGAACATCAGGCACTCTGAAAGATCACCAAGCCAACAGCCACTCAGGATGTTTGTGATATCTCACTCCAAGCCGAGAAGAGCTTTTTGGACAATTACTTTTCAATTTATCGCACATTGTTGAAGCCGAGGATAGTGGGTTAGTCGGCCAAGCAGCGACGGTTCCAGACCGCCTAGTTTTGTTCCTTCATCTTGGCTCCAGTCAACGTGTTACGGTAGCAGAGATCTGCTACCGTTCACTTTCCCCCCTTGTTCATTGGAAAAACAGCATCGAGCCTGTTTTAAATGTTTTACCTTGTTGAACTACATTCGTAACTTCCTTTCGAATTGTTTTGTCGACGAGAAATTCAAATAGATTTCACAAAAACTAAAGCTCTCGTCATGAAAACAGTCCAGTCAAGGTCACGCCATCCACCTACAGTGTTGCCAATAAGCAACAATTTCAACCGACGAAATCAACCGTATAGGTGAACGCGCGAAGTGTCGACTGAGCAGCTTAAAAGACGTGTGGCAACCCTGGAGGGTCAGGGGTGTGGAGGAGGCAAGGGGAACCTCGGACCTTGACTGGACAGTTTTCGTGGCGAGAGCTATAGAGTTAGAATCCCTTGCAAGATAAATGTTTCTTCAGTATGTTGTTCACATACGTGGGTCTATCAGTGGGGACAGGAAGCGAATTAAGAACAAGAGTTCAAGGTTTGATTGATTTTGGTATTTAGCGTCGTTTTTCTTCCGCTTTGGCTAATCGCAACGATGAGGATGAGTGATGATATGATGAAATTGATTAAGGGACACTGACAACATCAATACCAAGGCCGGGATTCGAATCCGGTACCCTTGGCGAAAGATTCAACTATCGTTGCATGTATGCATCCATAGACGCCGACTCCATGGGGCTTGAGGGGGCTCGAGCCCCCCAATGTTGTTGATGCCACATGAACTTAACTTTAAATACACATTTGAAATGTTCTAGACCATAAATTTTGGGGGGCTGACCGCTAAACCATCAACTTGGGGGGGGGGGGCTATGACCAGAGACAGCAAAACACATGACTTATTACTATATACTAAGTACATAATTATGAGTATTGTTAACATTCTTGCTTAAAAAGAGTTTCTAAAGAAGATGTTCATGAACTAGGAGAGTGGATGGGACGTTCGGGCTTCAAATGGCTCTCACATGACATTCAGAACGAGATCATTGATATATTAGGGAGATCTGTTTTGCGCTCCGTGGTTGCAGATATTAAAAGTCGGGAATATTTTGCTATTATGGTTGTGGAAACTTGTGACATATCCATCCGTGAACAATTGACAATTTGCATTCGAACTGTAAATGAAAATTTTAATATTTTTGAGGAATTCATGGGCTTTTAAGAGATTCCGAACACTGAGGCTAAAACTTTAAAAATGGAGGGAGTGAGTCATTCATTAATTTATTTCAGTGATCAGAGGCCCCCCCCCAATAATTTTGACAAGTCGGCGCCCCTGTATGCATCGTACGTCATTATTGTGATCCATGACATCACACTACACAGTTAGAAGTCACGGCAAAATTTACAATATAGTACCGTTAAATTTTTACACATTCCGTTAAAAAAAAGACTTTAAAAGTTAGATGCAAATTAAGCTGTTTGCTCTATTATACACTATTTTCTTCGCTCTGTTTAATCTTGTTAAGGAAGTAAGATTAATTACCACTATTCACTATTTAAATTATATATTATTAGGATTTCGGGGGCTGCAGCCCCCTTAGCCCTCCCCCTGGCTACGCGCCTGCTCGTACGTGATAGAATTTCGTCTGGAAAATATCTTGGAGAGATTCCATTTAGTGTTGACAAACTCCACCCTTGCCTCGGCATGACGAAGCAGTAAATATGTTTGTATTTGATTAGATTTACTGAGGGGGGAGCACTTTTTTATGTCATCCCTCGCCCCCTCATTTTTCGTATGTGGATGTTATCTCACCCTCTTCAAATCCCCCTTCCATCCTAGCTGACATCGAAATAGTGTCGTGTGCAAAGCAAAAACTCACGTGAATCTGTGAGGGAAGAAATGTACAAGGGTTGTTTGGTTAACACAGGGGAATTGAACGATTGAGAAGGGAATTTTCGAATTGCGCAGTAGAAATAACCGGTTACGGACTGCAAATAACATCCAAACGTTAATCCAGAAAATGCAGCATATGAAACACATTGCAGTATTGCACACCATATTCACCTCAGTAACTTAGAGGCAACGACGGTTCTGCCCTAAACACAGGGGTTTGTCCAGATTGGTGAATCTGGAGGGCGTAAGGACGATTTTAAGGGGAAACAATGGTAAATATAGCTTCAAATTAGGGTTGTGACCACTGGTATCGGTATCGAAAAGAGGTTTAATTTTATTTACCGATACCGGACGATACATTTCTGGCGTTTTGATCGTGTGTCAACATAAATACCGCGCGCCACTTTCGCTGATTGTAATTATCCTGGAAGTTATGCAAAATTCGAGGTTTCCGTTAATTTTGTACCAATAAAAAAATGTAAAAAGAAAAAAGAACAGTATTTTGCGATTAGATGACAGATATCTTTATATTCTGATGTAATTGTTAAATATTTTAAAGTACGATATGCGCCAAAATATACAGTACTGAAACTCGCGCATCTCGAACACGTGGTTGCGTTTGTCGACGGGGCATAGCTCCAGCTGCACGTGTTCGCACGTGAAAAGGAAGTTGTGTCGTGCAGTTGTTGTTGGAAATGGGTCTCTCGACGGAGGAAAAAGTATTCATAGTTGAGCATTATTTCCGCTCATACGGAAGCGGTCGTGAAGGTGGACCGAGTTTGAAAAAGGTGACTGGTCTATATGCAACCCAAATGACAATCGTCCACTCCACATGCCCTAACCTAACCTAACCTAAGGTTTCCTGACAGTTATGCAACCCAAAAGGCACGATTGTTATTTGGGTTGCATATAGGCCAGTCACTATATTGTAACATGTCTTATACTTTTGTTCATCTTTTCATTTCAGTACTGTATATTTTGGCACATACTGTATTATAATTGGAGCGGAATACTCAACCAATAATATTAATCAATACTTTGCATAACTTTTAATTGTGACAATTTTCAAGGATCTGTATTGGTTCAAAGTGGTGTCGGGGTATAAGGGGTAACCCTTTCCTGAAGACACTCAAATGTCATCTTCACTTCTACGTAGTACACCCTGTACTGCATTTTGCAGACAAACGAAGCTTGCGGTCTGGACTCATGGCCAGTATAATCCTATCATGGAACTTATGTTTTGTTCTGTCCATATGCTTTGTGATTGTCCCTTCATCTGTTTCATTTTATCAACATTCAAAGCTCATATTCGCAATTAGCCAAAAGTGGCAGAAAGGCGAAGTAAAATAAATCATTCATCGCGTATCGGGCCTGCTTAAAATGACCATACAGAGCAATTACTTCTGTAAAAGTGTTTTATAGGGTGTCGCGTATATTTTGTAGATGTGGATAAGCCACTCGTAAACACTGTGAAAGTTTGTCCGTATTGCATGGCGACACCCTGTATATCTTGCAAGATCTGTATATAAAAGGCGAGGGCATGTAAGCCGCAATACTCTGATTGGCTCACTGCTTCGATACAAATTAGTTCGTGCGTGACATATTCGCAAGATCGACTTTCCATCAGCCATAACAATTCATAATGAACGCCAGAGCCATGACGGGAAGTTCCGAAAACGTACAAACATTTCGCTCTTTAATCAATAGGTCGCGGCTAACGGAGCATATTTATTCGCTTTTTTGAAATTCTATTTACTGCAAAAAAACAGCGTGTTGTTGTGCACCGCCCCCTCCCTCCCTCCTCTTTAGCCGTCCTGGAAATTAACTTGTGATCGGCGGTTGATTGTGTCGCCGGGAGTCGATTGTGCGGAAGAGAATGCTCCGATGAGCCGGGGAAGGGCGAGGGGGGAGTAACTGTATGGTTCCGGTGATATGTCATCTGCGGCTGATCGGTCAGTATAAAGGACACGTTATTTGGTGAATTATTAAACGCTTGAAAGGTGGGGAGGGGGGGTTGACAAAGTGGCTTGTCATTTCCATGCTTTTTTCCTTTGGCTTGCTGGACAGGTGAGTAGACCCTAGAGTTCGCTATGGAGTGCAGAAGTTTTCAAGCTTCAATTCTCGTATAGCACACAATGCGCCTCATATATTAGTTTTCAAAGTTATCGAACTGCGCTTAATAATCCTACTTTCCCGTTACTAAGCAACTTGACTGATTGATTGATGCGGTTTTGCATCGCTTTCCTTCCACTTTTGACTAATCGCGAAGGTGAGGATGAGTGATGATATGATGAACTTGAGGAAGAGACATTCACAAATATCACCCAATCCGGGATCGAACCCGGGACCTTATCACCATTCAACCTCATCTTCATGATTAACAAAAAGTGGCAGAAAGGCGAACTAAAATCAATCAATCATTTTAATATTCTAAACGGGCGGTGTAAGGCGTGGCCATGGACGTCCGGAAGGGGGTCAAGAATGGGACCTGGTCCTTCCCCCTGGAAGACAAAAGTCAACTAAAATTTACATATTTTCAGTCACAGTAATACATACATGTCAACTATTGAAAGGGCATTACAGGAACCAGGCCCGTAGCTAGAATTGATCTCCAGGGGGGCTCACGGGTTATCAGGGGGGGCTTTGTAAACCAAGTCCAATTTTCAAAAGTTTAACACTATTAAATGAAGGTAAATTATGTGGGGGGTCATTAAGTTTACAAATACTACATTTTTCTATAGCTTTTAAAACATCGTTGTTTTTTTTAAGTATTGACTGCTACTGAAATCATCCCTTACTGCACACTCCATACTACTTTTGATGATACAGATATTTATATCACACAAGGAAAAATGCACAATATTCAATCATAGTGCCTACAGTACATTCCACCTCCGCCGGAAGCAATGAAACTCCCCTTCGTTCCGAAAACTTGGGAGCTGTTGACCTTTGACACAGATGCGGAGGGAATTTGCATGATGTCATCAAAGTCACAGATTTCTGTCTAAGTGGCAGGTCGCAACAGAGACAGCGAAGGTACAGATAAAGAAGCTGCCCTGTGAAAGAAACTTCTAGAGTCTAGAGAAGAGAATCTTCTAAATACTTGCCGCTACTTATACTTCTTCTTACAAATAAGATGAAGAAATATATTAGCTGTTATCCTTCACCAAAGTTGTGAGCAAAATAATATCTGCTGTCTACATTTTCACTCTTCACTGCCAACAAATTACAGAAAATAGTTTTGCCTAATGTCAAGGGGGCTAAAGGCAGTGTAGGGGGGTGGGCTGACAGCAGTTCCAGGGGGGAATCAGCCCCCCTGACCCATGCTTGGCTACGGGCCTGACAGGAACATAACTTCAAACTCAAGAATGTTTTTGAGAGAACAACACTATTACAGGGAATATGTGCCTCATTTCCCCCCTGGAAAAAATCCTGCGGACGTCCATGATTGTGACCCTCTCGTAAAACTCCCAAATGTCAACTCTCTTCCACGTAGTACACCCTGGACTGCATTTTGCAGTCTAACGAGGCTCTGGCGTAATTACTCACATCCGGCTTGGATCGTGCCCTGCCCACTTGTGTTTGTGATTGCCCTTTAATTTATTTCATCTTATCAGCTTTCATCATCATCTTCGCGATTAGCCAAAACAAAGGTGACTGAAAAGCTGTGTAGATACAGCACAGAGAGGTGACGTCATGAATGAGCATGCGCTCACGAAATATAACGGTTGCGTCTCGATTTTATAAATTAACAGGCGATTGTAAATTTTACAATGTAGCCAATATGTCGAATGCTGTAAATACCCGCGAGACATAAGGGCGAAAAGAAATTAGCGCGAATCGCACTTATTCTTGCAGAGACATCCCACTGGTGACACATCGAACCCCCATTGGCTCTTTGCTTCTTACTGGGACCCCCCTCTCATTTCGCTACCTTGCCAGCTATGGCAGAAAACCCTAATGAACCGTTTCGAGGGGAAAAGCCATAATTTAGCCCCAATGTCGATTCCAGGTGTACCGAAAACTGGCGACGAAGAAGAGAGAGAGATGGAGAAACTCCGGAACAAACTAATCTTGTTTCCGGTTTCCCGGGGGTTTGGAGGGAGGGGACCGAACCGGAACCATTTTCTCAATTCTTCCAGGAATCTTTTTCTTCCTTCCCGAGGACCCGGAGAAAAAGGAATGGTTTCCTGGCTTTATTCCCTGGCAAAAGACAATGGGGAGAGTTCCTTCCCGTCAGGCCTTGCGCTGCCGAGATGGATTAAGCATCTTTTTGTGGGAAAAAAATGTCCACCGGATTCCGTCACGATGCCTCTTTAAGTTTTGAATGGATCATCCAGGCGAGTATGCTTCTCGATCCAAATTGTTTCTAACTTGAAATTAATTTATTGTTGTTCATTGTTCATCATAGGGATCGCAATGACAGAAATCCCAATTATTATACATGTAGTAAACCTCAATCGTATGTAATTTACGAAATGTAACTTGACACAAGACTTATAGGCGTAACTTGGGAAGGGGGTGCGGGCACTTGCCCCCCACAAATTGCAGGTTTATTAAAATTGACATCTTGATGGTACTTTTTGCTAAAATCCTCTGACAATGAGAAATCTAAGCTCTGGTATATATGATTTGTATAATAAGCTTTCAATTATTCGAAACACTATTCATTATACATATTCTATAAATGATCAATCGCTTCCTCACGTATATGTAGTAAAAGACCTTGGTGTTTTTATTGATTGTACCTTAACGTTCAAACGTCTCATATATAAATTACTGGGTTTTATTATTATAAATACTAAGAATTTCAGAAGTATGAACTGTCTCACAACCGTATGATTTGTATAAAATTCAGAGCCCACGTAAATTATTTTTTTTCCTCGTATTCAATTGCAGTTTCTCCCTCTGTTTCAGTCTCTTTCTCCCTCTGTTTCCGTCTTTTTCTCTGTTTCCGACTTTTTCTCTCTGTTTCCGTCTCTCTCTCTCTCTCTCTCTCTGTTTCCGTCTCTCTCTCTCTCTCTCTCTCTGTTTCCTCTATCTCTCTCTCTCTCTCTCTCTCTGTTTCCTCTCTCTCTCTCTCTCTGTTTCCTCTATCTCTCTCTCTGTTTCCTCTATCTCTCTCTCTCTGTTTCCTCTATCTCTCTCTCTGTTCCCGTCTATCTCTCTCTCTCTCTCTCTCTCTGTCTCTCTCTCTCTCTCTCTCTCTCTCTCTCTCTCTCTCTGTATCTCTGTTTTCGTCTTTTTCTATCTCTTTCCGTTTTCATTTCTTCTTTTTCTCTTTCCTCTCACCTTCCGTTTTTTCTCTTTCCGTCTTTTTTCTCTTTCCGTTTTTTTTCTCTTTCCGTCTTTTTTTACTCTTTCCGTCTTTTTTTACTCTTTCCGTCTTTTTTACTCTTTCCGTCTTTTTTACTCTTTCCGTCTCTTTTACTCTTTCCGTCTCTTTTACTCTTTCCGTCTCTTTTACTCTTTCCGTCTTTTTTCTCTTTCCGTCTTTTTTTCTCTTTCCGTCTTTTTTACTCTTTCCATCTTTTTTTCTCTTTCCGTCTTTTTATCTCTTTCCGTCTTTTTATCTCTTTCTGTTCCTGTCTATCACTCTCTCTCTCTGTTCCCGCCTAGCTCTCTCTCTCTCTCTGTTTTAGTCTTTTTCTATCTTTTTCCGTCATCTTTCTTTTGTTTTTTCCTCTTTCCCTATATTTCTCTTTCCCTATTTTTCTCTTTCCCTGTTTTTCTCTTTCCCTGTTTTTCTTTTTTGTATTTTTCTCTCTCCCTATTTTTCTTTCCTTATTTTTTATCGTTTCGTATTTTCTATCTTTTCGCATTTTTTTTTCTTTCCGCATTTTTTCTTTCCGTATTTTTCTCTTTCTGTATTTTTCTCTCCGTATTTTTTCTATCCGTCTTTTCTATCTTTTTCCATCTTTTTTCTTTCACTCACTCCTTTTTTGTCTTTCACTTTTACCCTCTTTGTATTTTTCTCTTCATTTCTGCTTTTCTCTGACCTTCCATTTAGTTACAGGACTGAGCTCAAGTGCATTGCCTACATCCGTTCGCAGAAGTCAATGACATTAGAGCTTTCCAAAAGGAAACTACTTTGATTAAAGCCCGTGCCTTCGGAGATCACTTGTAGTTCTTGAAACGAAGGCCATGTCGGTGAATTTCTCTTGGAGACAAAGCTAAGCGAAACAGTGACACAATATCGAGTCGATATGCGAACACCAATAGTTTATCGTCACTATTCTGGCAAATCACTTATCTTCAGTTTGTACGGAGTACGGAAGGAAATTGCGATAGAACAGGTGAAAACAATTGCGAACCCAAATTATCCATTCTTATTTTATCAGAGAAAAAGACCGAATAGGCACAGCATTAGGTACGGTATTCAATGTCAACAAATAGAAAATCGCTTTCGGATTATCTGACATGGTTTAGTGTACAAAGGGGTGAGGGAAGGAACAAGATTGACATGAGGAATATAGCGAATTTGGGGATACAGTGTGTGTTGTCTCCACCCTGCTCTATTATCTCAGGGTGCAGAGGCAGTACATAGGGGAGAGAAACATCAAAAAATATTTCATATATTTTATATTACTGTAAAATGGTATACAAGTAAGCAGTAAAAGCAACTAAGTGGTTGGGAAAGAAATAATTTCATAGATTGGGTAGATTTCCCCTTTCCTCTCCCAATTCTCTTACGTTCTCTCTCCCTCTGTTTTTCCTTTTCTGTATCCCTCTCTCTGTTTTCCCCTTCCTCCCTTTTCTCTTTTCCCCTCTATACCCCTTTCCTCCGTATCCCCCATTCTCCCTTTCCCCCTTTTGACTCTTATCCCTCTTTCCCCTTATCTATTACTGTCTTTTCTCGGTATTTTCTTCCCTCCCCTCGAGCAAACTCAGCCCATTCCATACACGCACTGACGAATCCACTACTTTTGCGACACCGTCGTATGCGACACTAGCATTTCTGCCGTCATATGCGACACTGTATGGAAAATATATTCCATGACAGTTGCGACACCGTCATCTGCGACACAAAGTGTAAATAGTTTCCCTTCACACTTTATCCAGGCTTAGGACTGGCAGCATCATGGAAGCTGGTGCGCTTTTTAAAACCTTTATTAGTTTTTCTTCACACTGGCATCATGGAAGCTGGGTGTTTAAAAGCTGGATGTATTTATCCTTTGTCAATGACGGATTTTTTAGATCCCTTGTCAGTATAGGAGCAGACTGCAATCACTTGTCAATGTAGAAATGTAGAATGCGTCGTTTCCCTTGTAGTTGAACCAACATCTTACCATCTTCATTCTAATTTCTGAACGTTCCCCATTCTCCTCAAAAAGCGCTTAAGATCTCTATGCATTTCATAGTCGGCAAACGCTCTTTGTATTCTCTCATCTACTGACGCCGTCTACGTTTCCCTTTAAGATTCAAGGCCCTCCTCTCACATAAGTAGTCGTTGTACACAGCTTCTAATCTTAGTCTTCACTAATTGGTACACGTTAGGACTTGACTTTTCCGTCAATACATTAACTGTATGGTTCCATCCCTCGACTGCATCGTTAGTCCTGTGCCGCTGTTGGGAGCAGTTCCAGATGGAAATGTCGAAAACAGAGTTGTTCATCCACTGTTCAACGAAATAATCCAAAAATTTTCTCAAGATGTCGTGGTTTGGCGCATCTTCCATCACACACAGCCATCCATCATCGACGTCAGCCACAGGGAGGTAAGCCAGAGCTGAACACATTCTTATACACAGCCGCACGTCTGGATCTGTTTTGTAATCGTTTGTCAGTCCCAACTCCTGCACCTTTCGCCACAAACATTGGTTAAAGTGATAATTATAACCACTGACCTGAGCCTCGGGAAATACTTTCTTCAGAGACGCTATTGCTGCTGCACGTACGCAAATGTCGCTAATTCTGGTAAACAAATTAGAAATCGTAGGGGAAATTCCAAGCAGTGTCGCTTATGACGGAAAAAAAAACAGTTTTTGCCTTAGTGTCGCAAATGACGGTGTCGGAAATGTCGGAACTCCCTCACTGACTGCGCCA